>NW_026125545.1:3145000-3745000 GCF_943737965.1 Phodopus roborovskii
CTCATGCTGTCTTTGTATGTCTGTCTGTGCTATACAGTACCACTGTGTTCTCCTAAAATGTGAACCACATGATCTTAGTGATAATCCAAGCCAAAAAAAGAAGATTTATTTACTACAAATACATCACATCTTTATGCATAAAATATGTTTATAAAGAATAAACCAAACTGGGCCTGATAGTGTAGGCCTATAATCTGCTTCTCAGGACTGTAGGGTAGGAATACAGCAGGTCTGAGACCTGTCTGGGAACTTAAGTTCAATCCTCAGTAACACCACACACACACACACACACACACACACACTAATAAATAGATAGAATTCAAAGAGGTCTGGACATGTAGCTTAGTTCACTTGTAGACAAGTTCACTATTGTGTCTATAACCCTATGTTCAAACCCAAGTAATAAAACAAAACATACTTCAGTGGCTTGAATCCAATATGTAAATCATCTGTATCTTTGTTTTTCTCTAATTATTAGTATGAGACCTTAAGTGTATCTCTTCAACAGTGTAAAAACTTGGTTTTGGCTATTGGTATTTGGCTACCCTTCACAACATAGTGATTGTATGATTTAAATTATCACAACAGTGATGTTCAAAGTGTGTGATTTCAGTATGGCTCATCAGATTTACCTTTCTATAAGTCATTGTAAATTCTAAGAATATGTAGTTCATTTGAAGCAATACTTGGACTTCATATCATTAAAAAAAAACTGGATTAAGAATGGGAAAGTTTTTTTTTTAATACTGTAGTTAATTCATCACAAAATGTTCTTAAGCTAAAGTGGAAAATGGTGTCTGTAGATGTTTTTCAATGTCTTAGCTCATTACAACCTCACTTTAACTCCTTTCCCTCCTGTTTACTATTGGTGTGTCAAGTATTATAAATCAATGATACATTTTTGTATGTCTTTTAATTTTTACTAAATTTTAATTTCTAGATTGTACCTTAACAGATTATTAACTTTTTATTTGCTTTTTGGAAAGATTACTTTCACAGTTTGTTCAAGAAAATAAAGGAAATTTTGAGGTAGGGTTCATGGATTGCCAGGTGAAAACACAATAGTACTTTTGAGTGTTTTGTTTTTTTAATAATATGTTTGGGTGCTTTTCCTGCTTGTATATGTGTCTGTGCACCACATGCAGGCAGAGCCTATAGAGGCCAGAAGACATATTGGGTGCCCTGGAACTGGAGTTAAAATTGTTAGCTCCCATGTGGGTGCTAGGAATCAACCCCATGTCCTTTGGAAGAGCAGCCAATGCTCTTAACTACTGAGCCATCTCTCCAGCCCCATAGTGGGGCTTTTGGTTAAATCATTTTTATTATTTTTTTTCAATCATTAGACTTAGTGTGTGGATTGATGACAGTTGTTTTTGTCTTACCTGGAGAGTTCCAGTTTGTGACCAGATAGACTTTATGGGTAGTCCCTGACAGTTTGGTTTATGGGTTAGATCAATAATTTCATTTAAAAGTCATATTCAAATAATACTATCAGATTAGACATCCTCTCTTATTTTCTTTTTGTTTTTGAGAGATTTTCTTCCTACGTAGCTCAGCCTCTGAACTCAGCTTTCATCATGCTGCAGCCTCCCAAGTGTTGGGATGACAAATGTGCACCATCATGCTCAGTTTCCTCCCATTTATTTTTGAAAGGAAGACTCCTTAGCAAGAAATTAAGGTTGTTAATTCATTGAGCAGTTATTATATGTAGGAACATTTATTAATGATACTTGATTCTACTTATATCATTTAACTCAACTGAAAATCACATATTATAGCTCTGTGGGCAGAGGGGACATGTATAGGGGGTTTTGATTCAAATTTCTTCCTATAAGATTTCAGCTAAGTCATCTAATTACTCACAAGATGCCCCCTCATTGTTAGCAGTGACAATTACAGGGCTCAGTAATCAAACAGGGCAGTGAATTCATTGGAGACTCAGAGATTCCATAGACTCCTAGGAAAACCTTTTCACACCTAGAAGCAGATCCTCAGTCCTTTTCTTATTTAACACTGTTAAGAGCACTCCCACTTTCCAACAGTTTCACCAGTGAGAGTTTTATGGCATCACCTAGAAAAACCTTCAACACACTTAATATTTTTCTGTCTCTTAAGTGCCTTATTGATGTGGAGTGTTCATTGATATTTGATTCAGTAAAACAGACAATGGAAATGTTGGGAAAATGTAAGGGACATTTTTGCACATCTGTATGTGAAAGACAGTAACTGTGGACCCTCTGTATGTATTATTCCCTTGGAAACCAAGTAATATAAAACCAAAGTTCTGTTACATAAGTTATTTCCATAGTCTTTCCAAAAGCATATTTAAAGATTAAAGTACAGAGTGATGAAAGGAGTGAGAATGCCGTAGTTTCTATAAGATGCATCCATATGTACATCATATTAATTTTTAAAAATTAATGTAACAAAGAGTAAATCCTTTATTTTCCACTTGTTGCCAATGTATCATTTTTATAGTTGCAGAAGACATCTATGAAGGGCATGTTTTTTTTTTAAGTTGTTAGAATTATTTTATTTTACATGTATGAGTATGTTGCCTGAATGTATGTATGTATAGCACATGCATGCCTGGTTTCCACAATGTTCCCACAAATAGGGCATTGTGTCCCCAGGAACTGGATTCACAATGGTTGTGAGCTTCCTTGTGGGTTTTGGGGACTGAACCCAGGTCTTTAGCAAGAGCAACAAATGTTCTTAACTACTGAGCTGTCTCTCCAGCTCCCAAGGGCATGGTTCCTAAGAGAAACAAAATTTATTCCAAACCTAAAATACCTTTTGTGATTTATTTATTTGTGTGTGTGTGTGTGTGTGTGTGTGTGTGTGTACTAACATGTGGAAGTCAGAGGACGACTTGAGAAAATTAGTTCTCTTTCTACTATGTAGGCTCCAGGAATCAAACTTAGCTCATCAGTTTTGGCACCAAGCTCAACCACTGAGCAATCTTACCAGACTGAGATTTCTTTCTAAATAATGGAATAATTAAAAGCTTGATTTGAAAGTTATTCTGATGAGAGTAGAGCTCAGTAGCAGAGAACTTCCTAGCCTGTGCTGGGTCCTGGGTTCAATTCCCAATACAGAGAGAGAGAGAGAGAGAGAAAAGAACGAGAGAAAAATTGCTGGACTTAGGTTGACGTAATTCAAACTGTTGCTCTTTAGAGCCATTGGAAGTTTAATATTGTGTCTTAAATATAAAATACACAATTATGAAAAACATTTATCTTCAAAAAATTAAGTAGCTTTTCCCCAAATGTATACATACTGGACATATATGTGGTGCACTATTCTGTTGACATGATTATCTAATAGTATCAATAGTTAAATTTCTTTGGCTTTGTAATACATTGTATAGAGGGTTTAAAGTTATCCAACTCTGGTTTTCTTATCTTTTGATTGTCTCCAGTAAAAAGTTTATATTCCTAAGAGTCATTTATTTTTAGAAATAGTAAAAACTCTTCTATTAAGTATTCACGTAATACATTCAAATTATTGACCTCCTATAGGAAGGGCAACTACCCTATTCTCAGTAAAAGCACGTTACAGAAAACTCCTTAGAAAACCTGGTGCCTTTATTGATTTGTAAATAAAATATATAGTAAGTTATCCAAGTGAAGACAAGCTGTGCTCCAGAGAAAGAACCAGTGAAGAAACCCAGAGTTGGGGAAGCAGCCTGTCTATGGTTTGACTCTAAAATGTACCCCAAAGATTTGTGTGGGTACAGGCCAGCTGGTAGACTTTATTTTTAACTTGCTTTTTGATAATTTCATTCATTTATGTAATTTATTTTGATCATATCCATGCTCCTGCATTACCTTCTCTCATGATCTTCCTTCCTCTGAATCCTTTCTTTCCCACTAGTCCTGATGGAACAGCTCTGACTTCATCTGTGGTTTATTCCACTGATGGATTCACAGTTTGATAGTATTATTTGTTGGTGATGTGAGCTAGGATGTGAGACCTGGTAGGAGGAAGCAAGTCACTAGAGACATGCCTTTGAAGGGTCTGTCTCATTATGGCCTCTTCTGGTCTTGCTGCTGCCTGGCTGCCATGAGGAAAGCATCTTTCCACTACCATGTCCTTCTGCTATGATGTTCTGCTTCAACTTAGCCCAGAAACAATGGAAAGTGGAGAGGCAAGGGGAAGAGGGGGAGAGAAAAGGAGAAGGAAAAGGGAAAGGAAGAAGAAGGTGCATATAGATCGACACTAAATCATTATAGAGCTTAACTATGGTTGTGAACTTCCATTATGGTTGTGATGGAAGAGGAACCATTAAAGAGTTAGGTGGCGGCAGATGCAAGATTGAATTTGTTTTGAGCCCTTCACTCAGGTGGTGATGGTGGACATAGGCCTTAGAGCTTGTCGCACTTCTGGTTGGTGGAAGCTTAGGATGATTACTGATAGCTGGAATAGGGCTATTATGGTATAGATGGAGGGAGGTAAGTTTATTAGTGATGGGGGTGGTTGAAGAGATGGCTCATCAGTTAGGGGTGTTTGCTTCTCTTGCAGATGGCCCAAGTTCAATTCTCAGCACCCACATGATAGCTCACAGTTATCAGTTCTGTGAGCTGAGTTCTAGTTCCGGAACCCATCCTCTTCTGGATTCCATGGGCACTATAAGTACTTGGTACACATATGCATGGCAAACATCATACATGCAAAGTAGAAATTAACATTTTTAAAGTAGGACATAAAATTGGCAAGTTGTGAAATGTTCAGAGAGAGAGGAAGAGGAAATGTTGGTCCACTTTCATTTCTCTTATACAACTAAATGATGCAAGTCATGAAGAGATACAATAAAATAGCAGGAGTTGTGGCTGGCAGAGATGATAAAAGTTCATTTTATTCAGGTTGGCATTGACTGACTGTGACATCAGATTTGGAATAACACAGCAATCAGGTGGACATACATAGTTTGAAACTAAGTGGATGACACATGCTAGGGTATTTTTTTTTTCTTCATTGTTGTGGCTGTTTGTTGAAATCAAGGTAGCAGATAAAACCAGTCCAACTGTGTAAAGTGAGAATAATCACCTAATCATGAATGGGATTATTGCAGATACCAGTGTTGAGTTCATGGGAAAATGAAGACATTGGGAGAAATCACCAAAGGAAGATCCAGAATTGTATAAGGGAGCAGGGGAGTGTGGGATCCCAGAAACCAACCTGATAGATTATGCCTGGAAGTGTTCTCCCAGCAGTGACCACACTCAGACATCCAGAAAGCCTACTGCCACAGGGGTTGTGAGTGGGAGCTGTTTGCAGTAGTGTGCGGAAGAACAAGGCAGATGTGACAGACAGGACTAATGCTGAGCCCATCTGTGGCCCTGAAGTGACTTCCTGAATGCTTCCTGAGGTCAGACTGCTTTCCGGATGTTTCTGTTGCTCTGTGTGAGATGAAGCAGGTCAAGACGTGCTGAAGCAGAGGGACTTGAGCACTGTAAGGAGACTGCTTCCCTGCAGAAGCAATGGAGGGGTCCATCTCCAAAGCCTGTAGAGCCCTCCCTCTGCAGACTGGCTTGTCTGCAGAGTTCTCCCGCCCCACACGCCTTGCACTGGAGAAAGCCCACCTCTTCACAGCCACGGGACCTTTTACTGAAAATCTTAGAAATTTGAGAATTGCCTTATTAAACTCTTTTTTATCCTTAGATGCCTTCAGCAAGAGTCCAATTTTTAGTAACTGGCCTACTCCAGCCTCTGACAATAAAATATCTTCTTTTGCAACATGACTTTGGCTTCCTAGTGTACGTTAGCTTTCAGCTGGCCCATTTCTCTCCTGCCCCACAGGGCCCTCATCCCTGCACTCTACATTTGTAATCTCCATCTTCTCATGACTACCTTTACCTCCTCCCTGAGCCAATCCATTTTCCAGCCCCTTCTCTTCTCTACTTGAACTCTGGCCTTGTCCTTTTGCTCTTCCTTTCCAGGCTGGCACAGTGCTTATACTCCATAGCCATAGGCTCCGTAGTCTCCAGTCTCGGCTGTACTTCATCACTCACCACTGTTCAAAGCCTCGTGTCCAGCTGGGGATGTAGCTTAGCAGTGGAGCACTTGTCTGGCATGTGTGAGACTCTTTGCTTAAGCCCCACACTGGTCTGTGTGTGTGTGTGTATGTGTGTGGTGTGTGTGTTTGTAGGTGTGTGGTGTGTGTGTGTGTTTGTATGTGTGTGTGTATGTGTGTGGTGTGTGTGGGTGTGTGTGTGTTTGTATGTGTTTGTGTGTGTGTGGTGTATGTGTGTGTGGTGTGTGTGTAAATGTGTGTGTGGTGTGTGTGTAGTGCTGTATGTATCACTCCTGAGTGCTGGCATTTCTCACAGCAGGTATGTCAAATTACCCCCCTTTTCTTAATCCACCATCTCATGCATGTGGCAAAATTATGCAGGCAGTAATGCTGCTTCTGAATCTTAGCATAAAAACAGTGTTAAAATATGTGCATTTAGGGGAAATTCAGAGCTTTAGTCATAAAATGTTGAAATCAAAGAAAAATAAAATTAATAGTCAATGATAAGTCTTGTGAAATGTTTACTAGTCTACCCTTTTCAAAACTGTCTGTTTTTTTTTGTTTTTTTTGTTTTTGTTTTTTTTTTTTTTTTTTTTTTTTTTTTTGAGATGTGGTCTTTCTCTGCAGTTCAGGTTGCCCTGGAACTAACTATGAAGCCCAGCTGGCCTCTTAAATCATGACTCTTGCCTCTGCTTCCTGAGTGCTGGGATTACAGGCCTTTTCCATTATGCCTGGCATATCCTGTTTTGGAATATGTATAGAAATAATTAAAGGGACTTTTAAAAGTCAAGTATAGTTGTACACATAATTCCAGCACTTGAGAGTCTGAGGAAGGAGGATTACAGACTCAAAGAACAGTGTGAACTACACTATACATGTGACTTCCTGTGCTTAGATGTGTACTTCCTCTTCTCTGCTTTCTACCATTTTCTCACAGTTTTACTGAAAAACATGGCAATTGGAAAAGAGGGGAAGCATGTCATGTTGGGATTATTGTTTGCAAGCAATTGTCTGGCTGTATTTAGAAAAGAATTATATTTTTAAAAAGTCAAGGTCAGGCAAGAAGATGCATGCCTTTAATCTAGCACTTAGAAGGTAAGAGGCAAATGGATCTCTGAGTTCAAGGCCAACCTGGTACACACAGAAAGTTTTGGGTCAGCCAAACAGTTTGGTTTAAAAGGATAAATAACCCAATTTTCAGAATTGTGACAGGGCCAATAGATGACACAGAGGGTAGAAGTATGCAAATGCAGACAAATACAGAAAAGGATGCATGACTTCATTAGTCCTTAGAGATAATCAAATCAAAACCTCAGCAAGATACTACTTCACACCTACTGATCTGACTAGAATTGCAAAATTGGATGTGAAAACTGGGCCTCAGGGCACACACCTTTAATCCCAGTACTCAGGAGGCAGAGGCAGGTGGATCTCTGAGTTCAGGCCAGCCTGATCTAAAGATCAGGGCAGCCAGGGCTACACAGAGAAACCCTGTCTCAAAAACAACACAGCCCAACAAACGGTGGATGATAGGTGCTCATGGGAGTGGGAATGGAGCAGCTGCTCCCACTCTGCTGCTGAGAAACAGACTAAAGGCCCATTGCTCTTCTGTGTGCAGCTGCTTCAGAGGTACAGCCCCAATAATGTGACTTCTGAGAAAGTCCTTGGATCCTAAAGGTGAAGATTATAGATCTTATTTCTGTCACTGTTTTTTATAGCAAGTACTTACTGTTTTGTCTATAACTTTACTCAACAGTTTCAAACATTATTTCTCTAACATCAAGGAAAATCCAGGATAAGACTATACAGAACATTGCAAACCCACCCTGATCTGAGGTTGGGAGTCCTCAGATTTTGCTGGCATGAGGTTAATCTTGAATAAAAAGTCAGTGTACCCAAACATAGGTAAGTCTAAGGTGACTGGATACATTACATTGACTTAGTGAAGTCAATAATTTTACTCTATTCTATTCAATATTTCAATCCTACAAAATATTTGAAAAAATAACTAGCACAGTGCATAATTCTAATAATTGATGTCAGCAGTTCCAATGTATTGGTTGTCTCCTTGAGTATAACAACATAGGTTTAAAATCATTATAGATTAGGAAATCTTTGTCTTTCTTCCTAGAGTTTACTGATATCAATGCTTTCTCTTAATTCTATTTAATTTTCCATCTGGTGGTTTTAAACTTTGATAGACTTTCCTTTCAGAAAAAGTAGGCTGAAACCTGTCAACAGATATTTGGAATGTAACTTAGTTTTTCTTTATAGTATGTTTTTTCTATGTAATGTGAAAACAGACACAATTCTATTAACTATCAAAGCTTCATTCTAGTTTGTTCCGCATTCCAGAAGGTACACATTTAATCAAAGTACAATTTATCATTAATTCACAATAAATTATTTAACACTAAAACCCTTTCTTTGACCCCACAGCATAGCAGCACTAGACAGGTCTGCTACATTGTTAACACTGGTCTAGCCATCAGTTACCACAGGACCATAGAAAAATAACCTAACTTGTCTGGCTCCAAATTTATTTGAAAAAGGAAATTATAGAACTTTCAGGCATATTATATTTATGGCACATAATGATGGATTTTATAGTGACAGTCTTGCAGGTATAGTGTATATTTTGATCTTATTCACCCTTCCTTATTACTCTCTTCTGTCCCCTACACAGCTTTCAAATAGTTCCCCCTCTAGCTTCAAGACTTACTTATTTATTTATTTATTTATTTATTTATTTATTTATTTATTTACTTATTGAGACAGGGTTTTTCTATGTAGCCCTGGCTGTCTTGGAGTTTGCTTTGTAGACCAGGCTGGCCTTAAAGTCTGCTTGCCTCTGCTTCCTGAGTGCTAGGATTATCAATGTGTATACCATCATGCCTGGCTGTCTTTTTTATTATTTAAGTCTAAAATTCTACATATGAGAAAATGTGGTATTTATATTTCTGGACTTGACTTGTTTTGTTTAATATAGTGGCCCCAGGCCCATAATGTTTCTGCAAGAACATGACTTCATTCTTCTTTATGATTGATTAATACACACTGGGTACATAAGCCATATTCTTTTTATCATTCATGTAGTGATAGGTGTGTAGACTGATTCCATAGCTTAGGTGTTGTGCAATGGTCTTAGACTTTGACCTCTGTTCTAGGTTTTGAGGAACCTCTGTACTGTTTTCTATAGTGACTGTAATAACTTACATTCCTGTCTACAGTATAAGGGGCCCTCTTACCTTCATCTCCTAGTATCTGTTGTTCTTTTTTATTATAGTCATATTGGCCAGATGGGATGAAATCACATTGTAATCTTGATTTGTAGTTTGCCAGTGGTGAACACTTTTTCATAATTTATTGACATTTCTACTTCATTTAAAAATCTTTCAGTTCAGTTGCCCACTTATTGCTTAGCATATTCAAAGAACTTTTAAGAGATGAATTTGTTCCTTACCCTTGAATCTGTCATTTCTCCCAGTGTGCTAATTTATGCTGTAAGCAGAAGGATGCTGTGTCTTACCACAACTTTCCGAAATTGAATTGATAGATGAAAGTAAGTTCCATTAAAATGGTAGAAATAAAGTCAGCTATAGTGACTCACACCTGTAATCCCAGGAGTTAGGAGATGGAGGAAGATAGGGTGAGTTTGAGGTTAGCCTGGGCTACATAAGTGAGACCCTGTTTCAAAAACCAAAACCCACTTTCTGGGGACTGTGTCTCCCCCAAAGATGAATATGGACTCATTTAGAAAGACAGGAGAAGAAACCTCTTCCCTAAGTGGTAAGTCTTTAATCTCAACTGAAACGGTGGCTATTCAGGGTCACACACTTGGTCCAGGCATGCTCAGCTAGTGGTATTACTGGAAGGTAGAAGCGTAGGAGAGCTGTTGTTTTACTAGAGAAATGATTTAGGAAATGTGGGTCCGAGGGCTGGGGGGTGTGGGTCAGTGGTAGAGTGCTTGCCTGGTGTGCATGAGGTCCTGGTTTAACTCCCATACCACCAACGAAGTTAGGTAGGCCAGCTTGAAGCTTGGTCCCTTTCTCCTGAAGCCTGAGGGGCTGGGTATTATGTGAATGATGTTGTCTATTAAGTGAACCATTCACAACTTCATACATTGCTTAAAAAAAAAAAAAAAAAAAAAAAAACAGGAATGCTTTTAAGGCTAATTCATTCTCTCCATGCTTGGAGCTAGGTGCCTTTAATATAAATGCAGACAGTGGGATGATAGAGGTAGTCAGAGATGGACTAGAGACCTGAGAATCGAAGAGAAGTTTGAGTAAAGAGTAAAATGTTAATGTAGAGGAAGGAGAGGGGAGAACATTGTATTTAGGAGTACAACAGGTGCAGGGAATGCCATGTCACATCAGGGAGTTTTGAGGCACACACCTACTCAGCACAGATCATAATGCTGGTGTTAGCGGGAGGATGGGATCCAGTTTATTGGAAAGTTGCATTCCAGGCTGCTTCATTTCTGACAACATGAAATTTGGAGCCTGGTGGTCATGAGGAATATGTTTTTAAGGAAATTTGATATAATAAAATTACAGAATGGATTGGAAAACAGAAGGCAAGCTAAGTATTAAGTGATTAGATCTAAAACAGTAGGAATTCAACCCACAAGTACTGAACACGTAGGAAACTCACTGAAAAGGAAGAAGTAACTGTATGTATTGAATCAGGGTCTCTGGGAAAGCAAGAAACTCTGAACAACATGGGGAGTTCTTTTTGTGTGTGTGTGTTGTTGTTTTGTTTTGTTTTGTTTTTTTCCTGTAAAGTACTTTGTAACTGGGCTTCTCTGTGTAGCTCTAACTGTCCTGGAACTCACTCTGTAGACCAGGCTGTCCTGGAACTCACAGAGATCCACCTGCCTCTGCTTCCCAAGTACTGGGATTAAAAGTATGCGCCACCACCACCTGTCAGAAATTCCGATTTTTATAAGAGAAAGAACAGAAATCAATCACAAATAGAAATTAGAAAACAAGTTTGATTAGACTGAATTTCATTATTTATGTGTCAGACTTGGAGCTTTGTGCATAGTAAGCAGGTGTTCTGCCACTGAACTAAATCCCAGCCCTTGTGATATTGAAATTGTTAAGATTGATTTATTATCTATATTTTATGCATATGAGTTTTTTGCCTGTATGTGTATCAGTACCCCATGCACATGCAGTACTTGAGGAGGCCAGATACCCTGCATCTGAGCCCTTGGAACTGGAGTTGGAGATGGTTGTGAGCAGCCATGTGAATACTGGGAACTGAACCTGGGTCCTTTTGAAGAACAGTAAGCATTCTTAATCACTGAGACATCTTGTGTAGCCTTGGCTGTCCTGGAATTCACTCTGTAGGCCAGGTTGGCCTCAAACTCAGATCTACCTGCCTCTACCTCCTTGAGTGCTGGGATTAAAAGCGTGTGCTAACATCACCTGGCTACTTCATAATTTTTGTACAAAACAAAATATCTGAAAACAGATGGCTTAGAGCAATTAATATCATAATTGTTAGGCTTAGTAACGGTTACTGGACTTCCTAATACAGTTGAAATACTCAGCAATAGTTACTGGATTTCCTAATACTATTGATAAACTCAGTCACTATATTTCCAAAACTCCTGCAATATTTAGTAGCGTTTTAATTTTTGTAGTTATAGATTTATAGCAAGGTGAAAATTGTTCTGGCCTGATATGCTCTAGTGTGTTGGTCATATTACTAATCACAAGTCATATCTCTGAGTTAAAATTCAGGGTCCCCATGGGGTCGCTTCATGGCTCTTGTTGGCATTTAGTGAGCAGTTTGTTTCCAAAAGTAGCATTTAATTCTTTATGTTTCTTGAAATTTACATTCACATCTGCCTCTTTAGAAAAATATAATTTATCTTTGTTTAAAGCAAAAAACAAAAATTAAGAACATAGCTATGCAAGATCTTAAAATCATCTAGTACTTTGACCAAGACCTCCTTGGTCTCACATTGGGTAATAAGATAGAAGGCCCTAAGATCCATAAGATGTGAGAACTGAATGTTCCTGAATAGGTGATTTGTCATTTCATTAAATTTTCAGTTAAACATATCAGTTTCAACTAGGCCATCTTCCTGTGTGGATGTTCAGGAAAATGGCAGGTTTATCTGTAGTTGCTATCTCTCCACGTTTTCTGACCTGGCTCCAGTCCTAGAGTTTGATCTGAGAACTCAACCTCATTCTGTCTGTAGGCTTGTTCATTTGTTGACATGTGGGCATCCTAACTAAAATCTGGTGGATTTATGTGAAGAATGTGTTGGTTATAGTTGTTGGGAGAGGGCTGGGTGATTGTCATAATTTCTGCCGGTAGAGTTTGTGAAAGAAAAATGAAGTCAGCTCCTTTTGTTGGGAAGGAGATTTCATGTTATCTGTATTTGCAGGCTTTCTGGCTCACATGCTGGAGGAATCCTTGCTGCGGGGGTGTTTTCATTTTCTCGCCTAACATGGCAGTGGTCCATTGCAGCTGAGGTTTTTAGCTTAAACAATCTGTTTGTGGGGCTGCTCATGGCACTTACTGTGTGTTTTGAGGAGGCAGCAGCCGCAAAGGAGAGATCAAAGGTAAGCTATTTTGATCAAAGTGAAATCAGTTTTGTTTCAATTTTTAGAAAGAAATGTATTTCTTCTTAACTTTGCTTTAGACCACATTTATCTATTCTGATTCCTATTAGGGTAATCTAGGCAGGAAGAGAGACTGTCCTCAGACCCTTTGTTAGGAATGGAACCATGGCAGCTCTCAAGCATGGTACTTTGTCCCCTCAGGAGTTCAGAAGGTTTTAGAGAATGGGAATTATGAAATGTCTAGTGAGTCCTGAGGGGGAGGGATGGCTTTGGTTCATACACTAGTGTGTGTGTGTGTGTGTGTGTGTGTGTGTGTGTGTGTGTGTGTGGTGAGGCCAAGCTGTGGATGGATACCTTAAAGCAATACTGTAGTAGTGCATTGATTCCTCACTAATCACAAGGAAAATCACAGTTATGGATTATTTTTAGCCAGAAGTAGAGCATCAGATGTAAAAAGCCAAGTTGTTCAGAGATCACACTGCCACAGTCATCTAAAAGGAAAGCCTTGTCTTCTAAAGTGCTTAGGCTCTATACCTAGTTCAGGCCACCCTGTTGTTAGAGTTCAGAAACAAAAGATACCATGGTTTATTTGTGGTTCCCGTAAATCTCCAGTGCTACTAGAGTATTTTGTTTAAAACAACCTTCTTTTCTGACTGTGTTAAAGATAAAAAAAAGTGATGTCATGTCCTTGTTAAGGGATGCAAGCAGGCTTTCTTGGATTCAGCCATAGGGACCATGGTAGCAGACTTAACTCCAAATATAAAGAAAAGTTGGAATTTCTAACCAAGGAGCTGGCAGGGAATCAGTCAAGGATTACTGACAGGAAACATAAAGATAAAGGGGGATTTGGGCCAGACCAAATTCAGGAGATTCTCAGGAGGGAGCAGGCCTTGGTGAGATGAGGGGCGGTGATGGGGTGTGTAGGTGGGTATTTCACTGCAATTGGATGGTGGAGAAGAGTTTGAAGGCACCTAACTTCATTGTGGTCAAAGAGACCATCTTTATCAATTATGAGACAACTACAGGTTCAGTAATACCTGAAAGCCCCCTCCGAGATAACCAAAGTTCTAAATAAAGTTTTACTTATTTAGTAGTTCAGCAGAATTGCTCAACTGCAATGACAGATTTCAGTTAGGGATTATACAGTACCCCACCATTGTAAGGGGCTTTCCGGGAGTCACTGTGAACAGCCTTAAGGTCAAACTCGAGGGTTTTATGAGAATGGGGAAAAATTACCCAGAACTACTACTGATAAACATTAGTGACTAACGTGAGTGCTTGCATCTCAGGACTTGGCTCTAATCTGGCCTGGCACACAGAAGCTTTGCAGGTGCAGTGTGGGCTTTTACTGTTTAGAGTTTTAGGGGGAGTTTTGACTAGTGTTTCTTTTTTCTTTCTCAGATAGCAGTCATTGGTGCTTTCTCCTGTGGCCTTAGCTTGTGTAATCAGCACACAATAGTACTCTATGTTTTATGCATTATACCCTGGATTCTCTTCAGACTTCTGAAAGAGAAGGTAGGTTTTTTATTATAAAAATTAAAATCCATACTATTTCACATAGGTTCAATTCAGCATTTGTGTTATCTGAAAAATTAGGACTTTAATGTTTCGTGAGTTTTATGTAAAGCATAAATGACCTGAGGCTTTGACAATATTGACTTTAAAAAGAGGATTTACAGAATTATGCAATATTGATTGTGGTGGCATCTGGCCGACTTCATAATTTTCCTCGTGATTCTTGACAGCACCTCAGTGAGAAGAGGCAGAAGGGACTGAGAGCAGCAATATCAACTTTCCTCAATGGTTTTCTTGCACGTCCTAAGATTCAAGGCAGTCAAGCACCAATGCTTCATTCCTTCGTTCAAGGGTTGAGTGCTGTCTGTGCTGCCTGCTTGCTCCAGGAGCTGGAGACTAACACAACAGACAGACAGCATCGCTGCTAGTGTGAACTCATTGAAGTCAGCAATGAGAGTCCTATTTTCTCAGAATCTGTAGAATTCCTCCTTATAATTGGAAACCGCTCATTTCCCCTTTTTATCTTTTTCTGAAAGAAAACAATGTTAATTAAAATGGCAGAGAGAAGCAATGCAGAGTTTTCTTTGTTAGACACTAGGGGATTCAGGTAGGAAAAGGCAGGGAGTAAGTTAGTCATGAACTATGGGAAGATAAATGTCCTTAATTCTGTCAGAGTTCTTCTAGAACTATAGGCTATTTATTTGTAAAGCAGTCACTTTATTTATTGTTTCTTTAACAAACTCAGTGATATTTATTTCTCATTATTTGTTAATTATACCCAACCACAATCAGAATTATAATAGAAAACACATAAAGCACATAATAAAATTATTAGGAAATAATTATACTAAAGCTTTAAATAATTGTATTTACTATACTTTAGCACATCTTGGTAACAAAGCAAAAAAGGGTAATGTGGAGATTATAAAATTCTTATTATGTGATTATAAAAAGGAAACAATAGTTGACAAAGAACAACTTTATTTTAGAATTTAGTTCAGTGACGTCAATCATATAAGTCCTTACATAGGGGGATATTAAACAGCTTAACCAGCAGCATATTTTTAGATTGTTATTTACTGGTGTTTGGTTCTTTGACCCAAGGTCTCTGTGTTTAACAGTGGTTTACTAGAGTACACAGAAAGTTTTTTATATAAGTCTTGGATAATAGATGAAGACATAGCTATATCTAATGATGCATGCTGTAATCCCAGGATTTGGAAGTCTGAAGCAGAAAGCATGAGAGTTTGAGGCCAATGTATGAAACCAGCCAGGTTTATATCCCAAAACGTATGAGTTTAGGGCAAAGAGTTAACATAAAAGTATAATTTGACAACAGCCGAGGCAGCACATCTGCTTTTCCTGAATCTGGGGACCTGGATGGGGTAGACAGGCAGCCCTGCCTGTTCCACTTTCAGACTTCTGACCTCAGTGGAGCCCGGTTTATTTTATTGGAAGGCAAGCCATATAATTTGTGTAAAATGTTCAGGACCCAGGAGTTAACACTATAGAGCCTAGGCTAAGGACTATGCTCTGTCCTGGGTTAGTCTACTGATGAGTGCTCAGATTTGGGCAACAGTGACTCTTCAATGTAGCCCTTTCATTTCCATTATATAGCAGAAGAGAAGTCAAGGGAACATGGATAATGTGTGTGTGTGTGTGTGTGTGTGTGTGTGTGTGTGTAGGTACATATGTACATTCATATTGAAGCCTGACTCCACCACCAAACCATTCTGTGTTTGCAGGTGGAAGAAACCCCTGTCAGGTGATCACAGTGTACGGCCAAGGACAGGGAAGCTCGGCCCCATCCATCTGTAACAACCCTCATGTAATTTTCCCTGTTTACTTCTTGGACAACAGGAAAACAATATATTAAGTGTTTCTTTCCATTTTAAATTCAGCTTTATGATGTGCAGTGCCTCCAAACTGTAAACATTCACTTCCCAAGCCTCACTTTTAAGACTAGCAACTGCCTGTTGTCAGATTAGGTAGTTATGCACGCTTTCCTGCCATCACTTTTATGCATCTCGTTTGTGCTGTGGAAATCACAAATGAGATCAGTGCTATAAGAAAACACTTTCAATTAAGAATGCTTGTTTGAAAATGCAAAGAGAAGTCAGCTGCTTGTTCTACTGCTGCCGATCAAGTCCTGGCTCTTAGATCATTTTCACAGATAAATTTCTCATTTTTATAAGGGAAAAAGTTGACAGTTTGCAATTATGATGTTTGAAAGAGATCACGTTTCTCAGTTATTAAAGTAGACAAGGCTCGAATGTTTCTAGAATGCCAGAATTCACATTGTTTGGACTTAATCTTTGTAATTGTTGTCATATTGTTTTGTTTTAGACATGTGCAGGTGAGGAGTTCCTCTAGGTAGAGCATATGAAACAACATGATTACTCATAACAGCAAATTCCTTTGGTATTCCATTAAACGTAGAGGAGAGAAATGTGGAGGTACCTAGGGGGTCTATAAAAGCTAGCTTTGTCTGCACCAAACTTCCCATGAACTGTCCAAAGAATTATGTCATCACATTACATCAATCGTAATGAAGTGTACAGTTAAAGACACTTCCAATGATAGTGATGAAGTAGTGTTGGGGCCAAATAACATGCATTCACTTCCAAGCAGGTCATCTCAGCAGTGCGATGCGGCACGTCATGACATGGTTTAAATGTAAAAGATGCAGCCATTTGATACTTACACGTCTTTGCTAATATTTGCTCCACTCGGGTTTGCCACAAAAAGGAATCCAGGCTGATGCAATTTTCTGGTAATCCTCAGTAATCAAAAGGTTTAGCATAGTATTCTGTGGTGACTTAATATAAATTGAGAGATCAGCTTTAAGCAAACACATTTGATGTTTCCCCTGATGTGTTTTTCGAAGTTCCGGGATGAATGGGCTAAAATAAATAGTCCCCCACTGTGTGCTCCTTCCTGTGCAGGAACTTGCCTTTAGCTCTCTGTTGAAGCTGACTCTGGCCTTCTCGGCTGGCTTGTTGCCCTATGTCTACCTGCCAGTGTCGTCCTACCTCAATCACGCCCGCTGGACTTGGGGAGACCAGACAACGTTGAGAGGGTTCCTGACACATTTCCTCCGGGAAGAATATGGAACATTCAGCCTGGTAAACTTCTGTTTAAAGCCCTGACAAGGAGGCAGGTGGCACAGCTTGAGTGTTCAGTGGGACCTTGGCTGAAAGAGCAGCACATAGGATTGTCATTTTAGTTACTTGTGCTTTTCACCTGTACTGTTTACTGTGACAGCAGTATCCCCTCCCCTAACCCTAACCCTAACCCACACACACATTTTCTTTGTTTAGGTTTTTAACTTTATGAGTCGACTCCATAGCATAGGCTTGCTTCCAACTTATGATCTCTATGCCTCTACTTCCTGGGTGCTGAAGTTACAAATATGTACCCACATTTGACTTAATATTTCCATTTCATTTATTTATAATTCAGTTTTTTAAAGTTTGGGATTTTTTTTTTATGTGCATGGGTGTTTTGCCTTAATGTATATCTGTCCATCATGTGTGTTTACTGCCCATGGAGACTAGAAGAGGATGCTAGATCTCCTGGGACCAGAACTGCAGACAGTTGTGAACCATCATATGGATGCTGGGAATCCAACCTAGGTCCTCTCTTAAGCACGGAGCCGATTTCTCCAGACCTGAGATTTTCTTTACTTGATGAATAGTATTCATGTTGCTGCTTAGTGTTAAGTGGAAAAGCTGTCTATATAAATTCAGAAAAGGAAGCTCACCAAATTAGAGGTGGGATGCTTAAAAAAATTCAACAGGCCTGCTTTCCCTGAGGCATGATAGGGGGAAAATTAAATGTAATCACAGTAATGGATAAAAGAAAGGGGAAATTGAAGATATATTATTTTAATATAGACAATGCTGTTGGGGTTTCCTCAGATAGCTTGTATTCTCTGTTTTGCTTGAGAAAGTAAGTTTCAAAAGAATCCATAGTGGCCCCTTTGACAAACTTCCAACCCTCTCAAAATCTGATATTATCGTTCAAGGCTACAATGCAAGAGCAGTGACTCTGAACAGTGGCGGAGAGGCCAGGCAAGATAACACACGAGGTCACAAGTTCTAGGGCAGCTATTTATAGAGAGACTTCTGAATAAATAAGGGGGAAATAATTAGGGGAGAAGGGGTCTGTGGGATTCCTGGTGGGATTGATGAGGTTTTGTTACTTTGTTTCTTTTTCAAACTTTGTTTACTTTTAAAGATAGGATCTCCCTGTGTATCCCAGGCTGCCCTAGAGCTCCCAGGGCTGAGCTAAAAGCCCATGCTCTCACAGCCAGCTAGGTTTTGTTTCCTGAATGGTTAATCTGAAAATTTCTATCTTTACCCTTTAAGTATGCATTCTATCCATGCGTGTCTGCATATACGTATATATCATATCTAGGAAATATTTCATTATAAAAGAGATTAATAAAAGAACAATTGTTAATTACTATTTGATGTAGAGAGTTTAATCCATTAAATTTATACTCTTGTTTACTTAATATTGATTTAATCTATAAAATGTAGATTGGAGCTTGCAAGATGGCCCAGCAGATGGGGGTGCTTGCTGCCAATCCTCTTGATCTGAGTTCAATCCCTGAAACCTAATGGTAGAGAAAGATAATTGACTCCCCCAGGTTTTCCTCTGACTGCTGCATGGAGGCCATTGTGTCATGTATGTGCACACATGCATGGTAAACATATGCAAAAAAAGATTTTTGCTTTTTAGTGGCAGATTCTTGATTTGAATTCAGGTCTTCTGGTTGCTCCAAGTTGACTTTTTAAGAAGTGTGCTTTGAGGGTACTTTCAGATTTAAGATTAGTATCATCCACAAAGTGCTGAGAGATGTGAGCTATCAAATTATAGAGAACTCTCACTAAAGCTCTATGAGCACAGAAAGACTGCAACAGGTAAGAGAGTGTGAGTTCTCTGCCTGCCAGTCATTCCTTCTGGACCAATGGAACTGATTTTTAACCAGTTATTCTAAAAGTTTCCTAGTTGGTGCCCAAGTTTAGTTTTTACTGCTTCTAAGTTTAGCAAAACTTCCAAGACTGAGTAAGGAAATATGTTGGGTTGTATATTTAAGATATGAATCTCTTAAGTCAAGAACAGTAAGTACATAGTTATCTAGCAAAAAAAAAAAAAAAGCTTTAGTTTAATGCTTGTACAAATGATCTTTTCTGTTTTTAGGCCAAATCTGAAATAGGATGCAGTGTGTCTACAATACTGCTGTGAGTACGATTTTAAAACCATCTTAAATGAATTTTCTATTACCTATCTGAAATGATTTGGGGAGATTTCTTATTAGTTCCTTTCTTTATTAAGAAGTATGTCCTCCACAATTAATAGTTGTGTATGCACACTGTATTGTCAAATGCTTAGCTCTTCGCTAAGAGAGCTCGAGACAAGCAGCACACGTGAGGCCAGTAGGAGAATGGCCAGGACCTCAAACCGCATATTTCCCCTGCATGTGAAATTGCCGTGTGGAGTCCCTCTGAAAATGACTTGCCCCTCCCTATGGTTTTCCTATTACTTTTCTCGTAGGGACGTTGGGGAATACTGTATTCATCACGATTTGAACAATTTTCTTGTTATTTTGGCTTGAATTCTGCACATGTAATCCTCAGAGCTGGGTATATATAGTCTCTCATGACTTCCTTTTGGCTGTCATGAGCCGTATTTTTTACTTTCGTATTTTAACATCCAACCTTATTAGAACCAGCTTAAGCAAATATATGTCATATGTATTAACCAATGGTTTTCTTTGAAGAATGGATTAAAGTTTGCTTTAAAACCTACAAAGATTAAAGCACTTGGAAACTATCCATGTCAACTTTAAAAATTATCAATATCAATTATAATTCTTGAAATATAAAATTTTAGAATAAAAGTGAGATTTTATAACATTAAAGTGATCTTTTAATTTCTGGTTTGGAACCCTCTGGACTGGACTGTTTAAAAGAAAAATCTATCTATATAACTATCTATCTATCTATCTATCTATCTAGCTGTCTGTCTATCATCCATCCATTTCTTATCTATCTGCTTGTCCATCCATGCCTCTCTGTCTATCTTAGGCAAGGCCTATCTTTGTAGCCCAAGCTAGCCTGCAACAAACAATCCTCTTGCCTCAGCTACAATTGCATACCTTTGACCCCCATGGCCAGTGATGCTCAACAGATCCCTCTCTCCCTTTGTTTTTTAGTTAGGGTCTTAGTATGTAGCCCAAACTGGCCATTGAACTCACAATCCTCCTGTCTCAGCCTCCAAAGTACTGGTGTACCACTATGCTTGATATACTTCCTTTGTTTTTAAACATTTGTTTTCTGTTCCAAAATAGGATACATAGTAAGAGAAATTTTTGAAATATAAGTAAGCAAAAATAAGAAAGTTAGAGCGACCTTTAATTTCAACATTCAGGGATAACCACAGTTTCTAATATGTTGATATTTTGTGTATATTTTTACATTCTTTTATAATTTGTTTTTTAAATGAATTCAAGATACATACAATTTACAGCAGATCTTGAAAATATTTCTCTGGCCGGGTGGTGGTGGCACTCACCTTTAATCCCAGCACTTAGGAGGCAGAGGCAGGTGAATCACTGTGAGTACGAGGCCAGCCTGGCCTACAGTTTGAGTTCCAGGACAGGCTCCAAAACAATAAAGAGAAACCCTGTCTCAAAAAAAAAAAAAAAAAAAGAAGAAGAAAAGAAAATATTTCTCTGCCATTGTTATTTCTCTCACAAGTGATTTACAGTATTTCCTTGAATGTTTGGCCCAGTCTTTTATAGCACTTCTTTCTTTGCTGTTAGGGAGAAAGGGAGAAGGTAGAGCAGGTGGGGAGATGGGGGGAGGTAGAGCAGGGGGAGGTGGGGGAGGTGGAGGAGGGGTGGTGGGAAGGTGGGGAAGCTTATTTCATCTTTAGACAGGCAACTTTCTCTGAGTTTTCCCTTCCTTTTCCTTCGCCCCATGTGGAAGGACTCCCCACTTGCTCTTTTCTGCCTTCCCACAATTACTGCTGTATTTTACAACTCCTACATGAGCTCCAAGGAAGTCTCAACTGCATATCCAGCTTGTATAAGTTGCACATAAAGTCATCTATTGGGAAGCTGTCACGTGTTGTATATAGAACAAAGACTGCACAGGAAATGAGTACCACACCCACACCATGAACCAGTCATCATGCAAGCTGGAGACAGCCCACACACTCTGAGGGAAATAATTCCTGGACTTAAGTTGTTTCAGGTGGATGTGATGTTGAGAAAGGAGAAGCATAATTAACTTACAAGAAAGGCCTTCAAAATGATAGAATGTAATCATCTCCCCTTTTCCAGTCAAGCAAATTAAATTCTTTCCCTGCACATATCTCTAAATTGCAATCCAGTACAAGGAAATTACTGAATCTAACCTTAGGCAGTGGCCATCTTTTAGAGTTTACATTTAAGCAACAGATCTCTAAGAATTAATTTTGAGACTGACTTCCTTTCTTTTGAAGAAACAGACCTTATGCCAGAATCAATTTTTCAAGTGTATTTGTAAATGAGTGAAGGTAGTTTTTCATAGTGGATGTATCTCCATTAGTAAAATACTCATTGTATGGCTTCTGTGATTATGGCATGACATTTTCTCCAGGAAAATTGCCAGTAGGGAGAATGAAGTTTCTTTAGTTTGTAGACATATTTCTTCTTATAGAAATTAAATAGTGTGGCAATTTTAGGACTCAGATAGCACTTGAAAGTGCTCATTAGTTAGTAGAAGGATTTAGCACAGTTATACAAAATAAGATGAACACATTTCTGTGAGATTGCTTAAACATTTCCAAAACAAATAATGTGGGAAATAAGGAAAGCTGCTTAAGGAAGAAGATAACCCAGAAAGGAGGCAAAAATCCCTTCTCTTGGCCTTTTCCCCCTTCCTAACTGGATCTTCAGAAAACAGTTTAGATGAATTTTTATTTCAATTGTTAAATCACCAGTATGTCTGTATTAGAAACTGTCTATAAAGTTCCCTTCAAAATAACTTCTCATCTAAACCATTAGGAAGATCTTAATGCTTTATACTACTGTCAATCCTAAATTATATATGCTAAAAACCAAATACTGCAATAAAAAAAGTCTTAGAACTGCTTGACTTTTTCAATATTTTTCACATCTTTCAAAATTTTAAGGAAGAAATGATAATTTTAAAATAGACATAGTCCTTAGTGTGGTTCAGTGTATAAGGGAACATTTTGATAGTAAAATACTTTGTCTGGGATTTACTGAACTTCTTTTATGCCAACAACAAAATACATTGGTTTTTTGTTTTGCTTTGTTTTTCAGTTCACAAATAATAAATATGAAGACCGAACTTTCATTCAACATCCAAGCTCTTGCAGTTTGGGCAAATATATGTTTAGCTAGAAAGTGAGTAATGTTCCCTTTGTTGCTGCACTATGTTTCCCATGTTGAATCTGTGTTTTATATGTCATTGTAGAGTGCTGCCAACATTGTCTTATATTTAGCATAACTCCTGATCATTTCTGTCTTAGGGTTTCTAGTGCTGTGAAGAGACACCATAATGATGGGGACTCTTACAAAGGAAGACATTTAATTGGGGTGGCTTACAGTTTCAGAGGTTTAGTCCATTATTGTCATGGTGGGACTTGGTGGCATGCAGGTAGACGTGGTGCTGGAGAAGGAGCTGAGAGGTCTGTGTCTTAATCCCTGGGCAGCAGAGATCTGTACCCACACTGGGTATAGCTTGAGCATAGGAAACCGCAAAGACTGTCCCCACAATGACACAACTACTCCAACAAAGCTGCACCCCCTAATGGTGCCACTCCTTTTGGGGGCCATTTTCTTTCAACCACCACAATTTCTGTTAAGGCAAATATATATTGTTTCTTAATTTTTAGCTTATGAGGGCAAATAAGGGACTTGAAAGATTGGCCACTTGATCATCTGAGACCTTGAATTTGATCCTTTACTCTGCCCATAGCTAGTTATTATTGTTGACTTGTAAAAGAAACCTATTACTATATAATTCCTCCAATAGTTTTTAAAAAAAGAAAAAGCCTTCTTGTCAGGCATGGTGATGCATGACTGTAAGCCAAGTAGAACCTGAGGCAGAACCAGCATGAATTTGAGGCCAGGTTATATAATAAAACTGTTGATTTTTTACTTACTCACTTTCTGTTCTATTGGATACATTTGTTTGTAAATACACATATATCTATTGTTCTATTTGCCTAACAATTAACATTATAAAATAATGTTAACATTTTCTCATACTAAAAAATATTGTTTAAAATGTCTACATAGTGTGTTCCACCAGGTCATCATGAAAAAATTAATTTCTGTATTATTTGTGGTGCTGAGGATTGAACCCAGGGCCTTGTACATGAATAGCAAGAGTCTCACCACTGGGCTGAGCTATGTCTGAAGATGTACTAGAAAATTAAATGTTCTCCTGTTTGAGAGTCAATAAATTGCTTCCACTTATTCTCTATTATAAGTGGTACTAAAGCATTCATGGATTAATGTTTATTTACATTTCTAGTTATTGCTTGAAGATATATGTGTGCCAGATTGCTGAGTCAGTGATTGCATATGAAGGGCATTGGTAGATTATCAAATTACCTTTTCTCAAGGCTTGCACTAGTTTACTTTGTCACATCACTGCCGAATTCTTCGAAATTTGCCATTTTAAATCTTAATTTTTAAGCATGAAAGTGTGGTTTTATTTTACATATGCTTGATGACTTCTCAGAATTGACAGGATTGCCAGTGTGTTTTCTACGAGTCCCCATCTACTGCGCACCATTGCAAGTAACTTGGCTATAATATGAAATTGTGTTTGCTATTGGTCTGCCATCAACTATTCCACAGAGATCTTGAAAATTTTGTTCTTTCTTAAAAATAGAAAGTTTTAAAGCTACAGAAACTGCCCTATATTTTAAAGCTATGTATATTATTGATATTCATACATATAGGTAATTTTGGACACATTTTTGTTTTTGTAGGGACAGACGGCAGTCTTCATTAATATGGCTTTTCACTGCGATGCTCTGCATTTATTCATTATTCTTTGCTTGGAGAGCAAATTTAGATATTTCAAAACCACTTTTCATGGGTGTGGTAAGTTTTATTTTGATAGAATTTTTAAACAGTAAATTTGTGAAGATTGTACAAATTTGCCCTTTATGAATTTTGTCAAAGGACAAACTATTTAAGAAGTAGTAAATATATATATATTATAGACATATATGTGTGTGCATATATATATACATACATACATACATACATACATACATACATACATATATAATCTCAGCACTGGGGAGGCGGTGGCAAGAGATCACGGCAGTGTTTGTTACCCTGAGAGCCACATGAGCTCCTTGTCTCAAACAAGCAAGCAAACAAATAAAGTGTGTAGTTAACAGAGTAGTTAAATAGGCAAAAAAAAAAACCCAATGTAGATTTAATAATTTTGTATCTGCATTCTTGGAAATATAAAAACAGCTGCATTTTGTCTGGAATTCCTTCTAGAATAGCAAAAGAAATATGTGTTGAGCAAGGAGGAAAAGGAGCTCCTATCCTGTCTTCTTATGTCACCTTTCTTAAGTCTGTGAAAACAAGCATGATTCTTGTGTTTTTCCTGGCAGCCATCTCTGTGACTGAGATAAGGTTTTTTGTTTGTATTTTGTTTTGTTTGAGACACTCTATTGTGCATGGTTCTCAGCTTTCCTAATGCTGTGACCATTTAATACTGTTCCTCATGTTTTGCTGACCCCCAACCATAAAATTATTTCGTGGCTACTTCATAATTGTAATTTTGCTACTGTTATGAATCATAATGTAAATATCTGGTATGCGGGGTATCTGATATGTCACCCCTGTGAAAGGGTCATTTCAACCCCAGGAGTCATGATCCACAGACTGAGAACTGCTGCTATAGTAAATTCACTATCTTCCTGCCTCAGTTTCCTGAGTGCTAGGGCCACAGTCAGAGCCACCTCCCCTGCTTCTGTTAGTTCTCACGCTAGAAACTATAGATGTCAAATAGCCCATTTTTGAAAGCTGATCCTACCTGGTCGTTTGTGTGTATGTTCATGTATATGTTCTTCTTGAGCATCTAAGCTTTGAACCAAGTGAGAGAGAAGCTAAGCTACTCTAAGCTGGTTGGTGATCACCGTTATCACTGAGGAAGCTGTGGTTGGAGAGTGCAACTTCTTCCTGTGAGCAGTGCGCTCCCATCATGCTGTCTTCTAAGACAGACAGTCCTAGCCACCACTCACAAGCAGGGCTGCACACCATTCGGCCCTACCAACTAGAGCCCCTGGGAGAGTGCACTGTGGACCACCAGTACTTCTTGTGGGTGACTCACTTGCAACAGAAACAGGAAAAGAGAATGCTATGTTGGCCTGGCAGAAGCTGCCAGTTCTCTTATAGGATTAGTCCTCTTCATCCTACAAAGACATCAGGGAAGTGTGTAGGGAAAGCAAGTGTTTCTCCCTAGAGTAAAGCAGAGCATTTCTTTTTCACCCACAATGCTGGAGCAGAGATGATGCCTGTAGTTCTGAGGTGACTGTGTAAGCAAATTAGGAAGGAGGGACATTGGAAAATAAATTGACCTAAAACTGGGCTAGAGAAGTGAATTAACAAGGCCTAATGATAATAGGTGTAAGCAGCTAAGTATACGCGATGAATGTTTTTAGATTATGTAAGTTCCAATTGATCATTAAACCTGTCAGCTGGACACACTGTCTGCTTGTCTCTTTCCCAGGTGGAACGATTCTGGATGCAGAGCAATGCAGTGGTGGCAGTTCTTGCTGGGCTCGGTTTGGCCACACTTGTGTCTGAGACTAACCGAGTGCTGAACCGCAATGGGGTTCAGTGTCTGGAGTGGCTGTCAGCAGCTCTTTTTGTAGCTTATCAAATATACTCAAATTACAGGTAACAACATATAGTTACTTTCTGAAAAGTAGTACTTAACACGAGAGATATTTTCCTATGTAATTCCAGGACTTTTTTTTCCCTCTGACTTCTAAGATGAGTGAAAACAGCTGAGTGTGATGGCTGGCTGTAAAGCTCTGGTGTTTGTCACCACACCACTGGCAGTGGTGTGGATCAAGGCCATTGTAAATGAGTGGAAGCCGTGCATATAGACTATGTGTTTTCCTCTAAAGAACTAAAGAAATACAGTGAAGATTCTAGAGTCTATATATATATAATTAAAATACCCTTAGATGGAAAAATGAAAAGATTTAGGGTTCTTGTGGGTCACTTTATGCTCCAAAATTTTCATCTTTTGAGTAATACCTGAGTAATTCCTTCATGTCCACCCTGATTTTTTAAATGACCCACTGTTCATTAAAAATGTAATTAATGTTCAGTCTCCACGTATCTGTGGCTTCTGTAATTTTTTTGCATTGATTTCTAGGTTTATTATACTGTGATCTGGTATATATGAGGGGTTTTGTTACTTTATATTTGATAAGTCTTGACTTATGGTCTGGATTATGACTTATTTTGGAAAAACTTCCATAAGTTGCTGAGCTGAATATATATTATGTTTCTATTGCCATATATCTGTTAAGTCCATTTGATCTGTGATGTGGTTTACTTGTGACATTTCTTGTTGGGTTTTATTTTGGATGATCTGTCGGGAGCAGTCTTTGTGGAGCTGCAATCGGAGCCAAGTGGCTCCAAGTCTGTACCTGGGTAGAGGAGTGTGGATGAAAGAAAGGCTAGCTATAGACGATAAAGAAAGAGAGAGAGAAAGAGACAGAATAAAGGTCAGGAGGGCAGATCAGTCAATACTGAAATGCCACGAGTTTATATTTCGACACTCTTATATACCATAACCAAAAAGTGGAACACAGTATCATGTATATGAAACAAACAGACTTTTCTTCCTCACTCATTCCAAGGGTTCAATAACCACACCTTAGCTCTAACTTCTTGTCCCCTAGCCTTGAGGTCAGGAGTAGCCGTACCTCAGATTCAACTTCTCCTTCCTTAGCCTTGACAGTCAGGAGTAGCCACACCTCAGATTCAGGTCTGTTATTTAGACTAAGACGGCCCAAACATCCTTCTGTAGCCACTCCTTTGACCTTTAGGTCTTATGACTTGCTGACAGCTTTGAACTCTGTCCTTGTGCCAAGATGAAGTGCAGCCATCTTATGGGCACCCACAATGATCTATTTAGTGGTGGCAAAGGGATATGGAATTTTGTAGTGTCATTGTCTCTGAACTTTTATGTCCATTAATGCTTGTTTTTGAAATTGGGACTTTCCCCAACCTTTGATGTCTGTATATTTACAGTTGTCCCATTATGTTGATAGATTGCTCTCTATTAATCATCAGTAGCCATCTTTATCTCTTCTGGGTAATTTGGGTTTGAAGTCCACTTTGTTGAACATCAAGATAGCTATTCTAGGTTGTTTGTTTTTTCTTTGCTTCCATTTACTTCCATCCATTGGCTCTGTCTGTAAGTGACTTTATCAGTGTGTCTTCTGTCACTGCATATTAGGCAGTCATGAACTACATTAGTTTGTGCTTGCCTTCAAATTTCTTTATTTCTCCATCAATTTTATTTATTTATTTTTTGGTTGTTTGGTTGGTTTTTTGAGACAAGGTTTCTTTGTGTATCCCTCACCCTCTCTGGCTGTCCTGGAACTCACTTTACAAGACCAGCTAGTCTTGTAACTCAGAGATCACCTGCCTCTGCTTCCCAAGTGTTAGGATTAAAGGTACATGCTACCATCATTTTTAAAGGCCGCCTCTGCTGTATATAGCAATTTTGCTTGCAGTTACTTACTTTAGGAATTTGAAAGCTATGGTCCCATGCTTTCCTGGCTTTGAGGGCTGTTGATGAAAGAGCTGGTATTATTCTGATGGTTCTCCCTTTATGGATGAGTTGGCATGGCGTGTTCCCTTTACAGCTTTTTTTTTTTTTTTCCATTGCTTCAGTTTGGACATACTGCCTTTAATATGTGTTTAAGAAGTTCTTCTTCAGTCATATGTACATGGGTCCTTAATGCTTCTTGTGTTTGGATATCCACCTCTCTCTAGATTTAGGAAATGATTTATCAAATAAGTTTTCCATATCTATATCTATATTATTTCATCTCCTCCTTCTAGCTTGTGGACTCATAAATTTGACCTCTTGATTGTATCCCAGAGTTTGTGGATATTATGGTCATGTTTGTTTTTTTCCTTATTGATATTTGAATGCCATATTTAATCAACCTTGACTTCTTTTTCCAATAGAACTTTTTTGGCTTGGGCTGGTGATGTTTTCCAGCATGCTTTTATTTGATTCATTGACGTTTTCTCTTCCAGCCTTTCTACTTGTTTTCTTTCATAGCTTACCAAATCTGTTTGCTTGCTGACTTTTTCTTCCATGTTGCTCCTTTCTTATCCCTTTTGCTTACTTCTTTCCTCTGGGTTGCTAACTTTCCTCTCTAGGTTTGGATTAAATTCTTCTGCTTGTTGGTGTCTTCTTTTGGATCACGGTTGTTATCAGAGAACTTCTGAAATGTTTACCTGGCATTTCACTTATCTCAATTCCTTTGAGTTCACTAGTGGAGGGATTACGATCTCTTGGGGGGTCATATTGTTTGTTTTGTTCCTTTCTTTTGTTTTGTTTTGTTTTTTGTTTGTTTGTTTGATTGATTGTTTGTTTGTTTTGTTTTTCCAAACAGGGTTTCTCTGTATTGCTTTGAAGCCTGTCCTGGAACTAGCTCTGTAGACCAGGCTGGCCTCGAACAGAAATCCACCTGCCTCTGCCTTCCAAGTGCTGGGATTAAAGGTGTGTGTCACCAAAGTCCAGCTGGGTCATATTGTTTTGATGTTCATGTTTCTTGCATTTCTGCAATGGATTTCTATAGCTATTGGTTTGGATATCTCTTCTGGATTTGGGGAGGATCTTATTGAGAAGCCTACTTTTGAAGACTCAGTCCTGGGTACCACTTAGTGAGACAGCAACAAACTGCTATAGCAGCAACATCATCAAACCATACAGAATATATAAAAAATTTAAAAACTGCTAAGTCCATGACAGCATTGCCAATTACTCCAGGCCTGAAAATGGCAAAACTATGGAAAATTGACAGTAAAGAAAAATTATTTAGAATGAGTGTGGAAATAGTAAAAGAAGGAATCCAAGGAGAGAGAAAAGGGCGGGGCAAGAGTGAATAGAAGAAAGAAGGGAGTGGAGGAGAGCGATGTTGGGAAGAAGAGGAGAAACGGCAGCAGAGATTCCTTGGTACCGAAAAAGCCTAGACAGAAATTAGACAGATGTGAAAAAGGGTAAAATAAAACATAAGAAAATGCTTTTGCTTTGTTTTGTGATGAGACATGGTTTCCTTGTGTAGCCCTGCTGTCCTGGAACTAGCTCTATAGACCAGACTGGCCTTGAACTCACAGAGATCCACTTGCCTCTGCCTCCTGAGTGCTGGGATGCAAGGTGTGTGCTACCATTGCTGGCTGAGAATGTTTTAAAACCCAGTAGTGTAAACAGAGGGAAAGAGTTAGAGGAGATAAAAAAATAAACTAAGAAAGAGAAAAATGTGCTGCGCCCCCCCATGGGAAAATATGTTTTAAAAAAATTATATGAATGCTTAAAGGATGATAACAGATCAAAATATTTAATTTTTTTTTGGTTTTGGGTTTTTTTTTTTTTTTTTTTTTTTTTTTTTTTTTTTTTCAAGACAGGGTTTCTCTGTATTGTTTTTGAGCCTGTCCTGGCACTCACTCTATCTCTATAGACCAGGCTGGCCTCGAGCTCACCTGCCTCTGCCTTCCAAGTGCTGGGATTAAAGGCATGCGCCACCAACGCCCAGCTCCAAACATTAAAATATTTTGATTACATTGTATTTTATTTATTTCTGATTGGGAGGTGGTGATATGCACATGCCACAGCATGAGTGTGGAGGTTAGAGAACTTGAAGGTTTTGAGTTTTCCCTTCCATCATATCTTAGAGTACCAGGGGTCAAACTCCGGTCATCCAGCTTGGCAGCAAGTTCTTTGCCCTCTGAGCCATCTGGCCAGCCTGTTAAAAATGTTTGAAAATTCTTAAAATACAGTAAGAATCTTGCTAAATGTGTAGGAAAAAAAGAAAAGAACCACAGGGGTTGGGGGCAAGGTGTGTTACAACAGCTTCCTTTGGGGTCCTTGAGAATTGGAGACTTCTACTTATGCATGAGGCAGGGGCCATTTGAACTTGTGGGCTCCCTTGTTTCCTTATTTATGCTGTGGAGGAGTCTGTGTTGAACAGGTGTCCAGTGTCCACCAGAGCTGTCCTCACAGCGGCCATTTTCCTTCTTTGTGTATCAGGGCCCTCTGCTGGCCACACTTGACTTTGCATTCTATGTGCTGGGAAGATTCCCTCGCCTGAGCCTCCCTAGATGATGCTCCTGGAGGCTGGAGTGTGGGAAGCAGCCACAGCACTGACATGACCACAGGCAGAGGGGTCACCTCCCTACTTTCACAGCCTCCTGAGTTTGAGTCCCCTGCTGGAGGGGTACAGCTGTGGGTATCGTGTACACCCCGGAACCTCAGCGTTCTCAGGCTCTATAGCAGTGAACAAAGATGGGTAGCTCTAGATCTTGACCTCCCTGGCACCTCAGACTTGGAACAGGGAAATTCTGTTGGTGGGTTCTACCCATGACACAACATGCTCACTCCCTCCCACCCTCCCCATCCTCCTTCCCCACCAGTCCCAGCCTCCCCAGCCTCCTGTCATTCCCCCCTTCTGCTGTCAGTGTCTGTCCGTCCCTCCTCTTGTCCACAACTACCTTTCTCGCCTTCTCTCACTCACAGCTTGTGGCAGGTCAAATGAAGTCTCCTGACCTGTAGCCCTCAGGGAAGCTCAGAATTTTCAGAATGGACTCTCTGTCACGGTGTCCACCAATGCTCTTTGAGTCGTACCGTTTGACAAAATGGGGTTTTTCTTCTTGGCCAGCTAGTTTGCTGGGGGAATTACAGTCTTCCAAAACCTCACTCCTGGATGGGGCTCATGAGGGCTGTGGGCCTTCCTGAGGCAGGCTACCAGGTTGTGCCTGGCTTACCTTTGCAAGTACCTTCTGAGGCCCCCTCCCATATCAGGGAGTTGAGTGGCCAGAGCTGTTCTGCTAGCTTGTGTTGCTGGGCTTCTTTGCTTCTGCCCTTTTTCATGTGGGCTACACATCCCATCAGAGGTCCCAAGGAGAAGCTGTTAAGCCACATATGTCCCAACCTTATTCAACCCGACCTCAGTCTCTTGTGCCCACCTTCTCCAGGCTCAGATCTTTGATGGATGTCCAACCTCAGCAGCAGTGATGTGCCTTGTCTGTTTTTTTTCTTTTATTTGCCCCCAGAGAATGGAATGAGTAGCAACTTTCTGGGTGACAAAATGTGAGGTATCACTAGCAAAGTAAAGGATCTTCCTGGTAGCAAACAGTCATTGCTGTATGCTTTGCAAGGGCAGGGGTGGTGCTCTGTTTAAAAAAGCTTCTTTGCCTTGTGACATCCTCTTAATGAAAAGTGGATGGTAGAAAGACAGGGAGTTACAGGGAATCCCATCTCCTGGTTTTTGTTTTCTTGTGTTTTTCCGCTTTCTCTCTTCTCCTGCATACTCTGAACTCATTCACCTTTCCTTTGTTGAGAAAACACACTTCATTCTTGAGAAGAGCTGTGCTGCAGTGTTAGCATAGCATCGGTAGGTGATAGCTAAGGGGCTGCAGACAGCTCAGCAAATGCACTCACCTCCTTCTCAGTGTTCTCATCCCTGGGGAGAGATGGGGGAAGGTGGTGCACATGCCATTGTCGCACAGGTGCATATCAACTCTTGTCAGAAATAGCAGATTTCCTATCCTGCGTGTATTTCCTCCTTTGGAGGAGATGGGATTAAGATGAAATTACCTTAATTCTACGTAGTCAGAAACTACTTTATAACTGAGATTGGATTACTTGGGGTGGAGAATTACACATGACACAGGCTACTTGCTTTTCATGCACGTGATTGTAAATTGGTGGCAGAAATGCAGTGGGCTTTTCTCCTTTCCTTTCACTTAGCACCTCTCTAAAAAGGCTGAGATGATGCTGGGCATGGTTGTTCTTGCCTTTACTCGGGAGGCAGAGTCAGGCAGATCTCTGAGTTCGAGGCCAGCCTGGTCTCCAAATCCAGTTACACAACAGCCAGACCTGCGCAGAGAAGCTCTTTCTCAAATAAAATAAACAAAAATCTGAGCTAATGAGCTATTCTCCCAAGTGGTGTGCCTTCCCAGAGAGTGCTGGTTGGATGTGGCATGAAGTGTGGACACAGAGGGAAAGGAGGGAAGGGAAAGCATAGAGAAGGAGCCAGGCCTCTTAAAATTGTGCAAATGTACTGCTGATTTAATTTGCTGAAAAAAATCTTTTCCATTTAGCATTTGTGACCAAAGAACCAATAATGTGATCGATCAGTTTGCACGAAACCTTCTGAACTCCATGCCTCGTGATGCAATCATCTTACTCAGGGGAGATTTGCCAGGGAATTCTCTCCGTTACTTGCATTACTGTGAGGGGATGAGGCCAGATGTTTCCCTAGTGGATCAAGAAGTAAGTATAAGAAAAATATCCTCAGCATAAAGCAACCTTTAACCACATCATTCACAGTGGCATATGCCTGTGTATGCCTGTGACTTGAGTCCAAGATTTTGAAACTAGTCTGGGCAAACAGTATGATCCATCCACGTAAACAGATAGATAAGCATGTTTTTAAAAATATGGTTGAGCAAACTTTTCATAATAATTATTTTTGTGTGTGTGGGTTTTCTATGGGGAGAGGAAGTAATTTTTTTTTTCTTTTGAGAGCGTCTCATAGTATAGACCAAGATGACCGGGTTTTCTCTGTACTCCTGCCTTGGCCTCATAGATGCTGGGATTACCAGTGTACACCACCAGCTGAAATCCCTTTTAGGATGGTTAGCTCACAGTTCTGTTTATTTGGAGCTAATTTATAACTTGTTTCTTCATCACTTAATCTGTTTTATCAATATGCCTTATCTTAGAGTCAAGTAATAGACTAGGTTGTTTATCTTTAACCAGTTCATCAAGCAAATAACATTGCACACTGGCCTACATATGAAAATTAAATTAATTGAATATAAAAAATGTGGGCAAGTAAACGTTTCATTTAAATTGGAAATGATTAATTATAACACAGCTGTAGAATTTTTATATAAACTATTGATCCTCCAACAGAAATGTGTTAGAGGGAGCTTGTAAGAATATGATGTCTGAGCAGAATAGAGGTGGTTCACCTTTTAAGATCACCCCTGACTGCTCTTTCAAGGGATCCAGATTGGATTCCGAGCACCCATCTATACAATTTCACACAGTGTGCATATGAGCAGTTTGCTCAGGTGTGAGCTGTACAGACACGCAGACTTGAGCATCAGTCCCAATTCTGAAATCTAGGTCTTGTTGATGACTTAGTATGCACTCCCGTTGTAAGCACTGTTTGAAACAGCAGCTGGTGTGGTTGGATTTCAAAGAACATCACGCTCTGATTAAGGTCCTCATGGTGTCACTTCTTGGATATGTGATGAGACAAATGATTGTTCCTCTGAGAACTTCTGTTTGCTTAGTCATAGATGGAAAGATGCTTTTGAATGCTGGAAACAGAGTGCCCAACTAAGAGCAGTTTAAACTGTGGCACTTCTGTGTCACAGAGCAAGTAATCTGGATCGAGGAGGTTTGGGGACTGATGATGCAAACAGTGATGTCAGTGGTCTTATAGTTTGCTTTCTGGCTCTGTGATAAAACACTGACCAAAACCAAGTTGGGAGAGGAAAGTGTTTCCTTGGCTTATAGGTTATAGTTCATCACATCGAGGGAAACCAAGGCACAAACTCAAGACAGCTGTAGTAGAGCCCACGGACACACAGCTTACTGGCTTACTCTCCATGGCTGGCTTCCTCTGCTTTCTTACACCACCTAGGACCCACCTGCCCAGGGCTGGTACCACTCATAGTGGGTTGGGCCTTCCCACATCAGTCATTAATAAAGGAAATGCACCAGCCTGATGATGGAAGCTATTATCCTTTGAGGGCCCCTTTTTCCAGGTGACTCTAGTTCATGTCCAGTTGTCAAAAATTAACCAGCACAGATACCTAGTTTCAAACCTCACATCCTCAAAGCAGGATGCTTCTTGGCCTGTTGGCATAGCTCTCCACTGAGAGTAACATTTTTTCAGAGCTCCCAAAAACTTAAGCAATTTAGTTCATACTGCCCACTTCTAAAACACTCATTAGCAAAGGTGAATCACTAGGCCTGAGCACATTGCCATCTCAGAGTTGATTACAATTGGGAATGTTTTTGTAAAAAGAGGAGATAGTCGCTATCAATGGGCCAACAATGGTATCTAATAGAATTATAATATGGTTATTATGAGAATTATCTGAGGTGTATTAAGTTCATAGCATATTGCTCTATTGATGTGGATAACCCCAAGCACTTAAACTATTCTTTGGGTTGTATAATATATGCATTTAAAATTAATTTGTCATTTGTTAATTGAATGTTACACAAGGTAAGTAAAATATAAGCACGATTGATTAGACTATCATATTCAAATGTAAACAGGAGTCTTTTCTATGAAAATACAGAACTACGTATATAATTAAGAAAAGTGATTTTTTTTTCTGATAGTTTATTTTAATGAAAGCACATGTGAATCTAATTGTGGTGACACATACCTGTAGTCTCATTCAGTTCTCAGGAGCCACCAGTAGGAGGATCAAGAGTTTGAAGCCATCTGGTTGGGTTGGCACATGCCTTTAACCCCAGAACTTGGGAGACAGAGACAAGCAGATCTCTGTGAGTTCAAGGCCAACCTGATTTACAAAGTGAATTCTAGGCCAGCCAGGTCTCAACAAATCAAAACAAAAAAGTTTGAAGTTAGCATATGTCACCGGTGAGATAATCTTTGTAATTAAAGTCCCTGCCTCAAAAAGTCAAACCAAAATTTAAAAATGCATAAGGATATGTGATTAATTGGGGGCTACTAATAAATTCAGATAATTTAGCCAAAAAGATTTTCAGCTTTGAGGCCTAGGTTATTATATAATTGAGCTTCCCAAGGCCAGTGATTATAACTTATTTTTTATAAATGAGCAACACTTAAGATGAGTGTAGTAATGCACATGTATATATTTTGTCTAGGTTATTTGGTCTGTCCATCAAAGATATTTTAACTGCAACTAAATAATTGGAACACTGTTGTGTGCTATGCAGTGTGCTAGGTACTCAGAGATGAAAAGGTACAGTCCCTTCCCTCTGGGAGCTCAGGCTAGTGAGGAGTAGGCCTAGAGTTATACCCGAGGTAGCTACAGAGGCTGGGGAGGTGGAAGGGCGTCCCTTCCCAGCGCCGTCTTTGCTGGTTCTGAGAATCGAGTCCCATTCTCTAAGATTGGGGATCATCATGGAAGTTGGCAGATGCATGGAGGTGAAGTGGATCCAGGGTAGTGTTCATCTCTTAAGCTATAAAGCCTAAGAAGTAAGTCATTTTTGCAGGCATAGCAGTGCCATAGTCCTCAGTTTGCCTGAATGTATTTTTTTCCAATTATTTAATGAGTATATCTATATTTTTGAACCTTTCCATGGCTGTTGGTGAACCTGATACTTTGCAACATGTGTTCACTCCTTGTGATCTCTCTGACAGATGATGACTTATGAGTGGTATTTACCCAAGATGGCAAGACATCTACCGGGAGTGCACTTTCCTGGGGACCGGTGGAACCCCGTGGAAGGAGTATTACCGAGTGGAATGGTCACATTCAATCTTTATCACTTTCTTGAAATGAATAAACAGTAAGCATTCTTTTCATAATAGCTTTTCTAAAATCGTAAGCTTTTCTAAAAATTGTTTCTGAAGCAGCTGTGCCTCATCCAAAAGACCAATTTTCTACCTATTTCCCTGCCACCAGTGAGATTATCTTTGTAATTAAATTGAATATCTGTGCATAAATGAAGCCAGGCAGAAATAAATGTTATTGTTCTGGGTAAAAGAAAAAATAAAGACAGATTAGCAAGAACAGCAAATAAGATCTTAGCACAATCCTGAGAAATTGGAGATGTGCCTGCCTACTTGAAATCGTTGCAGGTGTATCGCAAGCAATTACGGTTCCCTCCTGATCAGCACTGTGGCCCTTTTAAGTGTAAAGCATTTTTTTTTCCAGGAATAATCACTATATAAAAATAGCATAAGCATTTTTATGAAGGATAAAACATTTTTATAAATAAGAAAAACACCTACAGTTTATGCTAGCTGAGGGTAAAATAAGAGAATTGTCAATTCTGTACTTGAGAACATAAAGTGATTTGTAGTTCGGGTCAAGACTAAGTGAGTCCTTGGTGGTGAATCCTAGCATTGCTTCTGTCTGAGATGCTTGAGATTGTCCCTAGCTTGAAAAAGAAGCATTTAGATCATGTTTTATATTTTCTTGTGAAGAGAGCTTAATTTTCCTTTTTTCATATAAATTCCAATGTCAAGTTATTCTTTGGTAAGGACACAAAATGTAGTTTTTCAGTGTGCTACTGAGCCTGTCATCAGTGGCTCATGGAGTGATAGGAAGGGGATGGTAGGTACAAACGTGCTGTGAGATGTGCAATAAATTATTATATTCACAAGTATGATGTAACAAGCCAATAGCATTCCCAAACTGGCATTTTTGTGAGTTTCATTTAATTCTGCTTCAAATATTTGCTCTGTTATAGCTTGTGTTAGCCCTGGCAATAAAAACGTAAGTGAGGCTCAGGTCCAGATCCCAGTGGGCCATGGTCTAGTTGGCTGCATACAGTGATGTGAATGTAACTAGCCAGGGTGTGGGAAGTTCTTCACTAGCAAGTGTGACACATGCTGTATGTGCCTACTAAATAGATTATTTGACCATATAGACTAAGCATTCTGGGAACATAGACAAGAAGCCATTAATTTTGCCTATGGTTATTCATTCAGCATATATTAAGAAATGAGAGTTGGGATTGCAGGAATGGCTCAGCAGTTAAGAGGATTTACTAGCTGCTCTGCTAGAGGACCTAGAAGAGGACCTTGAGAACCTAGTTCAGTTCCCTGTTCCCAGCTTACAGTGGCTTATAACTCTGGGTCCGAGGGGTCTGAAGCCCTCCTCTGGCTCACAGGAACCCTTACACACAGGGACACACACACACACACACACACACACACACACACACACACACACACACAATACACATAAAAAGAAAAGAAATGAGAGTCTAACATGATCCAAGAACAATATTGTAGAAATAATCACAGTTCCCTGGGAAATAAGGCTCTACAGAAAAACTGTCAAGGGCATATTTGTTGTCATTTTGAATTCTAGTTGCTTTCAGCATTGTTACTCATTTACATACACATGTACATGTGGAGAAGATAATCCAGCTTCTTTTACCTCACATGTCCTGAGCATTTCCCATCGATTCAATCTTATAAATTCATGGGATGAGTTTCACAGATAATGGAGAGATTCATTTTCCAAACAGTTTTGTTATAGGTAAGTGCTTGACAAAGGAAACAGAGGTCCAACCCAGTGCAGTCTCAGGCAAGGGCTGTCTGTCACTGAGCACCCTGCTCTAAGGGTTGATGAAGTTTTGTTAGATTGAGGTATTGGGTGGGGAGAGCTGCTCAGCCCAGTTGTCACACCCACATGTATTCATGTACTTCTCCATCCTGGTGTCTGAACTGGGGTTTGGGCACACTTGAGGGATTTGATTCCTGGTAGCATCCAAGCAGCTGTTTTCATTAGGTCACTGTGTAAAAGGAGAAAGATTAAAACAAACCAGAACACACACCAGGGCCATTAAATGTTTTTGGTGGCTTTGTCCTTTGGCCAGGATAGAATTGCCAATAAAACCAAGACAATTTCTGGATTCTCAGCCCTCATCTCTGTCTAACCAGTTTTTCGCCTTTCACATGACTACCCAGAAACTTAGGTAGTAGGTTTGCACAATTGGGGTATGGCCAACTGTGTAGATTCCCTGTAGAGTAAGAACTGTGCAATGCATAGTGAACTCAGGGTTCAGAGGTAAGCCAGGAGCTCACAAACAGCTTTATGGGATTGCTCTATTGATCTCAATATTTAGTCACTCCAGTGTTTTCCAGTTCCCTGAGGCCTACTTTCTTCATACTTTGTGCCAGAAAACTTTCATTTTTTGCTGTCTCCCTTCCCGTGATTCTTGTCTATATCAGGCATCAGGCAGAGCCCAAACTGCTCCTGGAATTTAAGGTTTGGGTTCCTGACCAACCACCACTACCATCACCACGCTGCTGCTAACCCTCAACTGCCTTAGCCTTGTCCCCATGCCTCAGGACAGGGAAGTCATCCCCAACACATACACACACACACACACACACACACACACACACACACACACACACACACACACACACACACCTACCTTCCAGCCTCAGCGTGGGAGCTCTCTGTCCATCCCTCTGGTTTCAGTGCTGGAAGGAGAGAGAGGATGGGCTACCTGCTGGTTTGGTTTTGGGTTTGTTCCTGGTCCTGCTGGTCATTTCCAAATGAGGGCCCTCAGATGGCTGCTGCTGGGTTCTTCTAGAGCCTGGCTGAGGGCTGCATCTTCCCCAGAGTGGCCTGTCTCTTTGGAGACTCAGCTTCAGGTCAGACGCCACGTGTGGCTTTCGCCAGCTTGTGACCAGGCAGAGGCAGTTAAGTGTGAGGAGAAATACGAAATCTAAGATGACAAATATGTTCTTTCAAAGTTAGCAAAGTCATTTACTTTCAAATAACTTCTAATGTTCTGCTCCTTTTTCATTCTGCTTACCAACCACAAATAAGAAGAAAACAGCTGTTTAAACCATTTCTGTTTCTAACTTTTGTAGGCTCTAAGGTTCCTAACAGTTATTCAAATCTGATTAATTTAATTCCAGCCAGTATTTATTATGTGTTAACCTCATGCTGAGTGGCTTTCAAAGTTAATGCAGGGACAGAGTGCCTATCCTCAGGATGCTTCTAGGCTTCTCAGGGAGACTTACAAATGCAAATAATAAGCATAGAAATGACAAAAGAGATAATAAAGTACAACAGACGTGTGGGGAATAGGGCAACGTCTAATTCTACCTGTAAAATAAGAAGGGATGTCAAAGAAAGCATTTGTTTACATGTGACACAATGCCATGGCAGTGTTCCTGGTGGTAAGGCCCCTGTTTTAGAATGAGAGGCAGGAAGACCTTTCTCATACATTTGTTTGTTCCTTCTGCAGCTTTCTGTTTTGTTTTGCTTCATTTTACAGTAAATAAATTTCATGCACTATACTTGGGAAAGATTTAAATAAACCAACATGTTCACAAAATGGCCTATAAATAACTAAGGTTTATGGAGTCCAAAATGATCAGTGAACTAGAAATGTAACATTTAGAATCTGTGCTTTTTTGTTTTGGATAGAAAAGAAGCATTTGTTTGCATAGGAATCCATGAAGGTGACCCAACTTGGAAAAGGGATTATTCACTTTGGCCATGGGGATCTTGTGACAAGTTGGTTCCTTCAAGGATTGTATTCAACCCAGAAGAGTGGATTAAACGCACCAAAAGTATCTATAACTGGACTGAGGAATATGGAAGGTATGAACAGCAGGTGTGTTTTTAGGCAGCTATCTGTTTTGTATTTCTAAAAACAAAAAAGGCTACATTTTGAGTTCTTTTTTGTGGTTTTGAGTTTAATGACAAGTTCTTACTATACAGCCTGACTTCAAATTCAAGGTCCTACTGCCTCAGCCCCCCCAGTGCTGGGGTCACAGGCCTGTCCCCTGCCTCAGCTTCCCAATACTACAATCACTGACCTGTCCCTTGACTCAGAAACCCACAGCCCTAGTGCTGGGGTCACAGGCCTGTCCTCTGTTTTAGCCCCCTGTCCCCCTCCCCCGGTGCTCGAGTCACAGGCCTGTGCCACCACACTTGGCTCTTTAGATGCCTTTTAATTTTAATGTTCAGCTTTTTTATTAATACCATTTTCTGCCCACAAAATCATAAAACATCAAAGGAAAAGATGGCTTCTTTCTTCTTCTGTCTAGGCAATCAGGAAAGTAGGGTTGTGGGTGAGTGGGAGTTTGATGCATGGCACCTTCTTCTTTGAGGCCATGACCCTGCATAGTCCAGCATCCTATATCTTATTATGCTTTGAGTGGAAGGAACTCCACTGCCATTAAACTCTGGGAGGCAGTCTGTTGACCAGGTTGAGTTCCATATGTGTGAACTTGCTGTTCCTTCTGCAAGAATGCTGTCACAATTTTATCATGTAGTTCAGTGATACAGCACTTCCCTAACATGTGATTGGAGTGGAATATTCAGTCCCCAGCACAAAAATAAAAAGACAAATAGTTTCTGTAAGAAAGGCTGTTTGAGAACCTTTTTCTGTGGTTGTTTGTTATCAACCTTGTTATATTGCTCAGGTAATTATTCATCTCTTCTTGAGCATTTCTACATAAAGTTTACCCTTACCTATAGAATACAATCCCATTGAGACAAATGCCCCTATTATCTGTTTTTTTTTAATTATGAATAATTGAAGTGGAGAAATGGTTCATTGGTTAAGAGCCTATACTGTTCTTATACAAGACCCAACTTTAGTATCCAGCATCCTCTTCTGGCTTCCACAGCCGCCTGAACTGATGTACATACCACCCCCCCACCCGCACAGTTAAATAAAAATGTCTTTAAATTAATGGATTCTTTACCACCAGATAGCCTTTTGTTTATAATTCATGAGCAAGAGGAAAGATCATATTAAAAATGCTATGAAGGTTTTTTGAGACAATATGAGCCAACAGCACATTGTTGAATAGTTCATAAGAAAATTTGAGAAATAACAGTCTGCTGGATATGGTGGTATATGCCTCGGCTTCCCAGACTCAGGAGGTCAAGTTAGGATTGTAAGTTCAAGACCATCCTGGTTTACATAGTGAAAATTACATTTTCTTCAGATAGCTGTGAAGAATACATGTACATGTAATTCTGTAGCTCCACTCTGCTTAAACAGATACATGAGAAATTTTAATTGTAAATTTCTTATCTTAATTTTTATTATAAATTTTTAATTATAAAATTCTGGCTAGCAGTTGTTTGGCCAGAATTCTTCAAGCAACCCTAGCCCAGCAGGAGTGTAGTGAAGCTTCTCTTCACACATGCTCTTGGCTAAGTCCTAGTGTGGCCTGTGCCTCACTTTGTCACCTCATAGGCTCAGGGACAGCTGCCCAATGCCTGCAGCCTCTTCTTTTTGTCCTCTGCTCCCATGAGGCACGGCTAAGATTTCGTAGGTACACCTACTGAAATGAGAAACTTTTTGGTGTTATCATTATAAGATGATAAAGCAGACATCCTGTATTCACCATGCATTGTGGCTGATGGAGGGTCACTGTTTTTCTTGTAACTACAGGTTTGATCCATCTTCTTGGGAATCTGTGGCCAATGAGGAGATGTGGCAAGCAAGGTGACTGATCCTCATTTTAGTACTAATATGACAAAGAAAGAGCCCATGGCACTTTTTTCATTCTGGGAATATAGACAAGTGGAAATAAAAATAATTTAAGGGCTGTTATTTTTTTCAGGACATTGTGTTGTTATGTGTGCATAATGTCATCTCATCTTCAAAACCCATGAAGCTCTGTTCTCTCCATTTTATAAAAACGAGGTAGATAGATTTCTGAGAGCACTTAATGACAGTGATGGAATCCAAAGCTCAACCTAACTCTGAGGCACTCCTCTCTCTGATTGATACTTGTGCTCCAGCTAAGCCAGGGGATGTAGGGGAGGCAGGATGGAATTGAGCATTAAAGCCCTGTTTGCATTTGTGCCATACCAGTCTGTTATTATCAAAGCATCAGTTAGTACTTACCAGAGGCCGGACCCTGTGCCTGGGCAGAAGCTACTCATGAGTAGGACCCACAGGTTGGAAAGGGAACTATTTTCTATAAATTATTCTCTGGTCACCACATTTGAGATAGCCGTGCAGATTCACACAGACACAAAATAAATAAATGTAAAAAATTAACATCAGTAAACTTCAGCCAAAACATTAGAAAGGGGTCCCTTGTACATATGCAAAAATATATTGATGCCCAATCTATTTCAGAGATTATGTTCTGAGAATTGAGTCATGTTATAAAGCATTTACACATGTTTAAAGATTTATTAAGAATTATATGGGGCTGGAGAGATGGCTCAGTGGTTTAGAGCACTGACTGCTCTTCCAGAGGACCAGGGTTCAATACCCAGCACCTACAGGCAGATCATGGCTGCCTGTAACTCCAGTTCCAGAGGACCTGACACCCTCACCCAGACATACATGTAGGCAAAATACCAATACACATAAATTTAAAAAAAATTAAAAAAAAATAAAGAATTACAAAGAAATATAGCTTCTTGGGCCAGCAATACAGCTCAGCAGGTAAAGGTGTGTCAGTGTGAGTTTGATCATCACTACCTTATGGTTGAAAGAAAAAACTGATTCCTGAAAGTTGTCCTTTGACTTCTATATTTACACTGTAGTACATGTAACCCTGTGTCATACCACCACACACACACACAAAAAAAAACTAATAAAATGTAATAGTAATTTTTTAAATAAATAAATATAACTCCAATATAATTAGTACAAAATAGCTGTACTATAGTTTGGTTGTTGAGTGAGGGCTGTGCCTTGGGGGCTTTGGTGTTGAGTGTGAGCGCTGTGTCTTGGGGGACTTTGGTGTTGAGTGGGAGCGCTGTGCCTTAGGGGGCTTCTGGATTGTTGTTGGCTGAGTAAATTTCCATGCACACAGGAGAATAAAGAATGCACAAAAAAGGGGTGTTATGCTGTAATATGATTCTAACGAGAGTTCTTCCTCCCATTCCCAGGATGAAAACACCATTCTTCATCTTTAACCTGGCAGAGACTGCCAAGGTGCCTCAGGATGTGAAAGCACAACTCTACATGCATGCATATAAAGTATGTTGTTTTGTTGAAGGGCATCCTGGGAGGTGGAAGAGACTACAGTAGAGACAGGTGTGCAACTGAGGTTTTAGTCTCTGGTGTCCAGCTTATCTTGAGCATTATAGAGCAGCATATTTGGATAAAATATTCAACTTTCAACTGTGTCATAAGCAATGTTTAAGGTAGAGGGTCGTGGTAATCATAATAACATCCCCATTCCACAGTGCCTGTGCCACTACCTTCTGTGGCAAAAGGCACTCTGGGTATGCTTGAGTTAAAGGACTTGAGATCAAGCTTATCCTGGGTTAGCCAGTTGGGCCCAGTATGATCACAGGGGCTTATAAAAGGCAGAGCAGAAAGAGAGAGATTTGCATGGTATCCACTGACCATGGAGATGGAGAAAGGCTGTGAGTTATAGCTGCAGAAGATTCTGGAAACTAGGACAAGTTCTGCAGCGCTCCAGGACTACAGCCCTGCTGATGTGTCAGCTGCTCACCCAGTGCTCACACCTGGGCTGTTTTTAGCCAGGGTCTGTGTCTCTTCATAGCAACACCAAGAATAAACTAATGTGGCTTTACTAAAACAAGTTCTGCTTGTCACTCTGGACAAAACCCTGACTGCTCAGGAAATGATAGGAGTACTGAGGACACAGAACCAGTCTGTGTTTTGCCTAACCTTGGGAAGCCTAACACCTTCCCACAGCATAGCTGCTCTCTCCTCGGGAAAGGCACACAGAGAGGCTTGTAGTAGCACTGTTTTGACAAGGCTATAGTTTCCTGTGACTTTTAATACTGGCCTCTTCTAACACTGCAGACATAGCCAGTTGGCCTTGTAGAAACATATCCTGGTAAGGTACATGCATACAGAGCTCAGACCCTGCATACGTGAGCAGCCAAGTTCCTCCTCTCTGGACTACTAGGCTTCTGCTCAGCTTGCTTGCTGCTGAGTTAAAGCAGCATGGGATCCAATTGGCATGGCTTATTTTGCTCCTAACTTTTGAACATTAACTCACTTTTATTCCTTCTTCTGCTCGATACCATATATTGTGTTACATATGGACTTGTCTCGGCTGTCACAAAGGTAGCAGGCTACAGAAAGGATGTTGAGGATGATCCACTCCATAGTCACACATAGTCTTATATGTGCTGACAGAAATGCCATGGGTCCCAGGGAGCTGACCCTATGCCAGGGAGAGATGTCATGAGGTGCCATGTGGGACATCAGGATGAGCTACCCAAATAGATGGTAGAGCAAGAGAGTGACAGGAGGGAGGCTGGGCTATAAGGAGGCAGCCCCAGGGGCAAAGACAGAGACGTCCAGGGCACCCCACTCAAGGACAGTGAGGGAGTTGATTTTGGAAGGCAGCATGTAGAGTTCTGTCTGGCAGCTAAGAGAGTCTGAGTCTAAGCTCACTCTAACATAAATGTCAGCTGTGAGTAGCCAGTGCTAAGGGGAAACTAGGAACTTGAAGACAGATAGGTTTTTTTAAAATCTCCAAGGAACAGTCACAGGCTGTAGAGTTCTTGACAAGGACTCTGTCTTCCAGTGGGCATCCATTTGGCTGCTGTGGAAGAGATAGGAAAAGATAATATAATTAGCCTGTGTCTGTCCTCACTCTACTGGGACACTCCAGTTACTCAGTGCTAACATGACTGTGAAGTTCCTAAAGAAGGAAGCATCATGTTCCTCTGTGCAAACTAGTGTCCACTTACCTGTTTATTTGTTAAATGTTGCTGAGTTCCCTCTGGAAAATTCATTATCAAAATTCTGGACCACTGGTAAGATGGCTCAGTAGGTAAAGGTACTTGCTAAAAAACCTGAGGACCTGAATTTGATGCCCAGAACCTACACAGTGGTGGGGGGAGAACCACCTCCCAGAAATTGTCCTCTGACTGTGTACTGTGGCACGCATGCACACACACACACACGCACATACACACACACACACACACACACACACACACACACACACACACACACACTAAATGTTGTAATTCTACTTGTATCAATTAATATTGCCTCTGCAGTTGGGAAATAAAAATTCTGTGTTTCTGTGGTTCATGTTTTGGCTGTGAAGATGGTAAATTGTAGGGTGTTGTGAAGATTCTCAACATTGCCCTTTTAGGGAATCTCTCGATTCTGTTGTACCAATACACTTGCTAACAATGGAATTGTCTGGATTAGATCATTGCTAACACTACTGTTGTTTCATGTAGAGAAAAATCCATATCAATAATGTGAAACAGAAGTTTAATTCTGCCAAGTTCTTTTTCTACACTGTCTATTAGAGACAGATTTTTTTTTCCAGCAGCTAAATTTAGAGGTTTAGCCACTTGGCCTGTAGAGTAAATAGCTTTCCTTCAGTTAGAACTAAATCCTTTCCCAGAACATCTTTCTGGAGGAAGAGCACTTTGTCCTGACACAGTGTGTCTTGAGGTCCTGCAGCATCCAAAGCCCCAGAAGCAGTTTTAGATGAAGCACATTTGCCTCCTGCTACTGTAGTAATTACGTAGCATCCCTGTATTTTCTGCATGGCCTGGCAATGATTAGATTTTTACTGTAGGCTGCTTGGATTTTTTTCCCCCTTGTGTTATTAATTCCTCTCTGTTCTCTGTTTTTGAAACAAGAAAATCTGTCAAGGTAACAATGGAATGCCAACATTTGCTGTCTTCCAGCTTTATAAGGAGATAGTGTACCTACGAGAGGAACACCCAGTGAATTGGCACAAGAACTATGCCATCGCCTGCGAGCGGATGCTGCGCCTTCCAGGGACAGACGCAAAGCCTGAAGTCCTGCTGTCTGAAACCATCAGACATTTTCGTCTCTATACTCAGAAAGCACAGTCTGACCCACAGCGAGCAGACATTATAGCTGCTCTCAAGCACCTCAGAAGAGAACTGCAAAGTCTAAGAAATACAAAAAAGGTCTGAGCCAGCAAACAGTGGCAGCCTGCATGCTGTTCTGCTTCCAGAGTTGCTGAAAGCTTTCCTTCAAGAAAAGAAGTTGTATCAAAAAAGTAGAAATCTCAGTTATCTCCTGGGTATAATAATGTGTACAGTAGAAATTAGCATTTCCTTGAGAAGCATTCAGAAACATCTACAGTCTTTATATAGCAACTGTAGGTTCTAGATGAGAAGGAACTGTCTCCACAAACCTAAAACATGTCTGAGTCTTTTGAGGTCTGTAATTATTGGCATCCATTTAAAAAGGTATTTTTTTAAAAAATAATATTCATTCCAGACCAAAGGCATTTTCCATTTGCTGCAAGTGAGATGGTCTCTAAAAACAATTCTTGGTATACCTCATAAGAATTCCTTTTTTCTCTAGTTAACTATAATTGTTAGAGTCTGAAACTTTATACTTTACACCAAGTATATGATTCTTTTTTGAACTTTTGAGTTTTATCATCTTCATTCTGCAGTCACTGAAAAGGAAAGCTAATTTCATGTTTGCTTATTTCATTTGTAGAAACAGGCAAATGAAAGGGCATTTAACATGTCCTTAATTAATTTCATATTTATGTTTTACTTCTATTTAGATTCACAGATCTAGACCCAGTAATTAGTAGGTAGCTGGCTGCCTGCATGCACAAAGCGGTGTGGGCAAGAGTGGGGGTGGGAAGGTTGTTCAATAAATTCATTTTTGTTACAGGCATCTTTTATACATATTACTAAAGGGAACATAGTAAGAAATGCAAATAATAATAGTTCTTTATTTTATTATGACAGTTAATTAATAGCAACCTGTTTTAATGAATAAAGTCACTCAGAGTCCTTCAGCACTTCCTAAGTAGAGGCCAGAATCTGTAGGGATTCTTTCCCCCGATTGTATAGCTCCTAGACTCCAAGCACTATATAGGCTCCTGTATAGAAATGCTCACTAATGAAGAGGGAGGGCTAGAAGCTTGTCTGCATTCAAAGATCACTGGTGAGTCATTCAGCAAGAAAAGGCCCCTTACCAGGAATAGTCACAGTTCCGTGGCATTGTACTAGCAAAAGGGTCTGATCAAAGGTCTCCCGTGGAGCTTGCATGGTTCCCTTTCATACTACGACCATAATTAAAACCACTAATTCTCTTTTAAAATGCTGCAGGATGCCATGTAGGCATCTGTCTGGAGTGTCCTTTGTGATGTCATAAGCTGTTAAGGACCAGTGCCGAGGGCTTTTGAGTGAAATGCCAGTCATGAAGGTGCTTCAAGACAAGGGTGCCTCTAAAAGCTTGACAGGGCCTTGACTGCACAATTCGAGCTGAATTTGCCCCTTGTCAGCTGCCAGTAAATAAATCTCAAAGGGGGAAAAGCTGAAGTTTCATTACCTGATCCATGGGGCTTTGTTGGTTTTGGCATCACACAGGGGAAGCTCTTGCCCCTCCATTCTCTGGGTTTGAAGATGTCCATTGGAGCCTGCAGTGCCTGGACAGGGTTCAGAGCGGAACCTTTTGAAGAGTGTCAATAGTTGTAACAGTTCAGCTGTTAGGAAGACAAATACATGGAGGAGCTCATTAATCCGCTTTTGGCTCTCGGTGCCTTTTGCCCTTTTATCACAGCCTTATTAGGCTCCTGCTCATCTTGAACCAGAAAAAACTGAATTGAAGTTGTTGAGTACTAATTGGCAAAGACTTTAATCATGGGCCAAGAACTTTCACTGACTTGAAAGTAACTTCTCCACAGGGAAGAGCCAGAAACCTGGTTTACCTTAAAACAAAAACCTGTTGGAGCTCAGTGTGGTGTGAAAATTGAAGGAAGCCTCGATAAATTGTCTAAGTCTATGCATTCGAAAAAATATGTAAGATTATGATTTTCACTGTTCTGGGAGGACAATAAAATTCAAACATTTCTTAAGAAAGTCTTTATTGATTCAGGAAAAATTGCTTGAGTATGTGTGGTGACCAAGTTTGTTTCTGAGCATCCGGTTGCATGTAGGATGGTTCACCTAAGAGTCTACACATTCATGCAGTATTCAGAACCTTAGTGAAAGGGACATATTCTATCAGTAGCCTTATGAATGGCAAGGAAGGCACCTACCTTTTAAACATGTGTCAGCATACAGGCCTGCCAGCTTCTGAGTGTGTTATTTGGTATTTGTGCAGCAGTGACTTCAGACCACTGTCTGACAAAGCAATGATATGTAGCCTGTGACACAGAAAGTCACAACTCTTTAAATTTCTTTAAAACAATCAGATGAAAAATACCAAGTGGATCTAAGATTTAAGGTTGGTTAGCTTGGTTGGCCTTCCTTCCCAGTCAGTGGCTTCTGAGAACCCTCTCCTTTCTCCTGAGAGAAGCTCAAGTGGCTTTTCCTTGCTCCTCTTTCTTTTCCTGGGCTAGAGCCTAACATTATAAAATTAGATACAGGGCTCCTCTAGTCCAGCCCCAGTACTGAGGAGGGTGTGAAGGAGATGACTTCTCATGCAGGATTTGGCCAGCGTCCCCCTCACAGTGTCCCTGGAGTGCTGTGGGTTGGCAGATGGACAGGAACCCCACAAAGCCAACTTCTGCCTGGAGTTTAGCCTGAGGAGCAAGTGGGAGCCGGCAGAACTGTCTGTCTCTCCCCACACTGCAGTACCCTGCTGCCTGGGCCCTGAGGCCAGCCCACACCAGAGGGCACAGGGAAAGGACATTGTGGCTTCCATGTTAGCATCAAAGCACCAAGTGTGTCCCACTTTTCACCCTTCTCTGCTTCCTGGTATTTTATTTCCTCTTGATTTTGTTTTGTTTTTTTAAGGACCATATACATACATACATACATACATACATGCATGCATGCATGCATGCATACATACATACATACATACATACATAATTTCTGTTGCTCAAAGTGTAGCCAAAATAAAATTATTACTAATGTATTTGAAAGCATGCAACAGAATTTGTGTTGCTTTGCTCATAGTCTCAGTGTTTCTGATGATGAAGCTGTAATGTTTAGCCATTAAGAGATTTAATTAAAGCCAGTTTTGGGAGGATAGGTTATTATACTCTGCTGATAACTTGGTATCGTCAGATTAGGATATGAAGAGTAGATTTCTAAATTTACATATTAAAAGTTAAACATTGTGACTCCTTAATCATACTTCCCAATAATATCCGTCAGCAGTTAAAATGAGTGCTTTCAATATTCAGGAAAAAATTTCAATCTCAAAGGTTAAAAAATGAATCCTATTACAGCAAATCCTTTTGTTTTATTTCTGATATAACTTCACAGATGCACTATCATAGGGTAATAAGATTCTGAACTACTCAAATGCTATGGCTAGGTAAAGAAAGTAATTCCAGACAGACCCCTAAGAGATTCACACGATTTTCATTTATTCTCATTTTTTTTTATGCAAAATCACTCTTAAGCTTATATGCCAAACAAGTGATGCTTCCAAGGATGCTGGGAACATTAAAAGCCAAGATTTTGGCACAGCACTGCAGAGCAAACAAGGAGTGGAGGCTTAGCCGTGCGCACTCAATGAAGACGTCATTGTCAGATGCTGAAGGCCTGTTTGATTTGGATCAGCATGGATGATATTTTTGAAAGCCCAAGGCGTGGTACAGTGTGCTTACCTGGGATGTAAGGAAGCAAACTAACTTGGATATATCTTGAAAGTGTTGCTTTGTTTTGTTTTTCAGCAAAAAAAGAAATAACTCTTCACCAATGCAACATGCATTAGAAGGATTAGTTCATGCTGTTAAAAAAAATAAATGCTGGTTGGTGGGAAGGGCAGATAGAGGTCCTCAAACCATGAATGTGAAACCAACAAGCAATTTACTGGCTTTTTTTTTTTTTTAAATAGCAGAACCAGTGTGTTATGAGTGTAGACTAATTTTCAAATTTTTTAGTCAGAAACATATTTTGAAGATATTTAAAATTGTCAGTTGCTAAGATTCCCTCATTTCAAAATAATGGTCAAAAGACCAGCATGTAGCTCAGGACTGAAATTCTCCCCAGCGTTCAGTTTACAGCATCAAAATATACCTGACTCTTCTGTCCACGTGCCAAGACATGACATATTAAAATCAGATGTAACAAAAAATAAAGAACTAAGCCAAAGCCAAGAGACCATCCTCTCACAACTGAGTGGTTTAGAATTTTTATGTCTGCTGTACGTCTTGTTAGAGAAGAGAAATAAATAGATCAAAACACAATACAGCCCAACTCCCTCCACTTAGGCCCAGCCCTGGAATCAAGTCTGTATGTTGGTATATGTTACATATTGTAAACTAATAATATACAGTGTGAATTTTGTCCTTTTTATTGAAGCCAGCATCTATTCAGAAGTGTTGCCTTAAAGGGATTATTTTGTAAGGAAATATGTAAACTAGAAATTTTAAATATCCTTCAACTACATGAAATACTATTTGTTTGCATGGCTGAACCACTGGAAGTAGTCTCAATTAGAACCTGTGGTTGTTGCTCATCTGAAAGTCTGTGCTAAAAAGTAAAGAGATCACTGTTTGGGAAATTAGAGCAGACCTCTTAAGCCTGATGAATTGCCCACTACCGGGAACTTCTCATCATACCCAGAAGTATCTAAAAGACAAGAATGCTCCATGATACTAGTATACCTTGTCTTGAACCCAAATCAGCAAGAGTGGAAACATTGAAGATTTTGAGGATCCGAATCATCATGTCTTCCCTTAAGATCAGCTTTGAAAGTAGAAAGGAAACACTGCAAGTTTGTTGTGTTAATAATAGTATTTTTAACGTAATTCTTTATTGATCTTTTAGGTATTTCATATCATGCACCCCAATCCTGCCCACCTCCCAGTCCCTCCATATTCATCCCTTGCCCTACAACATCTCCCCAAAGAACCCCCCCAATTAAAAAAGAAAGCAAACAGAAAACCCCACACAGTTCCTTCCTCTTTCCGCCTCTCCAACACATCCATTCACCCTAGTGGCATTTGGAGCTGCCATGTGTCAAGCAGTATACCCTTTTGTCCAATCAGCCCCACCAATACACAAGACCAAGCACCCTTTGAGGTTACATTTGCAACAGGTACTAAAAAATGCCTTTTAAGGAATTTCTCAAATGGCAGGTGATCTCATCAAAAATGTCAGATTCTTTTGGATGAAGAGTTAAATCAAGCAGGTAGAAGGAAGTTTTAAAATAATAGAAAGATGGATGGATGGATGGATGGATGGATGGATGGATGGATGGATGGATGGATGGATGGATAGATGGATGGGGGTCTAAAGAGATGGCTCTGATGTTAAGAGCACTTGCTGTTGCTAAGGACCTGGGTATGATTCCTAGCACCCACACAGCAAGTTGCAACAATCCATAATTCCAATTTCTGGAATTCGATGCCTTCTTCTAACATCATACACCAGGCAGGCACATGGTGCACTTACATCCATGCAGACAAAACAAGTATACGCATAAAAAATAAATCTTTAAAAATTTGTGTAGATAGCCCAGAAAACCAAAGTTCAGTATAAAATCATGTGACTCCTTATGAAGAGGGCTTGTCCTGAGGTGGTTCTTATTCAACTTGCTGTGGTTTAAGTCACAGTATTTTGACACTGCTGTTTATCCCTCAGCAATCAGAACAAGAGCCACTAACCTGTGCACTTAGCTGCCTTTCAGGGAACAGTCTTTCAGTGTGCAGGGCTGTGTCTAGCTGGAGCAGCTGGGTCTTAAAGTTAGCACAGTAAGAACAGTTTACTGATGAAATAGAGGGAAAATATAAGAAAGCATGAGGGAGGAGTATTTCTTAAAACTCATTTCACTTTCTATATATGCAAATGGGTTATGTAGAACATCATACTCAATGTAGGGATAGTAGTTACATCTAAATGTGTAGCTTGGGTTATACTATAGAACTTAGCTCTTGCAGAGCATGATGGTATATACATCTATACTCCCAGCACGCAGGAGACCAGAAGTAGAAGAATCATGGCTTTGGGCTACATAGCAAAGATACTACTTTAAAAATAAGAATAGAATCTGTCTCTTATTGAGGGTCATTATAAAATAAGTATGTAAAATATCACTGAATACAGACTACCATAGCTTATCTATCCACCTAAACCAGGAGTGGCACTTCACTCCTCTAATCCCAGCACTAAGGAGAAGGCAGGAGAATCACCAAGAGCCGGAGGATAGGCTGAGCTGTGGAGTTCTAAGCCTGCACTAGAGTGGGACCCTGTCTCATAAAAACAGAAAGGGGGTGGGTGAATATGATCCCAGCACCCCAGAAGCAGACCCGGGAGGACTCTTGGGTCTGGCTGGCCCAGTCTAATCAAATTGGCAAGCTCCAGGTTTGTTGATAGATCCTGTCTCAAAAAATATGGCAAAAAGCAATTGACAAAGACAACTGTCAACTTCTGGCCTCCACACACAAGTAATACACATGCAAACATACACATGCATGCATGCACATGAGCACTCTCTCTTTCTCTCTCTCTCTCACACCCACACACACACAAACTGAGTCCTATAGTAAATAGATTGTTTCGTTAATGTCACTTGCCTAAGTAGCCATGAATTTGGAAGCAAAATATGAGCTTGCTGACAGTCTGGGAATCTCCTCGCCACAGTGAAGCCAGTTGCATCCCACCACCAACTCTATGGCACACGGAAGCCATCAAATATGCAGCTATATCTAAATTATGATTAACTGTCCCAAAGGTACTATGTGAAATCAGAGTCCCTTTGTCACAGGAAATTAAGTTCCATATGTGAACTTCTTTCTATGGTCCAACCTTCCAGTGTCTAATTTCTTTTCCCTCTTCTTTTAGCAGGACTGGATGCATCCCTGGCTTTCCATCGAAAATTTCCCTGCCTATTCTGGATTCAGGAATGCATGGGCAAGTTGAAAGCCTTCTGGCTAGGCAGTGGTGGTGCATGTCTTTAGTCACAGCACTCAGGGAAGCCTGATCTACAGAGCGAGTGTGAAAACAGCCAGGGCTATACAGAGAAACCCTGTCTTGAAAAACAGCAGAGGGAGAGAGAGAGAGAAAGAGAGGGAGAGAGAGAAGGAGGGAGGGAGGGAGGGAGGAAGGGAGGAAGGAAGGAAGGAAGAGTTCTGTATGATAAGAGTCACTTTGAAATCTAAGGACTTACTAGCATAAATTATGTTCCATCTGGCTTAGCAGTTGGGTGTTCCATTTGAAAAATGTTGGTCTTCTTTAGATTTCTTCCCCTTGCCTAAGCCAGCTTCAAAACATAGTCATAGCCCTGTTTTGCAGAACATGCCCCAACTCCACAGAATTTTCATTTAGTTGGGAGTTTGACTTTGCTCACGGTAGCAGAGAAAAAGAGCATCCTGAGCTGGCATTTATGACAGCTATGATTGGTTCAGTCACTTTTCTTAAAATGCTAAAGAGACTGAGTTAGCAAGATGGCTCACAATGCTTGCCACACAAGCCTGACCTGGGTTTGATTCTTAGAGCTTAGGTTAAGGCACAAAGAGAGAATTAACCCCACAAAGTTGTCTTTTGACTTCCATACACTTATTATGGCCTCTCTCTCTCTCTCTCTCATACACACACACACACACACACACTCCATACACATATATATCAAAAATAATACATGTCTAGCTTTAAATTTTTTTTTTAGTCTTTAACATTTTATGTGTATAAATATTTTCCCTGCATGTATGTAGGTGTACCATACATGTGTCTGGTACCCAAGGAAGTCAGAAGAGGGTATCAGATTCCCTGGAACTGGAGTTGAGGTTGGTTATGAGCCACCATGTGGGTGCTGGGAACCATATCCCAGGTCCTCTGCAAGAGCAGCAAGTGCCATCTCCCCAGTTCTACATGTCTAGCTTCTTTATTACAAACCAGTTCCATGTTGGTGGGAATATTATTACAAAATTTGACTGAGTTTTACATACAATTTGTAACAAATATAATAGTAAAGACTATTATAACAATAGTCTTGGTGACAATGGTCATCTGTTGAATTGCCTCAGTGGCCACTTTAGTTTATTGGCTCAGAACTGGAGGTAAGTTGGCCTTTCATCTTTGGGAGGGAAGTAACTTTGGTGCCTCCCATGAGTTAAGACCTGTCCTCTGTAACCATGCAACTGTACTGTGTGTTTCCTGCATGTTCCATAGAGACATAAAGTTGGCCTGCTGCATAAAGCTAGCCTCTAGTAGCTCAATATTTCTCCTCTCACTTGCTCTCTCATGATCAAACCAGTACTTGCTTTAAAGAGCCCAACTCTGTTGACTGTTGTGAGCTAATCTGTACCAAAAAAAGGTACAGACTTCTATAAGAATAAATCCAAACTGGAGTTTTATTTCACAGCAGTCTCTTTAGATCCCACAATAATAGTGCTGATGCAGTCAGATGAATCCTGTGACTTGCCTGCAGTTTTGATGGAGACACTATTCTTTTCAATGGTGTACTTGGTTTGAGAAAAGACCTTCAGAAACACCTGTCTCACCCTGAAAGCTTCAATGGCTCAGGGCTGTTTCCTGCAGGCAATCCCTGTGATGTGTTAGGTGAGGTGAAACTTCTAGCTCCTTCTGACTACCGCTTGGAGATGCACATGAAATGGTGTGTGCTGATGTGTTCACAGTACTTTCATTGGAGCCACGCATGGAAATCTAATCCTTCTCATCTCCTCTGTTCCCAATCCCATAGGGTGAGCTGTTCTAGGAAGCATAGGCCTTCTCTGGAACTCCTCTAGAAGCAACATATCCAGCAGCAGTTGGAGCTAGACTCCCAGCACTCCACTTGAGAGCAGGTTATTCTAGCTCTGCCTGTTTTAATTCCCTTCTCTGTGGAGTGGAGCTTGAGTAGACTCTAAGGTGGGACCATAAGGATCAATGGGTTATGCAGTTTTGTGCATACAACTGTACAGAGTGTTGGCTGCTTTGTTGGCTATTAGTAAAAACAGTTATTTGTTTTATGTCTCTTAGTAACATAAGTCTTCAGAGTCTCCTTGTGGCTAGGCATGATGGTAAGTAAGATAGAGACCAACCTGGGCTATAGAGCAAACTCCCATCTAAAAAAAAAAGAAAAAAAAAAAAAGAAACAATAACAGAAAGGTATCCTAGTACTTTATTTCTCATATGTTTAAAAACGTACTCGCTAAATACACGCCTAGAAATTTGTACGTGGGTTGGGGCTGCCTGCTCATATATGTGCAGGTACACATGCTTAAGTGTGTGGGAACTAGAGGCCAGCCTCAAGTGTTGATACTCAGGAGCTAGCTGTCTCCACCTTGGCTTTTTGAAACAAAAAGTCACCAGGACCTGGGTCTGTCAATTAGGTTGGCTGGCCTGCTCCCCGGGGATGTGCCTGTCTCTGTCCCTCCAGTGGTGGGTGTTACATGTGTGAAGTGTACCCAGTGTTTTACTTGAATGCTGGGAGTTAAATCAGGTCGTCATTTGTATGTGGCAAGTGCTTTACCACTTGTATCATCCCTCAGCTCTATGCAGAAATGACTAATGAGTCAATTTAAATTGCAGTAAGGACTATTAATAATGTTGTTGAAGTTATGTAGGTAATTGGCTATCATGAAAGAGTAACTAGAATCACTGAGCAAATAAATGAGACCAGTCTCCTCCGTGAGACATGTCTCGGTCTTGCATGTGTGTAGGGATAAACACACACACACACACACACACACACACACACACACACACACACGGGGGGGGGAGATGTGTGTATGTGTAAAAACCACGTTTATAATTTATTCCACATGCTCTTTCCCTGACTACCTTTCCCTGATATTCATTTTCCAAAACTGTGGGCTACCAGAAGGAAACCTCATGTAGTTGTCCTCTAGTCTTCCCAATCTCAGCATTTGTCATCTATATGTTTCATACTATTCAGCTCCCTACAGGTGACACAGATTCTCAGGCTAAGGAACCTCCCAAAGGACAGTTCTTCCTGTCAGGGCTCCTCATGTATGTGCTCAAAGTCCTGTGTGCATGGTCCTTGCTGGGTTTTCACATCCGGCCTGAGGTGAGGGCCATAGATTTCCTAAACAGGGAAGAGTGGCATGCCCACAAATCTGTTTGAAAGTGTTCATTCACTCTTTGGGGGGGGCAGTGTTAGAGACACGGTTTCTCAGTGTAGCCTTGGCTGTCCTGGAACTCGCTCTGTAGACCAGGCTGGCCTCAAACTCACAGAGATCTGCCTGCCTCTGCCTCTGCCTGAGTGCTGGGATTAAAAGTGTGCACCACCACCACCCAGATGAAGTCATTTTTGTTTTTAATATATTTCCTTAATAAGCATTTTCTTCGCTCCTACAATGAGCCAGGCCTGAGTAGCAGTTATCAGAGAGGCACCAAGCAGACAAGGACCCTAATCCCTATGAAGTTGTCTTTCAAGGAGGTGAAAAGAAAAACCAAAAAACAAGAGGCAAAATGCAAGTCTAGCCAGGCAGTGGTGGTACACACCTTTAATCCTTTAATCCCAGCACTCTGGAGGCAGAGACAGGGCAATCTCAGTGAGTTCGAGGCCAGCCTGGTCTACAAAGCAAGTTTCAGGCCAGCCACGACTGTTACACAGAGAAGCTCTATCTTGAAAAACAAAAACAACAAAATATGAGTCTAAAAAGTATCTAAGGAACAGGCTGTGGTGGTGCACGCCTTTAGTCCCAGAACTCTGGAAACGGTGGAAGGCAGATCTATGTGAGTTTGAGGCCAGCCTGGTCTATAGCGTGCTAGGACAGGCTCTGTGTAGGACAAGCCTACACAGAGAAACCCTGTCTTGAAAAAAGAAAGAAAGAAAGAGAGACGAGGGAGGAAGGGAGGGAGGGAGGGAAGGAGGGAGCGAGGGAGGGAGGGAGGAAAGGGGAAAAGAAAAAGTACCAAGGACCCCATTACCACTACCAAATCTACCTAAGCAAGGAAATTGAACACGCTAATTGCTGGGAACACTTAGTAAGAAATGGTTTTACTTCCCCTCAACACACATTAACTAGTTTCTACCCACTGAGATATCTGCACCTCATTTTTGGGTCATCTCCAGCCCTGATGAATCCACAAAGGGCTACACTAGACTCAGGAAGTGTCATTCTTCAGCTATTCCTCTTGGTTCATTGCTGTGCACACCCACATCCGTGGTGCCTTGCTTTCCTTCAGCTGCTTCTTTGCCTTCTGCTGGCCTAATGGCATCAGATCTTTCCAAAATCAGTGCAGTCTCCCACAGCAAAGAAATGTTCCTACTTCTCTATTTGCCTTGATCATAACAGAAAGGAGATAAAGAGGGATGACAATATGTCACTGGCCCAGGTTCATACCTAGCTCTCCCTACAACACAGCTAGGGTTCCTCAAGGGCCCCTGGTCTCAGGTGGCTTTGGCACATGATGTCCCTGTTCAGCCCTGCTGTAAAGCAGGCCCTGATCCCACACAGCACCAACAAAGAACTCTTGCTTCTGTAGTATTCTTGCCCCAAATGTCTACTTGTTGATTGTGAGAGAACATCTCACAAAGAAGAGACAGTCAACAAAATACTTGCCAAGCACTGTCCAGATGTTCTGATGTCATGAAAGACAAGAAGAAACAGAAAGGTGTCACAGAACTCCAGAGACTAAGGAGACACAGCAGCAGAATGCACACCGGTGAGATTAAAGCCTGTGGTGTAGACAGCAGCCTCGTGCCAGAGCACATTCTGTGTAGCTGTGTGAGGCATTCCACACGGTGAAGTTGGGTAAAGAGTGGATAGATGCCTCCTGAATAATTGTGACGTTTGCGGTAATTCTGCAACCTTTCCAAATGAAAAGGATTTCAAAGCAACTTCCAAACAAAGCAGTCATCTCACCATTGACTCTTGTCATCTTTTGTTGACTGGTTTGGGGCGTGGGAAGACAAATAGAGAGAACGGTGGTCTTTAGTATTCCAGTGCACCAATGATCAAAGAGATAAGATTCTTAAGGACAAAGGCCATAGCTTGCTACCAGCCAGGCCATTAAGGTAGGTGGCCTGCATTGGCTCTGGGCAGAGCTCCCTCCCAGTGGCCATCCAGGCAACCTGAGTCAGGAGGGAGCATCTTGAGAAAGCCTGAAGCTCTGTGCTCAGAGCTTGGGGAAGCTCAGAGGGAGCTTCTGTGGTTAAATTCCCTCAAGGCCAGCAGGCTCATGCCCAGCTGGAAGTCGGTAGGATCCTCTCTCAGATTAGTCCCTGGGTTCTGGATTCTTCTTCAGGGAGAAAGGGGAGTTGGAGGCAAAGCACCCTTAATATCCTAATTCCTTAAAAAGATGATTCAGACTTTTGTAGCTTCATTAGCATTTGCAGATAAAAATACATTTTAAGTGGCATTATGCTAAGTAATTATTCTTACAAGATGTGGAATTAAATACGTTTTCCTCAGCATGAAATTATTCCTGCCACGTACTGAGTTGGGTGACAGCTTAAAAAGAATTTAGACAGGGGTTGCCACGAAAGCAAGAAGCAATCTATATTCTTGAGGGGGTTGAGGAAGCCAACCCAAAATATTCCACCAAAGGTAAAGTCTTTGCAGCAAAGTCATGTTGGCTAGATGAAATATTAAACCTGCTACTATAAATTTCACGCCTTGCATTCCTAAGGCAGACATGGAGAAATGATGCCAAAAATTAATCAGAAATAATGCAGCTGGCCTTGCATATTCTTTCCAGTAGGGGGCATAGCGGATAAGAGTGTGTGTGCTGGAGACTTCTCTAGACTGATAATAAGGCTTGTTTGTAATTGCTTCTGTAAAGATATGTAGCAGCATGCTTGGATGCTTATTTACATTTCAGGATGTGGTTGGGAATAGATGCTTTCGATTTAGAACTTTGTTTCTGTCTCTAAGTACATGAGAGACTTTCATCTGTGGTGAGCATTGTATTTACCAATGCATGATGTTCAATTGCTGGATTTAATTGTTACAGTACAGTGAATTATTCTATTATTTCTTACTATTTTTTTATCTGGAGGAAAATTCAAACTTTCCAGGCTTTAGGGCAGGATAAAATGGCTCTGAGCATGTCAACGTCTCAAGAGCACATTATTTTCTTATTGGATTGCATTAACTTACAGATGAAAATTTGAAGGAGAATTAGAAGGCTTAGAGATGGGAAATTTGGAGAATAAAAGAATTATGTCTTCAGATTTCTGGAGGGGCTAGTTGGCAAGATATTCAAAAGGCTGCTGGTAATAATTCTTATAGAAACAGACATAACAGACCCAAAAAATGATCACAGACAGACAAAGTTGCTAAGATGGGTGTGTATCTCAGAGAACAAGGAATTGCTAATGCACTGGCTATCCAGGGCTTATGCCCTCCCTCTTACAACTGGCACCAATTTTTCTCTTTTCTTAAGACTTATTTTGGCTTTTAAACTATTTATTCATTATTATATTATGATGGGGGCACATGTACCACAGCATGTATGTGGAGGTCAAAGGACAACTTGATGACATCAGTTCTTTCCTTCTACCTTATTGTGGGTCCCAGGGATCCGATGCAGGTTGCCAGGCTTGCAAGTGCCTTCACTTGCTGAGCCAGTGGCAGGCCATCTTACGTGCACTCCCTTGCTAGTAACTTCCCACAGCCTGGGAGTGGTTTTTGGCAGTTCCACTTAGTTTGAAATACAAACATAGTCTCCTGCCTCAGACGTACAGAGCCACCCCCCAAGGGACAGCTACATGACATATGTAAACAAACATTCACCCCTAAGTGTTCTAATTGACTGCAAGGAGACTGAAGAAAAACAGAACGTAATAAAGCCTAACAGGCAAAAAACCGAAGACAAAAGTTCAGGCCTCCTCCTGCCAGGAACTGACAATTTCCTGAGTATCTGGTGGCAGGGAATGGGCAGCCACAGGCTATCCCATCCACGCTCTCTGATCAAAACTTTTTGCAAGCATCAACCTGATGGGCCTGGAATCCTGGTTGTCAACACCCACAGCCCCACGAGCACCTTCCCACCCACTATGTCTTTAGATGCCACCTCAGGATCTGGGATCAGATAAACATATGTGGCAACTGCCACAGAGCAGGCTTCCAGGCGAGGGAGAAGTCCTGTCTAAGGGTGGCCCAGGTCCCACTTGTCCCCGTGTACCAGAGATTCTCAACATGTGGACTGCAACCTCCTTGGAGCCACATAGTAGATATTTACATTACAATTCATAACAGTCGCAAAATTACAGCTATGAAGTAGCCATGAGATAATTTTATGGCTCAGGGGTCACCACTACATGAGGAACTGTATTAAAGATCACAGCATTAGGAAGGTTGAGAACCACTACTTTGATGCTCAGAGTCAAGCATCTCACAAGTCTTTTTCAACACACACACACACACACACACACACACACACACACACACACACACACACACACACCAGGACAGGGGCCCAGACAGACAGACATTACAGAGAACTGTCATCTGGGCCAGCAGAAGAATGACATGTCTGTTCCCAGACACAGATCTGTTGTGAGCACCATTCTGGCTGTTGGGATTTCTTTTTCCTTGTGCTTACTGAGTGATTCTCCCTTCCAGGAGTGTACACTGCTGTACATCTCTTAGCCCCTTTAAAGTGACTGCTGCCATAGTGTCCCTTCTCTAGTCTGCTCCAGTGTGTGCTGGGTTGGGTTGGGGAGGGGAGCAGTAAGAGGAGGTGACTAATAAAGAACAGAGAGGAGAGAGGCTGCTTGTCATCAGGATGGGAAGCTAGGGGGCGTGTTAGGAGACGGCAGCCTTCAGGGTCTCCGTATAGGCATTGTGAAATGAGAGCCCCCAGAGCACTAATGCCCATTAGCCTCACAATCTTGCCATTCTTACTGTTACATAAAGTTGCATGTGCACCCAAAATATGTCAACAGCCACACTTTGGCTCACAAAAGCCTCTCTGGCCATGAAAAACTCTGAATGCGACTTCTCTTTGTAGGTAGCTGCTTTTATCTTAAATCACTTCTGTCAGAATTTATATTTGCTATTGCAGATGACCCCCTCTGTGGCATACATGTAAGGATTTCCTTGTACAGGACAGACCTGACCCAGCTGGTTTGGTAAGAAAGATGTGTTAATTAAAGCAGCACAGATCACTGTCAGAATTATCGAGAGGGCCTGACTCAGCTCTATGGGACCAGGCCATCTGGAACTGCAGTTTCCTACAGCCAGGAAGTTCCATGACACAATGGGAGCTTCTGCTCCAGACCCTGATGCCGGCCAGGCCGCTGCCACCACCACTCCCAGGAAGCCACCACAGTCAGGGAGTTACTGCAAACTACTCCATGCAGAATCACTGAGTAGCTGATAGATCCAAACCCGAAAAACCAGGGACCTGCCTCACCTTCACCACACAGGCAGTGACTGATGAGCAAAGGTGTTGTGTGACTAAACATTTGCTGGGGATACAAAACAAAGGATTAATCACCCCAGATAGAAATCCACAATATACCAAAGTACAGATACCTCCAAAATCAACTTGGTGAACCAATGAGTTTTATTGGGGTTGCTTATAGGAGTATGGGGGAGGGGTGACTCACAGTAATGACTCAAAATCAGTTGTATTATCAAGGCCCATCCCAGCATGAGTGACAGCTCAGAAAGATTGGGAAACTTGGAGCACACTGCCCAACCGGAAGGCTATTCAACAGTGAGAATGTCCTTTCCAAGTGACTCTGAACTAATCCTCTTCCAGGCAACTGGTCTGGTTTGTGTCTTCTTTGCAGCTTGGATCTTCTAAAAGTGACTCTCAGCAGCCTTTGCTTACTCTGGGAGGGAGGGGCCTAGTGAATCTGGTCAGTTTCAGGGATTTCCTGAGCTATTTTGAGTTTACCCTCTCTCTCTCTCTCTCTCTCTCTCTCTCTCTCTCTCTCTCTCTCTCTCTCTGTGTGTGTGTGTGTGTGTGTGTGTGTGTGTGTGTGTGTGTCTAGTTTTTCAAGAGAGAGTTTCTCTGTATAACAGATCTGGCTGTCCTGGAACTCACTCTATAGACCAGATTGGCCTTGAACTCACAGAGATCATCCTACCTCTGCCTCCTGAATGCTGGGATGAAAGGCATGCACTTGCACTGCCCTGATTATCTTTCTTCTTGCGTAGCTTCCATGAAGGATGAGTGTTTAACTTTCAGAGGAAACTTACGCACGCAGACCCAATCTCTCTGCCTATGCTTCCCTGCAAGAAGTACTCACAGGTGTGTGGCACTGTTGCCACCCCAGATCCCACTTGGCTGAGCTGAATGAGTGAGTGCTACTGGCATCCAAAGCCTCAGCACAGGAGTGTCAGGGAAGCACAGCTTTAATTTTTCACCCTCTATAGGCACAGATGGCATCTGGAAGGTGGTTGGTTTAAATATTCTTTCAACAATTGCAGAAATGAAAACACACTTTTTGAAAAGGAGTATTTATAAATAGAGTGAAAGAGTGGTCTGTTCCTTTAGAAGTGAAAACAAATATACATTTAGAAACAAATTAGTGAGTTTGAGCAAGAAGACACATACCCATAATGTTATCATTCCCATTATACTCAGGAGGCCGAGGTAGGAATTCATGATCAGCCTGGGCCACATGAGACCCTGACTGGATGGATAGATGGATGGATGGATGGATGGATGGATGGATGGATGGATGGATGGATGGATAGATAGATAGATAGGGAAAAAAGAAGGGAGAGCAGGAAGGAGGGAGGGAGGCCTCAAGGGAGGGGAGAAAAGAAAGCGAAGGGTGATAGGAATGCCCTACTTCCTAAGTTCTAGAGGGCCAAACAAAGAGCACTATTAAGTCTGATTTGGGGAGTCCAGAGTACATTCACCAGTACACCGATTAGAAGAGAGGGAGCATGAAAGGCGACCAACCAAGCTCCTTCTGATTTTCCATCATGGCTTCAGAGGCCATCCTCAGACACCTGTATGAGTGTCCTCAGATACTACAGGCTTGGAGCAAAGTCATGCTATAGGAAGAAAGCTGCTTAAAATAACTAAAATAACTTCTAGGTCCTCCAGTGACCTAGGAGACTGCAGGAAACACACTGCTCCAAGGCTTGCAGATAGGTATTTATTGGCTGCAATAGGACAACAGGAACCATAGACAGCAGAAGGAACAGGAAGTGCACAGGGTTAGAAAGACAAGTGGAGGCAGGGACCACACACACCTGCAAGCCGCTGAGGAAGGAGATTCAACATCCATGGAGAGCCACCATGTGAGCCCCACAGAAGAAGAGACCCTGACATCAGATGACAAATGCTATCTCACTGGCACCAGGGGAGCAGGTCAGATGTCCCAAAGTTTTAAGATGCCCATGACTTTCACTATGGATGATGGGAAATGTCCTTTTGTATTATGTTTCTCTTATTGGTTGGTTAATTTAAAAAAAAAAAAAAAACCTGATTGGCCAGTAGCCAGTAGGAAGTATAGGTGCAGCTACCAGATAAAGAGCATTCTGTTCTTTTCTGTTTGTTTGTTTGTGTTTGTTTGTTTGTTTGTTTGAGACAGGGTTTCTCTGTGTATTGCTTTGGAGCTTGTCCTGGAACTAGCTCTGTAGACCAGGCTGGCCTCAAACTCACAAAGATCCTCTTGCCTCAGCCTCCCCAGTTAATTAAGAGAGAGCTAGTCAATAAGAAGCCTGAGCCACTAGCCAAACAGTTTGTAATTAATATAAATATCTGTGTATTTATTTGGGGGCTAAGTGGCTGTGGGACCAGGCAGGAAAGAAACTCAGTCTGTACCATTGGCATTGGCCATTTAATCTTATCATTTCTCATTTATTTTTAAACATTTGCTCCATACCAGGTCTTATGAAATACAAGACAGGAGTAGTGGTGTATATTGTAATCTCTAGCACTTGGAATGTAGAGACAGGAGGAGCAGAGCTCAAAGATCAGCATCAGCTACCTATTCAGGGATTCAGTTCTGGGATCGCCTGGACTAAAGGAGAACTTGTCCAAAAACACAAGCAAAAGGAAAACAAACAAACAAAAAGCTGAAAAGAAAAGAAACCATAACCAGTGGCTCTTTGCAGCACAATATAGGTAAAAAGAAGCAATTACATGCCAGGGGTGGTGGTACACAATTTGATGCCAGCACTCGAGAGGCAGAGGCAGCTGGATCTCTGTGAGTTCAAAGCCAGCCTGCTCTAAATACTGAGTTATAGACCAGCCAGAGATACAGAGTGAGACCCTATCTCTGAAGAAGGAGGAGGAAGAGGAAACAGCAGCAATTTTAGACCAGCCAGCCATAGTGATGTTCCTGAAAGAGGAAGAAAAGTTTGAGGTCAGCCTGAGTGACTTCACAAGACCCTTAAGAAAATAAAAACAGCCAAAAGGGATGATTGCTTGTTCGGAAGGAGAGTCAAAGACTGGTGAGCAGCAACATGTAAATTTTACTATTTTACTTCTTGCTTGGACATCTGTGAGTAGACTGGGTCAGGATGATTGAAGTGAGACACTGGGGCTGGCTGCTGGCTTGCTCAGTGTCTCATTCGTCCAGGGTCAATAGAGTGTGTCCTTCCCATCACGATGAAAAGCCAGCAGGTGAAGACAAACTCTGCTGCTGGCATGTCTCTAGCCTCTGCCAACATTCCACTGGCAAAGCATGCCTCTCCACCCAGCTCAAATTCAAGAGTAAGAAAGAAAAGTGCCACAGGAGGTTATGCTATTATGTTGTGAATCTGGCGGCCGAAGAACTGCTTGTGACCATGCCACCCAGCTTAGGACTATACTGTAACCACTGACAGGAGTGAGGATGCTCTAAAGACACGCTGTATCCCTCCCTGTGACTATTGAAACAGTGGTTCCTAGGAAATCAGAATTTCCCTAGCAATCACTTGTCAAAAGGAGAAGGCTGGTGCCATCCAGAGGACGAGCTTGTCTTATGGGAAGAGGGTTTACATAGTTGACAGCTTACCAAGACCACCTTGGGAAAGACTGAGGATGAGACAGTGGTGGGAGGAGCTGCATTTGACTAGGCCTGATGACCTGTACAAACCTCTGTTTTCAATCTAAACTTCCTGCTAGGAACCAGAAGCCAGGCTTGGGCAGGGGAGGTGGGGGACACTGGATCTTTGTGCCTCTATCTAGTGTGGCCACTTGAATAAATACTCACCTTTTCCCTTGGGGCCTAGAGAGACAGTCTATTGGTTAAGAGCACTAGTTGCTCTTCCAGTGGATCTGAATTCAATTCCTGGCCCCCACATGGCAGTTCACAACAGGCTATTACTTTACTCCCAGGGATCGAATGACCTCTTCAGATACTACACATATGTGATGCACAGACATACATGCAGACAAAAACTTGTACACATAAAACAATAAATTTTTAGATATATCCTGTTTCTGCTTCTTTGCTTGTTACTTTTTTTTTTTTTTCTTGATTTACTTATTGAAGATGAGTGGCTGAACCCAGCTGATTGGGGTTGTCAGAGCTAAGGATCTACCCTACAAACTCTGCTATCCATTACTATCATTTTTCTTGTCTCCTCATCCAGGCTGTATATGGTACAATTCTGAAGCTTCCCTCCCCCACTCACCAACCCTGCTCCTGAAGCTTGAAGCTTGAGCCTCACCTTGGTCTTTGACTTTCTCTTGACTTGGGTAGAAGGTGGGAGTGGAGGGCACGCAGCCTCCTGCATCGCAGTCACCATCAAAGCAGTCTGTTAGCTTGGCAGGGATAGCCACGGGTTCCCTTTGGAGCATTCAGTGCACTCATCGGCTTGCAGGAGTGGTCATCCCCACCCCAGCACATCTCCACACTCCAGTGTTCTGGATGATATTTGAGAAGCATTAGAACAGAGGTGACCTCAGTAGTGTGACACTGATTCTCTGCTGCTCTCCTCCCTTTCACAGTTCAGAATGGCTGCAGGGTGTCTACGACTCAGAAAGCTGGTCCACCGTGCCCATCTTCTCCTGATGGTGTGCTTGCAGGCCAGACATTGCCTCTGTCCCAGTCATCTATTGGCCTTTAGCAAGAACCCCCACCTCCTTCCCAAAGTACTTACATCTTCATTAGGGGTGTCCATTCAGCTTCTTTGGGGTAGGTAGCCCTACTTTCTTACCTTTAAAGAATTATAGAACACTTCCCACATAGAACTGTGTGTTGTTCATTATCAATTACGTGTTCTAGGAAGGTCAGTACACCACATGGAACCCTCAAATATTCCTGATTAAGTCAGCTCTCTGGAGAAACCCTTTTGTTTCTGGACATTTCTCATTTGGTTTCTTGAGATGGTGACCACTATCCAGGCTAGTAAGGTGGGTCCTGGTCCATCCACTCCAACTTTACTGAGGCGCAGCCTCCCTTCTTCCTGTGGCTTGAAGCAACCTCATTGGGAATTACTGATAAGAGTTGGTGGGTGGCATATGATTGAGAACATGAGCTCTGAGGCAGGGGAGTTGTGGTCCCAACATTCTTCTCCTTTGTCTCCTCCCTGACATCACATTTCTCTAAGCCCACACTTCTCCATCTGTAAAATGTGTGCTGTTGGGCTTGAGAGATTAAATGATGGTGTGAATGCTAGCTGGCCCACAGAAAGTGATCCCTCAGTATCCGCTGCTGTCCTTGCCTAAGCGCCTCTGCCCAGACTGAGTGCCTTATGAACAGCAGACGTTTATTTCTTTGGGTGCTGGAAGTCTGTGTGAAGAGGAAGACCTTCCGTGACAGGACCTCCAAACAGTCCATATGCTGTCCCTGCTTCTCTGCCTTGTTCGCTTCTACTCCTGTGGGAAAACACCTTCCACTCCAACAAAAGATTGGTCAGCTCTTGGAATTTCTTTAGAAAATCTTGGGTTGGGTCTGAAGAGACTGCTCAGCTGTTAAAGGCCTTTGGCTGCTCTTGCTGAAGACTGGGGTATGGTTCCCAGCACCCACATAGTGGCTTATAATCATTCCTAACTCCAGTTCCAGGACATTTGTTTCCACTTCTGACCTCTGCAGGCACCGTGCACACATGTGGTACACATACATGTAGGCAAAACACATAAAATGAAATGAAGACACCCAATAAAAAATTTAAAAATAATTTTTTAAAAGAAAAGAAAACCTGGATCAAGATATGAGGATGTGCTTTTCCCAAGTGCATGTGGCAGTAATCAAGAGCCAACCACAAAGACACTTGAGGAAAATGATGACTGCATTTGCTGAGCTTACAGCTATGTACCGCTCGCTCTTCCCAGTCTCTCTTTTCATTCGTTAATAGTGTGATTGCAGGACAAAAGTTTTTATTTCATGTTATTCACGAATAGGCATTTTTAATTTAAACAAAGATAAAGTTACCAAGTTTTTCTTCCATGGATTATGCATTTGGTAACACATTGAAAACATCATGGACAATGAGACACTCAGGAGGCAGAGGCAGAGGCAGGTGGATCTCAGTGACTTTGAGGCCAACCTGGTCTATAAGTGCCAGGAGAGCCAAGACTACACAGAGAAACACTATCATGAAAGACCACACACATGCGCGCGCGCACACACACACACACACACACACACACACGCACACACAGCTGACTGCATGCATTAGTCTGTTTCTGTGGCTGAATTCTGTTCTGTTGACAGTTGTCTATGTTGTACCACGCTCTTTGAATATTTTAGACTTTTGTGTGAGCCTTGAGTTCAGTAGCATCAGTTCTCTGTTCTTCTTTAGAGGTGCTACCTGTTCTACTGTGTTCTGCCTTTCCATATACATTTTCTTTCTTTCCTTCCTTCCTCCCTCCCTTCCTATCTCTCCCTCCCTCCCTCCCTCCCTTCCTTCCTTCCTTCCTTTTTTTTTTTTTTTTTTTTTTTCTGTTTATTTTTTGATACAGGGTTTCTGTGTAACAGTCCTGGCTGTCCTGGAACTCACTATGTAGATCAGGCCTGCTTTGAATTTATAGAGCCCCATCTGCCATCTTCTGCTGCCTCCTAAGTGCCCAACTTCTCTTTTTCTTAAATAGCTGTACAATTCTTTAAATAGTCTCTCTCTCTATCTCTCTCTCTGTTTCGTGTGTGTGTGTGTGTGTGTGTGTGTGTGTGTGTGTGTGTGTGTACACAGGGCAGTCCTCATGTGCCACAGAGTACATGTGCAAGTCTGTCTTTCCTTTCACTGTGTGACTTCCAACCCTGAACTTAGGGTGCTAATCTTGGTGGCAAATGTCTTTACCAGTTAGCCATTCCACTGTTCCCCCATATAAAATCTCTAATCCAAATTGTTCACAAAATAATTTACTATGATTTTAATTGGGGTTGAATTATTTTGAGACAAGAAAGAGTTGACATCTTAGTACTGAGACTTCCTATCCCTAAGCAAGGGATGTGTCCTATCCATAACCATGGAATGCTGTCTATCCATGAACATGGGATGCTGCCTATCCATAAACATGAGACACTTCCTATCTGTGAGCCTAGAATGCTTTCTATCCATGTGTATAAATTTCTGATTTCTTCCATCAGACTGTTTTGGGTTTTCTTATGTAATTTTTTATGTATTTTGTTAGATATGGATAAATATTTCATTTTTAAAATATTGCTTGCCTTTAACCCCAGCACTTGGAAGGCAGAGGCTGGAAGATCTTTGTGAGTTCAAGGCCAGCCTGATCTACCGAGGGAATTCCAGGATAGCCAGGGTGGTTGCACAGAGAAACTCTGTCTCAAAAAAAGACATATACATATTTATGTACATACATACATATACATGTACATGTACATATATATGTATATATATATACATATATATATATATCCACCTTTGCTTGAGTGTATGTATGTGTACCAAGTGTTTGTGTGGCCAGAAGAGGCACCAGATTCTCTGGTAGTTGTTGGTGTAGAGGACTTGAACCTGGGTCCTCTGGAAGAACAGCAAATGCTCTTAACTTCTGGGATACCTCTCTAAGCCCTAATTATTTTAATTTTATGTGAATACAAAGATGTTTACTTGATAAGTGATGGCATGGCAAGTAAGTTGCTAATTAAGAAAATGCTATGATATTTATCTTTTAAAGTTATTTCCCAATTTCATATACAGACACATATACATTATATGAATGCACTGTTTATAAAACTTGTTGACATATAGTAGTTTCAGAAACCACTTGGTTTTCTCTTGACTTGGGAAAATGATGTTCTAGAGTTCAATGATCAGCAACTGTCAGCTCTTCTGTGCAGTGGGTATCCTGTTTCCATTTTCTAGGTCTTCCAATCTGGCCTGGGTCATGAGGTAGACGATATTTTTCACTGATGTCAACGTGACTAATCACATTGTCAATTCTTCCAATGATCTCTTTATGCATGGTCTGAAATTTGTCTTGCATCTGCTTCAAGCGTGTCTCCACCACCAATGTAATGTCTTGCCTGGTCTTGGAGTCTGTCTTGTCCATCTCCCTTACCCTGCTTGGAGGCAATATCTTAGAGTCATCACCTACACTTTAGTTTCTCCAAGCATATGCCTGCAATCCTCAGCTTCTTGTGATACATAGATACATTTTATGTATTATATACTCTATATTATATATAAAACTTGGATCTCCTTTTCCTAACTACCAAACTCCTTCTTCCTCAGAATTCCTCCTCCTTTTTATTTTTATCTTTAATTATGTGTATGCATGTATCTATACATGTGTTCAGTGTCCTTGGAAGCCAGAAGGGGGTGACTGTGAGCTGCCCCATGTTGATGCTAGAAGCCTAACTTTAGTTAGGCAGCAAGAGCAGTGCACACTCTTAACCTCCAGCCCCCTCAATGTTCTCTCTCTCTTCAGAGAGAGAGAAAGGGAGGGGGAGTGCACATGCAGGGTGTCCCAATTCATTTCATTAGTGTCGCCTGCATGGTCAATGACTGATAGAAACCATTGAGGACTCCTGCTCCCCCAGCATAATATATGTGTTTTCAAGAATGTCATTCTACTAATGGCGTGAGAGACGAGCTAAATGTGGATACAATAAGAAATAGGATGACTTGGCATAATTCTGTTTTAAAAACTAGGTACACACAGAAATAAGAGAGTAAAATAAGGAAGATGACATGATGGTCAACCTTGACATGTGATGGATGGTTTGGCATGAACTATCACACATACCTCTGGGAGGGTCTCTAAGGGCATTTCTGGGAAAGAATAACTGAGGAGAAAGACCCTCTTTCCCCAGAGTGGAAAGCACCTTTGGATGTGCCCAGATAACAAAGACTTTCAAGGAAAAGCAACACAACTTGCCTGTGGGCCTTCAGTTTTTGCTGGTAAGTGTGTCTATCCAGCTGCTGCTGATGGTGGTAAAGATGCTGCTTATGGTGGTGATGATAATGATAATGGTGAGACGATGTTATCCTTCACTGATATCAGAATCCAGTTCCTTCTGACGCCCAAAGGAACTTCAGGCCAGCCACTCTCCAAGAATCTTCTGGGCCTTTAGTACTAGTTTGGTACTAAAGTTATCCAGCTTCATAGGCTGAGCAGCTACCAGTGTGCAGTTGGTCTGCCCCCTGTTATTTCTAAGTCATTCTGGGGAAGACTTTCATGCTATATGTACACACACTGTCCATTCTGCTTTGCTAAAGAGCCCTGACTAATATAGCAGCAAAAGGAAGATACTGATGACACACACCTATAATCCCAGAACTGTAGGCTAAGGTGTGAAGTCAAGATCAGCCTGCATCAAAAAAAAAAAAAAAAAGGGAAGGAAAAGAAAAAAAAAAAAATAATAAGGCAAGTAGGATATTCTTTTCACCAGAGCCAGGCAGATATTCTAGCAGCCATGAAGGGTCTTAGGCTCCTCAAATCTTCACGTGACCCCTAGGAATCGACATGGAAAAGACTCAGCAATTATTCAGAGAAGGTGACCTTTCCAGCTAGCCAATAACTGCAGGAAGCCAGCACCAGCGGTGAGCTACTTGGTCTAAAGGTGGATCATTTTAAACCAGAGATGGACAGTTCAGACCAATATGACAAAAAAAAAAAAAGTCCGCAGCTTGGAGTAGAGATCAAGCTTCCCCTAACCCAAGAAAACACACAAGGAGAAACCACCTCCTGCCTCGCTCTGAACCTGGTCCTGAACCTTTGTGTCTCCCAGAACTACTGTGATCATTTCTCCATTGCAGATTGAAGTCAACAGTGAGGTCGGTAACGAACAGAGTAGGCACTGTGAAGCTGCTCAGATATCACTATTGCTGTCTGCAAGGATTTCTAAGACTTAAATCAGTTAAACCTGCTCATGCAGCCACTGAAGACACGGAAGGCTTTTAAACATTTGGTTAGACCACACCCCTCCCTCCAGGAGGGTTTGGCCTACTTCTTTGTTGATCTTGTACAGCTGTCTAGAACCTGGCACTTACCAGGTATATCACAAATAGCAAATGAAACTCCAGGAGCATGCCTCACCTTAGTCCAGCTGTTTCCCACCTCTCTCTGCTCCTATTAAAAGTTACCAGTACTAGGGGACTGGAGACATGTTTCAGTGGTTAAGAGTTACCATTACTGAGCTGTGGCCAATGTATGCTCTTGACAAATGCCAAAGATTATAGTAAGAAAGAGGTACCTCAAGGCCAGGCATCATGGCACACATCCTAGTAGTTGGGGGACTGGGGCAGAAGGATTGGTTCAAAGCCACCTTGATCAATGCGAGACCAAGAAGAGACTTGTCTCAAAAACCAAGCCCAGAAAGAAACAGGAACACCAGAACAGTTCCTGCATTTGCAGTATAAGAACAGAACTCTGCAATAACAATTTCATGATTTGATTAGAGTATAATTATGCGTGATGTTTTCAGAGTTCCTGATACAAATTGTCCTAAAACAAAGCAGAAAAGGAGGACTAGCCTCCTTTTGAGAACCATTCTGCTTCCTCCTAGTAGACTGCATAAACCATCCAGCTGGGTATGCTTTATGCACTGGTTTCCAGGAAGCTGAGGGTATGGTCTGATGCTAACGTCCAGTAACTCTGTTACATTTTATAATTTATGCTTGCTCCTTTCTCCTTTCCATGGCTTTATTTCATTTTAGTCGAATGTCCTTATCATGTTTGTCTTTACTCTTAAGTTGTTTCGAATCCTTTTCAGAAAGACTTGCATACTTACAAACAAACAAACAAAAGCCTGCCAGTGGTGGCACATGTCTTTAGTCCCAGTACTAAGAGAAAGAGGCAGGTGGATCTCTGAGTTCAAGGCGGGTCTGTTCTACAGAGAAACTCTGTCTCAGGAAGGGAAAAAAAACGGTAACAGCTCAATTCTGAAAAGCCACACAGAGCCCAGCCTGGCACCATTTGCTTTTTGTAATGGCCCAGGAGGGCCCCCAAAGTAGCCCTGTACTTTATCTTTACAAACACATGTTAGGCACAACAGTGGTGCTCACCGGAGATCTTGGGAGACAAGGGCAAAAATCACCCATCATTTTCTACTGAATGGGTGTCTGGAGGACCATTCAGGTTCCTAGGGACTGGATCTGGGGGAGGATTAATGTGAAGAGCCCTTGGAAACCAGTGTCGCCCCTGCCTGCGCGCCTATTGTTCAGAGGTGAGTGTGCCGCCTCGGTTTGAAGATAGAATCTCTCTCCCCTGGCCTCCAGCCCCAGGCTTTGTACAACTCTGCCCTTTCCCCTGCCTCTGGCCCACAGGCCTCCCCAGCCAGTCCTCTGTGCCAGCTGGCAGAGGGTGCTCTTGTACAGCGGATCTGATGCCCTCCCCACTCTTCAGTCTGCTGCCTGGACCTGCTAGGGGACATGGAACCTTCCAGGCTTGAAGGTGGGAGGAGGCAGATTACTAGGTTTTCCCCAAAGGCTGATCTAAGCCCCCCCCCAAAAAAAAGCACAACTGGGCTGGCCTCATTCACCTTCAAATTTACATAACCCTCTCTTCACTCCCACTTCTCTGTAGGTCAAATACTGGATACACACACACATACACACACGTATTTAATATATATGTGTGTGTATATGTACATATATGCGTGTGTATACATGTATATGTATACATGTGCAAATGCATACATACATACACATGCATGCATATATATGTGCATATATGTATGTATACACATGCATATGTACATATATGAATAATGGTTTGGTTCCCTATGTCATATTGTACATGTATATGCATTCACAGATGGGTAGAGTGAGGAAGAGAGAAAGAAACAGAGAGGAGAGACACTGCTTTCTCAGAACGCTACAATAATAGATTGGCGGTTTAATTGGAAATTGAGTAAATCTGCTAAAACATTTAGTGGCTTAATTTTTTTCCCGTTTGGTAAAGAAACAAAGGGTTCTGGTTTACTCCATGTCTTTCAACAACTTTAATTTCACTCATAGATTATGGATGGAGGCACTATCTCCACTCGATCGCACACTGGGCATTAAGGAGACAAACCCTTCCTTGTTTGCAGCCTTTGGAATTTCTTTTCGGACTTTAAGCTGTAGGTGGCATTCTTTATATCTGACATCAGAGCACTTTTGTAAGGCGTAGAGTTGACGGGATTTACTGCAAGCCCATCCTAGATGTTCGAAGCCGGGAAAACAAGAAAATGTTCCATTCAGGTGGACGGAGTGAGGAACGCACATGGGTGATCGCCCTGATCCGGTAACTGCTGCTTTTCAAACTGTGTAATGAAAGATCTTTAGAGTTCTTCGAAGGGAATTAATTAGCAGAGAAAGGCTGTTTTGTTCACGGCCTTTCCCATCAACATCATCAAAAGCCAACCTTGATACTGATGGCAAACTGGACTGAATTCTCTGGAAACCAAAAATATTTCATGGCCAGCCATTTTTCGTTTGTTTGTTTGCTTGTTTCTGAGATTTGTTGTGACTGCATGTTAATTTGCCATTGGGTGTCCTCCAGTGTGGGGAGGACAGAGAAACAGGCACTGTGATTGGGGTAAGGGAGCAGAATATTGTCATAACACAATAGCCATGTGTGCTTGTCCCACCACTAATCCTGCACCTGTGTGTAGGGCATTGGCAGGTCATGGCTGTGTTTGGGGTCACCTGTCTGCACAGTTTGTCCATGGGTGATTATGTTTTCTGGTCTGGACCCTTGCACCTGGGAAAGAAGTCACCTCATAATATTAATGTGTCGTGGGCAGTGTCACTGTAGCAGCCTGATGGTGCCAGAAACAGCTGGAGTGCTTCAGAGTAAGTGCAGGTTTCTAGGTCCCACCCAGAGCAGCAGCCCCTGGCATTCGGCTCAGTAGTCCATGTAAACTCACTATGCAGGTGCCTGTGCCGGGATGCAGCTGGATGGGGGAATGGATGATCCAAACTTTCTGGTGGCCTTAGGGCAGAAGAACATGGGCATCAAGTGTCAGGCCTGCAGATAACCAGGGAGATTATCTTGAGACAGAGACATCCAGTCATGGCCATAATGTCCAGTCAGAGCCAGCTGCTGGTAGCACAGCTGCTCTGCCATGTCCAACATAGTCTCACTGGAAGGACAGTTCCATGAAAAGTCTATATTGTTCCGACCATCACTGAGGTGATGCTTGCTGCCAAGCCTGAAGGCCTGAGTTCAAGCCTCATGCCCCATAATGGTGGGAGGCTGTAACCAAGTCCTTCCAGTTGTCCTCTGACCTCCACATGTATCATATGTGCACACTTGAGTGCATACACACTCCCACATACAGAGTAAACAAACAAGTGGTAAAATGTTTTTGAAGCTTATATTGTTAAGATAATTAAGTATTTTTTAAATGAAAGTGAAGATATGTAAAGTGAAAAGAGAAAGTTCTCCCTATAAGCTCACCCTTCGGAGATAATCCCCACTAATGGTGTCAGCCACCTCATTTGAAACTAGTGGATGTGGTTGAGAGATCCAACAGCGAGTCTGACACAGCCAGGGCCAGGGGTTCTGACCCTTTGCCCAGGACTTTTTCAACCTCCTCTTTGAAGAGCCTCTCCCAGCCACCCAGGCTCTTGAACTTTTTGTTGTAGTCTTCAAAGAGGTGGCTAACCCCTTGCTGGGGACGCCGCTCAATTGGTAAAGTGCTTGCCTAGCATGCGGGAGACTCTGGGTTTCATCTGGTGGGGGCGGTGAGAGATGGTGATCCCATTTCTGGTGTTTTCATGAAGATGATCATAAGTAGGAAGTGCTATACCAAGCTCAGATGTTTCCAGACTACAAGCCACGCTCCCATTTGGCTTCTGTGCCCATCAGTCTCAACTCCAGTTTTCTGAATCAAGTTCCCAAAGTGTTAGCACTGAGCATGCTCTGTAAATGCAGACTCTCTGGCAAACAGCTGCAGCCATCTTGGAAAGACTTGGGAAGCATGAATAGAGCAGGCAGTCCAAATGAGAGCCCTCATACAGACTGGCTGTGTTATTGTGAGAGTTTTCCTACAGGCCTTTTCAATTCACACCCTACACATGCGCGCGCGCGCGTACACACACACACACACACACACACACACACACACATTCACGGCAATTACTCAAGCCTCCCCAAGCCTGCTTTATTTCCCTGTGGAGTACAATTTGACCATGTCGTGGGACGCGGGTAGAGATGTAGAAGTAAATGCCCTTTATGCCACGTCCTGAGGGGAATCCAGAGCAGTGCAGCCACAGTGGGAAGATTCCAATAGCACTAGTCAAGGCGGTAGCCCTTCGTGCTTGCAGAGTCTGTGTTGGCCGTAGTAAGTGTCACAATGTTAATTTTGTCATATTAACAGAAAATGTGTGCCAGGGACGAGAGCAGTGCTTCACATATGTGGCCAAATCTACTCAAGAACAGGGTATTAATCCTCCCCATCCTGGAAGGAAGGGGCTGAGACTCCAAATATCACCCAGCTGATGGCACACAGGTTTCCTCATGTTGGCTTGACTGCAAAGCCTCAGAGTTTGTAAGTGTCACTGCAGGCCTAGTCTCAAATCTTATAGTGTTCCCCACAGCTGAGGACAGGTCATGAAAAGTCCAGGCCAGTGTCTGGAAAAATTGATTTCCTACTCTGCCCCCACCATCGCCCACGCCCCACCCCCACCCCACCCCGGCATCCAGCAGCTATGCTGTCCTTCTGCTGTGTTGTGTTGGATAGAACACCTGGGCTCACGGTGTGAGCTGAATGAATGCCTGGCAACTGTAGATTCAACAGGGTTTGGGAATCTGTTATTCTGCCCTCCTGGTTATTTATTTTGTGTTTAATCCCCTTCTCCCATAGAAAAATGATCTCTACCTCTTTGGAAACTCTTTGCCAATCATTCTGTTGACTGCAGTAACACACACCAACCACATCGATAAATAGAAATAAAGGCGCCTCTCAGATCCCAGGGTGGAGGGAAGTTGAGTTTGGAGCACTCACCCAGAGGAACCCAGCCAGCTGGAAGTCATTTCATAGCCTAAAGCTATCCTGGAAAGTGGTCTCTTACTTTTCTTTGACCATTTCTAAATTCATGTCAATAAAGCTGGGTTCTTCATGCACCCCTCTGAGAAACCTCACTCTGGAAGCTTAGCCTGAATCTTCTCTGGATTTGCCCTGCCATTGTTGGAGGAAACCTTCATTTTCATTCCTTTCTCCTCTGTGGGTCCCTTCCTCCTCCCCACCCCCCAAATGTTTTAGCATCTGTTAATCCCAGTTGGAAATCTTAGCAAGATAAAGTCGTGTTCTGTGTAGATTGCTTCCAGAACAAATACAGGGTGGTAGATAATTTAGCATTTGGTTTCAGGAGGGCTTAGGGTCGGGGCTACAGAGGACTGCACCTCTTCCTTCATAAAACACCCAGTCAAAGCAAAAGCGAAGTAATTCCCAGGCTCAGATGGAATGCATGTAGATCAGGTTCATTCCCAGAGCCGCCGCCTGCGTTTAGGTGATATTAGAAGCTACCATGACAGCAAAGTAGTTTTATGCATAGCGGCTTAGTGGACACTTTGAGAACTAGTTTAGTGAAGCTATCGGGTTGAAAAATACCAAGTCACAAAGTTTTAATGAAAGTAAGTGTGGATCAACGTATCATAAGGGGCATCCAGGGCGACTTAAAAGATCCGAGGGTGGAAATTAGAATGGATCTTCGGGATTTATTTGGCAAAGCCTGTCTAGTTTGACCTTTTTTCCGTTTCATATTAAGGCTCCTGAAAGTGTTTTGTTTGGTGGGGGCTTGGGGAGGATGGCAGGCAGGCTGCCACCCGAGTTTAGCTTCGCTCCGTGACTGATAAGGTCCTGGCATCAAATAGCAGCTAGAAAGGCCATCAGAGACTTTCTTGCTTTGTTTCTCTCTGCACTTCATTTACATCTTAAGCCATATTGGTGAGTCAGATTTGAATAATCATAATCATAATAAACCCACAGCTTAGGCAACGATTAGATCGCAGAACTTGGATTTGCCATGAAGTTGCTGCATTTTTTACTAGATGTATTTAGAAATACTGGTGAAAACTGACACCCTGAGTAACTTTATCATTTAAAATAGGGGGTGAGGGGAGGCGGGAAGCAGCTAAAATAGGGTGTTAGTTGCCAGGCCTTTGACCCAAGGGGTATCAGGGGTTAGAATTAGACAAAGCCAAGCTCAGAGTAACTTGGGCAAGAAAGAATGCAGACCAGCCAACTTACCTTCCTCTAAGCCTGCTTTTCCCCTAAATGTCAATCGAAACAGTGATCCCATAACCTGGGAAAAATAAAGAAGCCAACAGCAACGCACGATTCAATAAGGAGCTTTTTTTTTTTTTTTAATTCTGAGTTTTTTTTTTTTAATCATAAAGCAATATTTTTAACTCTAAGGTTAACCTGCTAATCCTTAAGCTGGTGACATGGCAGTGTCAACTGTGATGGGATTCTGTGATTCTCATTATTGTTATGTATTGTTCTTTCCATGCTATTCCATATTAATATTTATAAATGCCCTTTTTATAGAACCAAGAGGACCAAAACCCATTATTAAATTTTTAAAATGGACAACTGTGCATCCAATATAGTTGATTACAATTTGGAACAAAAAGGGTCTCTGTAGTAATCCACTTCTTGTTTCTCCTGGTTGTTGATTTGTGTAGACAGTAGAGTCCCTGGTGCTGCTTCCTCTAAAACCGGTGTTTGCACTAGTAACATCCAAATGACAGGGGATGGCAGAGTATTGATTGTGCTCTATGACAGGGTAAAAACTACCAGTGCAGGCGAGAGGGCATCCTGGAGGCAAAGTGTACCTCTACGATGGATGGTAAGGGCCCGCCCAGAACAGCTGCAAAATGAAAACATTGAATAAAATTGAGCAGATGGGAGGTGGGGGGGGGAGGGAGCTAGAAGAGAGGAGGGAGAGGGGAATGGATTGGAATGTATAAAATAAATTAATAAAATAATAGAAATGAAAAATGGAGGCTGTTTGTTTGGGTGATTTCAAGAGCCTTGCCAGTGTTATACACGACCTCAGAAAAGTTCACTGGGCATCTGCATCAACACGGACATCCTGTAAGAAAGAGGCTGACCCATCGTGTGTGTCACACCTAGTCAGAGAGGAGAGTCCAACTCTCCATTTGTCTACCTGGGCCTATATACTTTCTGTCTCACAAAATGCAATCAAATATCCCTTAGAAACAGGAGGGCAATATTGTCCTAAGCTGTAGGCAGCCAATGACAGTTCTCTGTCCAACAAAGAAATGTTCACGGAAGCAAGATGTATCACAGCAGCTTTGTCCCACCACTCCCGAAGCCTCCGAAGGAGCCTGATTAGACAATGATCTTGAGGGTGATTTGGTTTTATAGGACAGTGGTCAATGAAGGACAAGGAGTATTGTCTCTGCTCACAAAACCAATCTCAGCATTCAGGAAGCAGAGGCAGACAGATCTCTGTGAGTTCAAGGTCAGCCTGGTCTACATTGTGAATTCCAGAACAATCAAGGGGCTCGTAGAGACACTGTCTCAAACAACCAAAAAAACAAACAAACAAGAAACAAAAACTAAAACCTGAGCAGTTAACCCTCAAGAGTGGAAACATCACACACAACTTGTCCTTTTGGAGAGGGTTCTTGTGTGGGTTGACAGGGTGGGGGTGGTCACAAAGATAGCTTATAAATATCATCTCCCCAATTCTGGTTCCTGTTTGAACTGTGTGATCTTTGGCGAGTTTGCTTGATTGTATTTCCTTGGTTATAAAGTGAGGGAACTGGCCTTCTCTACTCTTTTGTGAGGATAAACAAATTAAGTACATCACACCAGGGCCTGGCATACAGAAAATATTTAAGAAGTGGCCATAAGTAGTCATATACCTATAACCTTGGAGGCTTGGAGAAGGCTTTCTTAAGCCTGTGGATCATTCTCGTCTTTTCCTCTTTTAGTTTAAGAATTATAACCAAAAAAAAAAAAAAAAAAAAAAAAAAAAAGAATTATAACCTATATGTGCAGGGTTCAGTCTGTCAGTGCTGCGTGGGTGGGGAACCAGGTTACTTGGAGAATTCCAATTGACGTTCGGCATAAACACTCTGGGTATTTAGTTTTAAATGCATCTGAGTGCATCTGAGGTATTTTCCAACAACAAGGAAAGTGGAGTCAGAATTGATGCCTAGTGGTTCTGACAGCTACCCTATTATAGCGCAGAACTGTCCACCACAGGGGTGGTGCCTTGGCTCCCAGCTGAGAAGTATTGTGTGTTAAGAGCAGCGGGGGTGTAACTCAATTCCAATGAAACCCAAGTTTGCTGGGGCAGTGAGAAGGCTATTCATTGTGACCAGTCTTTACAGAAACTGCCTTCTGGGGAACATGGCTTATATTTCAGACATGTGTTGTTGCAGCATTTTGCAAGGCAACATTAGCTGAGAAAGTATACTAAGGATGCAAACTTCTCCGACTGCTCACACACTTGTCAGCCCACTTTGCATGAAGCTGCTGATGCCCTCCTTTCATTATGCCAGTTTGTGTGTTCTCCTTGAAGGCAGTAGTCCTGAGAAGAAATGGAAGGTGTGCCACGTCACTTTCCTCCTTTCCACAGAACACAAGTCAGAATTTGCCTTGTCCTGGCTGGTTTCCTTGGAGGTGGAGGGCCTTGTTGAAGCAATTGGACATTCAGTCCAGTAGAAAGCTTGGTCAAAATTGAATGTATAGGGCTCTGTGATAGAGCATTTTTCTAACATGCTTGAGGACCTGGGTTCAATCACCGCACCACAAACAAACAAACAAACTATAACTTATTGTCCCTCAGATAAATTTCCCTTCAATCCAGAAACCTTTGATGACATTGCTTTTTTATTTATTTTGTTTCTGTTTGTTGGTTTTGTTTTGTTTTTGAGATAGGGTCTCGCTATGTAGCCTTGGCTGTAGCATGAGTTCTAATAGGTCTTAATAATAAAAACCCAGAGTCAGATATTGGGATAAATGCTGAAAGGACAGAGAAGTAAAGGAGGCAGCCAGCCACAAGACAGACCTCTTACCTCTACTGAATCCTCAGGCCAAAAGCACAGTCCTGTACCTACAAATCCTCAGGCTGAATGCAATGAGCTCCTGTCTCCTCCCATCCACATCACTTCTGTCTCCACCTCCCTAATGCTGGGATTTAAGGCTTATGATCTCAAGTGCTGGCAGCAAAGATGTGAACTCTATTTCTCTTTTAAACTGGGCCAATCTCAATAGCCCAAGGTAGCCTTGAACTCACATAGATCTGCCTGTCTCTGCCTTACAAGTGCTAGGATTAAAAGTGTGCGCCACCACTGCCTGGCCTCTATGGTTAACTAGTGTGGCTAGCTCTGAACTCTGATCTTCAGACAAGCTTTATTTGTTACATCAAAAACAAAATATTACTACATTTCCCCTAAAACAAAATGGTTATAACTAATATAAGAAAGACCATATACATTAAGTACAATAACTATATACAGTATATACAGATAATAAATACATCAAAAGTGTCTAGTCCATTTGCATTTGACAAATTCAGAGAAAATACTCCATTTTCTATTCTGTCTTGGTGAGTCCGAAAGGTTGTACTTAATTCACTTTCTATTCTAATTTGCATTATTAAAATTATCTGATACACTTTATACTTCTATGGTACATTTCTTTCTTGACCTTGAAAACTATAACTGTAACTATCAACTGTAACTATCTAGTCTTCAACTCCCTCAGAGACCCAAAAAGTAAATACTATTAATTGAGTAAGCAGGAAGTGCAAGCAATCGACTTCCAAAAAATGTGAGGAATGACAGAAACAGCAGGCTTCCTGGACAGTCACCAAGGTTCCTCTGTAACATTTGGAGCATCCATCTTCAGCCTACAGGCATAGAATAGTCAACATACTTTTATATGAAGCAAGATTTTTGGAGGACTGTCCTGCCTTGTCTTGGCATGGTTTGGAAGTCACTCTCTTTTGTATCCTGCTTGTCCAGTTTGGACAGCATACTGTCAGCAGTGGAGGCAAAGGCACTTTCCTTCCCAGTGGCTTACTTTTATTGAAAAGACAGTAAACTCCATATGGAGTTTCTTTGATGCCCATCATCTTCTCTGAAGTGAATTGGTGCTACCAGGAACAGATGTGTCTCATTGTCATAAGAAAAAACAAAAAACAAAACTGAATGTTATTAAAACCTCTTAAATGCCATATTCTATAGATTTCTGAAGTGTTTGAAGATAAGCTGTCTATCTAAAATATATGTGTTTGACCTTGAAAACATACCTAATATGATTACAAGTTTGATTGTAATAGGTGACTAACTACTAACCTGCCTTTCTTTATTATTCTAAATAGTTTCTAATAATTTTCAAGGACTAGAAATTTGCACTACATTTTTAAATGAGCTGTATAGGTACAATATCTTGAACAAGATTAAAAATGTATATACGGTATGTTCTAACAAAAATTTGTATCAATATACAAAGATCCATTTCAATGTAAAATATTTAAAATTAGTAGTTACTTTTTTAAAAGTAAATTCAATAAACTACCTTTTTATCTTATCATATCCATATCTTCCCTTTTTTCTTTCCGGAGTACATTCAATAATCTACCCTTTTATCCTATCATATCTATATTCCCTTTTTTTCTTTCAAAACAAGAATGCTAGATCTAATCTCTTTTGTTTAGCTTTTTTCCTGACCATTACCAATAATAACTTATAACTAATCCCCCTAAATACTGGCAAATATTCACAACCCATTGAGTGACCAAAAACCACCCACCCCCACCTCTTGGAAATGTGGGCATCGTATTCTTAAATTTACGTCATGCTGTCTGGTAGTAACAGCATCTTTAGCGGATCCTAAAAGAAAAATGTGGGTTAATTGTCAAGTACTGAGAGAGGTAACTATCATTTTTTATTCAGTCTTTGTGTAATGGGAAAGGGCAGGGCTTGTCTCAAGTCCTGGCTAAAGTAGTCTGTGAGGCTGGATCATCTTTGCTAGCCACCTCAAAATTGTAGTTTGTAGGCCAAAGCTGATCTTCAGGTGGTGTTTTTCAGGTTAGTGGTGTTATCATAGTCCTGGTGGAATCATCATTGTGGGGCCTCACCCTTCTTTTGGAAACTTCAAAGTTGTTGTTAGGCATGGTCATGGTTCACTGCAAAAAAAACTGATAGAGACTCAAACACTAGATCATGTACAGGAAGCTAGAATTGGTTAGTACTCTATAGAACCATTAATATCATGACAGAAAGTTGTATATATATGTGTGTGTGTGTGTGTGTATTAATCTTATAAGTTTTGAGGTAATAGTTACACCTTAAGAAACATTTTAAAGAGTCAATAAACCAAAGGATTATGAGATTAGTGACAATAAAATAGTTCCTAATTTTTTGTTTTTCTTCTGTTCCTTATCAGGTGGCTCTTATGACATGAGATAGAGATTTCAGATGTTGCTTTCACAATCATGCTTGTGTTTAGAGAAGGAGAGAGCCACACTCCAACTCCAAAGCCAGCTTTAATTTTTAATTGGGCTGGGACTACAAACAGACCAATTGCATTATATGTCTGTACAGAAAGCAGAAATAAATATTTGGGAAGATTTATGAAAATTTATCCTGCTGGAGACGTGATATACTAATAGGTTAATTTACTCTTTTCCTGGGACATATTTCTGGATGATTTGTTCTTTTGCTTAACATGTCTTATTTGTCCAGTGGTCTTCAGATTCCTTAGCTGGATGCCTTCATTCTCCTGAAAAAACAAAAACAAAACCCTTCCCCAACCCTAATTTTAGGGAGGTTCCCTCATGGCAAGTTATATCTGATCAAATGCAAAGCATTAGTCAGTTTTAAAGCTAGTTTAGATTGAGCAGCCATGAACTATCACCTCTTCTAATCAAGAATCTAATTGTTCAAATCTAATCTTTATCAATTTCTATGGTATCCATAACTTTTCTTCTCCAGTGGAAATAAAAGCAAAACCCCTTGCCCAACATAATACATATCCCGGTTTCCATTCTGAGATCAACACATCTTTAAAGTATACCAGCTGATTCAATTTCATAGTTTCTTCTATTGTCAAATATCACTCCACAGCTGTCGTTCCTTTCTCATTAGCATTCAGAAAATTCAAAGTTAATAAAGCGTTATGCAATCTTTTCTGGAGGTCATTATTACACCTTTATGTTTATTTAGCATATCCTTTAGAGTTCAATTTCATCTTTCTATAACTGATTGCCTGTAGGATTTTGTGGTATATCTGTAATATGCTTTATTGTAATAAGTAAAAAAAAACTATTTCATTTTACTAGAGACATATTACTGTAGCATTATCAGTCTTAATTTGCACAGGTATCCCCATGATGGCCATAACTTCTAACAAATGTGTGATTATAGAATCAGCCTTTTCAGAATGCAATGCAGCTGCCCATTGAAATACTGAATAGATATCAATGGTATGGTGTACATATTTTAATTTTGCAAATTCTACAAAATGAATCATGTCCATCTGCCAGATTTCATTCCTTTGAGTACCCTTTGGGTTACTTCCTGCTGGTAGTGGAGTTTGGTTGTAGAAAGAACAAGTAGGACATGTTCTTATAATTTTCTTGCCTTATTGCCAAGTGATAGAAAGGTCTTTTTTCAAACCTTTGCTATTGACATGATTTTTTTTTATGAAATTCTGAGGCCTCTACCACATTTCCTATCAAGAGTTGATCAATTTCATCATTACCTTGTGCTAGAGAGCCTGAAAGACCCATATGATGGAATGAGATCATATATATATATATATATATATATATATATATATATATATATGATGCCTATTCCTGAATATTTCATGTAAATGAATAAATAATAAAAGCAATTCTGTATCATCTGGTATAAATTCAGCAGTTTCAATATGCAAAACAACTCTGCATATTGCAAATCAGTTAAGTATATTGAGAGGTTTTTTATGATCCATTAACACCATGAGAATAGCCTATAACTTTGACTTTTTGACAGAGCATGAGGACTTTGATCCACTCTACTCAAATTTTCTGATTTGTAACCTGCCTTTTCTGATTTATTTGCAACATTATAGAATGTAGGGGCTCCAGTGTTGGTGTTCTTCATACAATGCAAGGAAGGATCCAGTTAGTTCTCTTTGTAAGTTAAATTCTCTTGCTTTTGGAATATTTGTTATTAATCTCTCCCAAAAAGATTACTGCAAGCTCTTTGCTAAGGTTCACTTTCTGCTCATAATTTGTCAATTTCATCATTGGCAAAAGATACAATTTCTGTGGGGTCTATTCCTGATAATTGATGAAGTCTCGATTTTCCTTTTAGAATCAACTCAGAGATCTTTTACCCATAAGTTTTTAATTTATATCTTTCCTTTACGTTACTATTCCTGTATGACAATGCTTAGAAGGTAAAATAACCAAAATGCAATCAAGTTCTGGACCCAAATGATCCAACTATGCATCCTGTAATTTCTTTTTCACCAAATTCAATTCTCTCTCAGTTTCAGCTGATAATTCTATTGGACTACTTAAGTCCTTGTCACCATCTAAGGTTTTGAACAATTTACTTCCAGTGAATTTGTGGATAAGGAATATGACTTTGGTCAAGGTAGGTTAACTACCTACCCTATCTAAATGCCACTTATCTCAGCATCCCCCAAATAATAAACATGGTGCAACATGCAGTTAAGTTATATTACTGTTAAGCTATATAATGATGTTAAGTTTAGGCAAAGACAGAAGAAAATAAAAATCTCACGCAAACCTCCGTGTTTCTGCACACAAAGGACACTCTTGTCTTGCCCCATTTCAGTGGTGCTCTTTTCATAGCAGTCACTGCAGAGCACCTCGCCCAGACCTCTGTGTCAGTCACCGCAGAGCACCTCGCCAGACCCCTGTGTCAGTCACCGCAGAGCACCTCGCCCAGACCCCTGTGTCAGTCACCGCAGAGCACCTCGCCCAGACCCCTGTGTCAGTCACCGCAGAGCACCTCGCCCAGACCCCTGTGTCAGTCACCGCAGAGCACCTCGCCCAGACCCCTGTGTCAGTCACCGCAGAGCACCTCGCCCAGACCCCTGTGTCAGTTACCGCAGAGCACCTCGCCCAGACCCCTGTGCCGATCCTCCCATCTTGATCTATGTCTTCTGCTTTCCTGAGCGTTTCAGTCCATTTTTGTTACTGTGATGAAATATCTGAGGTAGATTCCTTTGTAAAGTGAAGGCATTAACTTAGCTGCCAGACCTAAATGCTTACAGTGGTAAAGACCTTCTTGCTGGCAGCATTTTGAGCCAGTACAGGGCAAGACATGACAGGAAACAGGAAGCACACATGGATCTCCCACTTGCACCAGTATCCCACCATGGTGCCTAACTTGATGATGCTAAAATAGCATCCTTGGATCAAGTTTTCACCCCTTAACACCTTACAGTGGTGATTCAGGTGGAACATATACAAGCCACTGCACTAGCATTCTCCAGGTATAATTTGGTTCTGCAGGGGGCTTCTCTGGGATTCCTATGGGGAACATGAAGAGAAGTCTTCTCTCAAGACTGCCAGGGCCTTTTCAGAAGGTTTTAAGACTACTCGGGACTGTAGCAGCCAGGTGTGTAGTCCTTTTAACCTTGATAAAAGACAAAAGTCATCCTGTGGTGATCTAGTAGCAAGAAAGAGATTTACCTTAAAAGGGGCCCACAAGCTCTTCTCAGGTCAGAAATAGTGTATGTGTGATAACTCTGTTAGGCGACAAGATCTCTGTGATAGACCGTTCTATTGCTTAGGACACATTCTCCCACTGACTTCAGTGGAGTAGTCTGTTTGCTTAGCTTTGGAGACAGGCTGGCCTGGAACTTGTTGTATATCTAAGGATGACCTTAAACTCCTGGGTCTTCCATCTGCACCTCTGAATTGCTAGGGTTACAGGTGTGTCCCATTAGTGCGTGGCAAAGTATTTTAAGAGCTAGCCATAGTGAAACATTTAGAAAAACTAAACTTTTACATAAAAATAATAAATGTATTAATTATTTCAAAAAAATTTTTTTTTGTTTTTTTTCAAGACAAGGTTTCGTTGTATTACCTTGGCTGTTGTGGAACTCTCTCTGTTGATCAGGCTGGCCTTGAACTCACAGAGATCTGTCTGTTTCTGTCTTCTGAGTGCAGGGATTAAAGGAATATACCACCACTGCCCAGCTTAGATTATTATTTTTAATTTTTATTTTTAAAAGTACATTCATTCATCAATGATACAGGGTAGAATTATGATACACAGTGAAGAAAATAAATATGTCTCTCAATGGTTTCAACTTCCTGGTGTGTTACTTTAAGATTCAGGGACAGCTAGTCAGTGTTTCCCAGATGTTCTCAGAGTTTTCAAGGTTAAGATATTTATTTATTGACTGTTAGAGACAAAGTCTCAAACGCACCACAGTTCCCCCGCTTCTGCCTTCCAAGTGCTGGGATTAGGGATGCGTGTCAACACACCTGATTTCTTATTTTGTAATGAAAATTCTAAAGGAAACCAAATTGAGCCAGGGGGGTATTTATTGTCTCATAGAACAAGAAGGTATGAGCCACAGTGAGTTTCAGGATGGATGGGTTCAATAGATCAATATATCTGAGAGCTGGAGGTGTGGCTCAGTTAATAGGACACTTGCCTAGGTTTCATGATGCCCTGGATTTGATGCCCAGCATCACATACACCAGGTGTGGTTGTCTACTATATTTCAAATACTTGGAAAATGGTGTGAGGGTAAAGATCTGATGTTGGAACCACTGGACCGTCTCATGCTAAACCCAAACCAAAAAGCCCTTGACCAAAGTCATATTCCTTATCCACAAATTCACTGGAAGGGAGTTACAAAATTAAATAGAAAGTGAAAAAGAAGCCAGGCAGTGGTGGGCACATGCCTTTAATCTCAGCACTCGGAAGGCAGAGGCAGGCGAATCTCTGTGAGTTTGAGGCCAGCATGTTCTACAGAGTGAGTTCCAAGACAGCCTCCAAAAGCTACACAGAGAAACCCTGTCTTGAAATACAAAACAAAAACATAACAACAACAACAACAAAAAAAAAAAAAAAAAAAAAAAGGAAAGGAAAGGAAGTGAAAAAGACAGCTGGGCATGGGCATGGATGGTTTGTGCCTGTAATCTAAGAATTTAAGAGCTAATGATTGGAGGATTCTTGAAGATTTGAAGACATCATGGATTACACAGGAACACTGCCTTATTTTAAGAAATAAACCTAGGAGAAAATCTTTAAGATTTGGGGCTAGGCAAAGAGATCTTAGGCTTGTCACCACAAAGACAATCCCTAAAAAGGAAAACTGAGACACTGGATTTAGGGCTGGGAGATGACTCAGAAGTTAAAAGCACTCGCCGCTCTTGAAGAGGACCCAGTTTGATTCCCAGCATCCACCCACATCGTGTCTCGAAACCATCTGTAACTGCAGCTCCAAGGATCCATCGCCCTCCTCTGGCCTCCTTGAGTACCAGACACTCAAGTGCACAGACACACATAGGACAAATCACCCATACATATAAACATAATTTTTTAAAAAAGAAATTGGACTTAATCCAAATTAAAAATATTGCCAGGCCTGGTGGCTTATGCCTATAATCACAGGTCTGGGGAAGCTGGGAAAGGAGAAAGAGTACCAAGCAAGCAAAGCCCTGCATATCTCTCCAACTTAAAAGTTTTCTACCCAGGCTGGAAAGAATGTTCAGTGCTACGAGCACCGGTTGCTCTTCCAGAGGACCAGGGTTCAATTCCCAGCACACACATGGCAGTTCACACCTGCCTTTATCTCTAGTTCTAGGGGATCCAACACCCTCACACAGACATACATGTAGGCAAAGCACCAATGCACATAAAATAATAGATCATTAGAATTTTTTTTCTATGCAAATATTCTGTTAAGAACATGGAAAACCAAGCTACAGAGTAGGGGGAAATATTACAAATGACATGCTCTACCAACCCCACCTTCACAAACAAAAAAACAACTAAAGAAATAAACCACTACTGTTTGGGATGTATAAAGAACTCTCAAATTTTAACAGTCTATACAACAAAACAACCAATGAACAACAATCCAATAGAAAATGGACAAGAAGACAGAACACTTTGATCAGAAAGACTTGTCTGAATGGTAAATGGGTGTTCTGACATTGTTTATATTTCTGTAAGATCTTGCTATGGGGACATACTGAGTAAAGGAAAGGTGGGGGTCTCAATAGAGGGACAGGGTACTTTGGGTAGAAGCTGGAACTACATCCCTGGCCTATATTCTCTTTTAATTAAAAACAATTCTTTTTGGTACAGTTTCCCTCTGAGTTGCTCAAGCTCACATTGAACTTGATTGACACGTAGCCCAAGCGATGCTTGAACATGCAACTCAATCACCTGAGCCTCCAGAGGAGCTAGAATTGCAGGCTTTGGCTATTGTGCCTGACTGTTTTCTACAGTAGTTGCACGTGAAACTACAATTACAGAAAACTAAAAGGCTTGATTTTAAAAGTTAAATGAGATCATATCCATAACAGGCGCAGAGTAAGCCTGTAATAGGTTTTAGCTACTATTCATCATACTTTTATTTTTGCACTCATTTAATATAACTCTTGTTTTGTCCCTATGACCCTTCTAAAATGGCACTAAGCATTGTGAACTGAAGAAATCAGGGTTTGGTGGAAGCCAAATTCAAGCAGTATGCAGATAGGAAGCTTATGAATCAGTTCTGCTGTTTTAACCAAGGTAAAAATCTTTCTTGGACCTTATTTTCTTCATTTGTACCAACGAGACTCTTAGTTCCCTATTGTCCTCATCACTCTGCCTTTTGGGTTGTTTGTTTGCTTGTTTAAGAATCAAATAAATGATGCACAGGGAGACGGAAGCATTGAAAACTAAGTGCTATAGAAACGCTAGCAATATTCAATGTGCCTTTATTAAATACCGCTTACTTATCTAGCGCTATTACTAATAAATATGACCATTTGCTCGATTGAAACTCATGCTGGAATTTGGCATGCAAATTTCCCGAGTGTTGCTCATTTGCATTGGAAAAAGGGAAAGAGGTGGGAGGCCTTTTGAAGCCTTTTGAAAATTGAGCTCAGGGGGATGAATTCTTATCACTGGGCCCAAGGTATAATTGATTTTCTGCACAATGGCTCACAGGTGTTACATTTAACACCCCAAATAGGAGGAGGCTGGAAATGTACCCCAAGGTGCAGCTATTACTTCAAATATCTACATAGTCAGCCCCTTCCCCAGGGGGAGGCTGTGTGCCCTGGGAGGGGGCGGGCGGTGGGACTTCACCCAGTTGTGGGAGTGGGCTGATGTAGTGAGGCTCCTGATCCTTGGCATTCCGATTTTCAGTGGCCAGGAGCCAAAAGCACCTCTTTTCCAACCTGGATCCCAAGGTGAGGGGAGAACACAGGGCAAACCCACCATGAAATACATATTAACATTATAACAACCCTCTCAGAATCCACTGTTGCTATGTCAACAAAGCAGCTGGGGAAATTGGGTCTTTAGGAAATTGGGAAATGAGGTCGGCTTTGGCAATGTGGCCCATGTTTCCTCCTTACAGAACAATCAACTGTGAGCCCGGCCGGTCTTTTCTTACCTTCATTTTCCTTTCCTTGTTTATTTGAAAATTGAGAAGCAACCTGCCTGATGGCTCTCCACATTTAGGGGTTAGGGAGCTTCTATGTCACGTAAGAATTAATAGAAACAAAAGGTCCCTGCCTCTGGAGCCAGCCCTCTTTATCTGCTTGTGTTTTCGTCCTACCCTAGGTCTCCTGGACCCAGGTCCCTGACTTCACCTCAAATTTGTTCTTTGTCTAAAGCAATAATATATGTTCCCAGGGCCAACCACAAATTTGTGAGACCCAGTAAAACATGAAAGGTAGGGCCACTGATTCAAAATCTGACATTTTAAGCCAGCAGCAGGAGTGGAGGGCAGAAGCTCTGGGAGACCCCCCTGCTGTGTAAACACAGGCAACTGGCCCTCTGTGTCAAACTCTGGGTTTACCAAGAGGCCAAGGTACACTCCCTGGGCAGCGGCACTTAATTAAACGGTGCCCAGTCCATGTGGGAGCAAAGTCGAGGGGGAGAGGAGTGAATGTTGGGGTGAATGGGGAAATCTAGCCTGTGCATCACTGCATCAGACATCACTAGAAGGAAGTATGTTCTGTCCCTGCTCTCCTCAGCCTTCCAACTTACCCAGAAGATAGAAGAGCCAAAGCTCCTCCAGGGGTTGCTTGCACTTTCACAATGGTAACCCTGAGACACTCATGGTCATGTTCTTAGTCTACGCCATGCAAAGAACCTGGGCAGGGCCTCCCAGAGATGGATCCTGGTGAATTTCAGAACAGTGGTGCTTAGCACAAGTGCTCAGCACCTGTGAGACTGAGTCAAGAGCATCACAAGTTTGAGGCTAACCTGGACTATATGTTAAATTCAGTTAATCTGGGCTATATATTGAAGTACCTCCCTATCCCCACCCAAGGATGAAAACACACACACACACACACACACACACACACACACACACACACATGCGCGCGCGCGCGCGCACACACAGGAGGAGCATGTCTATGACACAATGGTGAAACTGCTCATATCTGTCATCCTAGTACTCAGGAAGCTGAGGCATGAAGCTCATGGTAAGGTTGAGGCCATCTGGGTTACAAAGTAGGTTTAGGTCAACCTGGACTATGGTATGAGACCATATCCAAAACCAAAAACAAAGAAAGCCTCGTGTTGGGAGTGGGCAAGACAAGGCTGGCAGAGTCCCACGGTGCCTGTCTGCTGTGGGAACAGGAAGAGCAGATTTTTATCTTATGGCTGCTACAAGACTACTGGAAGCAAGTGGGTGTCTAGTACCGCACACAAGTATAGGATGGCTGGGCAATCCCAGCACTTAGCAGGCTGACACAGGAAGCCCCCCCCCAACACACATGCACATAAGTGTGAGGCTAGCCTTCAATCCCAGCTCTTGACAGGCTAACACAGGAAGACCCACACACACACATATATACAAGTCTGAGGCCAGCCTGGTCTACACAACAAGTTCCAGACTACCCAGAACTATGTGTCCTCTGTTTCAAAGAAAGAGACACCTTGGTGAAATGTAATGAAATGTTTTCTAAATAAACATACAAGGGAAACACAGGGCTGAGGCTATAGCTCAGTTTATAGAGTACTTGCCCTGGGTTCCATTCCCAGCACAGAATAAACCAGGTACATCTCTGTAATCCTAGCACTTGGGAGGCAGAGGCAGGAGGATCAGAAATTTAAGTTCTTCCTCGGCTATACAGTGAGTTCAAGGCTGGCCTCTGACACATGAGACCCTGTCCCATAAGGGGTGGGGTGGGGGTGGAAGGCCAGTAGGTAAAGGACTTCCTGTGCAAGCATGGTGAATTGAGTTTAATCCAGAACTCAATGTGGAAGGAGAAAACGGAGTCTATAAAGCTGCCTTCTAACCACAACTTTGCCATGGCATTCATGCCTGCTGAGACACATAACAACCAACAATAATAATAAAACAAAACCTGGTCTAGTTTGTGCTGCATAAAACAGATTCTTATTTAAATTAAATAGCTACTTAGCAAGTGTGTGTGTTTCTGCAGGAGCTCTGCTTAGGTAAAGTGGATTGAGGACTGGGTTTGTAAAGGCACCCCTGGGGAAGATGATGGTCTACAGCCTATAGAAAAGTATGGAGTCATTTTCCATCTGTCCCACACCTCCAAACAGCACAAGGGGAATTTTGCATGTTAGTATACCTTGGGTGGTTTCTCGTCTTGAAGAATGCCTGAGTCTTTGTTTTTATGTGAGTTTATGTATACAGGAACTGTTCCTTTGTGTGACAGTGTGGGGGGGGGGGGTGACAGCAAATGACAATGACAAGGCTAACCTAACTGTTGACCACCTGCATATGACTTGTCTGGTCAGAGACATGCTGTACATAACAAAGATACTGTGGCCTTTGATGACTTCATGTGAGTAGACCATGCATACAGCCCTGTTGTTCAGTCCCCAAGATCACCAAGAGCAGCTATTATTATTGTAGTTGTTGTTATAATGTTAGTATTTACCGATTTTTTTTGTTAATTCCTTTTCATTTCTCGTGTGTGTGTGTGTGTGTGTGTGTGTGTGTGTGTGTGTGTGTGTGTGTGTAAGCACACATGCATGCAGGTGCCCCCCAGAGCCCAGAGAAGGTTGAGGATTCTCTAGAGCTGGAGTTACAGGCAGTTCTGAATTACCCTGCATGGATGCTGGGAACCAAACTCTGGTCTTTTGTAAGAGCAGTATGTACTCATAACTGCTAAGCCAGCTTTCCAGCCCCAAAATTTCCACACTTGAGTCAAACAAAAATTCAACTTTTAGATGAGTGTGGTGGTACATAACTGATCCCAGAACTCTGGAGGCCAAAGCAGAAGCCCCTGAATTTGAGGACCATCTGGATTACATGTCAAGACTCTCCCTCAAAAGCCAAAACCAAAACAAATTTAATTTCAACTGTTTCATTTTAGCCTTCAATAGTAAAGACCTGTGATCCCTGTGACTGGCACCTGCCGTTAGTTAGCGGTGAGCTTCCTCGTTAGTTAGCGGTGAGCTTCCTCGTTAGTTAGCGGTGAGCTTCCTCGGTAGTTAGCGGTGAGCTTCCTCGGTAGTTAGCGGTGAGCTTCCTCGTTAGTTAGCAGTGAGCTTCCTCGGGCAACTTCTCTTGCCCCATGTGTCACCAGACCTCTCTTTGTGCTCCCTCCCATGGAAGAAGGAAGCAGAGTCTGTCCTCTAAGGAGCATGCTTGCAGCCAGTCAGTTAGAGGGCCTGGCAAGGCTCAAAGGGGGGGACACTGTGCCACCTCCCTGTAGGAGTCTTAAGAATGTAGCTAGAGCCGGCCATTGGTGGCACATGCCTTTAGTCCCAGCACTCGGGAGGCAGAGGCAGGTGGATCTTTGTGAGTTCAAGGCTAGCCTGGTCTACAGAGTTAGTTCCAGGTCAGGCTCCAAAGCAATTCAAAGAAACCCTGCCTCAAAAAACCAAAAAAAAAAAAAAAAGAGAGAGAGAGAGAGAGAAAGAAAGAATGTGGCTAGTGGCTAGCGATCTGTGTACCCCTCTGCTCTACCTTGGGTCTCCCCTCAGGCCTCCTGTAGCCTAGGTACAATTTTCAGTATTCAGAGACTCTGGAAGCTGAGGAGGATGCTCATGAGGTGGTGAAGATACTGCACCAAGGAACAGAGTCCTCAATCTGCAGCCGGTCCCGCTCCTCATCTACCATGCAGAGCCAGGCAAACTGTGGACCTTGTGCAGATGTGAATGCTGGGATTGCTGGTGTGCAGATGTGCCTGCTGAGTTTGCTAAACCAGCTAGAAAAGTGGTGCCTGCCCTCACTCTCTTACTAGTTATAACACTGTGGTTCCCGGGAAGGACCTCTTCACCTAGGCAGAGGTTTTCCAGGACTACATGGGTTTTGATCTCCACCCCCATGTATTTATTTATCATACATATGTGTACAAGCTCATGCCATTATGCATTTGTGGAGATTACAGGACTACTTAAGGGGGTTGTTTTTCCCCCTTCCACTGCATGGGTTCCAGATATTGGGCTTAGGTCATCAGGCTCCCTGGCAAACTTCTTACCCACTGAACCATCTTGTTGACTCCAATGGATTATTTTCCCCTGAGAATCCAGTGCTCCCCCAGTGGAAGAATTGAGGGAGCTTTCAGGCTCCAGGCGATGGGGCAGCCTCAGCTTCCTCCTCTGGCTTCTTCCATTGATTCAGTTTCTCCTCAGGACTGTCAGGAGGGGCATCTCCCACTGCTGTTTCACAGCCTTTGTAAGAAGCAACAGCCAGCCCCATTTAGCACACTGTCCACTTCGTCATCCCTCTCAGTCCCCTCCCCCCCAGATGGGTGCACTAAAAATGGTTCCTCTATGGGAAATGATCCATAGTCATTTCTGAGGTGCATTCCCTAAATATAGCAAGGAGATCTGGAACCCCAAACAGATAAGTGACAATTATTGCTCCCTGGGACAGTCTTGGAAAATGACGTCATCTCTAGCACCCAATTAAAATTCACACCTTTTAACCTCCACAATTGAAGATCCATATCATTATGTTTGATTCCAGGAAGATGGTTTGATATTCTAAACTATTTGTCAGCCTAGCACGGCAAATAAACATTTGTGAAATTCATTTCAAAAGATGTTAACACTGGTGAAACCCACATGCCCCCAGAGGGATTATACAAATTTCCATGTCAAATATTTGAGGCAAAGCACTTGTAGAGAAACAGTGTTTTTTTGTGTTTTGATGCCTTTCATTTCCATAAACTAGATTACTTTCTGAAATTACTTTCACACAGAGAACACTTTCTATTGAATTCCAGTCAGTGAACTCCTCGAGTGTGAGGTGAATAAAACATATCTTTGGGCTGTGGGGCTCCCTTGATGCCAGTACACCCATGTTGTGTAGGAGGGCAAAGCAAGTGGAGATGTTATCTTTGGAGAGCTCAAGCACCCAGATCTGCTGTCTTAACAGTGATCGCCAAACAACCAATTCATTTGCTGGCCCCTGAGGAAGGTCTGGCTGTCCTTCCTCCTGTCTCACAATGGCTGTCCTTCCTCCTGGCTCACAATGGCTCAGCCTCTTTTATACACTGGAGACTTGCTGGCAGGCAGCTGCTTGCTAGGTGAGGTTCTCCATCAGTCAAGTTTTATCTGCTTCTTGCAAACACTGATTTTGCCAAAAGAGTTCACACACACACACACACACACACACACACACACACACACACACACTCACTCACCTGATCCTAGAAAACACTATCCTGTTGCCCTAGTTCTGCCAAGACCATAAAGTCCACAAAATTAAAATGAACTTAGGTTTTTTTTTTTTTTTTTTTTTTTGCGGGGGATGGAGGGGAGGTGAGAGGGAAGTTCTGCAAAGAAAAAGTAGTTGGAAACCAAGAGAAGAAAGCTGCTGGGTTATTCAAAAGAAATAGACTGAATGGTAATTCCTACACAACTAAGGACAAAGAGGACAACTTCTCCTTAGGTAAAGTCCTGTAAATCCTTATCTTAAAAGCTAAATTTAGAAATACATTTCTTAGCAAATCTAACCTTGACTGACTTTAAAATCACTCTCTGATTAGCTCTGAAGACAGCTTCAGTAAAAAATCAGGGTGTGGCCCAGGAAATACCAGAGTGCTGCCACTGGCCTAGGGAAAGGAAACCATGACCTTTATTTTGTTTTGGATTTCAGAGGGCAAGGTTGACCTTAGGGGTGGGGTAGCAGGGAACTACTGAGGGTTGTAAATCAAGGACTAAAATGATGGGAAGTACTTGTTACCACATTTATGCTGGTTCCAAGCCAAGAGTAGACCAAAGTAAGAAAGTTACTGATACAGGCAAAATGAAAGACCGTGGTGACTGTGACTAGAAAGGCTGAGAAATGGTTGACTTCTGGATTTATTTGATTAGGAGCCATCTCTTTCTGGGTATGAGAATAATGGATGAGTAAAGACGCTCTTGCTTCTGATGTCCTGAGTAGATGGAAAGATGTGGTTGCATATACTTGGATGAAACAAGATTCAGCTGAACTAGAGTGTACAGATGCACACTATTCATCTTGAGATATATGAGATATTTTTGGGGACAAACCACATCAGAGGGTGGTCCACGAGAAATTTGAACGTCACCTACTTGCAGCTGTGTTTAAGGCCTAGCAGCTGGCTGAGATCCCTTGGGAGGAAAGGAAAGATGAAATTGAGTCCTGGGGTGTTTCCGCCTTCGGACACAATTGCAGGTCAGCAATAAGCAGATGCCAGTCAGTTAACAGGCTCTGGAGGATTGAAATACAGAATATGTACCCACCAGAAGGGGCACGGCAGTCATAAGGAAGCAGTTGGAGTTGAGAGGACAGAAGGCAAGAGAGGTGCTCTCTATCAAACACTGAACAGGGCTCCTCCAGGAAGCAGAGGAGACAGTTTGCACATGTGAACAAAGAGGCCAGGTAAACTGGGCAGTCACAGGAAGGCCAAAAGGCAATATGCGAGAGGAAGAGGCCACTGACGGCTTTGCAAATCGGACCTGGCTTCCATGTTCCTCCTTTGCCTCTTTGCCTTTTCTTACAGGCCCCCTGCAATGTGGTTATTCTGGTACCTAACATGCCCCTTCCTCTCACTCAGGAAAAAGATGGGTGGACCAATGCACTCTGCTGGAGTGATGCCCAATACTGAATGGACAGACAGGTGACAGTGACCCAGCCACTCCACCTTTCTTTGTGTCTTTTTTTCCCCTCAGGCCCCAACCACCGCCCAGTATTTTACAGTTGTGCTGCTTTCTCACCTCTAGCTTGAGTTTTGCTCATCATTTGTTGAAGCCTATGGGAAATATGCCTAGAATCTAGCAGATGTACGGAAAACAAAGAAAGGAACACTGGAAGGCAGTGAAGATGGGTAATGCCACAGCCTAGTGCTTACAGAACTCTACATGTCCTCTTCCCTTCCACCTGGGATTTGAACTAAGAAACTGAAATCTGTCTCTACCTCGCATGTTGGGAGAATGACAACGAGATGGTATTGCTCTGTAAAGCATCTGGCCTGGCCTGCCTATGCCAGAAGTTTGCTCCTTCTCCTTTGGGCCTAAGAGGATCGTGTCTAGGACTGAAGAGATCTTCCGGAGGTATTGAGTTCAATTCCCAGCAACCATATGGTGGCTCACAACCATTAGTAATGAGATCTGGTGCCTTCTGGTGTACAGGCAAAACACTGTATACACAATAAATAAATAAATATTTTTTAAAGGATCCCATCTGATAACTCAGGGCTTGCCCCTGACACTGACTTAGCTGGAGCTTCCTTGCAAGGAAATGTTCTCAGGGGCATAGAATGGGTCTTCACCTAATGATACACAGTGTGATACTCTAATGTGTGAAAGGAAATGCTTGGAGAAGAGCATTGTAACAGATTCTAAGTGATGAAACTCAACAGTGCCTGGTAAATGAAGAAATAGGTGCAGCACAGGGAGATAACAAAAATCTCAAAGTACAGGCACTGCCTCTCTCTAACGTTTATTTTCGTCAAAGTTGCTGGAGCTGGAGAGATGGCGCAGTGGTTTAAGAGCATTGGCTAATCTTCTAGAGGACTGAGGTTCAATTCCCAGTGCCGACATGGTGGTTCACAACTGTCTGTAACTCAGCTTTGAGGGGTTCTGACACATTCACACCACCAGTGCACATTAAATAAATAAATACGTCTTTTTAAAAAAAAAGTTGCCTAAATGGTATTTGCAAGTGAGTGTACTTATACTTTGCTCTGGTACTTTCTTTTGAAAACAAAAGGAAGATGAGGAGAAGGAGAAGAAGACTAAAACAAACAAACAAAAATGTATCTTGCATTGGAAAAACAAAGTGTCTTTCAAGTCTCTTTAATTTTCTCAGCACCCCCTGTGAATGTTTTAGAAATTATGCATGAACTGTAGGCTCCCTGACTCCTTGTGCTCCTGCCCCCCACCTTTCTTCCCTTCTTTCTCTAGGGCTTTCTACATTGTATAGAGGTGTTCCTCTCTGCCTGCATGTGTTCTGGGTATGGGATAAAGCAGAGGAAATGCTGATGTGATCCAGTCTGTGTTGGTTGTCAGCCTGAAGCTTTAACAGTGAGCTTAGGACAGGCTTCCTCCCAGGATGTGGATGCGAAAACAGTTTATGCAGGCAAGGTGGCCTGCAATTCTAGCATTCAGGAGGCTGGACAAGAGGACAGATGTGAGTGAAGGCCAGACTTTAGTTCCAGATCAGCCTGAGCTGCAGAGCAAAACCTTGTCTCAGAGATCTACTGGTCTCTGAACTCACCCCAGAATGCAGGGATGGGGAGAGGGGAGCTCGTCTGATATGAGTTACCTAGACTAAAACTGGTATAAATGAGTTATTCATTCAGAATCGGTCAAAAGGACAAGAACAACCGGGAGGGGGGTGAATGGGGAAGGGATGGTGGTGAAGGGCCAGAAGAGAGGCATCTTGGCCAGGCCTGTCCCATCCCTTGTCACGTTTCTGTATTTGACAAATATTCACAGAGATAGGGGACGGTGAAAGTAAATACAGTGTGCTAAGCAAAACGACAGCCGATGGAATGGGAACACAACCCTAGCATCAGTAGGGAGTTGGCTGGCTTTGGCCTCATCCAGAAATAGTACCCTAGTTGAGTCATGCTTGTTTCTACTCCATCACCCTCTTTGTCCCTGGTACACTCCTGCCACTGTATCTCAGGGCTGGGAATACTCTGCACCAGCCCAGCTTCCCAGGCAAGGCATCACTTGCTCTCTCATGGTGTGTGGCAGAAAGCACAGCCTCCCTCCCGTACTTCAGAAGAGCTGAAAAGCCTGGAAACTGAGGTGTCTGTGTGTGACAGGGTGGAGGGGGATGGCTGGATGACAGTGGTGGCACTAGCTTTCAGTGGCATCCAAGGTTTATTCTCTTCCTTTGGTTCAAAGAAGAACCAGGTCTTCTGCACGGTGTGATGTGGAGGCAGAGGCTTTCCTACAGCAAAGCCAAGCTTCTTCCCCCGCTGGTCCCACTAGGAAACAGGTTGTAAAGAACCCTTTGCCAGGTATGTTCACTGGCAGAGTTCTGATAGCCATGGTCTCAGTGCCACAGAGTGCTGATAACTTTATACTCATTATTTAATCTCAGAGACAAGAATTATCCTGCACCAAAGCAGTGGAGATTGTTCAGGGGATTTGATCCAAATTAAAGACTAAGTGAGTGGCAGAAGATCTTGGACCTGGTAAGGCTGCAGCCTGCCTCTCTGCTTTTCCTTCCCAGTGAAGAAAGAGAACAGAGTGGGGCTTGCTGGGCCATTCAGGATCTTACCTGATCAGTTTCAACCCCCCTACAAATGGTGTCCTCACCAAAAACAGCCAGAAGAGCACACGTGACCATGAGGCCTCAGTGCCTGGACTTTTGATCCTTCTGACTCCACATCCCAGAGTGCCAAGACTGGTTTGGCACTTGCGGTGTAGCCCAAGTTAGCTTTCAACTAATGATCTTCCTGCCTCAGTCCCCTGAGTGCCAGTGCCAGAAACACAGCCTGTGCCACCATACACATCTATTTATTTATTTATTTATTTATTTATTTATTTATTTATTTATTTTGGTTTTTGGATGCAGTGTTTCTATGTATTGCTTTGGAGCCTGTCCTGGAACTAGCTCTCTGTAGACCAGGCTGGCCTTGAATTCACAGAGATCTGCCTGCCTCTGCCTCCTGAGTGCTGGGATTAAAGGCATGGGCCACCACCCAGTTTTATTATGTGGCAGGGTTGTATCAGATTGCCTAGGCTGGCTTTGTATTTTTTATCCTCTTGCCTCAGCTTCCCCAGTAAGCTTCAGAGACATTTAACTATATTCAGTTGTCTCAAAATATCTTCCAAACCTGGGACTTAGCAGACACAGTCTCTTCTCAAAGGTAGATGTCCAGGTTCTGTCTCTGCCTCCAGGTAATTGTAACTAAAAATAGCTGAAGACAACACCACCAGGGCCAGCCGAGAGGCCTGACAAGGACAGAACTGATCACATGGGAATGCTGCAGACCTCAAAGCATGGCTCCAACAGCGCCCATGCCCTCCCCTCCTACCTCAGCAGCAGCAAGTATACACCAGGACACCCCTCTTTAGAAAGCAAATATTAGAATTTTTTAAAAAACACTTAGAACACTGTTGAGACCACTTACACAAGCTCTTTAGTCAGTGTTAAAAGGAGCAAGTGGTCTTAGCTGGGAGCCATGTTCCCACCTCCCACACTACGGACCCAGAAACAATAGTTCATGGAAAGACAGGAAGAACTCATAAGCAGCCTTTAGGACAATGGTGCCTGCTGTGGAGGGGCTCACTGCCACTTCCGGTAAGGGAAGACTTAAGTATCATCTCGATGAGTGTAACATCTAAAATTGGGTCAAGTGTAGTAGCACACTTCTTTAGTAGCAGCACTTGGGAAGTGGAGGCAGGGTCATCCTCAGCAACATAGCAAGTTTTGAGGCCAGCCTGGGCTACATGAATAAAAAAAAATTAATGACTGTCTAAGCTCCAATTATCTATAAAAATTATAATTAAACAAAGTTTGCTCCAATCAGAAGTTTAACAAAAAAAAGTCTACACACTTGTTAGTGGCTGTGCTTACATGTCCACTTGCTTTTCATGCTCACTTTGGGTAGTTCAGTAGTTGCCCAGCCCCACCTGAGCCTGCTCAAGGTTAAACCCTCCCTCAGTCACACAATGGCCGCCAGGGACTATGTGCTTGTACGTTCTACACAATATCACCTTTGGAAGCGTTATCTGTGTTTTTCAGGTAATTAATTCATTTTAAAAACAAGTATCAGGAAAGCAAACTTTTCTCAGGGTCGCATTTTGTAAGGACAGCTAAACACTGCTGGCTTCACGGATGACTTTATTATACAAGTGAGCCATCAGCCAATAAGGTCACTCCCCATCAACATGAGTTATTTGTCATCACCAAACTTTGTGACAGAAAGACAAATGTGGAAATCTCAGGACTGAATTAGGTATAATTAGTACCCATACAGGAAACCCACCAGTCACCTGGCAATTTACAGCCCAAGGAGGACACATGTGACACTGTATTAACAAGTTGTCAACTGTGTAATTAGTCACTGCCACCTTTGCAGAGGGAACAGGAGCTGCTGCCAGTTACAGCTGGGTCTGCCGAGGCCCCTAAGCTGGGAATGATCCCCAGCAGAAGCAGAGGTGGGTGTGCAAATCCACTGCGAAGATAGCTTGTCCTTCTCTGCCTTTCTGTCAGAAGGTTCGCCTTCATTTTAATGAATTTGGACTTGAAGGGCCATTGTCAGTGGACTCACTTTCTGAAGCAAGCAGCTCGGGGCATTCTTTAGTGACAACAGCGAAAAGAGTAAACCTAGACAGCACATCTCCTAGGTTCCTCATCCTTAGGAATTGCAAGAACAGTCCCTTTTTATCCGAGGAGTCTGAAACAAAGCGTCCCAACCCCTAGGCATGCTGTATATTTTTACTCTCTCTCTCTCTCTCTCTCTCTCTCTCTCTCTCTCTCTCTCTCTCTCTCTCTCTCTCTCAGTAGAGTGTGCTGGTTAGCTCTTACCAACTCCATGTAAACTGGAGTCTCCTGGGCAGAGGGAGCCTCAGTTAGGGAATTACCTCTCTCAGACTGGATTGGGTGATGGTGGTTAGAAGCACTGGACACTTTGCCAGAGTTAGATTCCCAGCACCCACATGGTGGCTCACAACCATCTGTAACTCCAGTCACAAGGGATCTGACACCTTCTTCTGGCCTCTGTGGGTACCTGGCATGCATGTGGTGTGCAGACACATGCAGGCAAAACACCCATACACATAAAATAAAAAATGGAGAAAGGCCTCAGGATTCTCACCTTCTGATTTTTGCATTGTAGAAAGAATTAACTGAAAAATATTGTCTCTGAAAAAAATAAAAAACAGTACATTCAATTGAGCATGACCAATAAAGATTAAAGTCAGCGGCTGTTTTTTTCTGGACATATCTGTCAATTCACGGTAGGACCGATATAGACTATTTCTCTCAGGAGGTAAGATTACAAAGGAAGAAAAATGTCCTCAGAGCTCAGTTGGTAATTAATCTTTGCATATGACTTCCTCATAGTTCCCATTAATTATCAATATTCAATCATGCATTAAAATGGATTTTTCTTTGACAGAATTTAGCTGTTTGTAAGACTTGCTATGTCAAACTAACTTCTAATATAATCACATAAGTTGGCCTTGCAAAACTTCATTACATTTTTACAAATCTTTTTGGTGAGGAGTTACATACAAACAAATTAATGGTTATAATTTTTCCAAAATCAACCTGCAAAAGTGAGCAAGAAAAGCGAACATATAAGCACAGCCACTAACAAGTGTGTAGACTTTTTTTTGTTAAACTTCTGATTGGAGCAAACTTTTGTTTTAGATAATTGGAGCTTAGACAGTCATTAATTTTTTTTCATGTAGCCCAGGCTGGCCTCAAAACTTGCTATGTAGCTGAGGATGACCCTGCCTCCACTTCCCAAGTGCTGCTATTAAAGAAGTGTGCTATTACACTTGACCCAATTTTAGATGTTACACGAATGCATTATGTTTAAATACACTCATTGAGATGATACTTAAAATTTGCTTCATAATAATATGACAAGAAGTAGGTGAGGGAATGTATAAAACTGTGCTGGCCATTAACTGGTGACATGGTAACATGTGAGCTTTCTGTGTGTCTTCCAATCTAGATACAGGTGGTGGCGTTTAAATGAAACAAACACAGACCCAAGAGAGAGAGAGAGAGAGAGAGAGAGAGAGAGAGAGAGGAAAAAAAGGAAGGGTCGGGCATTGGTGGTGCACGCTTTTAATCCCTGCACTCAGGAGGTAGAGGCAAGTGGATCTCTGTGAGTTCGAGGCCAGCCTGGTCTACAGAATGAGTTCCAGGACAGAGAAACCCTGTCTCAAAAAAACAAAAACAAAGCTACACTGAGAAACCCGGTCTGGGAAAAACAAAGAGTGAAACAAACACAGGTAGTTAACATAAGCAAGTGACATTGTTTTAGACATGGTTTCACAGCAATGACTTAGAACTCACTACGTAGCCAAGACTGGCCTTAAGCTCATAGTAATCATCTTGTCTCAGCCTCCTGAATGTTGGGGCTACAGGCATGAGCCACCACTCCAGGCTAATTGTAATCTCGTTAATGATTGGCATTTACTTTAGAATGAACACTCTTTCCTAATAATCACAGTTCAGGCAGAAGTATAGAACCAGAGCCCAGCTGACTGAATCTATGTTGTATTTGACTTGTAATGTTCTTATCAAAACTTTGAGTTTACCACTAACCATCAAATCAGAACCTTTTGCCACATTCCTGGCTAGTGCACAGTTTGGCATTCCTGAGCTCATGTTCAGTGGAAGCTGATGGGGTGGGAAGGTGGGGGGCAGGGTGTTGACTGGAGGGCTGTGGTGCTGAAGATGGTAAGATTCGCTTGTAGCTGCTGAGCTGACTGAAAAACTAGACTTGTAAGGTAACGAAAGCATTCTGCTTGAAGTGGAGTTGAAATGAAAGAAGGCCAGCTTGCTGGATCTCACACTAGTATTTCCTATTCTCCCTGTCCTGTTGTGTATGCCTTTACCCTGGTGAGCTTATTCCAGCCAGGGGCCTGGAACTTGAGAGGAGGGGAAATGTATTTTATCATACTATAAACTAAGCTGCCTGAGACTTTACTCTTAGGAGCCAAAGGATATGCTGCTTTTATTTTCCAGCCAGGCAGGAAAGCTGCCATCTCCAGCCCTTCCAATGGATGACAGCCCAGCAGAGACTGGAGGAGAACAGAATGAGTCTTCTTCAATGTATGCCAGTGGTTGGTGCTCAAGAGTCTGGCCAAGTCCAAGTACAGAATGAACACATGAAAGAACCCCAGAGCATGCTGGGCAGTGGTGGCACAAGTCTTTAATCCTAGTACTCGGGAGGCAGAGGTAAGTGGATCTCTGTGAGTTCCAGGCCAGCCTGTTCTACAGAGGTAGTTCCAGGATAGAGAAATCCAGTCTCAAAAAACAAAAACAAAACAAACAAACAAACAAGGAGCCTCAGAGCAGTCACTGGTCATCAGGCAGAGCCCAGAGTGTTGTTGTTGTTGTTATTATTTATTTTTTAAGAAGAAGCCTCTAAAATTAAAGAAATCTCTGGATCTATTCTTCAAAAAAGTGGCCATGCCCAGCCAGGAACCTCATGGATCGTGGGAGGTCATTGTTCATAACTTCAGGCTTAAGTAATGGGTCACAGTGGTTTGACTTTACCCCGTGTCAGCAGCATTCTGAGCCACACTGACCTCTGGTCATATGAGCGTATGACCACACTGGCCATAAGGCCCTGACCAAATTACATTTCTCTGTTTCTCTTGGCCCTTGGATATTAAATAAGGATATTAGCCATTTACCCACAGGATTTGATTTTTTTTTAATTTAGTTTGTGTCTGTGAGCATCAGCTATATATGACAAAAAAAAGATACCTGTGGGATTGTTTTTTCATTATTTATTTTATAACCCTGCCTCAGTGCCCCCCATCTTCTCCTCCCAGTCCCTCTCCCATCCCCTCTTCTCCCATTTCCATCCATGAAAGGACCACATCTCCTACAAGTATCAACAAAACATGGTGTATCAAGTTGCAGTAAGACTAAGCACCTTCCTATGTGTTAAGGCTGGGCAAGGCAGCCCAATATGAGGATTAGGGTTCCAAAAGCCAGTAAAAGAGTTGGAGACAGCCCCTGTTCCTGCTGTTAGGGGTCCCATAGGAGGACCAAGCTATACAACCATCACGTATATGCAGAGTGCCTAGGTCAGTCTCATGCAGGCTCCCAGTTGACTATGTGACTATGTTAGTTGACTATGTGAGGCTTCCTATGGCTTCCTTGACCCTCTTGCTCCTACAATCCTTTCTCTGCCTCCTCCACAGGATTCCCAAACTCCCCCTAATGTTTGGTTGTAGGTCTCTGCATCTGCCTCCATCAGGTGCTGAATGATGCCTCTCTGAAGACGATTGCACCAGGCACCAATGTGGTCACAGGAGATGGCCAGTTCAGGGTATTTATCCACTATTGCTAAGAGTCTAACTCGGGGTCCTCTCCACAGACTCCCTGAGCCAAGCTTCCACCCGACCTGAAATGCTCTCCCAACAGTCCCCTTCAACACTCTCTGCCCCCCAACAACCTGATTGCTCATGTTCCCATCCCCACCCACCCTCAGTCCACTCATGAACTATCTTCTATTTCCCCTTCCCAGGGAGATTTGGGTGTCTCCCATGAACTCTCCTCATTGCCCAGTCTCTCTGGTCTGTGCATTGTAGCATAGTTATCCTTTATTTTACAGCTAATATCCACTGAGTGAGTAGTGAGTTCATAACATGTTTATCTTTCTGGGTCTGGGTTACCTCACTCAGGATGTTGTTTGTTTTCTATTCCATTCATTTGCCTTCAGATTTCTTAATGTCCTTGTTTTTAACAGCTGAGTAATACTCTATTGTGTAAATGTACCACATTTTCTTTATCTATTCCTCACTGAAGCTGCTATGAACATAGTTGAGCAAGTGTCAGGGTTTTTGAAGGGATTAAAAATGAAACATGTGGTTTTTGAACTTTCTTTTTATTTATTCTTTGTGTCTTTCATGCCTCCCGATCCCACCCATGCCCCCACCAGAATAAAACAAAATAAAATTTAAGAGAAAAAATGGGGGGAAGGAAGAAAAGGAACATCTCATCATGGAAACTGTAGTACCCAAACATTTTTACCCACAGGTGTTCATCAAAAAGTCACTGGTCTGGTTCAAGGCCCCTGATCTCTGCTACACCATCAATGCTGAACTTTCAGTAGGACTCTCTCCAGACACCCTGTCCGTGCCCCGTTGTCATGGAAATCCTGCAGCCCTGGGTCCACAGGACCAAACCTACCCCCACCCCCACCCCAGTACCTCAGCAGAACACAATGGGTAGTTGCAAGGTTGATCAGCCTACCAGGGATGCCCTGTCTTCGCCACCAGGGTGGGCTTTCCAGGATTGATTGCCCTGGCTTGAGCGAGGGGCGGGGCCAGTTCTGCTTTCATGTCTTCTGGGGTAGATCTCCCACACCTACACCTCAGGGCCAGCTCTACTGTGCTGTCCGGGCGAGGTGTAGGGGTCACTCTCCTGAGTGCTGCAGCTGATGAGGGGCAGGTCTGCTCTTATGACCTCAGGGCCAGCTCTCCCATCTGCCTCAGGCATTAGTGGGCATCAAGGCGGGAGGGGATCTGTCCCCCACCCATGCTGCCATAAGACAGATGAGTAATGGGGACAGCTCTCCCGTACCTACTATAACTTTGGGGCTGGCTTCACCCACACCTTTGCCCACAGGGTTGGCTCTATGGTGCTGCCCAGACAAGGTGCAGGGGAAACATGCAGTTTTTTAATGCCTGACATGTTAATGCTCCGTAAAGGGTTATTTCTCTCTGTCCAAGCAGACAGAACACCAGCTAACTGCTGGTTAAGCCAAGAGAACATGAACAGTCAATATAAGTGATTTGTTCTTTTTAGTGAACCAGAAGTCTAATAGTATGAAAGGACAAGTACCATGTTCGTGTTCTGAAGGTGAAGATGTCTCGGTGGCCGTCTGGGGGTTGATTTGTTCTCAGGAGCTGACTCTTCCTTAACCGAGGTCAGAAAGGAGCCGGCACATTTGAATTGCAATCAAAGCTAAACAGAGCACTGGGGACTCTCAAGTCACCAGAGAATATGGTCGGTAGGGCGACTGACAGATGCACGGGTCCCATTTATGCGTTCTGATGCAGTTCTGTTCTTCAATAGCTCACTCCAAACAAGAAAATTAAATTAAGCATTGTTTAAAATGCCTCAGATAATAATATAAATTTGTCCTGAATGAATTTAGTGTCATTTTCTTGTTTGGAATGGAAGGTGGGAAAACACCAGAGTGGATGAAAGAGTAAATAGCTAACTTGATTAATCCTGCTGAAGGGGAGGGTGGAGCCACACGAGTGAATTTTGTGTGTGTTTGGTTAATATTTTCCTGAAAATTGCTATTAGCTCTAACTGATCCAAATCAAAGCCCACTGAGTAATGTTGCCAACAACTTAATAGCTGAAGTATGGTGTGGAAGGTTGGCCGTGATGCCACACAGGAAACGAAGCGGGGAGGGATGGGCTGGAGCTTAAGATTTAAAACCCATCAGAAAAAAAAATTCAAGCTAAGTAGGGAGGTGGGCGGGTCTTGAGAGAAAAGGGTCAGGACTCTAGCACGGTGTTTCCACCAGTGCTTGGCTTGTGTGGCTCATGAAGGACACAGGAAACCTTTGGGAGTGGGTGATAAACAACCTCGAAGGGGCTGAGTGTGGTGGCAGGTATCTGTATTCTAGACCTGGAGAGCTGAGGCAATTGGGTTGTAAGGTCTGGGCCAGCCTGGGCTACAGAGTGAGCTTTTGATTTAAAACAAACAAAAGAAAAACAGTTACTAACAATAGAATGGCTAGCTCTAGTCACCAAGAGCATGGTTATAGCAGCTGCGGTCTTCCCTAGGATCAGGGAAGCCTGGGGGGAGGGGGGAAGGGGAAGTCCCCTGCTGTCCTCTCAACTGTGGAGGGTTTTTACCTTTAACTTGAGGAGGCAGGGTTCTTTTTCATATTTTTTCAGAGGAGTGTGGAGGGAAGCTTGGAGCAGCCATCCAGGTAAGGAAGCCATATTGACCCACATGACAAGGCCATCAGCCCAGAGCCTCATCACTCTATCCATTTCTGAGCGTTGAGTCCAATGAGGCAGAATTAGTAAGGACTGAAGATGGTTTTCAGAAGGATCAGCCAGATCCAAAGCCTGGAGCCTTACTTTCTGAGCTTTTGTGGCCAGGAAAATGAGGGGCTTCTGTTCCACTCCATAGTCTGTCTTGAGCTGTGTAATCTTGGAAGTTGGTGGCTTGTCCTGACTTTGCATCCCATCGGCTCTGAGCACAAAATCCCGTGGTGTGGTGATACCTTGTTTGTACAAATAAAGCTTGCCTGAAGATCAGAGGGTGGGGCTTGCCACTAGTTAACCTTAGAGGTCTGGAGGTCTGTACAGACAGACAGGGGGGGTGGGGAGAATCTAAGGTGGGAGGAGAACGGAGCTCGGCCTCTCTTCAGTCTGAAGATTTCATAGAGGCAAGTTCTGGTGTCTGGCTGCTTTGCTTCTCTGATCTCTCAGCTTTCACCCCCTATTACCTGACTCTGGGTTTTTGTTATTAAAACCAATTAGAACTCGTGGGGAAAACATGGGCTGCTGTGGAGACATGAAGAGGTCAGCACGTTTCTCCCCAGCAAGTGAACGAACGCCCATTTTCACTTATTAGTACAACTTCCAAAGGTTCAAAATTCCTCTCCAGGAAATGTGAGCTGACACAGTAAGCGGTCACATGTCAGACTATTTTTCACATCTTCCGGAAAGGGCTTCAGATCGACTCGTTAAGAGATAATATTTAATGGGTCCACTAAAGGTAGAAACAGCAGAGTCCATCTGAGGAAGCTAGGCTTCCAGGAACCCTTTAAGAGGGACTAATTAGAGTCACTGGGAATCAGTTTGCACTGTAAGTCTCTGGGTGACTAAGGCAAGCAGGAAAGGATGTTGGGATTCATGATGCCCATCTACCACACACTGCACTACTAAAAGCACTGATTTCCAGGAGAAATTCACAATGTGGTTCCTTTGGCTGTTGTCTCTCTCTCTCTCTCTCTCTCTCTCTCTCTCTCTCTCTCTCTCTGTCTCTCTCTTCCTTCCTTTCTTCTTTATTAAACAGAATCTCACTCTTCATCTAGCCTCAAACACAGTGATCCTCCTGTCTCAGCTTCCAGTGCTGGGATTACAGGCATTTTGAGCTGCCCTGGCTTTCCAATGTGTCTTTTTGAATATAGTATACTGAGAAACAATACATTCCACTGGTCACACTCACTCTTCTGCACCATGAGGTCCCCATGCTCATGGCTAAACCATATCTTTGTGGGAAGGTGAATGTGGCTGAGATAATGCCATATTAAATATGTTGCTCTGTTGTACGTTGACTTAATTGAAAAGACATGGATTATATAGGAGAATGGAAAATAAATCTTCCTTCTTTCCTTTTTTATTTTTTATAATGCTGAGGACTGTTGTATTATGCTCTGGAATACTTGTTTAATGATGAAAAGAGGCTTTTGATTAAATAATATTCACCTGATATCAGGAGGCTGGGTCAGCAACTAGCTGACAGGAAGTTGTAGGGAGGAGCCAGGTGGAGAAGGTTTATAAGGAGGGAGAGACTGCACGCCAGGACTTCTTTGGAGACAGAAGGAGGTGAACTGCTTGCTCTTCAGCCTCTCTGGGAAGCAGGATTCTACCTCAACCTTTGAATCTTGAGTTCTTTAGAGGGACAGAGATTTAAATAAGTTTCCTTAGTAGCTTTGAAAGAGTCAGTGCCTGAAGGAACAGAATTCTCTCAGGCTCTGGCTCTTGCAGCATAGGCTGCTGCTTGGACCGAGAGCTACAGTTGTTGATAGCATAAAAGGTCGAAACAAAACAAAAAACAACAGAGGACCAAACTCAGGGTCTGGAACACAATTCCTATCTAGGAAGTGGGAGTCAACACGAGAAGAACTGATCGTATTTGCCGACTCAGACTATATCTCACATATTCCAGAAAGTGTTTCAGGTTGACTTATGATAAGTAATTTTAAATGGGTCCATTAAAGGGAGAAATGGCTAAGCATGTTAGCTCTACCACTGAGCTATATCCCTAGGCCCTTGAAGACAGGGTTTAACTTTCCCCTGGCAAGCTCTAAATCACTGTCCATTCATAGCAGAAGTCTCCAGTAAGTGTCTCTGGAGCCATATTCAGTGTAGCAATCAAACTGAGAGCTGTTTGTTTTCATCACAGATGTGAGGGCCACGAGGCAGCATTGTGAAAACCCTGCCATGCCGGGCTTGTTAGGCAGAGTAGAGGGAGGCTGTCAGCACAAAACAAAACACTGGTGAAGGAGAAACTGCACAGTTTCGTGAGACAGTAGCCCTTCTCAAGGAAATTAAAGCATCACATGATGAAGAGGGATCTACCGGGCTAAAGGAACACTCCCAATGAGGGTAGCATAGAAACCAGGGGAGATTGTTAGCTGAGTTGTTTTAGTTCATCTTTGCAATAGTTTTGAAATTCAAGTACGGCTTCTAAGTCTAGAGACAAAGCTGAAAGTCTATAAACAATCTGTCCAGAAGAACCACAGCATTCACCCAGTGCTCACCACATATTGTTAACATCCGCCCTTTGCAGAACAAGCTCCTTGCCCTGAAGTTGCTTACATTGCCAAAGGGGGAACAAGACAAGGGCATCACTGGGCAGTGGTGGTACACACCTTTAATTCTAGTGCTCAGGAGGCAGGGGCAAGCAGATGTCTGAGTTTGAGGACAGCCTGATCTACAGAGTGAGTTCTAGGACAGCCAGAGCTACACAGAGAAACTCTGTCTAGAGAGAGAGAGAGAGAGAAAAATAACAGATAAGTAAAATAATGAAATGTTACCAAGCATTACATATTCTGGGAGAGAAAAGCAAAGAGAAAAGACCTGGGCACATGCCTCCCCAGCAGACAAAACAAGACACAATTCTTGACTTACTTATTGCAGTGATGCCAGGGTTGAACTCAGGGCTTGCTAATCTCTCTACTACTAGTAGACTCTATCCTAAGCCTGGAGGTACAGTTTTGATCACCTTTTGAGAAAAAAAAAAAAAAAAATCTGAGCAAAGATTTGATGGAGTCCAAGAAGGGGTCCTATTGCATTTTACCTCCTGCCTACCCATCTAATAAATCTACTTCTCTCTTTGGAGATCACAGCCTAGTCCAAGCTACCATCATACCCATCCTTTTCAAAAGCAGTAGTTTTCCTTGCTCCTGGTCATGCCAACTACTGTAGCTTCATCTCACATCCTCCAGGCTGTTGGTCACTTTCTGACTTTCCCAGCTTTCACACCTTGGTTGCTCATCCTCTGGTGCCCAGCATCCCTGAGCAAGCACTTCTTCAGGACTCCGGGAAGCCTGCCCTGATCTCCTTAGGGATTCAGTCCAACACTGTAGGGGTCATCTGTGCACTGTGTGTCTTTTGCTCTACACTTGCTGGAAGGCTGGAGCAGGTCTCCAAGGTAGAAAGAGATACGGGGCAGGAGTAATGGCTCTGTGGTTAAGAGCACAAGCTGCTCATGAAGAGGACCCAGATTTGGTTCTCAGCACCCATACTGGAAGGCTTATACCTGCTTAAAACTCCAGCTCCAGGGTTTCTGGCGTCCTCTTCTGGCCTCCAATGGTGCTGCATGAGTATTATACACATACATGCAAGGACACACATACACATAAATAAGCAGGCCTTGGGCTCCTCTTTCCACCTCCTGGGTGCTGGGATTCTGGGTGCTTGCCAGCATACTCAGTACAGGAGCTAGAACCCAAGCTAAGTAGTCCCTGCACCAGTTGAGTTACATCCCAGTCCCTGTTCACTTACTTTAGATAACTGAATAATCCAGGCTGACTCAAAACTCACTATACTGTCCAGGCTGGGAGCAAACTCCCAGGTCAGAGTTCGACTTGGCATGAGTCTGCCACACTTTCCTTGAGGCAAGCAGGGCTGAAGGAATGGGAGATACCTTCTAACTCCAAATCCTAATCCAGAATTATTCATATCTGGTATGATTCAGCCTACAGCATGAGCTAGACTGCCACATATTGCTGTATTGAAACCTGTGTGACCTTAGACACGTTACTTTCCCTCCCCGAATCTCAATTTCCTCACTCTTGAAGAGATACTATAGGGGTTATACCAATTCATACATTCTAAATGCTGAGAATGGTACCTTCATTAAATAACACTGAATGCAAGTTTACACTGTATTGGTTGGTTGTTGTTGGCAAAGGAATGACAGGTCAGTGGCAAAGAGATAGTTATTAAATGCTGCAAATGAACTTTAATGTGTTTTGCTAATGATGACAGGTTTTACTGGTGACTGTGAGCCTCCGTAGAACAGAGCACCTGGTCTATTACTTGGTTGAAATTAATCTCAACTATGATGATACTAGCACGTCCTTAAGATATATTTATGGCCTGCTCAGTAAGATGGAGATCACACTTTATTTACTGGAAATCTAGCCAACTACCAAGGCTAGAGAATTCATGGATCTTTGGAGAAGTCATGGATCTTGGAGAAGAACCTACAACTGCCACTTTCCTAAAGCAACACAATTAATTCCCCCAGTACATTCTAAATATTTGCCCTTATTCCGACAGGTAAGTATATTCTGTTTTAATGGAAACTCCTCTTTGCAACAGATGGAGACAGCTTCAGAAACTCATAACCAAAGTGCAGAGTTGTGGAGCCCATTCCCAAAGGCTACACATATGAGACACCCCCACACCTAAATAAGGCCCAGGGAACATTCTAGAAGAGGAGGTGGAAAGACTGTAAGAGCAAACAGAAAGTTTGCTGTGAGATTGTGTCTCCTATGAATACCAGAAGCTACACCCATAAAGTCTCGGCAACGTGACTGCCCAAACACTGGCTGAAAAAGAACAATAGACATGCCAAAGCAGGGGTGCAGGGTAGGGGGTGGGGAGGGGTGGGCACAAAGAACTACACAAAGAACTGCGCAGGCAACTAAGGAACACTGAAAGCCGGGGAAACTGTCTTGTCCAGGGAAGAGCACACCAATTGGTCAGTCCTGAAAACATCCATAGTTGTGACATTACTGGCTGAACAGCTTATATTTACGAATGTATACACACATGTGCATGTAAAAACAATTAATGGTAAAGGAGGCCATGAATTAGAAAGAGACCAAGGAGGGTACATAGGAAGGTTTGGAAGGAGAAAAGGAATGGAAAACATGCTGTAAATATAATCTCAAAAAGAAATATTTGTAGAATGAATGCTTTTTTTTTTAGTATCTTTTGATAATATACACATTAGTCTTGTCACTGAACTAAGTTCTTACCATACATGATCATGTGTAATCTTCACAATTAACTGTGAAGTAACTCCTATTACACTATCCCTTCTGCTTTTCGGACACATGGCCAGTAACTTGCAGATCTAAATGTCGACTCCAACAGCCTGATTCCAGAGCTCTTACCTTACCCAGTACTCCATAATGAATGAAGGCTTTGTCAGTTTTTAAAGTTTGAACACAAAAGTGGGTATGGTGGCACATGCCTTTAATTTTAGCACTCGGGAGGCAAAAGGGGTATAAGTTCTAGGCTAATCAAGGCTACCTAGTGAAATCCCCACCTAAAAAATAAATAAATAAAAATTAAATAAGTAAATAAAAATAAAGTTGAGTGTTATCAAGAATAAAGTTCAAAAATAACCCTGGGCAGGAAACATAAGTTATTCCCTAAGTAAAAAACAAAAACAAACAAGCAAAAACTTAAAAGGCAAGATAGTAGAGACAAAGAATCTACTTAGAAGCAAATAAGAACACAGGAGATGGGCGTGGACATGAGATAAAGTCAGGTCTCAGCCCCGGAAGTCCATACCAGGGTTCTCAAGTGTTCTTTTTCTGCAGGGCTGAAGCAGAGTACAGTCTATTTCTCTCTCAAGTGCATGGTGTTAGCTGTGTGGCTATACACCTGTAATCCAGCACTCAGGAGTCTGGAGCAAGGGGGTTACAAATTCAAGGCCAGCATGGGCTACAAAATGAGACTCTGTCACAAATAAACAGAAAAACATAAAGAAAAGAAAAATTAGCCAGGGTGTGGGGGCTCACACCTTTAATCTGGGAGGCAGAAGCAGATGAATCTCTGTGAGTTCGAGGCCAGTCTGGTCTACAGGGCTGTTCCAGGACAGGCTCCAAAGCTACAGAGAAACCCTGTCTTGAAAAACAAAAAAACAAAACAACCAAAAACAAATAAAACAAAAAATAAGAAAAAGAAAGAAAGAAAAGAAAATTTACTTCTTTAGTCTTGGGGAACTGCTGCAAGACACTAGTGGAAAAATAGGCAAGACAGTGTTTTGGGAGCGCACATGAATGTGTCAGCCTGTACAAGTGTCACCATCTTTGGGGACACGATGCCTCTGGAAGCCCACTCCAGACCCAGGTTATGACTTTTTTTTTTTTTTTTTTTTTTTTTTTTTTTTTTTTTTTACAGAGCAAACTGTCTGCAAACTCTGTGTGTGTGTGTGTGTGTGTGTTTCATCTAATAGAATCTTTATTGCAGTAGGGAATTGCCTGTGTGTTTTCCCCCCAAAGTCTTGCTATGTAGTATAAGTCTATGAACCAGCCTGCCTCCATCTTAGACTTGAAAGCCATCTTATAATGAAGACAAACTAGGTTTATTCCTATTTATGATTAAACCTCAGTTTCTCAAGGATTGGGCTATCTATGTCCACCTGTAATCTTAACTATAAATGGTTCTATACTGCCTGTTCCAGGAATGGTAATCATGTCTTTGTTTCAAAAAGTTATTATAATCATCTTTCAACCCTACCTGTGTTTCAAAAGGTTGTTATGACTACCTTGTTATGACCATTTTGCAACCATGTCTTTGCAACAGGAGGTGATAATGACAAACTTGTTATGTTTATGTTCTGTTCTTGTAACCCTGCCTATTTGCCCACCAATCCTTTTTGGGAACCCCCACCCCCGATCTACAAATATTTTATCTTTCTCACATCCAGTGCTGATTTCTCAAACCCCACTTCTAGGGAGAGACAGCTTATATACACAAATTTAAAAAAAAAAAAAAAAAAACTGGTTTTAGTTAAATGCTTGCTTTAATTAATTTGGCCATGATGATTTGGGTTGGTGGTCTTTCTCCTCACATGTTCAAGATTGCCATCAGCCTTGGCCTCACAATCATCTCACATTAGCCTCCTGGGTGCCGAGATTACAGGTATGAATGCCCAATCTTGCTAAGTATCACATTTCTTAGAAGTTGTTGAGGAGACATTTTGGAATCTTTTTCAAATGTCAGATAAGTCATCAGCCACTAGGTATTAAAGCTCAGAGGTTTTGTTCAGGGATGTGACTTTGCTTCCTGAAGAGAAACGGAGTTCACTTGCTGAACAAGAAAAGCAGAGCACCTATGCCGAGGGAGACCCTTCCCTTTTACAAACCTACATTTTATTTTATTTTATTTTATTTTCAGCAACCATAAGGACCTTTGGGCTTTGTTTCTGCTGTTGTTTTTACTGCGCCACAGCCTCTGGCTGGTAGGGAGTGGGATAAGCTGGTGCTTCAGTGGACATGGGCCCTGCCTGAACTCAAATTTCCACCAACTGACGGCTTTTCCACGGAGGGGATGATTGGTCCAGCAGGTCAGAACGCTGCCATGCACCAGTGTGGGCTAGTTATGTCAGGACACTCTCTCGGAACCTGCTTGGCTCTTTTCCTCCTGGCCCCGCTCTGGCTATCTCTGTATTGTTGAGTTTGATCAAGAGCTTGGCCTTAAGTTAGCATTCTCAAAATGGGAGGAGAGAGAATGCCTAGGAAATTCCTGAGTAGCTCCAAACAGTGTCCTCTGTTGTGAAGGAGAGGTGGGGTGGGGATTAGGATGGGCTTCCTGCTCCTCTGAATGGTTGGCACGTTGTGGAAGAAATGTCAGGTTCCTACTAGCAAGTAGTTGCTTTTGGGAATACCTACTCCCTAAAGTGAGCTTTTGTACCCTAAAAGGACACATCCTTAAAATATGTGATCGGGGTGACCAGTGTCCAGGAATCTGGGTAGCAACACAGACACCGTTTCAGAGGGCCTTAGGCAGACAGGGGACCATTTACCTCAGCGAACTTCAACATTTACAGTGCCAGGGCTACCAATAAGAGGCTGGGAGAGGGCATTTGATTTTCCCTGCTCAGGTGTCCTAAACGGTAGGCCTGCAGAAACCAATTATTCTAATAATATCTTCATACACAAAAGGAAATGACTATTGCTGGATATTTTGTTTTGAGTGGGTGTCATTACCCCCCACTGGAGAAAATTTTAAAAGTAATTTTGTTATTCCCCTTTCCTCAAAAATCACTCTCAAATGGCAATAAGTAGCAGTGATAAGAATCTGGGAGTGAATTTTTAGGCAACAGTTTGACCCAACCGCTTTCAGCCTCAAGCGAGTTAGCTCTGACAGCCAAGGGTTCGGAGGCCTGCTTGGTTGGGCTCTGGCCTCAGCAGGCTCCCCACTTTTTGTCTGGATTCAGTCTTGCAAGCCCAGTGCAGTCTCTGCTGGCTCCGGCTTGCATTGCCTCTCTCACACCTCGGCTTCCTGTGACACAACCCACGCTGCATCTGGTTCTGGCTCATACATAACCAAGAAGGAAACACTCTCCCCCTTCTAGGCCACACTACTTGAAAGCCAAAACAAACCACAGCAAACCCAAAGCAAAATAATCTCTGCCCGCTCCTCATTTTTGGACTGCTCCCACCCCACAGCAGTGACGTGGCCCCCACCCCTTCCGCCTTCACAATGATTCCTAGTAACCCCCAGAGTCGTTTTTCTAATTAAATAAACCTCATCTTGTCTAGCTTCCTGGTCAGCATTTTGAACCCCCTACAGATGGGTCTGAAGGATTAACTGCAAATCCTCCTCGACCTAGCTCTGGCAGATGGGCGGCATGTGTCTGATAAATACTCGGACGGGACTGCTTCCTCCTGTTCCTAACAGATAGACAGAACACCCAGCAAATTAATTTTAAAATGGTGCCCCTCGCAACCCTTAAGTGGCAAAGGAGGCCAAACACAAATGATATGAATTTCATATGGGGAGCACATTATCGCTTCCCAATGACTGAGAAAAATAACCTGTTGAGTAATCAGGACCTCAGAGGGAAGCTGGGTCGGCAGGTCTGCTCTCAGCCTGGAGAGCAGGCCCACAGACACCCCAGGGGTCTCACCTTCCTGTCCTGCGCTCATTTGCATGTAGTACCTTCCTGCTGGGAACCAGCCTTTCTGCTCTAGCTTTTCCTCTGGGGCGCTTCTGGCGCCTTTGGAATTTGAAGGCAGATGGACCAGAATGCAGTACCTGTGTGCCTTTTGTATTTAGAAAAGGGGTGATGTAACAAGGGAACACACAAACATCTGCCCCAGTCGTTAGAAATTTTTGCACGGAAGAATTGATGACCTTCACTGTCCCAGCTTGGAAAGGAAAATGCAACTTCAGGTCTGGGATAATGGTGACATCTCTTAGGAGAAGCTACTTTGAAAGGCTGCAGAAGAGATGACAGCCCAGCTCTCTGGTCCGGTAGATCCCGTCCCGACAATTAAGATGTGAAATGTCCTGATCTTAGTTTCCTTCTGAAAAGTGCAAGCATAGTCAAATATCTTCATTCAACATTAAGAACTATGCTTGAAGCCCCAGGACTACATTCACAGGGGAGAGGTTCCCCTCTATATACAAAGAACTGGACTCTGTCCTAGCGATCACTGGCTACTTTCTTGCATCTGCTTTCATGCATCTACTTTCTTGAAGAGGGGCCAGTCTCTAGAACCTTGCATCAGCCCTCCACTGGGGTGGTGTACTCTGCAAGCAGAACTTGAACTCCTATGTGATCACAGGGACCCTGGAGAAAACTAGCGGCAGACATTGAGACATTGAGGTGGCTGCCCCAAGGCAGCATGGGAATTTGTAGGACAATTTGGATTAAGAATCCAGGTCTGAACCTGGCAATAATAGACACCTTTAACCCTAGAACTCGGAGGCACAGGCAGGCTGATCAGTGAGTTTGAAGCCAGCCTTGTCTACAGAGCTAGATCTAGGATAGCCAAGGCCACACAAAGAAACCCTGTCTCAAAAACAAACAAACAAACAAACTTAAAACCCCAAAAAACAAAACAAAAAAATAAGCAAACTAACAAACCAATGTGTCTAGCCACCACATTTTCCATTTTCTGTGACTTGCTTAGCCTTAGTTTTCTTCCTAAGGAAAATGACTAGATAGCCACATCTAGTTTGTACCTCCTGTCCTCAAAGGGAAGTGGTCTGAATGATTAACTACATAATAAGTCACCTGACATGTTTTTATTGTTTACTTTCCCTACTGGAGAGCCATCTTATGGCCACAGAGCTTCCATGTATTTGTCCCACGCTGTATCCTTAGCACGTTTCCCAAATGGTATTGATAGATGGGTAGGTGTCTAGGAATTGCTGAACTGAATGTATAGATGTATTTGTGTATGTATGTATTTTATGATACTAAGAATCAAACCTAGGAACCTCTAGCAATGTAAAGCTCATCACCACTAAGCTCCACTCTCAACACAATAGATATGTTTTAATTTTTGGTATTTATTTAATCTTTTAATTGTATGTGTGCATGTGTTTGCCATGTTTGTGTGGTTACCCTCAGAGGCCAGAAGAGGGTGTCTGACCCCTTGGAGCTAGAGTTACAGGCGACTGTGAACTGCCCAACACAGATGCTAGCAGCCAGACTCGGGTTATTCCAGCAACAGGAACTTTATAAGCACTGATGTAGTGAGATATTCACTTTGTCAGCACCTGTGGCACAGACCACACCCATTGGGGGTGGGGACAGGGGCGGACATTACCTGGGGGAACTAGGTCTGAGGAAGGGGATCCAAGAGCTCTCTTGCTTGTAGCACGGGGACAGGAATACATCCGGAGGCATCCTTGGGACCAGGAACCTGCTGGTGTTCATCTGTCTATGTTGTAAGTTATTTCTCCCTAAATAAACATCTATTTGGCCTATCTGTATTGGTTAGTTTTTTTGTTTTGTTTGCTTTTTTGTTTGTTTTGTCAATTTGATGCAAACTAAGGTCATCTGTGAAGAGGAAACCTCAACTGATAAAATGTCTACGTTGGATGGTCCTGTGGGAAAGGCTATGGGGAATTTTCTTGATTAATGATTGATGTGGAAGGGCCCAGCCTGCTGTTGGCAGTGCCACTCCTGGGTGGGTCATCCTGACTTGTGACGGAAGATAGATGAGCAAGCCATGGGGAGTAAGCCAGTAAGTAGTCTTTCTCCACGGTCTCTGTATCAATCAGTTCCTGCCTCCAGATTCCTGCCTTGAGTTCCTTTCCTGGCTTCCCTCAGGGATGAACTATGATTGGGATAGGTAAGCCAAGTAAACCATTTCCTCCCTAAGTTGCTTTTCATCACAGCAGCAATAAAAAGCAAACAAGGACAAAGTGGACACTAGTAAGCTGCCCAGACCCCAGTGGATAACACTACACACATGGGTGGCACAGCTCAGGCTCAGTGAGTTTATAATAATAATAATAACAATTGAAAAGTACAAAAGTTAAATGTACAAGTAACATTCAAATCCATTATCTGCTATTATTGTTGCATTATATATTAGGTTATCTCCCTCTGTGTTCATTTCTAAGATATGGTAAATATATTGTTGTCTTTTTAAAGATATACTTATTTTTATATGTATGAGTGTTTTGTCTGCATGTATGTAAAGTATACCAGGTACATGCCTGGTGCCTGAGGAAGACAGAAGAGGGCATCAGATTCCCTGAAACTGGAGTTATAGACAGTTGTGAGCCACCATGAGTGCTGGGATTAAAGACATCCACCACCACCACCCAGCCATTGTGTCCAACCCAGGTCCTCTGCAAGAGCAGAAACTGCTCCACCACCACCCCAAATCCAATGGAGCTTCTAAGAATTGTTGGGGAGCAGGGGCCATGTTTTTACTGTCTGTGTGGGACCCCAGACCATCTCTGAAGTAAGAACAGGGTTTCCCATGTGTGATCTTGGATGCCAGTAACTTTGGAAGGTCTTCAGAATTGATGTATACTTTACCAGGGCCACAGGGAGGTTAGACTGCTCCACCTCCTAAGAAGCCTATTATCCTGTCAGACTTCTAATATGCTAACAGAAACTGACATAAATAACTTAGAAAGTAGACACTAGGGATGGGGACATACACTTGAAATCCTGGTGCTAGAAATTTGACCATAGAGGCCAAGGCAGGAGGATTTCAAGCTCAAGGCCAGTCTAGGCTATCTGCCTCAAAAACAAACAAATAAATGAATAAAAAAAAAAAAAAGGAGGAAATATTGTTCAGGTCATGACTTCAGAAATTCCAGTCAACAGTCACTCCTGCTTTTGTCTTGGAGAGAGGCAGAACATCAAGACACAGAGTGTGCCATAGAGCAAAGATGCTTGTTTCTTAATGGTCCACAAGCTCAGAGAGGGGAAGGGATCCAGGCCCCCATACATTCCCCAGGGCATGTTCCTAATGACCTAACTTCAAGTAAACCTTATCTCATAAAATGTCCATCACCTCCCAGCTGCCTCATTGGCCAGGGACCCAATCTTCAACACTGAAACTTTTGAGGGACATTGACGACATTATAGGCTTGGTGTGGTGGCTCCCTCACTAGAGATGGGAGAGAAACTGAGGGAGGAGGATCACTATGAGTTTGAAGCTAGTCTGGGTTACATCATGAGAGTGCCAACCTGGGCTTTAGAGAAGGACCCTGTCTCAAAAATACAAAAAGAGCAACAACAACACAAAGTCATATGGTACACCCAGGACAAAGCAGCCCACAAGACTACTGCATAGAGGGTATAGACCAGCTCAAGTTGCTATTGCTGTCACTAGTGTGTGTGTGTGTGTGTGTGTGTGTGTGTGTGTGTGTGTATCACTTTCTGCCTTTGCTTACAGTCCAATGGGCTATATTTGTTTCAGCTGTGTTGTTTTTCTTATCTAAGACAGATTGGAGAGGGATTTTTGTTGTTGGCTCCTTCAAAATCACTTAGTATTTTTTCTGTATTCTCTTTTTTCCTTTAGGTGCCAGAGTTTGAACCCTGGATTTTGCACAGGCTACTAAATACTCTACACCTGAGCTACCCCTCATTGGTCTATACTCAGATTGATTATCAAGTGTTCACAGGGCAAATGGTCACTGCTTAAAAAGGAATTTTCACAACTGGTCTCTAACCAACCCTGGCCATATCACTTACCTTCACCTTGTTCTACTCCAAGCCCTGGACCACAAACATCAGAGAGCAGTAGTTCACTTGGTGATTCGGAATTGACCTCCTTCAGTGCTGGATCTCTTAACTCATGGCTCCTAATTTGGACAAGTTTCTTGAATTTGTGACGGCTTCCTATTATCATAGACATTTTCCTATGTTATAAATACTTCTAATGTGGTGACATATTATTTACGATTTAATAAAGTTTGCCTAAGGGTTCAGGATGAAAAGACAGCCACACTAGTTAGCTATAGAAGCTAGGTAGTGGTGGTGCACACCTTTAACCCCAGCACTCTGAGACAGAGGCAGATGGATCTCTCTGAGTTCAAGGCCACCCTGGCCCACACAAGAGTGAATCAGTCTAAAAGAGAATTAATGTTCAGGCCTTTAATCCTAGCCCTCGAGAGACATATAAAGGATGAGAGCCTAACTTCTGAGATTTAGTCTCCAGCCACATTGAGGGGAGGCAGCAGTCTGAGGCTTGGAGAAAAGCTCTTGGAGACAGGATCAGCCCTTTCAACCTGAGGTGGAGGTAAGAGCTAGTAGCCAGCTGCTATGCTTTTCTGATCTTCAGCTCGAAGCTTGAACCTCAATATCAGCCTCTGGGATTTTAATTTTTGCATTACATCCTAAAATAGAGATACTGACAATATTTACTTCATGGAGCTGGGAACTGGCTGCATGTGTGCTTAGCTGTCCCCTGCCGCTTCTTCCTGCAGCCATGGTCAAACCACCCCCCCCACCCCCGTGTTCTTCGACATCACAGCCGATGGCGAGCCCCTGGGCCGCATCTCCTTTGAGCTATTTGCAGACAAAGTTCCAAAGACAGCAGAAAATTTTCGCACTCTGATCACTGGAGAGAAAGGATTTGGATACAAGGGTTCCTCCTTTCACAGAATTATCCCCGGATTCATGTGCCAGGGTGGTGACTTCACATGCCATAACGCCACTGGTGGCAGGTCATCTACGGAGAGAAATTTGAGGATGAGAACTTCATCCTGAAGCATACAGGTCCTGGCATCTTGTCCATGGCAAATGCTGGACCAAACACAAATGGTTTTTTATCTGCACCGCCAAGACTAAGTGGCAGGATGGCAAGCATGTGGTCTTTAGGAAGGTGAAAGAAGGCATGAACATTGTGGAAGCCACGGAGCGTTTCGGGTCCAAGAACGGCAAGACCAGCAAGAAGATGACCATTTCCGACTGTGGACAACTCTAATTCTTTTGACTTGCAGGCTTCTTATCCACCAGACCATTCCTTCTGTAGCTCAGGAGAGCATCCCCAACCCCATCTGCTCCCAATGCCCTGTAATCTCTGCTCTCACTAAACTTGTTTGGGTTCCATATTTTCCTCATTCCTCTCCAAGTCTAGCTGGATTACAAAGTTAAGTTTATGATTATGAATAAAAACTAAGTAAAAAAAAACAAAAAAACAAAACAAATAGTATGGTGCTGGCTGTGACTGTGAGAAGCCCAGGACTTCCCCCAGGACTCCTTTCCGCACAAGCTTCTTTGCCTGTTGCTCATCTTTGGAGCTCAGCTTTCTCTAAAGGCACCATGTAACCCAGCCAAGACCGGTGCTCTTCCTGCAGGCTTCTCTAGCCTTGTTGCTAGCTCTTATGCACAGTGTGCTGTTACTCAAGACACATGTCACCAGAATAGATAAGTATTTAGTGAGTTCATCATTCTAATGGCATTATTGGTTGAGTGTATTGCCCAGGGTATGAGACAGAGCTCCCTAAGAACCTTCTAAACAAATAATAGATGTTGATGAGTATGAGGGGGCAGAGGAATCCTTATACAACACTAGTATAGACAAATAGCTACAAATAGAACCACCATTTGACAAAGCTATACCAGTCTTGGGTATACGTACCACAGACTCTAAGTAAACATACCACAGACACATCTTCACACCCATGTGCTGCCCATAAATAGCTAGGAAACAGAGCCAAGCCAGATGTCTGACAACAGATGACTGGGTAAAGAAAACATGCTACATACACACAATGGATTGTATTTGCTGTAAAGAAAAATGAAAGGAAGATAATTGCATTTGGAAATTGTTATATTAAATATGATAAAATAGATTCCAAAAGACAAGACACATGATTCTCTTATATGTGTTACCTAGATTTAAATGTTATATATACATGCATGAATGTATGCATATATACATATGTGGTGGGAGGTGTAGGCCATGAAATGAGAAAGGAGATCATGAAAGGGAAGGGAGGGATCTTAAATGGTGAAGAAAGTGAGGGAATACGTGTGACACAGAAGCTAAAAGGGGGCTGTCCTTGAAAGGGAAGAGAGCCAACCCTGGGGATCGCGTAGAGACAGACACAGACACGGGAGGACATTCAGGAAGGGGGATGCATTAGAATAACATACAATTTTACATATGTGTGAAAATACCACATTGGAACCCATCATTCTGCATGCTAACTTAGAGAGAGAGAGCTCCCTGGGGCAGTGCTCAGCTGAGATCTTTGAAATCTGCTCCTGTGGGAAGGCCTCTTGACATTCAGAAGTGGCAATCCAGTCCAAGATGGACATATATGTGTGTGTGTGCGTGTGTGTGCGTGTGTGTGTATGTGTGTGTGTATACATACACACACATATATATACATGTACATACATACATACATACATATATATATATATATGTAGATTTTACTGATAAACGACTATCAAAATACCCGAGGAAGAAAAGTACGTATACCTCTTGTGTATTTTGGATCCTGCCAGCTGTTATTTTGGCAGGTATTAGTTAATTCCCATCCACAGAGGTGAATAAAATACATTCATGGATGTGAAAGGGGCAGTGACATTGAACCTGATCCTCTGGTTTTCTGCCCATGGTCACCTTGCTGGCAGAGCCCTCTCTCACTCCTGAACTGCCCTCTTGTCTGCACTCTTATCAGGAAGCATGTGACCTCAGGAAGAGAGGCTTGGCAAGAGCCATGCTTTTCTTATTGTTGTATTGTTGTTAAGACTCCAACTACCTGACACAATACACCAAAAGCTGACAGCAGGCTTCTGCTTTTGTTACATGTCCCCACATTTGCAGTATGTTGTTAATAACTTGTTATGTGTGTGTCGTTTGTTTGTTGGAAGGTGGTGAATTCATAGGCAAATAGCAGGGCACAGGCCATAACCTCGACACTTTCTCTCCAGTTTCTGCAGAACTGGCATTTTTCTAAGTTACCTTACCATTTTCTCCTCGCTGTAGCACAACAAGTTACCTCCCTCAAAACTTGGCTGCTAGAAAATGCTCAGCGTTACATGTCCTGCTTAGAATTGCCTTCCAGGACCGTGAAATAAAAATGAATCACAGACATGCAGCACTTTAGTCTCTTGGAGATTCTTCAGTCGCTCCTTACTTGTCAAATGAGAAAAGCAACCAGAACTCACGAAGTGAGAGGCCCAGGCATGCCCTGTAGTCTGTGCCCAGCCCTCTGTCCTCTCTGTTCTATCCTTTACCCCGCCCCCATGTCGCTCGCTTAATTTTAATCTGATCTTGCTTTAGGAAAAATCATATAATCACTGACTTCTTCAGTTTCCACCACCTTGTCATGTCCTCAAAACAAGAAAGACACGGTGCCCTTGGGAACGTTAGTCAAAGGAAATGAGTAAGCCAGGCTTCTGGTTTCGCTGAGCTCCAGGTGAGCCCCGAGTCAGCCAGCCGGGAAGCTGGAGGAGCGCTGTTGCTGTGTCAGTAAGGACTGTTCTTCTCTAGCCCAATCGACTGGTGCCCCCAAGGTGAGCACACAAGGCTTCGAGTTTTCTTTGGGGACCTTTTGCCACATTTCCCTCTCACTGTGCTTTGAAAATTAACTGCCAGAGTCTGGCCATTACGGCTTCATTAACTATTCCTTGTAATTGCACCAGTCATAATTAATTCATCTGTTATTCACATGGGTGACACACAGGCACTTTAATAGATTTTCCTCAGGGAATTCCACACTTTAAGTGATAGTGATGTGACTTTTAGAAGATTTAAAGGCAAACCATAATAGAAATTTATTTGTGTGTAAGTAGTTGTGAATTCTTATAACAAATGGCAGAGGCCTGGAAATACCACTGTGAATTTTCTTTTGAAACCCTTCGGTCTTGACAAACGAGATCAGAAAGTGAATGATAAAACTTTTCTTCCTCCTTCCACCAGATGTGCTTTCTTTTTCTTTTCTTTCCTTTTCCTGTTGTCTTAAAGCAATTTACTTTAGATTTACTTATTTTATGTGAATGACTGCTTTGCCTACATGTATGTATGTGTACAATGTGCATGCCTGGTGTCCTAGGAGTTGGCTCCCTTGGCACTAGACTTACTGCTGGTTGCAAGAACTGGGTCCGCAGCAAGGGCATCAAGTCCCCCCCCCCCCCCCCGCAAGCCACCTCTCCAGCACCCTTGGACCCACACACCCCACCCATGCCTTTTTGAGACACGTTCTTGCTCTATAGCCCAAGCTGGCCTGGAACTTCTTATATAGCCCAGGCTAGCCTCAAACTTTCAGTGATCCTCCTGCCTCCACCTCCAATGGTTGGGGAAAAAAAGGTTTCTGTTTTTTCTAGTCCAAAAATAAAGTCATTCCTGTACAAAACAGATGATGTATCACACAAATGCATATCAGGTTATTTAAGCAAATAATACTTGAATTGATTTCAGGGTCAAACCTTTCAAGTGACCCTTATATTCTCAGAAATCATTGATGTTTTGACATCCTATGGCACAGCTGCATTCCTCATGTTTAATTTATGTTAAAGGGTTTGTGTGTGTGTGTGTGAGAGAGAGAGAGAGAGAGAGAGAGAGAGAATTGAAGTTACTTTACTTTTCTTTTTTTTAAACATGAAGTCAGTTTATTCCAGATAAAACATTGGTGAATCAAATATCATACACTCTCCAGTTACACATACCCAACCTCTTGCTGCTGGGCCTGTCAATACACACATCCCTGCACTCCCCCTTTTGGAGAGCTGAATGAAAATTCCACTGGGCTGAATATTTAACCAAATACTTAATCATGGGTTATCTAATGGAAATCTCAACTCTATGATGACAGACACACAATTAAGTGGCAGAAGTGAAGAAGTTGTCTACAAATTCAGGCTAACAGCTGAAGTCAGCAACCACTTCTTTCTGAGAGAGGAAAAAAGCGTCCCCTCAGTTTGTGTTATTCCGTAATTGCCTTAATACCCACTTGACTCTGAGTGGAATCACAGACACTCAGAATTTGGTCTCTTGGAGATTATCTAGTCCGCTCTTTTGTTTCTTCAGATGAAAGTGCTGAACCACACAGAGGTGAAGTGTCGACCCAGGTCACCAGAGGATGGTAGCCCAGTCTAGTCCCAGGCTCCTGCCTCCCAGGTCCTGGCTCAGCATTCATGCAACAGATTTCATCTTGTCCTGGCTCTGTGGCTTCTACAAATCAAGAATTTGATACCAACATGGAACAGCACGATCAACTGAAGGAAGATACCAAGATGCTTCCCAAACCAGAGCAATAACTCAAAGGCTGAGTAGCAAGTACTTTGTTCTTACCTGCTCTCCAGAATTTATAACAAAGCAGCCTTCTCAGATAAATAAGAGTTTGGTATACCTCAGCGGTAGTGGCAAAAGTTTTTCCTACCATATAGGCTTTGAGTTAGACCTACAGCATTGCAACATATGAATAAACAAATAGAGTCCTCAAAAACACATCATTCCTAATAGGTACCCAGTTATAACCACCACCATTCCCGCCCCAATTGGGGGGGGGCACCTTTTAAGAGCCACAGGAAACTTAGAACCTTACAAAGTTTATAATCTGGTTGGTATCAAAATACCAAGGCAGGTATCAACTTGGGGACCTGCAAGTAAAACCAATTGGTGACATCAGCTCTTCATGAGGAACCCACACCAGGTTCCAAGTTCTCTCAAAAGACCTTCCATCCATTAGGTAGTATGTGCTGCTTCATGATAACTCAAGACTTTGCATTCATTTAGCAGATAGCCTGGTCTATGAGCTAAGCATACCGTGTGTGTGTGTGTGTTCTGTTTTAAAGATAGCCCAGGATGCCAACTGGTAAATTCACCTTCCTGCTCTGCTTGGCCACCAAGCACCTGGCATTTTGGGGTTTTTGGTTTTGTTTTATTTTGTGTTTTGCATTTCTAAATCAGGATTTCTCCTACTTTCTGAGCCCTGGAGTTCACCCTGAGGGTGGGTGGTTTACACCCAGGGAAAGCTGCAGCTCTGCATTCTCCTGGCTAGAACAGAGGACCCAGACTGAGGTCAAAATTATTATGTGGAGATTAAAGCATAGAATTTAATTATGTGTTCTGTTGCTCCCGGTACATTTATTAATTTAGCAGTACAAACTGACTGGAGCTAAACAAGCAGGACTGATTAATTTGCAAAGACATCTAGGTAACAGATTGTGATCAAAGTGGGGACCTGATCCTGTTAGATTGAAATGTGTCGTTGTATGCCGAATGAAGGACACACAGCGGCATGGTTTATCTTTATCAATGCTGTCCTCTGAAGGAGGGGAACAGGCCTGCAGATACTAATCAGGGCTGAGGCCCTGCCAGTCAATAATTACCCACTGTCTCATCATAATCCCGGAACTAAGCCCCTGCCCAATCCATCTGGGACCTTTTCCATCTATTGCACAGCTCAGGAATATGTGTGTAAGCTATTGCCTCTGCTTGTGCTGTCAGTCCCCTGAGTATAGATTCGCGGCAGTGACCAATTAGGTTGCTGTGCTCTCTCTCTCTCCTTTGCTTCCAAGTTGCCCCCAGTGCTCCTTGCTCAGCACCGGTAACTAAGCACAGATGCAACCAGTGCAGAAAGCCACCCACCTCTGTGAACTGCCTCACCAGCCCCTGATGAGCATCTCGGGAGTCTCCATATTGCAGGTGTTCTACAAAGATGAGCGACACGACACCTCTGGACCTTGAGGCTTCCCTAAGCCACCCTCCACCTGCCACTGCCTTCTGCCACAGATCAAATCACACACAGAGGACAATATTCCTGACCCTAATCCAGACATCAAACAGCTGAAAAGAGAACAGGGAAAATGTAGGAATAATTGAATCTTGGATCCCCAAACAAGGACTCAGTATCAATGAAAGGTGACAACAATATGGACCCTGATATTCCAGAGACCTTGGTGAAAACTCAGGTTCTGCTGTTGACTGGCTGGTCACTCCACTCTTTTGTGATGCCATTCAGCACCTGCTTCCATGGCAGTGGGAACTAACTGAGTCACTCAGTGAAAATTGATCAACTTCACAAATGATGAAAACTAAAACAAAGACAGTTAGTCTTTGTTGGGCATGATGTCACATGCCTTTAATCCGAGCACCCAGAAGGCAGAGGCAGGTAGATCTCTGTGAGTCCAGGCCAGCCTGGTCTATATAACAAGTTCCAGGACAGCCAGAGCTACACAGTGAGACCCTGTCTCAAGTCTTCTGAATTCCTATTGCATGTATTGCCCAAACCAAAAGATCTGGCTCTTGAGCAAAAGTTGCTGACTAAGTGAATTTGTTTCATCCTCACAGATAATTTACGTCTCTAAAGAGTGAAACCAATGTCTTTTTCTTTTGTGCAACTCACAGTTAACAGCCAATAAATGACAGCTTTTATATGTGTATTGTTCATGTTCGTCATGTTTGTGTGTGTATATGTGGGTGTGCTCACACATGTGTGAATGTGTACATGTATGGTGGCCAGAGGTCATTGTTTTCCACTTTAGTATTTGGGCCTCTCATTGAACCCAAAGCTTACCTATTCAGCTAGACTGGCTGGCCAGCAAACCCCAGGGATGTCCTCTTGTCTCCACCCCATCCCTATCCCTGTTCTGGGGTTCCAGGCACAGGCAGGCTCTCCTAGCTGCTTATGTGGAAGCTGGGGATTGAACTCAGGTCTTCATTGTTGCATTACCAGCTCATTACTGACTGAGCCATTTCCTCAGGGCCTGATTACCAGTTCTTACATGCAAACACAAGAACTCTTTATACATCACTTTTAAGACAATAGGAACAAACAGTCTGTAATAATTAGAGGTAACAGATATTGATCAGTGACTTAGCAGGAGGATTATAAATTTGTATAAATTTGAGGCCCAGTCTGAGCTACATATAAACCCTGACTCGGGGGTGGAGGGGTGAGGAAACTAGCTGAGGCAGTAGAATCTAAATTAGTTTAAGGCCTGTTTGGGCTACTGTGTGAGTGAAGGCCAGACTGGACAATTTAGCAAGACCATATCTCAAAATTAAAAAGTAGGGTCTGGAGAGGTGGCTCTTGCAGAGGACCCAAGTTTGATTCTTAGCACCCACATGGCAGCTCACAACCATCTGCAATTCCAGTCCCAGGGGATTTGACACCCTCCTCTGGCTTCCACGGGCATGGTACACAGATATATATGCAGACAGTCCCATCCACATAACATAAAAGTAAAGAAGTCTTTAAAGTGATAATAATAATTTAAAAGTGTAAACCAAGAAAGCTGAGATGAGGTTAAATGACAGAGCACTTGCCTAGGGTATATAAAGTATGCCTACCCCCCCCCAAAAAAAAACACACACACATACCCTTCTCACAAAAAGGAAAAATGAAAAGAAAGAAAGGGAAATGTGTGAAGTTGCTTAGCAGAGTCCCTATGATCATAGGTAGAAATTCAAGTAAATGAACTCTACCCTGGCTAATGGTAGCAGCATCTGTGTGAGCCCCCATGTGTGAACTCACCCGTGTGAGCCCCCAATTCAGTCACTGGTCAGACAAGCCCATTTGAAATCGAAGGAGCAGATTTCCAAGCACATTGTCAGGGAGTAGGCCCAGCTCCTGTGCTGAAACAGCAGGACTCTGTTTCAGACCTTTGCTGACAGTGACCAGGTTTTAATTAGTTAAATCTACAACCTGGCTCTGGTTCTTCTCTGGTAGATAGGAAGATCCACAGAGAGACTTCATAGCGCCTTGTCACTAAGCTCCCCGATGCACGCTGAGGATGAGCCGCCCTTTGGAATTTACAGCAGCAGCTCCGACAGCTGTTTTATATTTATTTCTGCAGTTGGGCCATTTCAATTTGGGACTCTTATTCATTATATTAGCAAATATTTGTTAAAGGATCAAGCATGGGATAAGGTCTGTTTGTTGGGGTGGTAATTAAGGCAGAGTGTACCAGGGTCAGAAGAAGACAGGGTCGGACTCAAGCTGCTGTGTGTTGCTTGAATAGATGCACGGTCTCTCTGAGCCACATCTGGCCCATGTGCACATATGTATGCCAGTCTGGTTCCTACTATTTTAAGGAGTAAATAAGTACTGGGTTTAGAGAAAAAAAAAATTTTTTTTTTTTTTTTTTTTTTTTTGTTTGATTTTTCAAGTTAGGGTTTCTCAGTAGCTGTGAAGCCAGTCCTGGAACTTGCTCTGTAGACCTGGCTGGCCTTGAACGCACAGAGATTAGCCTGTCTCGGCTTCCTGAGTGCTTGGATTAGAAGTGTGCACCACCACCTCCCATCAAGAACACATTTTTCTGGGCAGACTACTTGCCTTTAGCAAATTCCTTCCCTACAACATAGCCCAAAGCCTTTTTATTTTTCAGGTTGTTGTTTCCAAAGTGAATTATAATTTATTATTAAGACATTTTTGCCATATGGTTATGACACTTGCCTTTAGTCCCAGCATTTGGGAGGCAGAGGCAGGCAGCTCTTCCGAGTTCGAGGTTAGCTGGTCTACAGAGCAAGTTCCAGGACAGCCAGAGCTACGTAGAGAAACCCTGTCTCAAAAAAGCAAACCAAAGCAAAAATGAGGATGCTTGGCATATTCAAACATGAAGTTTGTAAGAACTTCATTTCATTTAATATTCTACTGTTTGTGTGATACTTTGATACATTTTGGCAATATAGCTTGCTATGAATCGGAGCTCCTACTAGACGACCAAAATTAACCACAGAGATTTTGGAGGACTGAAGACAGAGAGACAGGAAGTAGTAAGGCGGGGGCTGAGTGAGAATCTCAGCCCTTCTGGATGGAGGAAAAGAAGAGGTAGGAGGTCACTGGTGCCTTCTACAAAGCTCTGTGTCTTTGGTCTCAGACAGTCTCTGACAAGGCTGTGTCAGCTACAGTGTTAAACATATCAACTGTGGCTGTGAAGTTCCAAGGACCCCAGCCCCCAAAGAGGCAGGCTCCCTGTATTAATGCTTCATCCCACACCAAGCATCCCTGTGACATCCGCAGTGGGACTTCCCTCTGCTCTTTACCTCCTGCTTCTCTGACTTCAGAAATCCTTAGTTTTCTTCCTGTTTCTTTCTAGAATGAAATTTCTATATGAAGCTCTGTACCTGTTTATTCTTTCATTCTTCGCTTCACTGGTATCTAGAACTTGGGAGCTCCCTATCCCGGGGCCTGACCACACTCTAGCTCTGATTTTTTTTTCCCCCCTAAAGAGTTGTTTTGTTTTTATGTACATTGGTGGGTTGCCTGCATGTTTGTCTGTGTGGGGGTGTGGAACCCCCTGGAACTGGAGTTACAGACAGTTATGAGCTGCCATGTGGGTGCTGGGAACTGAATTGGTAAGTTCTATGGAAAGGGTAGCATGTGCTCTTAACCATCTCTCCTGGCTCTGATTTTTAATCACCTGGAAAAACCTAGAAACAGCCCATCCCTTTGGAATTGACCTGTCCCCAAACAAGCCTACTAATGCCCCCCTCCACTTCCTCACCTCCCACCCCAAAAGACCTCCTCCTAGGAACGAACTTCCTCCCCAGACAACAGCCCTATGCTTCCAACAAGGCCTCCCTGTAATAGACTATTGTAATAGAGTCCACAAGAGTCCGGAATAAAGGAAAGTCAGGTATTTATTGGAAAGTCACTCACAAATGACAAATAAGGTAGAGAACCTCTGTGGTCTTCTGCCCAGAGACACTAGAGGCTGCAGTCCATTTCCAACCACCACCCAAGAGAGGAACATGCTTCTGCTCCCCCCTTATCCATTCACACATAGCACCTGAGACCACACCCGAAGGCTATTAACTGAGTAAGTTCCCACAACACCTCCCTACCAGCTGACACCTCTTCTTCCTCTAATTGCTTATTTTGTGGGTCTGTTTTGCCTCCAAACTAGACCTCAATGTCTTTGAGGAAGGAGAGTCCTCATTGCAAGAGGACCCTGGAGAGGACCTAGTAAGTGCCAAACACAAAAAGGTTGAGGTCACCAGTTGAAAGAATCCACATAAAACACAGTGAAAGCATCAGTGGGATATTACCTCCTGGGAGAGAGGTTCATAGCAGCATGCCATTCTTAGCTCCTCTTCACCCTAATGCTCAAGTGATTCCAGGAAGCAACCTGGGGTGAAAGGAGGGCACCACCCCACTGAGTCATCCACAGAAGGCTCTAAAATCTCTTCCATGGGAAACCTTTATTCCACCTTTGAGCATTCGGTGACATGGGAAACTTCTCATTATGGGCAGGCAAGGTAGAAGTCTCTCGTTGAGGAACCACAGCATCTCACAATGGCTTGGCTGCAGCGGTGGTGGCAGTGGCGGCACACGTTTAGTCCCAGCACTTGGTCTTGGTAAGTAGAAGCAGGTAGATCTCTGAGTTTGAGGCCAGCCTGGTCTACAGAGTGAGTTTCCAGACAGCCAGGGATACTCAGAGAAACCCTGTCTCAAGACAAACAATCAAGGCCCCGGGTCCTGTCCTGTCAGCTCCAGAGTGTACTGAGTAGGGGTCAGGGAAATACACTGTGAAATAAAAAAGAGAGAAAAAGACTTCATTACAGGGTTTGGACATGGAGTAGGAAGTAAGGGAAGAGGAGGACAAGGAGGAAGGAGAACATTTCTAGGTCTAGGGAATATGTCCAGGACAGACCTGCACACAGGAGAGGTCCACATAATATAGCACACTACATACCTGCTCAAGTCACCATGTGGTGTGGATGGACCACAGTATATGGTCCACAAGAATACAAACCTGGGGGACCTGCAGTAGCTCCTGAGGAAATTGCTTGTTTATCATTCTTTTTAAAAAGGTAATTTATTTAATTTTATGTCAGTTGGTGCAAGGATGTCAGATCCCCTAGAACTGGAGTTACAGACAGTTGAACCTGGGTCCTCTAGAAGGACAGTCGGTGTTCTTAACCACTGAGCTATCTCTCTAGCCCCCCTTATTCATCACTCTTACATTGACCTAGCCACCCCTTTGGAAGGAAGAGACACATCAAATTTTATCCAAACTTCCCCTGTCACTTAACAACAAAAGGAAGCTTTTCAATCTACCATGCAGACACTGCCCATCGTCAATCCATACCCACCCATTCCTCCACTTGGTTCTAGTTGGTTGAGCTACTATTCCAGGCCTTTAACCAGGTGAAGATGCTTTTGAAAAATATGTCACAAGTTGCCTTACTAAATGTTCAGGGTTTTTGTTTTGTTTTTGTTTTTTTCCCCAAAACAGGGTTTCTCTGTGTGTGTAACCCTGGCTATCCTAGAACTCACTCTGTAGATCAGAATGGCCTTGAACTCAGAGGTCCACCTGCCTCCAAGCACTGGGATTAAAGATGTGAGCTCCCACTGCTCGCCTCATTCCAGACTCAAAAGATTTCTTGTAGTCCCATACAGTGTCACAGTGTCTACAGAAATTGAAGTCATAGGGTCTAGACTTTAGGGACAAAACATCCTGAGCTTATAAGAGCATGAAGTGACCACTGAAGGCAGCAGAAGGGTGTTTAAATTAGACACTGAGCTTTGTGCTTGAATTCATCAGCTTGTAATGAGTTCATCAGCCCACTTTAGCTGATGGTGAGTGGTTTACTTGCCAGGACCTGCCAACTGATCCCCTTTAACCCATAATACTCAGAGTCACCTTAAGCATTCTCCATCTCTGTTGTGAAGCATCTCTGTTGAGAAGACCATGGAGACATTCCAATGTCACCTGTAGTCATTCCCACACAGAGTCCTGTGTCATCAACAGTTGACTGTCAGGAACTCAGCCACAAGACTGCGAGAGGCTGGGCAAATCAGCTAGCTGGGTACCCTGGAAGAAGAAATAGCATCTAATTACTGGAGAGCAGCTGACAGTCTCTGACCATATCCTCTAAGACCCTGAGGCAAGTAAAACCATGTTAGGGTCAAGGGTACCAGAAATCCGAGCACAGGTGGTGAGAAGACAATGCTGCCATCCGTGGTGTGTCACACGCCTTAAAATGACCCTCCAGGAGGATGGTGCTGCCTGAGGGCTTCACATATCTGACAAGTTCTCGATGGTGACCAATAATATGAAGGAGAACAGATCTAAATGACACACAGAGGAATGGAGAGTGAGTGTCCTCTACAGACATGGCAATCACATAACTCCCTTACAGAGTTAGCTCTGAGGGAAAGAATGGCAAATGGTTAATTTCAGTTCATGGAACTTTCCAAACCCAAAATCATAAACCACAGCCACACATGAAAAACTCAAGTATTTACTCCAGTCATTCACTCCCTAAGTTGAAAGGTCACATTGTCATATTACAACCAATGATGATCTCAAAAGGTTCTGGGTAGGGCCAATCATTCGTTTACTTTGTATGAAATAGATACTTACAGGCTGGCTTAACTGGGGCCCAAATACTTTATAACTTTGAGTTCATGAAGTTATTATGCATGACCTGCCTGATGGTCTTAGTGTCCATTTTCTCCACATGTTTCTCCCCCAAGATCAAGGTGAGACTCCTGGCAACATTCCATCACTAGCATCCATACGTAGTTGGAGATTCATTATTGTCATGTTGAGAGCTAGACTTTAGTATGGCTTCCGAGCTGCCTGGCATAATTTAGGGGCTAGCGTAACACTACACAATCAGTGTCAGCACACCACAGCTACTGTGACAACACACCCTTCAATCAGGCTGATGTAATGAGAGGCTTGAAATATGGAGGCAAGCTGCTCTGTTTGCCACAAACCAGCTCTGTGAACTTAGGCAACTTATTTGACTCCTCTGGATGCTAAGTATCCATTCTGTGAAATGTTAAATAGGAAACTTTACATACACTTTATACTATATTTATCTTTTCAAAGGTAGGATCAACTCCACAGTCTAGCTAGCCAAGCACTCTACCACTGAGCTACTTCTGACCCTGTATCTTTATCTAGTGCTATTTCATTTACTGTTACAAAGTTACAAGTGGTAACTGCTTTACTGGTTATCATGTGCATGACAATGTACATATTCTACATTTTACACTTTTGACTATTCATCAAGCTGATCTCCTTTTCCATGTGCTTCATTTAGAGAAGAAGAAACTTGGACTTTTAAGATTAGATTAAAGCCAGGTGGCGGTGGCTCAAAAATTACAACTCTCAGGAGGCAGAGGCAGTCTGATCTCTGAGTTCCAGGCTAGAGAGAAACGCTGTTTGCGGGGTGGAGGGATGGGGTGGGTGGTGGGTGATGGATTAACTAGTTAAGAACAGAGAGCTAATATAAGTACAATGGGCTGAACAGAGAGCTCAGCAGCTAAGAGCACTGGCTGTTCTTGCAGAGGAACCAGGTTCAATTCCCAGCACCCACTTGGTTTTTCACAGCTGTCTGTCTGTAACTGCATTTCCAGGGGGTCCAGTGCCTTCTTCTGGCCCCCATGGGTACCAGGTCCACATGTGGTGCATACACATAAATACAAGGAAAACACTCATACATATAAAATGTTTTTAAAGAAGTAGAATTGTGAGGCAGGGTAATCCCAAATTCAGGGGCAGCCTAGACTTTCTGTGAGATCTTGTGAGGTCTCGTTTCAAAAAACAAAGATTGTATAGAAGTGTACACATGAAAAGACAGTAACAGAAGGATCAGGAATTCAAAGCCAGTTTCAGCTACACGGTGAACCTGAGACTAGCCTGGCTATTGTGTATGTGTATGTGTGTGTGTGTGTGTGTATGTGTATAATTAGAATAAATACAAATTAATAAAGTAGAATTATGATTTAGACTTAGAGATTGCCAATCCCAACTTCACAGTCTTAGCTGTTAGATTATTCTTTTACAAATATAAAACAATTTAGGCAAACTTATAGTACTTAGCTTCAGAAGGCAGTGGAGAAATGCTAGTTTTCTTCCTTTTTCCTTTGCTATTGTTTTTTACTTCCTAGGTTAGAGTTTTCCTCCTGTACTCAATGTATACTGTATTTATATTTAGCTTATTTTCCATTCCTATTAGCTTAGGCGATAGGTTTTTACTGACTGTCTACTATGCATTCTGCCCCATGCCAGATGCTGGTGTCCAGTCATGAACACAAAAGCAGAAAAATCCCCACCCTCAGTGCTTTTGTCAAATGCCACCAGCATCCTCCAGGAGTCTGAACTTGGAGGCTGAGCTGAGCTGCTCTTCTTGAAGATGGATTAGACTATAGCATTTGCAACTGTAATATTATGTTACCTTGGACACCAAGCAATTAGCAAGTAATTAAATCTCCACTGGTCTGAATACACCTGCAACCAAACTGTCTGCTGAAGTTCTCTTACACTCACTAATTAGCATGAGTTGAATGACAGGATAATCAGAAAGAGAATACCTCTTCTTGGAGACTGAGAGTAGATGATGGGGAAAGTAGAATGTGCTTTAAACACTTTTCGCTTAGGTGTTTTATCAATGCAGAGTGGATAGGCTCATTGTTTATCAATATTAATGTCTCCAGCAGGAAATGCTCTGAGGAAAATGTGAGTATATGCTGATATTTATGCCCATCCTTTCAACATCACAAAAATAGTTGACAGTGGCTGTTGCCTAGTCCCTATCTGAATGAATACTCTTAAGGGTAACTAGTAGTCAATGCACTAAACTTGATTAAGGAAAGAGGTGCTCTTTCCTCTCTGTTCAGGAAACCACAGTCTTGAGGCTGGATATGGTGACTTATTCCTATAATCTCAACACTCAGGAAACTGAGATGGGGAGATCAGAAGTTAAGACCAGCCTACATTATATATCAAGACCTTGCCTGAGAGCAGGGCTGTGTGCATGTGGTAGGGGTGATGCTACAGTCTTAGTTTTACGAACCTTCAACTACAAGCACGCTATAAGGGATGGAGGGGGAACTATGGTTGGTCTGTAAAATGAATTAAAAAAAGATTTAAATAAATAAATAAATAAGTAGCAATTATTAAAAAAAAAAAAAAGGTGCCTCAGCCCCTTTCTTTCCAATCCACTTTAGTGACCATTCAAAAGAGTTGACATCAGTTTAGACTTGCTGATCTAGTAGGGTGAGTAGGGTATTGACTGGAGACTACTTTTCTTAATAAATGGGGGGAAATATCCAAGTGCTCTTTAGAAATCATATTTGTCTTTTTTAAAATGTCTTAGCTTTTTGACTCATACATGCACTTTAAAACGTTGGTGTGAAGTTCGTGTTACCGTTGTGTACTCTCCCACTTGCAAGCCTACAGATATCTCTGTTGATTTATGCCTGCCTTCTAGCACATGGAAGGCTGAGGCAGGAGGATCTTGAATTAGAGGCTAACCTGGGCTACATAGAGACCATTTCCAAAAGATGGAGTGGGCCTCTCCATGGGTGACAAAGCCATGGAGTTGGGTGGATGAGCCATTGTGCACACTCAAGCCTGTCATATGGAGTCTCTGGCCTCATTCCTCCACCCACAGCCCAGCTGGGATCCAGCCTTGCTTCCAAGTCACAATCAGTGTAGATACAGTCACAAGTTCATACAGATTTGAGATAAAGCAAGACGTCCCGAGAGCCCATTCTCAGTTTGTAAATATCTATTACTCAAGACATTTGGGGGCCCTTAGATGAAAGTTCAACAGGCAAACATCAGTGTCCCTGGCTCCAAAGGAACTTAGCTTAGTGCTAAGGCAGAAAATAATCCCCCAGGTATAACTTTTTTCGACCTAGTGAAGCATGCCTACACTTACAGAAGAAAAACACCATTATTTCCTGTTTCGAAGACTGTGCTGCCCTAGAAAGGGCGCACATTTGAAGTGGTAAACATAGACATTCAGACAAATGTGTACTTTGTCTTCAAATGAACAGCTTTCAAAGTGATCTTGGTTAAGCTGCCTTTTATTTTTTATCTTTTATTCCTTTACAATGCCAGCTGAGGTTACCCATCTCCCAACAGCTTCCAAATGGACCAGTAATTGTAAGGCTCGGTGATTTAATTAGACTCATTCTAAACACGCACATTTTTATCAATTAGTTAATGGGCTAAAGAGAGTCCCTTTGTTGGAGCCAGGTCATTTGGAAGCTAGAGGCTTCTTGAGGGCAAGAAGCTGAAAAACAGCAGCGTTAATATCTGTAATTAACCTCACGAGTCCTAGGTTGTTCAATTAAGAATGGCCTCCCTTGCCTTCCATATGCCTTTTGTCGGATGGAGTTTTAATGTGAAAAATAGTCACTGAAGAAAAATGAATTGCAAAGAAGGCTTTCCTCTCACCAAAAACAAACTACACCTGGAAAATACACCAAACCCAGAAAACCCCCAGACACAAATGCTTCGTTCACTTCTTACAATGGGGCTGTTCATGGGAGGCATTCCTAAAAATAATATTTCTGAGTTTTTCTGATCAGCAATAGTGCTGTTTAGAGGTCCCAGCAAGTACTTTAAAACAGGGTTTTGTCTGGTCAATCAGGCCAATTCTAAACCTGGAAAATGGGCTGTACTTCTGAAACTGTTAGCCTATGGTTACATTTCCTCACCACTGCCTTCTATGCTGTTGCCTTGGAGAATTCCATTTGGGTTAGCTGCCCGTGACTCTACCTTCCATCTTGTACCTGTGGTTGTCATAAATAAGTACAGACACATGGGAGAGTGGTTTGGCTCACAAGCTGGACCAACTTCTAGGCCTGAAAGAAATTCATGGGCAAGTTGCAAGTTGGACAGGCTTGTCCACTGAGGCAATGTGAAGCTGCCTTACACACAGAGGAATACTGACCAAGAAAATTACCTGTGAAAAATGGATAAAACAACTTACAAATATACAAACATTCTATTGATCAGTCAGAGACAAAAGTCATTCTCTCAAAGGAAAACACCACTATTTGTTTTTTTTTTTTTAACTAAATCTAAATCTCTATTGTTCAGCAACATCAGTATTTTGAATTTAGAGGGAAAGAGTACATTCACTTTGAAGCCAAACACATCAAAATAGTCGCATTTACAAAGATAGTGCCTTGTTTTTCTACCTGGTTAGAATGTATTCAGAGATGAAAAAAGAAAGGACCTATTTTTTTTTTTTTTGGAAATATGCAAAACAGAGAAAAATGCTACTTGTTTTCAGGTTTCCCCCACCCCCCCAAGAAAAGAACACCGGCTAGTGTTTGGGGAAAAAAAAAATTCTTTCAGGCATCCATCTCAAACATCGAATCCTATCTAGTGTTCATTCACCCAAATTAAAGACCAAAGCAGGTGGCAAAACTAGCCACCCCTCTCTCCTACTGTAATCGTGCTCCTGTATCAGCGTTTCTTTCTGACCAGTAACAAGCAGTTCACATTTATTGTTGTGGTCAACAATTATATTGTGCCTGCTCAGCAAACACGCTGCTCTGCCGAGCTTCATAAATGTGCCCTTTGTTTCCTTCATCATTAGACAGACATTCGTTCTGTACAATGTCCAACTTCCAGACAGGTGGAATAAGGAGGTGGCATCTGTCTAAATATTGAATGCCACGCTTCCCCCATCTGCTGTAATAACAGCGCTGGGTCTGCTTGGCTTCAGTTATCCTCTTCTGCATACAACCAGCCAGCCATATGCCGTATATACTGCACGTGCCACCAGAGCGGCAGGATCTGTATGGCAGCCTCTGAGCCAGTAGCCAAACAAGTGGGGAAAAGAAGAGGTGGAGGCTGGAGGTCAGGGAAGGGCAGGCATCAGCAGGTGATGGCCCACACAGCCACTGAGGGAGTGCAGACAGCCAATAGAGATGGCCTTCAGAAGTCAACGCCGCCATAGAGCACACTGCCAATCACATTTTACAGGGCATACCTTCCAAGCTAGGCAAATAAGAAGATTTAGAGCACATGGCAGTGCATCATCTATAATCCTGTCTTAGCCCAGCATGGCTTAGTGATAGTTCAGTGACAGATGATGAGCACATGACAGCTGCAGGATCTTATACAAACGCGTACGGCAAAATTAAAATTAAATTAGTGACACACGTGTACACATCGGTTGTGCAACAGTTACACAATCTGTTTGAGGCCCTTCCCAGACTCTGCCACTAGGCCCTCCATGCAGCATCCAGCTGAAGCGGTTTCAAAGGCACCTGGAAATTGGTCATAGATGGGATGAGTCTTTGCCTTGGGCGAAGGAGGAATTCAAAAGAACTCAAAGACAAAAGTGCTCAGGCGTCTGCCCACAGAAATAGCCAGGTGGAATGATGTTTCCAATTGGCCTAATTAGCATTCACTGGGGGTTTGCATATCAGAAGCAGAAAGGTAATAGAGAAATAGGTGTATTGGCCCTAGCTGAAAGTGCCCACTATAATATACATATGTATGTATGTATAATATTTATATATACATATATTTAAATATATATAATATATATGTGTGTATGTGTGTATAAATCTTACTATTTTGTTATTGACAGTTTGTACACTTTAATAGAAACACTCGAGAACCCTAATTTTAGTTAGCTTCCACTACTTTAAATGCCTCCTATAGATTATATAGATTTATTTGGGGAACTTTATTATGATAAAAGATTTCCAAGGTTATGCTTCTCCATGAAACCTCACAAAATGTTGCTTATTTTCATAAATTTAAATCTCGCTTTTCTACTTCTATTACTTTCCTTTGACCCAATCCACTTCAAAAGTGATCGTATTTTATGTTTGCTTACACTTCAGCTCACAGGTTAATTAAACCCACTGGCTTGGCCAGCAAAACTATTTCATGGAGAGATGGCTCAGCTTAAAAGATTGCTTGCTGCTCTTGCAGAGAACCTAGGTTCTGTTCCCAGCACCCACATTAGGCCCAGCTCACACCAGCCTGTACCTCCAGCTCCAGGGAATCTGATAGCTTCTTCTGACCTGGCAGGTCAGGACTGCAGCATTCAGACTCCAGTCCCAGGTATAAATAAGCAATCTGCATAGCAACTTCTGGCATCATGAAAGCTAGCCAGCAGAAAGGAAGTTTCCCAGTTGTTTCCAGCCTGATTCTCTATGTCCTGCAAGCAAAGTGTCTAGTGTCTTCAATACATGTCTTATCTCCTAGTTATATGGGTAACTAAGGGCAATGACAATAGCCTGTCCAACTCTGATTTTTAATCCATCGGATGACTACTCTTGACACCTTACTGCTGTCTTCGTGTGTCCTCTAAAAATATATGTGTGCATTTTTCTATTTGTAACTTTTTTCGGTGTAGGTATTTGTGTATATACGCACATGAGTACAAACATCTGCAGAAGCCAGCAGTGGGGCAATAGTGGCATCACTGTAATGGGGATAACCAACCAGTTTCTGCCTGGACTTTAGGCTAGCTCCACAGGAGGGGATTCATGCCTGGCTCTGCAAACCCGTGAAAAACCCACAGCTACGGAGGTCATAGGCCTTAAGGGGGAATTTCTACTGTTGTTCTCTGCTCAATGGTTATGTTGTCAAACTGCATTCTAAATATTTATACATGTATACAGTTTGTTTTTTTATCACGTCATGTCCCCTTCCTTTTGGTACTGACATAATTCTCATCCTCTTCCCAACTTCATGTTCTCATCTTCCTCTTCCTCCTCTTCTGTAACTCACTGAGTCCACTTAGTGTTGCCTGTATGTACATGAGAATGGGGACATCCACTGGCACTATAGGCAACCTATCTGCATGTATACTACTGAAATTCTCCCCTCTTCAGAAGCCATTAACTGCAATGTCCCCTGAGTCTTGGGGTAGGGACTGATACAGATGTCTCTTTATTAACTACTGTGCACCACGAAAAGAAGTTTCTTGCTAGGTGTGGTGGCTCATGCTTTTAATTCCAGCTCTTTGGAGGCAGAGACAAGTGATCTTTGAGTTTGAGGCCAGCCTGACCTGCAAATGACTTCCAGGCCAGCTAGGAATAATATAGCAAGACCCTGTCTCAACAACAACAACAACAAACAAACAACAAAAACCATATAAAAAGAGAAAAACCTCTCTGGCCAAGGTTAAAAGCAGCACTATCTGTGGGTAAAAACATGAACATTTAGGGGCTATAGAGATGGCTCAGCAGTTAAGAGCACAGGCTACTCTTCCAGAGGACCTGGATTCTAGTCCTTACACCCCAATGGCAGCTCACAACTGTCTGTCACTCCAGTTCCAGGGAATCTGATGCCCTCACACAGACATGAAGACATAAACTAAATGGACATAAAATAAAATCAAATAAATTGAAAAGCTAATATTTAGAAGGCAGTTTGTCAACTCTAATATTACTGAGAAGAAATTAGAAGCCAAATGCGGTGGCACACGCCTTTTATCCCAGCACTTGAGAGGCAGAGGCAGGAGGATCTCTGTTGGTTTGAGGGTACCCTAGTCTACAGGATGAGTTCCAGGACAACCAAAGATACACAGAGAAACACCCTGACTTGAGAAAAGAAAAAAAGAAATTAGAATTGTAAAGTTGGGGGTGACAGGCCTTATGTATAATTAGAATTAGCAACAATGAAGATAAAAGGTATCAAGTTTCTTCAAACTATAAAAAATATCAACTAGATCCTAAATATAGGTTTTAAGTTAGTAAATGAGTTGATGAGATAGTCATGTTTGGCTCTGCTGAGACCAATAATGATGAGGGTTTCTATTGTGGAATTATTTTAAGATTTGTTTATGCTGTGCAACATTTGTTTCATTATGCAAAAGTGTGTTGTACTCTTTTAACTCTATGAAGCTGTGTTACTTTTCCTGTCTAAAACACCTGATTGATTTAATAAAGAGCTGAATGGCCAATAGCAAGGCGGAAGAGAGGAGAGGTGGGGCTGGCGGGCAGAGAGGATACATAGGAGGAGAAATCTGGAAAGAGAAATCAAGGAATGGCAGAAAGAGGAGGAAGACTCCAGGGTCAGCCACCCAGCCACACAGCAAGCCATGGAGTAAGAAGGAAAGAAAGGTATAAAGGAATAAAGGAAGATAAAAGCCCAGAGGCAAAAGATAGATATAATAATTTAAGAAAAACTGGCTAGGACCACTAAGTAAGACTCCGTGTTACTTATTTGGGAACTGGGTGGAGGGCCCCCAAAGAGAAAAGAACGAAGAAAACAAAACTAACAACAGCAGGTTTCCTTTGAAGGAAGGGGTGTTAAAGTTCTTTTGCAGCTCACACACTAGGTTAAGCTCACACTTTACTTGTGGGGACAACACTGGGAGGGAAAGGCAAGAATGAGTTCGTTCTATCTATGTCACTAAGATCCCTTAAAAAATGGTCAGACTGCCAGCATTGGTGACACATGCCTTTAGTCCCAGCACTTGGAAGGCAGAAGCAGGCAGATCTCTGTGAGTTTGAGGTCAGCCTAGTCTACAGAGCTAGTTCCAGGACAGGCTCCAAAACAATGGAGAGAAACCCTGTCTCGAAAAACCAAAGAAAAGAAAAGAAAAAAAAAAAAAAAAAAAAAAAAAAGGTCAGGCTTTGTGGTACATATCAGTAATCCTTGTTCTCAGGCTCAGGAGTCTGTGATAGGCAAAATTCTGAGTTTGAGGCCAACTTGGCCTCCAGGCTAACCAGAGCTTCATAGAGAGGTTCTGTGCAAAGGAAGGGAGGGAGGGAGGGAAAGTGGGAGAGAGGAAAAAGAAGAAGAAAAAGAGGAAGAGAAAAAGAAAGAAACGATATGCTCATCAATTGATTGTAGATCTCAGCAAAGGCATTTCTTTGTGTAGTGAGTGGACAGTAGTTACACAGAAACTCAGAACTTGTCAAAATGAAGAGAATGAGTATATGTGGTTGCTCAGCCCCAAAGGGAATGTTTGAATTACACCCTCTGACTCCAAGGCTCAGGGACCATTTCAGAAAAGGAATTGGAACAATTTTAAGAGCCCGAGGTGGAGGAAAGACAGACCAGAGCAAAACAGTGTCTTCTGACAGTGGCAAGATGGCTGCACTATGAAACTCACAGCACCTGTGGCCACCTTTGCAAGACTGACATTTGCAAAATCCAGTCAGTCAACACTAGCATGGAACAGGGTGAGGTACATGAGCCCCCACCCCTAACTGAGGAACTATTGATTGACACTTGGTGCCTTTTAGAGGCGGGAGAATCTGGCTCTCTTTAAGGATGTGGCTCCTGGTAAGTCAACCTTGCTCTAGTGGATAGTCCCACACCCAGAAATGTGTGGACAGCACAAGTTAAAGTCAGTGAGTTATTAAGTAAAAACATGAAGAAGAAGGCACAAAATTGGGGAGGTAGGAAGGCGAACAAGGATCTGAGAAGAATTTAAGGGAGAGATTGGGGGTGAATATGATCAAACATATGAACTGTCAAAGATTAATGCAAATATTTTTAAAATGTAATAATTTCTAGAGAAAAAAGAGGACATAAAGTTGAGATGGGTTAGGGAAGTGGGGTCTCAATCTGGGAGGAGTTGGGGAAAGAGTGGGTGTTGATTATCAACAAACTACATCATATGCATGTGTGAAACTCTCAAAGACATGCATGCATGTATAATACATAGAATACAAAATAAACATAACACGGGAAAATAAATAAATAAATACGACAGGCATTTAAAACCCACATTTTATTATTATGATTACTATTAATTACTGCTCTGATTGTGATTTCCAGGCCCAATTGTCAATAGAAGTAGAAAGACTTGTTTTCAGGATCCAAGTATGTAAAGGCAGAAATCCCCACAGGAAAGGAAGAGACTTCGCAGCTAACTCTTGTTACTGTTCCCTTACTCTTAGGACTTAGCACTCACAAGCACTTTATTTTTTTCCAAGTGCTTTACAATCTTTAATTACTCGATCTTGAAATATATTTAGAAAGGCACTTGAATTTATTTGATGCAGCTATTCAGAACCGATTTTCCCCATTTTGGCCCCCACTTGTGGCAGGCCGTACAGTATCTTCCTGCTGGGCATGGAGGTGTGGGAAGGGAAAGCTGATGTAAAGAAACTCCTGAGGCCAAATAGAAGGGGAAGAAGGAGGGAAGGCAGCCTGGGTGGAAATAACAATAATCAGCAGTGACTATGCCCTCTCCTTCTCTGTGGCATTCTTTGCCAATCCAGCATCTTTCAAATTTTGAAATCAGTAATTTTTAAAATGCAATAAATATAGATTAGGCAGACCATATGCATGGCAGATTTTTCTAACTGAATTATGTTACTTGTCATGCAAATAGGTTGTCCTGAACCAACCAGAAGACAAAAGCACGACATAATGTAGTAATGGAAATTTCTGGAGGCCAGCTCCTAGAGAGTCCTTAAAAGGCAAAGCAGAGAACAGTATCATCATTCTACCAGCGGCTAACTTGAGTCTACTTATACATGATCAAAGACTACAAATATAGTTTAAGCAGCATGGAATAATGGCTGGGTTTGCAATATGAAATAATGTTTTAAAAAGCAAACCCGACAACAATCCTGGCGCCGCTATGTTAGGAGACTAAAGACTAAATTTGTGATGCACAGCCAAGCTTAGGGAGTGGTAGGGAAATTAGGGTTAAAAGGCTGACCTCCCTCCTGCGTTCCCTTTGAAGATCTCTATATTCTGGGGGAGAGGGTAATGAAAATATTTTGCCTCTCCTATTGCAAGTAGGTCAGTGGGCTAAGGCACAAAGCTGTCATGTTACTACTGCGCACGATGTACTTGCAAGTCCTCCAGAGGGAAGGCCAAGTGCAAGACTCCGAAACAAACTTCCTTTAGAGTAGACCCCCTCCAGCTCTGGTATTCTGACAAAGGAGAGAAACCAAAAGAAGCCAATTTTCTTCCTCCAGAACCTTCTTATACCTGAAGAACCCCCTTGTGAAAGAGAGGACCACAGTATGGTAACCAAGGACCCGAAAGTAGCTGGATAAAAATGAGAGGAAAAGAAAAGCTGTAGAGCTGGGGTGACCCGCGTGTTTGGTTGCTTTGCTGCTGTTTTTCTGTTTTCATTTCTAGCATTGAGTAACTCAGGAAATTTAGAGATCAGACCTAGGTGTGGTTCCAGAGCAGAGTGCTTGTTGCAGAGACTGGGTTTAACCCCAGCACTTGCCAAACAAACAAACAAACAGGGAAGAAGAAAATTTAGAAACCAGACACTTAATAAAATAGCTCTAAACATGACAGAATGTATGAAAAAGATTAATTACTAGGAGTAAAGGGGCCTGATGCCAGGAATTTATAGGATTGATCCAAGTACGAGGCCCTGCTGGGCTGCTAGGCCCATAAAATGCAACCCTAATCTTCAGGCCTATTATTGTTTTTGCAGAAACAACAGGCATCAGCCATGACAACAAAGGAGAATATAATAGAGTTTCAGTAGGGAAAAAAAAATCACTAGAGCCATGGAAAATAAACACATTAGGGAATCAGTGGACACCTCACCCAGTTTTCCCTTAAAGCTCCAGTGTCCAAGAGGATGCTGTCTCTGAGGACTGGGGAAAAACAGGTCCAGTTAATAGGAACCGGAGACATGAACCGACCGTACAACCTAGAGTTCCTGCTGGCAGTGGACCAAGTTTGTTCTTTATTTGGGAAGTAAGCCAGCCATTTCCTTAAATAGGAGAATTGCCCCCAAAACACACAGGAAGACTTTTGGCTACAATCACAACCTGAGGTCCTTGTAGACATATTTTCATCTCCCTTCCCCCCCTGGGACTCTCCTGTGCATTTTGCCCATCTCTGATAATTGATGTGTCTGACATTCAGAAACACTTTGTAAAACCACAAATTAGTCATGGCAGGCGCAAGAAAAGAAGCTCAACCCAGCAATTGGATTATGGGAACCAATCAGACTGGTGTCTGCCTTTGTTTATATGCACCACCTTGACGGCAAAGAAGAAAGATAACTTTCCTAATTGCTAATGTGAGATGCATGCTACATTCAAGACTAAACCCATACACATTTTCTAGAAAGACATTGAAGGGAGACTGGGACTCACCTCTGTCTGTGAGTCGGTCATGTCTTTGAAAAAGTCTGAGTGTGGAACATGTAAAGACACTCTATCCCGAGCACAAACTGTGTTTATATGTGAAGAATCTTGACATCCCACATCATTCAAAAGCATTCGCTTATAGCATATGGTGTCTGCTTCCCATGCTAACAGTGACTTTTTAATTTGAAGTCAGCCACAATCAGTGGTCCTAAATCCTCACTGTCTCCGGGATTAATTATGGGCACTAGACAGCAATAGCAATCCTCTCTTGATAAGCTTCATAGAGTTGGCAAGAGGAGAAAATAGGCCTCTCAAGGTTAGGGAGTAACTAGAGCTGACATAGCCAGGCCTCTCATGACACCCATTTGAAAAGAGCACATCCATGACAAAGCTGCCACCACCTCTAGGGTATCTTGTTTGAGATGCATTGTTCCTTAGGCTGTCTGCTTACTGCCTTTACGGGTCTCTTTTTCCTACCAGTAAAATGATTTAAAGCAACACACAGCTCTGCCTCTGCAATGACCCAACAGTTACCAGAACAACAAATAAACAAAAGGTGCAACACCACAAACGCCTGTCTTCCGAATCATAGACCCGTAGTGGCTTCACACTCCCAACACCAGAACCTTCGAGAACTCAGAGTGGGCCTAGTGCACACCGCCTCATCATGTATAGAGAGAATCAAAAGCTGGTCTCCGTGGTGCATGCCTGACATCCCAGCACTCGGCAGGCCAGGGTGAGAGGACTGCTGTGAGTTTTGAAGCTAGCCTTGTCTACAGAACAATTGGGGACATAGCCCAGCTGGGAGAGTGCTTGCTTATCATGCACAAAGCATGGGGTTGGGTCTCAGACACCACACAAGCCAGTTAGGGTGCACTCTTATACAGCACTGGGGATATGAAGGCAGCACCAGAAGTTCAGGTCGTTCTTGGCTGCCTATAAAGTTTGAAGGTTTGAGGCCAGCCTAGGATACATGAGATGTTGTTTCAAAAATGAAATAAAATAACAAAACAAATCCAACCTGCTCAGACAAACAGAGCAGATACAGGTGACTGACAATGAACCCAAGTGCCCTGAAACTTCACTTAAAGTTGGCTCCTCCATCACACTCTCCCGGGCAGTCCAAGTCTTTCTATACAACCCGCTCCTCACTTCGTTGAAGGATTGGGGAAGTTAGCAGATGATTTCTTGAGATCCTTCCCAGTCCAAGTTTTTCGAAATCCAAGATGATGAGGAGGAGGACAACGGTAATGATAGTTTGAATATCCCAATGAGGTACTTTGTTCTTTTCAAATTCTTGAGCTGGGATTCAGGGTTTAATGGGTGAGAAAACAAGGTTCCCACCTCCAAGGCTGCCAGAAGAAACAAGATGCAGAAGTTTCCCTGTGAGAAAGTAACTCTTTCGAGCTGGCAGGGGGAGGAGAAATTGCCTAGATGAACTGGGAGTGGACACATAGAACAGGGCATTCTCCAGGCAAAGGTCAAGCATGGGCAAAGTTCCTTATGTGGCTGAGTGAGTGGCAGGGATAGTGGAGAGGGGTAGTTAGAGCTCTCTGAGGTGACAGATGAAGGTGCAGGCCTACCTACTGCCTCTGGGGAAATTACAGAATCCCAGAGACATTTTTCATATCCTGTTTTAACTCTAAATCTTCTCCTTGCATTGTTTAATCACATTGTGAACAAATGTGAGTATCTATCTCAGTGTAACAACTTTGGTAATGTGAAAACTAGACCAGAGAAAGGCAGCATCTGTTTCCCTAAGCTGCCTGGGCATCTTACCCCTGTTCTGTCTGCAATGTATACCTCACTTCAAAGGTTGCTACAGTTGGAGCTGGAACCAGAACACTCTCCCCAAGGGTATAGGACAGTCTCTGGGCCAGAGACTTCATCAGCATACAGGCAGGTGAGCTCCTTAACAGCAGCCTAGAGACAATGGAGTCCTGGTATGTTATTTATTTATTTATTTATTTATTTATTTATTTATTTATTTATTTATTTTTGAGGCAGGGTTTCTCTGTGTAACAGCCCTAGCTGTCCTGGAACTCACTCTGTTGACTAGGCTGGTCTTGAACTCAAAGAGATCCACCTGCCTCTGCCTCCCAAGTGTTGGGATTCAAGGTGTGCTTTGCCATTATCCGGCTGAATATTATTTTTAATTGGGTATTTTATTAATAAATCTTTGGTTATGTCATAGTTTAGAATTTATTTCTCATTGTTTTCTTTCTGACCTACTGCAGAAAAACAGACAATTCTTACCCCCTACACCAACTAAATCTTGTTAAGAGATTGAAATAAACTGGGTGGTGATGATACACTCATTTAATGCCAGCACTCCTAAGGCAGAGGCAGGTGGATCTGTGAGTTTGAGGCCGGCCTGGTCTACAGAGAGAGTTCCAGGATAGCCAGGACCACACAGAGAAAACCTATCTCCAAAATGAGTGAGTGAGAAAGAGATTGAACTAGCCTGAAGAAATGGATAAAAGGATTAAGGTAATGAGATCTGCATTTGTGTGGAGAATAGTTTTACATATCTTTGGAAAACTGACTCCATGGAAGGCTACACCAGAGGATAGTCATAAATATGAATGTGGTGGTGAAGCCTCTAGCACTGCCAAGACTGATAGTCCCAGGCCAGCCTAAGTTGCCTAGCAAGCCTCATTCTCAAAAAACATAAACAGGGATGTTCTGAACCTTAAGCCAAACACACACACTTCTCTAAACAAGACATCCTGGGAATGGAGCATCCTGGAAGTGGAGAGAGGGCTCAGTGGTTAAGAGCATGGACTTTTCCTCCAGAGGACAGTTTGGTTCCCAGCTCTTACAGTGAGTGGCTTACAACTCCTGTAACTTTAGCTCCAGGGGATTCGATAGCCCTATGGGGGCACACACACTCATGCGTGTGCACGAGTGTACACACACACACACACACACACACCACCATTTTTTTTTTAATTAAAAAAGAAAGAAGACACCAGGCAGTGGTTGTACATGCCTTTAATCCCAGCAATCGGGAGGCAGAGACAGTCAAATCTCTAAGTTCAAGGACAGCTTGGTCTTCTTGACTTGAAAAAGAGTGTCCAGGAGTAAATTTGTCTTATTTATTTATATCTGCTCTGTCTTCATGTATGTCTGTGTACCACATGCATGTAAGAGCCCACAGAGGCCAGAAGAGGGCGTCAGATCCCCTAGCACTGGAATTACAGTTTCAAGCTGCCTTGTGGGTATTGGAAATTGAACCTGGGTCCTCTGCAAGATCAGACAGTGCTCTTAAGAGCTGAGCAATCTCTCTAGCCCCAGTTTTGCATTTTTTTTTTTTAAGTTGATAAGTAGCATCTGATGCATTGAGTCTTCATTTATCACACAACACTGATTTTTTAGGTCTTTCCTAGGCTCTTCAATATGTCCAGAGGTTGACTACATTTTTCAGAATGTTTAATTACTGACCTTTCCCTGACTTGCTTTCATCCTTCTGTACGCTTGCTTGCTGTTGCTTCACAGCCATCTGCTGTTTTGTATCAAAACACTGTGTTTTCTGTTGGTGACAATTAACTCTGATTTTGTTTCCATTTTACAAGCTCATCCATGATTTTTGGAATCTTTCCCCTAAGAGTGAGCTTAATGCTCAGAACCAACAACCTTAAACACAAGGGCTGATATAATCATTCAGTTACTAACAAGCAGCAGTGTTAGAGTAAAACCCACTCAGTTTGCCTAGAAGCTGTGTTTGTACCCTGTTAATTACAGGGCTCTCCAGCAACCTTCCAGCCTATTAATGGCTTGGTCATTTTTACTTTCCATGGGCATTTTTGGCAGAAAGAGAATGAGGAAAACTAGAAGGCTAACATTCCCACAAAGCATCCTTGCTCCTACCTCTGTGAATCCAGAGCCTTGAAATGTGGAGGATGGGAAAGCTAAATGCTACTGAGGTTAGTATCTCATTGACTCCAAGGACACAAAGTTAATATGATCAGACTTCATCTTAACTGTACCATGAGTTTTCATTTTTAAGAGACTCTCATAAGGTCTCAAGCAATAATAGCTGCCTATCTATTTCAGAGTTTCTATTTTTTCTTATTTTTTTTTTTTTCCTCTTTTTTTGAGAGCAGCTGAAGATAATATTTCCTAGCCGGAGAAATGACTGAGCAGTCGAGCAGTCACTGTTCTTGCTGAGGACTAGGGTTAGGTTCTGAGCACCCACATGGTAGCTCATGACATCTGTAATACCAGTTCCAGGGGGATCCTACACCTCTTCTGGCCTGAGTAGGCACTAGGTATGCAGGTGGCTCATATACATACATGTAGGCCAAATATTCATACACATAAAAATAATAAATAAATGAAAATCCATTTGAAGCACTGTAGTGAAGGATGCCTGATTCTTGTTAATATGGCAGAGAGTAGCTTGGGGTACTGTCTACTCACATGAAATCCCAACCCTCTAGGTGCCACAGAGGTGAGAAATTAGAGGAATCCAGTATGTGAGGCCCCTAGTTCCCCAGGGACAGATCAGCAGCATGGGGAGAAGATGGAAGGCAAAGCAGACAGATGAAAACCACAGAGAAAGCACCAGTGTGCTGGGTAGTTCCCCCCCCCCTCCCCATGTGTTTAGAGTGTCTGTGCCCAAGCCATCACCCAGGACAGAAAAATGTCAGGGCTGGCCTAGTGGCAGGTGCTGAGAAATCAGTACAGCCTCAAAGCCCAAAAGAGGGCAGTAAAGTAGAATAAAACCTAATCTGTAAACTTCCTGACAGTTCAACCAAAATTCCAGGGGAGCCAGGTGTGGTGGAGCACCTTTAATCCCAGCACTTGGGAGACACAGACAGGCAGATCTCTGTGAGTTCAAGACTAGCCAGTTCAACACAGCAAGTCTAGCATAGCTCTGTAGCCATAGATACATAGTGAGACACTATCTCTAAGCAAACAAACAAGTAAAATTCCAGGTCTTGAAAACCTTAACATATTTTAACTTGAAAAAAGAGAGAGAGAGAGAGAGAGAAATTAAGATCCGAAAAAGACGAGCAAAAAGGAGCATGGTTTACCCTGTGAACATCTGGACATACAATAAAGACTTCATAAGAAGTAATTTTTGATGAAAAAAATAGAAATAGACTAATGGATCAGAATGTAAATACAAAACTAAAACCATGTGGCACATGCCTATAACCTTGGCAGATGTGATGGTGAACATGTTTAAAAATCTAAAATTACTATGCTTAAGAGAACTGTGAAGCAAAACTGCCTCTGACCTGAAAGTTCCAAGTGCCCAAGGACAGATAACTTCCAGAAATGCTGGGTTGCTGTTCTCATTATTGCCTGATCTTATTCATGTAAGATAACAAACTTGCTTGCCCCTGACTGCCAGTAGGCAGGCTGTATACTCTATTGCACATAGGAGGGATGTGTGCTTAATTACATGTAGGCAGGAATATGTAGCCTTTCGAGTATGGCCTTGATAAAGCCCTGGATAATGTGATTCGGAGCTGCAACCTGAGAGCATCTTTGGTGACTTCCTGGTTCCCTGGGCATCAAGTAATATCTGAATAAAGCTTCTTCTTTGTTAAATGTATTCATGATCAGACAGGTGCATCTCTGACTAAGGGGAAAGAATGGAGGCCAGCCTGGGTCACAAGGTGGGATTCTGTCTCAAAACCAAGCATGTAAGCAAATAAACTAAAGGTCAAAATAAATGATTAAATGTGGGTAGGTAAATCTTAAAATTTTATTAATAAAATTCATAAAAATATATTCATTGGAATGTGATTGATTCACTCAACTGTTTGCCCCTGAGGGTAATATAAAATTTCTGTAATAAAAAAACTAAATGGAGCAGGGCATTGGTGGCCCATGCCTTTAATCCCAGCACTGGCCAGCAAATCTCTGTGACTTCAAGGCCAACTTGGTCTATAGAACTAGTTCCAGGACAGGCTCCAAAGTAATAGAAACCCTGTCTCAAAACAACAACAACAAACAAACAAACAAAAAAGAACAACAACAACAACAAAAAACTTTAACCAGGGCATTCGTGGTACACACCTTTAATCCCAACACTCACGCTGTGAGTTTGAGGCCAGCCTGGTCTACAGAGCTAGTTCCAGGACAGGCTCCAAGACAATACAGAGAAACCCTGCCTTGGAAAACAAAAACAAAAACAAAAACAAAAAAAAAAAAAAAAAACACAAAACACAAAAAAGTACCCCACTAAATGGTCTTGGTATAGTGGTGCACACCTTTGATCCTATTGCTCAGGAACTAGAGGCAGGTAGAACTCTGAGCTCATGGTCAGTGGGGTTATACAGAGAAACTCTGTCTTGAAATCAAACAAGAAGAAAAAAGTTAAATGGACTTTTAGCATATTAAGAAGATATGCTAGGGAAAAGTAGCCACATTATGAAATTAAAGGAAAGGGCTGCTTTGGATTTCTGTCTCGGTGACATTCTCAATAAGAGACAGACAGCTCCCATTTCCTCACAGATCCTGCATGTATCAGGGCAAATCTACATGTTGACTATTTCCTTGTGGAGCTTGTCTTGTAGGACTGAGATGAAGCACTCACTCTCCAGAGAAATGGGCTAAATGTTGTCAACAGCCAGAATACGTGTTTTTCAGAACCAGTTCAGAGAGCACTGATGTCGTCCTTATCAGTTTGCTAATGTACATGCCATAGGTGTTACCTGCAGATAGGAGCAGCCCTGCAGTTCTAGGACAGTTCTAAAGAAATCAAAATATGAGGATAAGAACTAAGCAAAACTCCATTTCCTCACTCATTTCACTCTCTAGGATCTGCGAATATTACTGAAAGCATTTGGAGTTGAGGCTGTATCCTTACAGTTTTGCTGTAAAAGGCTGTTGTTGCAATATGGTTGGTGCCTGCAGGAAAGGCAGGAAGTGACGATGTGCAGGTGAGTTTGTCCCTTCTAACTCTAGTGGTATTGGGTGGTATGGATTCCAAATAACCTCAACTGCTCCTCTCCCTCTAGCCAGAGTGGACCATAACCAGGGCATCACTAATTGAACGTGATGAGCAGTGGGCTGATTAATGAGAAAATTTCATTCAACTTCTCAAATTCTGATTAGCATAAGTAGCACATGCATTTGCTTTCTCTCACCAACAAACATTTCATTAGTAAATCATTTTTGTCAGTTGGGACACGGAACTGTAACTCAGAAACTTCTTACCTGGCACGTAACATTCAGAAGAATTAGATGGACATCGGTGGTTTGTGTGTCATTTGAAAAATTCCCCCCAGCAAATCTCTATCAATATTTCTAGTCTAAAATACAGGAAGGAAAAAAGACAAATTCTGTAAGGTCCTGGCCCCAAGCCAGGAAGAGCAGCTGACCCAAGTCTGCCAGGGAAGGGACCAGAGCCTTCCTGGGCATAGACCCAGAAACTGAGGTGACCTCTCAGAGGACCTCAGCACAGGCTGGCTGCAAAGGGCCTAGGGGACTCTGACCCCTGCTGTGGTTCCCTGGGTTCCAGGCTGGCAGCTGTGGTGACTTTCCAGAGCAGCTAGGAATATCTCGCCCTTCAAGCAAAACCAGGAGGAAGAAGGTGTACTGGACATGACCGTGAGTGACTCCCTCCTCCCTCTGGTAGTGATGCCTTTTGGTGTATCTGCTCAATTCTTCCCAGGTTGGATTTTAGGGAAAGGAGCATCTGGCTTAAGGAGAAAGGAGGACTAGGGGAGTGCTGAGTTACAGAGCACTCACCTAGCATGTGAAGGCCCTAGGTTCAACCCTCAACCTCATGCTTCCTAAATTGTGGGTAATGGGAGCTCAGAAAGCTTGGCTGGTCCCTGCAGCTCAGCGCAATGGCATATATGCCAATAAGAAGAACTCCAATATCATAGCAACCGGTACAGCTGCCCTGGTTTGTTCTGGCTCAGCATCATTTTCCACAGTTAGGAATTCGAAGAATTTTGTTCTGGGCAAATTAAACAGGTCTGGGGCGGGGTAGGGTGGGGTGGGGTGGAGTGCTGAAATGTAAAAGTCACTCTTCCCAAAGTCCAGACCCCAGGAAGCCAGACTCTACCATGCACAGAGAACTTCACAATCACTGACATTCAAATGATCACAGTGCTCTAGAGGAAGATGCCTAATGCAGTGCTCCCTTCCTGTCTTGCTCTCCCATAAGCCTCCATTTACACCTAGGAGGGAACCCCAAGATCTACAGGATCATTGCTGATTGGAGAGAAGGGCATGCTGTACACACAGCTCCCATGTACCTGGCCTGAATGTCCTCTCTAGTCACAGTCAATCCCAGCTTTCCAACTGAACAATACCAAAGCACCTGAAGCTCCCAGCTCTGGTCCTGTGAGGCTCTGATGTCATCAGTCCCTGCCATCCTCAAATCTCACTACAAGAGAGCCCTCACTCATCTCATCCTAACTGAAGGCATCAAGGACCATGCCCTCCAACCACCACTATGTCACTGACCCTAGACTCTTTCCTTTGCACGGGATGGTTGTGTTTTATGTCTAGAGCCCTTTCTAAACAATGGGCTCCTAGGAACCTGGGGTCTTGTCTCACTAGAGCCTTATGATTTAGTTCCAGGATAGATTCCTGGAGGCAAAATATTTCTGATGGACTAGAATTTAAACATGTGATCAAGGATAGCAGCCCAACATAAAACCATAGCTTATTTAAAATGTTATAATACCTGATGTGTGTGTGTGAATAATTTCATTGTATAATTCTTCAGCATAAACTTAATAAATGGCATTGTCATATCCCAATGTCAAAAGGTTAGACATGGGGTTTGAGAGATGGCTCATTGGTTAAGAGTACTTACTGCTCTTCCAGAGGACCAGAATTAAATTCCCAGCAACTACATGGTAACTCGCAACCTTCTATAACTCCAGTTCCAGGATCCAATACCCTCTTTTGGCTTTTGTGGGTACCAGGCACACACATGGTACATACATACATGCTGGCATAACATTTTTAAATTAAAAAAAAAAAAAAACAAAACGGCTGAATATGCTTGCTAAGTGGGTAGGTAGATGGAAGAAAGAACTTAGGAACTAAGTTGTCAAGGGGTAAGTAAGATCTGACCTAGCACAGGAGAAAAGGAAGATGTTCTGAACAGAATGTACTGAATTCAGATGCTGGAAGCCAAACACCGGTACAGTGGGGTCCAGGAGAGATGGTTGCTAAGATGAAGAGTCCTGTGAGTCTGGAACAAGCTCTGTTTATATAAAGCAAAGGATAGGAAGCTCTTCTGAAAGGATAAGCTACAGGTCTGTAAGGAACTCAGCTGCAACCCAGGCTGATCAGTGTCTTGGGAAGTCCAGTGTAGAACAAAGGGAAGCAGGCAATATGGTGGTAGCAACAGATCCAAGACCTCATTGTGTGCACCATATTACATAATACCCCACTTGAATCCAGATCTAGCTTGCTCATCTAGTTTGCCAAGGAGATCATAACTGTGTTAACCATGGCTGGAGTAGAAATCCGGGTCAGGTTGAGGACATAGCTCAGCTGTTGGAGTGCTTGTGTAAAATGCACAGAACCTCAGGTTTGATAGACCCCAGCACCTAGTAAACAAAGAGAGGTGGTACAGGCCCAAAAGCCCATCACTTGGGAGGTTCAAGCAAGAGGAGCAGAAGATCAAGACCAGCCTTGGCCCTAGCAACTTTGAGATCCGTCTATTTGATAGTGGAGAGAGAGAAGGGGTAAGAGGGAGAGGAGGAGGGAGAGGGGGAAGGAGGAAGGAGAAGGAAAAGGAGGGAGGGAAGGAGAGAAAGAGTCATCTCTGTGCCTAACCTGAACTACAGGAAATCTTCAAATAAACACCATGTCTGGTTTTAAGATCTGGCCTACTGCTAAGAGACCTGCTGTAGCTTTCTGCATTCCCTTCCGTGGTAGACTTCCCCCTGTTACCTGAAGGAGTCACCCACACAGGAGACAGAGGAGGTCACTTCTCAGTGTTTTTATCAAAGATACAAGAACGGGGGGGGGGGGGGGGGGGCGCCCGGGGACTATGTACCTCTTTCCTCCTCAGCATGGAGTTTGTGCTGATTGTACTAAAGCTGTTGGGATGCAAAATGGAAATGTTAATTGCCTGTGATTTCTGATAGCTGTCTGGTAGCACATAACGAATTACAGATCAAATACAGAATGGCTAAAAATGAAAGAAATATAATAGTTGATCAGATAATAATTAAAAAAAAAAAACACCAAAAACCAAATCAAAACAAACAGGGCATGGTGGCCCAAGTCTTTAATCCCAGCACTCGGGAGGCAGAGGCAGGCACATCTCTGTAAATTCAAGGCCAGCCTGGTCTACAGAGCAAATTCAGGACAGCCAGAGCTACACAGAGAAACCCTGTCTAAACAAAACAAAACAAAACAAAAACAATAATGAATAAACTACTTTTTTTGGTACAACAACTATGCATTAATTTAAAAAATAGGTGATAAAAATCTAAAGAAATTTCTAAGTTGCAGAATTCCTTCTTCCTTTTAGTAAGTATAAGAATTACTTTGCAAGTTAATGTTTTAAATTATTATAGGCAACATACAAGTGAACCTTCTTTATTCGGTGTTACTATAAATAGCTGTGCTATTGTCAAAGATGTAGAAATTATTCACCAGCAGTCAGAACAACCATTTCCACAGAGTGATTTTTTTCCCAAGATATTGCATGAAATACAAAAATCGAATCCCTAATAATGCACTACTTTCAAACTTGCTATAAGCCCAAAAGGTACCACAACCTGCTTGCTCCCTGCTCAACTATTAATTTCAGAAAGACTAAAAGGAATATCCACCCAGGTTATAGTTGCCTTGCAGGAATCCCTCTGCTATAATCTCATAGTTTTTTCACCTAATTAATTTCCCCTTTCCTTGTACCAGAGTTTCTTGAGTGTATCTTGTTTGGAGGAGATTAAGAGTCACACGCTTCATTAGCAAGGTGTAAATTATCAGCGAGGCCCTCTCCATCCACCTGCTTAATTGGGTTAATGAAGCACCTCCGCAGGCCTTCCTAGGCTGCCCTCGCCAGTTCTCTGCAGGGCTTCACCTCCCTCAGCTGCTTGAAAAACAGGAAGTGTTTAAAGGTGCCATAGTCCTGTCCCATTCCATGGAGGAAACCCTTGCCTCTAAGTCAACTTCCTCTGGCTCTAGTCTCTTTTTATGCTCTCTTTCTCCTATACATAGGACTGAGCTTAGGGCCTTGTACTTACCCGGCAAGACCTCTTCCATTCTGCTATATCCCCAGCCCTTCTTGTAGTTTTAATTTTGAGACAGGGTCTCATTCAATTGCCCAGGTTGGCCTTGAGCTCAATTCTGTAGCTCAGGCTGGCTTTGAACCTGTGATCTTCCTGTCTCAGTACCCAAGTAGATAGAATTATAGGCTTGGGCTATCAGGTCCAGTTGGCTTTGGTCTCTTTAAAGACAAAACTGTGGCCCAGGGAAAATCCAACAAGATTTTTTGGTCCCCCCCCCACCCCCCCACCCCCCAACCCCCCAACCCCCCCCCCCCCCCCCCCCCCCCGTCTTCTGATCTTTCATTATGAGTGGGGCTAGAGTCAATTCTGGGAAAAAGGGTTGTGACAATCTAGTTTAGATTCCTAACTTCCTCCTAAGGTGACTGCAATTTAAAACAAATGCATGAAACCCTTCATTGTTTCTTCTGATCACCCCCCCCCCCTTCTCTGTTGAGACAGGGAATCTATGTGGTCCTGGCTTGAACTCACAGAGCCCCACCTACCTCTGCCTCCCAAGTGCTGGGAAGAAAAGTGTGTGTCACCATGTTTGGCTCTCAGGACCATTCTTTCAATTGGGATACCTTTCCTTTATCTTTATTTCTAAGTCCTTGAGTGATGACATAAAACCTCTGTCAGCTTTTTAAGGTTGAGACACTCCTGGTTAGCTATGATTGCTTTGGTCATTTCTACCATATCCTTACTTACAAAGAAAGGGGCTTAGTTCATTTTCTGCTGACATAACAGGAAACCCAAGTCTGGGTCATTTATAATCAACAGAAATGAGTTTGCCCGATAGTCCTGGAAGCTGGAAAGGCAGTGAGCATGACATTTGGCTAGGATCCTCCTCCTATCTGGGCCCATGATGAAAAGAAGTCTTGGGCTCAGATTCACACCTGTCATTGATAGATCTGTTGTTTTGTTTTTTCCTGACACAGGGCCCAGCTTCCTGAGCACTGGGATTAAAGGTCTGGGTCATCTAACTCAGCCCTTCAGCCTTTCTTTTCTTTCTTTTTCTTTCTCTTTGTTAAAGATGTATTCATTTATTATGTGTACAGTGTTCTGTCTGCACATATGCCTGCAGACCAGATGTCTGCACCAGATCTCATTAGCCATGGTTTGCAAGCTACCATGTGGGTGCTGGGAACTGAATTCAGGGCCTCTGGCAGAGCAGCCAGTGCTCTTAATCTCTGAGCCATCTCTCCAGCCATCCAGCTTTTCCATAACCAGTGTTCAATGAAGTCTTTGTGGTCTCAGCACTTTCTGTTAGGTCCCGCCTCCCACCAGTGTTGTACTGAGAACTGTTCCCAGTACATATTGGGGGGTGGGCTCATAGTACAACTATAGCAGGTTTACTATAACCTGTCAGTTTCCCAGGAATTCTTCAAACTTACGTGGGATGTGGTTGTCTCAGAGCTGTAAAGAATAAGCGATAAAATACTGTAAGTATTAGCTTCAAGCGGTGGTGGTGGTGGTGGTGGTGGTGGGGTGTGTGTGTGTGTGTGTGTGTGTGTGTGTGTGTTGCTACAGATTGTATTTCCTGACTTGTAAGACACACAACTTTGTGAGCTAAAGAATGGCTCAGTAGTTGAGAGCAGCTGCTCTTCCAGACAACACCGGTTCAGTTCCCAGCTTTCACTCCAGTCAGTTCATAACTACCCTTAACTCCAGCTCCAGGGAATCTGGCACCATCTTTTGGCCTCCATGGAACCTGTGTTCATGTGGAAGACACATAAATACAGGCACAGACACAGAAAATAAGCTCAAGAACTGCAGGCTCAGTTTCTAAGGCCCCCACCCACACAAGCTGAGTGAGGTAACTATGGCAGGACCACACCCATCCTGGTTCCTTTTCTGTTGCTGGAGACAAAAGCAACTTAGGGAGAAAGTGTTGGATTTAGGTCACAATTCTAGGTAGACCATTCTTGTGGGGAAGCCAAGGCAGGAAACTGAAGCAGCTAGTCATATCTACAGTAAGAGCACAGGCATGCAGTGTTCAGCTTTCTCTACTCTGATACAGCCCAGAGGCCCAGACCTGGCAAATGGTGCCACCCACTCTCAGGCCGATCTTTCCACATCAACGGAGGCATTCAAGACAATCCCATACAAACATGCCCAGGGCAAACCCGCTCTAGACAGTTCCTCAGTGAGACTGTCCTGCCAGGTGACTCTAGGTCGTGTCAAGTGGACAATGAAAAGTAACCATCACGTTCTTTGCCATCCCACACAGCCACAGACAGTTTCAATGAAAATTAGTCATTAGATTTGTAAATATCTTCTGAAATTTATCAGAAAAAGAATCACAATGTGTTTGGTCCTTACTTTTCAAAATCTAATCTCTTCATAGAGTTCACTATTAACCACTTGGATGAGGTAGGTGACTATCCTGATACCCAATAGGAAATGTTGCTAATAGGGGCTGGGGAGATGACTCAGCAGTGAAGAGTATAGACTGTGTGGCAGAGGGTCAGTTCCCAACACCCATATAGATGGCTCACAACTTCCTGTAACTCTAGCTTCAGGGGGATCTGATGCCCCTGCCTCCACAGTCACACACACACACACACACACACACATACACACTTAAAAACAAGGTAAGTCTTGGGGGAGGGTGCCATCTAGGCAAATACAAACCTGGCTCCACCCCCTGGGGAACAGGCATACATGTCAGGCAGTACCCTGGCTCTGTACACAGGTGCAGAGGTCCCTTTAAGAGACAAGCTCTGCCTAATTCCTCTTTTCTCTTTCTGCCCTTTCTGAGGAGGCAGACTTCTCTCTCTCTCTCTCTCTCTCTCTCTCTCTCTCTCTCTCTCTCTCTCTCTCTCTCTCTCTCTCTCTCTCCTCTCTTTCCTTCCCTTACTCCTTTACCTTCTCCCAATAAACTTTCCACATAAGTCCTGCCTGATGGCATATTTGTCTCTCACCTGCCATTTGTCCTTCACCTGCAATGGGATCGGCCAAAAGTCCCATCTGTGCCTTATTCATAACAGAGGGTGTTCCTGTTTACTGGAAGGTAGTTCATATCTGTTCAGTCAGCACTTGGGAGACAGAAGATGGAGGATGACTGGGAGTTCAAAGCCAGCCACATTTAAATGAGACATTTTCTGCAGCCCTGGCTGTCCTGGAACTCACTATGTAGCCCAGGCTGATCTTGAAATCAGAGCTCTGCCTGTGCCTGGCTTAGACTCTATTTTGGAAAAACAAAAATACAAAACAGACTAAAAAGCTCTAGGGATTTAGCTTACTTAGTGTAAGCACAAGGCCCTTGGCTGGACTGCCAGTACTAGGACGGATGGAAGGAAGAAAAGAGAAAAGGCAGGAAGGGGAAAAGGAAGGGGGAGAGGAAAATTGGAAGGGAAGAAGGCAAGGAAACAAGCATTCCTGCTTTCTGAAACGGCTTAATGTCCAAGGAGGCAGGCATGAAGGGGAAGGCCTTGGGTGGGATCCAGTTTGCCCTTGTCCTATCTGTACACACGTGGATTTGAAGCAAACGGGGTAGAGCCTGAGTGCAGAGGGAAAACACAGGAGCAGGAGAATGCAAACTCCAATCAACACTGGTGCTTGTTTTGGCTTCACAGGTGAAAACCACTAAGCACACTCGTGGTAAATGCTTTAGCTGCTGTAGTATTTATCCTCTTTGGTTTATGTAACCTTCAGTGTTTTGAAACTGGAGCTATAAGACCATGTCTCACATGGTTAACACATCCCTCAAACACACACACACACACACACACACACACACACACACACACACACACACACGGTATCCGATATGTGACCCCAAAGGGTCATGTCCCACAGGTTGAAAACCACTGCTCTAAGCCAATGTATTTCTTTACTGACTGCAACATGACTCTTAAGTTAGAACACAGCCTTAAACTCACATGTAGACAGGGGCCACACAGAAAGAGCTGTCTGAGTTGAAGTTTTTTTCATGGACTTTTGAAGATGAACCAATTATCTTCTTCCAAATGAATTCTCTTGACCCCATTAGCTTTAGCCATGTTTGGAGCATTCCCCACCTGGGGAACTGTACATGTCAGCTCCATGAAACTTCAGCAAGTTTGTCTTAATGTAGACTGACAACGGACATTGTAATCAGTGTGCAAATACTATCAAGACATAGGTGAGAAATTGGATCTTTTGGGAGAACCACCTGCGGATGTCAGACGATTCCTAGGAATGTGGGATCACGTGATGTTCCACCAGCTCACAAGCTATGCAAATTGACTCCATGCTGTTCTTTCCCATATGTATATTTTAGGATTTTAGCTATTAAATAGTTCATAGCCACTGGTGTTTTGTCTGTTTGTGTTTTTTATTAATGAAATAAAAAGCAAATGAAACTTTGAAGTCTCTTGATTTTTTTTTTGCTGCCCTAAAAGCATGTTCTGACTTTACAGATAAGATGACTTCAATTATAATTTAATTCCCTTATATTCCTGATAAGTGAGGTTGACTGGAAAAGGAACAAGAACTTTTTTTTTCCTGAGTCAATTTTCCCACTAAAGGCAACTTTACAAAATGACATTCCCACTGTTAGTACCTTGAACCAAAATCTTATACCAGTTGGACCTAAATTACCTCTATTTGTTTATTCAGTTTTCAACAAACATTGTTGAACACTAATGTTCTGTGCTAGACAACCTGCTAGACGATAAACTTGCAGAGTTACACGTACATACATAGACTTGAAGAGAGAGCCATCCAATGGTTCCTTTCCCTCTGTGACAATGGTGAAGCAAAGAAGGTTCCAGGGCATCCTAAACAGAGAAGGCTGAAAGAGAGGCTTCTTTGGAGGAGAACTGGGAATTTTCAAGCAGGATGGTATTGTCAATACCCTGTAGTTCAGCCTCTTTCTATAGACTATGAAAATCCCTTCTACCATGTAGCCAGCAGAACATGGTGGCTCATCCCAGGCATCCCAGTGCTTGAGAGGCTGGGGCAGGAGATCCAGTCAGTGTCCCCCCCCCCCTTCTCCTATACTATGTGCCTTCCTTTTGTACCACTTCTGCTGCTGGCTTTGTGGCATTTCTGTCACATGATGCCTACCTATTCCTGACTGATTTCTATCCACCGTGGACATCTCCAGAAGGGTACGACAAACTCACTTCACAGAGCTCCGCTGCCGTCTACAACCCCTGCATCCACCCATGCTCTTCACACGAATTCTGGGATCTGTGAATTTGGATAAAAAATTAAAAATAACATTAATAATTCATTAACCTTTTAGGGAAATTTAGCATTTTATTCCACGGTGAACATAGGAAACAAACATTAGTGTCTTCTTTACCTTATTTATTTATTTATTTATTTATTTTTTAATATTTTGTAGTCTTGGGGATGAACCTAGAGTCTTGCACATGCTTGCCAAGTAATTTACCACTGGGCTTATTCCAAGATCTGAGTAGTAATAACTTTTCTAGAAGATTTGAGTTCAGTTGTCAGCACCCATATGCAGGCAAAATAAACTAAAAATATTTTTTCTTTTGTTTTTTTGAGACAGGCTTTCTCTCTTGTTTTTGAGCCTGTCCTAGAACTTGCCCAATAGACCAGGCTACATAGGGGTGAGGGTTCAGAGAGTCAGAGACTTCGGTCTCAAAAACATACATGCTGTATACATTTCTCAGTGCTTCAAAATTCAACTTGGCAGACTTTCTACTAGGGGTTAGGATTGAAATTTCGGGTTAAAAGGCACATAATGGGATTAGCCCTTCAGAATATTTACTGCTCTTGCCCAGCAGTGGTGACACACCGCTTTAATCCCAGCACTCAGGAGGCAGAGCAGGCAGATAGATTTCAGAGCTCAAGTCCAGCCTGGCCTACAGAGTGAGTTCCAGGACAGCTATGGCTACATAGCAAGACCCTGTCTCACAAAAAAGAAAGAAAAGCATACTTACTGCTCTTGCAGAGGACTCAAGTTTAGTGCCTATCACACACATGGCAGCTCAGCTCACAATGGCCTATAGTGGATTCAGTGCTATTTTTGGATTCCCAAGGTCACTCGCCTGAAGGCAGTGCACATAAGCTCTTGTAGGCATACATTCATACACATAAATGTACAATAAATAAATGTCTTAAATCACAGTACCGTATTACAATTTTATTACACTTATTCTTATATTCCTGTACAGTTAGGTTAAGAACATAACTCTGAAGAGTCTAGAAACCTCACCAGACTATCACCGACACTATGTTATGGCTCCGGATGAGCTGGAATACTCATGATTGGTGAACGTCATTAGTAAGAGGCTCATTTAGCAGATCCACAGACCAGAGCCTCTTCTCCTAGCATTAGGAGTGGCTAAGATCCTGGGCTGGACCTGAGGGTCAGCTTTCGGATCCTCACTCTTTCATTTCCAAGGGATATAGTACTAGACCTAACTCTAAAGTCTGAATCCTCCTTTATCTGAAAAATTAAGTGGCTGTGATGTTTTTGGGGGTAGGCATGTCGAGACAGAATCTTACTCTATAGCCCAGGCTGACCTCACGCTCAAGCTTGTAGAAATCCTCCTGCCTCCATTTTCCAAATGTTACGGTTACAGGTGGGTGCCATCACATGCAGTGGTTATAAAAATTAAATGAACTTTAAAAACAAAATATGATTATCAAAGTGCCTCCTATACAGTAGGCATTCTCCAGACAAGTAATAGATATTATTAATGATAATTATAATTAATTATTATAGTGAGTGGTATATCATGAGTTGATCATTTCTTGTCCAAAATGCTGGGGACCAGAAGTATTTCTGAACTTGGATTTTTCCAGATTTTGAAATATTTGCTTATACATGTATATATATATACATATATACATACATACATACACAAATATATATGTATGTATATATATATGAAATCTTAGGACAGAACTCAGGTCTAAACACAACATTTATTTATGTTTCATTTATACCCAATACACAGTCTGAAAGTTTTTTGCTTATACAGGAACAGAGTATGAAATATTATACCTGTGACATGATTTTGGTGCTCAAAACATTCTTGAGTTTTGAAATGTCAACTCTCCCAAGATTATGGTTGAATTCTTCATAAGAGGCTTTATTTTCAGATCAGTTTTAGGGTCACAATAAAACTGGGCAGAAGAAACAGACTTCCCCTAAGATAATATGTTTATCTAAAAACACTTGCCATTAAAATTCTTCTGCTAGGGCTAGAGATACAGCTCAGTGACAGAGTGAGGGCCCTAATTTTGGACTCTCACACTGGAAAAAAAGAAAGAATTCTGCAAAGGACTGGTCATGAGAGATTAGTTCAACCTAACACTGTTTATTAAGAAACCATTGTATGCTCTGTCATATACTGGGGGGTGAGATTAGAAGATGGATAAGGCCTGGCCCCCTGCCCTGTGTAGCTCATGGTCTGGCTGGAAAGACAATCATGTAAACAAACAATTATGATAACTTGTAATAAGTGCTAAACATCAGTACTTGCAAAGAGCTGTGAGAACTGGGGAGACAGGAGGATTAGTTAGCCAAAGAGGCAGGGCAGCTAGGTGGACGGGCGGGACTCATAGAGATGGTGATACCTGAGCTGTCTGGAAGGATGAACAATGGTTTCACAGGCAGAAAGAATAGAAGGTGAATCTGAGCATACTGCAGAACACTGCCAGGGAACGCTGAGAAAGATCTTTGTTAGAATGTAGAGTGTGGGGTGGGAAGTAAAACATGCACAGAGCTAAACTGCTTTTAACGTCTAGGCTAGGCCAAGTATTATAAAAACAAAAACAAAACAAAGCACAAAATGCCGCTCTAAATATGGTTCCAGCAATATTGCTAAAACTGTTGTCTGGAACAAGTAGCCCCCAACCCTACTGGTTCAGAATCTGTATTCACGAAATTCCCAGGTGTTCATGCATTTGCAGGGGTCTGACAAACCCTGATGTGAACCCTAAACAGCAGGGTAAGACACTGAGTCGTTACCTTGTGTCATGGGAGAAAGTGCAGGGTACAGATCATTAGCCAGGCATTTGTCTAACATGCACAGGCCCTGAGTTCAATCCCCCATACTGCAAAATAGTGAAGGTTGGATGAAGGCAGTTTCTTCTCTGTTAATATTACAACTATTTACTAGAGGGTTAGAGGGATGGCTCAGTGGTTAAGAGTACTTGCTTCTTCAGCACAGGACATGGATTCAGTTCCCAGCATCTTCACTGGCTCACAATCACCTGTAACTCCAGGTTACACCCTTTCTGACCTTCTAGCACATGGTATCCATACACATACACAAACAAACACGAATACCCATGAAACAAAAATACTTTTTGAAAGAATAGTTATGGCTGGCAGTGGTGGCACATGCCTCTTTAATCCCAGTATGTAGGAGGCAGAGGCAGGAGGATTTCTGTGAGTTCAAGGCTAGTCTGGTCTACAAAGTGAGTTCTGGTCTGCATCTTTTGTATCACAAAAACCAGACATAGTGATGCATGGCAATAATCCCTTGGGAGGCAAAGGCAAGTAGAACCAGAAAGCTAAAATCATACTGGCTACACATAATTTGAGGACAGCCTAAGACATGTAAGAGCCTATCCTAAAACAAAACTGAGCTGGCCATGGTGGTAGGAGACTTTAATCCCAGCACTTGGGAGGCAGAGGCAGGTAGATCTTTTTGAGTTCAAAGCCAACCTGGTCTACATAATGAGTTCCAGGACAGCCAGGGCTACACAGAGAAACCCTATCTTGAAAAACAAAAACAAGCGAACAACAACAACAAAAATAAAAGCTAGGTGTGGTGGTACATGCCTATAATCCCAGCACTTAGGAGACAGAAACAGGCAGATCTCTGTGAGTCCAGGCCAGCCTGATCTACATAATGAGACTCAGGACAGCCAGGGCTATGTAAGAGACCCTCTCTCAAAACAAAACAAAAACAAACAAAAATAAAAACTAAAACCCTTCCTCCCATACTTTTTATAGCAGAAAATCAGAACTTGTAGCTAGAAATTATGATTGGTTTGGAACATACCATCTCACTGCTACAATACAGCGTGTCAGGAGTATCAGTCATTCTAATCGCCCATTGTGAGACAAAGTCCAGATTGGCTTTGGAAACTACACAAACCTTCCAAATTCAATAGCAATCATGCTATTTTTTCACATTTTTCCCCTAGTAATATTATCACCAGCAGAATTTGCTAGGGTTTACCAGCAGAATTTGCTACTAGGCCACAAAAATTAAAGGGGGAAAAAAAAAAGAACTGCTGATCCTATTCTCAAAATTGACTAGTTTCCAGGTTAAATAGCAAGCAGATAAGAGCCTTGCTGTTTCCTTATACCCTAGTACTGACAGCATCACAGTTTCTTCTAGTTCAGACATCTTTAATATTTTACAAAGATCACTTCTGAGGTGAAATTGAGTCCGAAAACCAGTGTATTTTCCAATGAATGTTTTCTAAGCAAAACAAAATCATTCCTTCTGCTCTTGCCCTCATCTGCCTGAACTGGTGGAGAAAAAGGTTTGGCCATCCTTGGCTCCCGAGAAAGATGGAGAAGGAAGGCAGTGAGCTAAGCGTGGACTGCCAACTTTATGCCAGCTGCAAAAAGGGAAATATTAAAGCCACAGCAGCCTTTTTGAGAACCCATTCATGCCGGGCGCCACTAGAAGGAAATCTGCATTGGCAGGTTTTGTTATTTTTTAACTTGACCCTGACAATACCTGCTGGGCTACCTGTGCTTTCTGCCAAAGAAGTGTCAGATGAGAGAGGAAGTTTGCGCACCTGGTGAATTCAACCTTACAATACCACTTGAGGCAGGGAAGAGAGAGAAAAGCTACTACAAGAAAGAACAGAGCCAAGAAATGGAAACTGGGGAGGAGGAGGAAGAGTAAAGAAACAAACACTTGGGAGGAATTCTTTTATGTCATTTTCCAAGATCACGTTTCACCACAGGGACAGTAGTAATTATGTGGTCCAGTGCCTAGGAGTGTGAGAATACACTGCTCTGTGTTTGCATGTGTCTACCTGGCGCTCAAAGGGAAACTGCATCAGCCACTGTGTCTGCTTAGATTTTGATGACCTATTTGGCTAGGCTGCTCCACTGCAGAATTTCCAAACACTTGTAATTAAACATTAAGTGGTTTCTTAATGGACTGTCTTTTCCAAAATGGCCTTTCTTTAATTTACAATCAGTACGTCTGTCCAAAACATTAATTGCTTTTGCCCATTTCAGTTACACTTTGCCCAATTCCTGTAACAACCCTATTCCTACCCCCGCCCCTACACACACTTCCCTGAGAATTTTGAAGCTATTGGTATGGAAGGGGGTAGTTTTGAAGACATTCAAAGCAAAGCCAAGCTTGTTGGCAGCAACCTTCACACAACAGGGCCAGGACACATGACACCATATGGAGCTTCAGCAGCCACCGGCTTGAAGACCCATGTGTGTGCTCAGGGCAAAGCACTGTTATGCGCTCTCTCCACACCCAGCACAGCCAGACTATCACAAAAGGCACATTTGTGCATCAGAATGCTCAGTGCAAATGTATTTGAAAGAGTTTGGTAGGGGGTGGTGAAGGACTTTAGCTCAGTGGTAGAGCACTTGCCTAGCAAGCATGAGGCCCTGTGCTCAGTCCCCAGAACCAAAAAAGGAGAAAGAGCATGTCCATTAACTGGAGTGCTGACAATGAACTGGGGGTCCTTTCAAATCCCACACACCTTTTTATACCCACCAGTGTCTTCCTGTGCCTGGACTGCCTGCTATCATCATGTTCCCCCCTTAATATAAATGTGAGCTGTGTAGAAGCTCTGCATGCCAGATCCAGGAGAGGGCAGGAACAGAGAAGCCCCTTCATTATCTGAAGAAACTATCTTTGTGATTCCCACCCTTCTCTTTCTCTCCTCCTTCCTATCCTCTTCTTCCTCTTCGGTAGTGGGGTTGTGAAACAGGGCCAGGCTGGCCCCAAACTCATTATGCAGCTGAGGATAACACTGGACGTTTAATCCCCCATGCCCACTTTCAGAATGGTACTATTACAGGTATGTATTACCAAGTCTGGTTTATGTAGTAGGCAAGCACTCTACCATTTAAGCTAGCCTCGGATCTAGTTCCTAAATCCAAAATAAAGTTTACAGGAAACCTTAATTTTGGCTAAGTTATATCCTGGAAAATCCTGTGGCCATTCTAAGTTACACTCTAAAACCTCTAAAGCCACAAAACCTCATTTGTGTGTGTGTGTGTGTGTGTGTGTGTGTGTGTGTGTGTTTAATTTGTTGATTGCTAGCATACTGTCAGTATCTGTTGTTTGAAGAGATGCACAGAGACATAAGACACTGGCGTTGTGCTTGCTGTCCTTTCCTTCTCCTAAGAAAGCTGACATGGCCAGACAGTGGTGGTGCATGCCTTTAACTCCAACATTCAGGAGGCAGGGGCTGGGAGATCACAGTGAGTTGGGGGCCAGCCTGCAGAGCAAGTTCCAGGACAGCAGCGCTACACAGAGAAACCCTGTTTGAAAAACCAAAAAAAAAAAAAAAAAAAAAAAAGCAAGCTGACATGGCAAAGATGGCAAAGGGAATACTTCCTCTTCAATAACTTCATTTCTTGTAGAATAAAGCAGATCTGCTTGAACCTGCTAAGGTTCCTGCATGGTGTGACTGCCAAGCAGAGAGAGAGAGGGCTAGATGGTGGCACATACTTTTAGCCTCCATTTTGAGAAAAGATGGGGAAAGGATTGGCAAAGAACTTGAGACCACTCTGGGCTGGACAAGATGTTGAGAGACCGGATGTGGTACTGTGCCCCTAGTCCCAGCATGGAGGCAGGAGGATCAGAAGTTCAAGGCTGGTCTCAGCTGTATAAAGAGTAAGTATTCTTCCTTCCCTAGCTTTACATGCTTTGGTGTGTGTGTGTGTATGTGTGTGTGTGTGTGTGTGTGTGTGCACATAGAGGCCAGAGTTTGAAATCAAGCATCTTTCTCTGTCATGCTGGCCACTGGCTAAACAATTATCTCCGGGATTCACCAGTGCCTGCCCCTCCCTTTCATTAAGAGGCCCTGTATTCAGTTCCCAAAAAAGGGAAAGAAATCAGTTCCATTCACTGGAGGGTTAATGGGCATTGAATACATGGTGTCCTTTGAATTCCCACACATTGTGATTACAGACAATGACCACTTACTGTACCCAAATTTTAGATGGGTGCTAGGCTTGAGTGGCAAGTAATGAACAATCTCCCCAGGCCAGCTTTATAAGGTTTAAACTGAACATCTCCCACATTCCTTGAAGGAGAGGGGATGCTCTTATACAGTCCTCTCATGACTGAGATATTTCTTATTTGCATGCCCTTTAACTGAAATTAGTCTTTTTGATGATCCAACCCAACCCAACTCCTGCCTGTCAGGCAGGTTAAACCTCTTTAGACACCAGTATGTTGTTTCCGGTCCTTGCCCCATGGGAGACCTTACAAAGAACATCCCTGCTTGCATCCTGAGATATATTGTGGCTATGTAGTCTTAAATTGCTTGCTTGCAAGACCTATGTGCTGAAGAGATGCTTCTCTTTTTGTAGATATGGCCCTTTTTGCATAGTCAGGTTTCTTGAAACACCAGCCCTTCAATTGACTTACTCATTTTCTCTGATATTCCTTAGAGAGCTAAATTGACATACTCAGCAAATTTATTTGAACCAATTCATCACCAAATTCTCTTCTCTTTCTGTCCCCATCAATATTAGTTGATTGGCATAGTCTTTTTTTTTTCCCAGTTATTTGCTTACTTCTTTTTAAAACCAAGAGCACAATTTATAAGCTCTTTATTATTCTATTACCAAACTAGTGTATCTCATTTTCCTATTAAATGTTGCCAGTGTTTGGGGGAGTGTGGAGTGGATTGGGAGCTCTGTGTGAGCCATAGTTAGAAGGAAATTAAAACCATGTTGGGACAGTATTTCTAGAGATGAATTAACCCACATCATATATAAGATGCCAGTATCATTCTCAAGGATGGTGAACACAGGTGGACATTTGGAATGCTTGAAGCTGAGAAATAAACCACTTGCACTGATGGAGAAATATTTTAAGTCTAAGATGGAGAGGACTAAAAGTACTATTTAAAACAATAGGGTGATTTGTTTCACTACAACTGAACCCCCAGTGCCAGCTCCACCTTTGTTGTTCTTTCTTTCCAAATGTATTTGTGGATTAAAACCCTCACAGTCTGTGTGATTGCTGAGCAAAAGAAATAGACTTTTGGTGGAAGGCACACATACAATTAAAAATGAACCCATTCATGTGGCTACATTGTCTGTACCTCTCTATACCATATATATGTAACATGTTTTATAGTTTTTCTTGAATTTTTCTCATTGCATCCATATTCCTGTCCTGTGGTGAAATGACTGCAGTCAGTATCAGCTCGGAGCTGTTGATGGTTTTGCTGGTCAAGGGATGTCAACAGTAGTCATGATAATTATGCTAACAGGAAACCTTTTGTTTGTTTTGAGACAAGTTTTCGCTGTGTAACAGCCCTGGCTATCCTGGCACTCTGTAGACCAGGCTGACCTTGAACTCACAGAGATCCACCTGCCTCTGCCTCCCAGAGTGCTGGGATTAAAGGCATGTGCCACCATTTTAGGCATGACAGGAAACGTTTATGGAAGACACTGCGCTGAATACTTTACTCTTCAAGCCTAAAAGATCTATTGTGTTATAGAGAAGCTTGGATTTAACCAAGAGCATCCAAATCCAGAGGTGACTGCTGAATGGCTATCCTGACATTCGCCCTGTTTGAACTCAGGGCCAATCATCATCATCATCATAATGTGAGATCAATATTACATTTTCTAACACATCTAGAAACTGTTGCTTTGTTGTATCGTTTTTTCAAGTTGCCTCAATAAAAATAACCAACAAAGGTAACTCAAGGGCAGGGGTCTATTTTGGCTCACAGGTTGTGGGTATTGTCAGTCCTTCATGACAGGGCACTCCATGTGGTGATCCTGAAGCAGCTGCTTACACTGTATCTGCAGTCAGGAAGCAGAAAGGGATGAGCCTACTACTTCATAGTTTTTACCTCTTTTCATTCAGTCCAGAACTCCAGCCCATGGAATGGTGCCACCCAAAATTAAGGTAGGTCTTCCCACTTCAATTTAACCTACCTAAATAATCTTTCACTGGTATGCCCAGAGACCAACCTAATAATGATAATCCCTCACGGGCATGCCCAGAGATTATCTAATATCTAGATAATCCCTCACAAACACATGCAGAGGCCAACCTAATCTAGATAATCCTGCAAGGTGTGAACCAACGTTTATCTCCTAGTAATTCAATTTCCTTTCAACCAGACAACCAACACTAACCATCACACTGTGAGAGAAGGTGGGTCCCCCCCACTTTGTATTTTGTTTTTTGTTGTTGTTGTTTTGTTTTGTTTTTGAGACAGAGTTTACCCTGTAGCCAAGGCTAACTTCAAACTGTAGCAAATCCCTAAAATGTTGGGATTACAGGCAGGAACCTCCCACCTTGTGGAGCTCATTATTAGATTATGTTAGATTAAGGTTTTTACAATGTTGGGAGCCTAGAGATTAGATGCCCTCCCCCAAATCAACTTGCAGATAAGGTTGTGGAAAATTAACCAAAACTCAGGAAAAATTATGAATCTTCAGGAATACAGCAGAATAAGATGACTACATGTGTACAGGGGAAGCACAGGCTTCCTTTGTCCCCAAATGTGTCCAGTGAGCAATGAAACACAGACGGAAGAGAGACCTGAATTGAAAACCCATCCCAGCCTCTCTCACTGATCTCAGATTTGTTTTTATTTTATTCTGTATGTACCAATATGGACTTGAATGTATTTTATACTTCATATGTACAGGTATGTGGCTACCTGAGGAGGCTAGGAAAGGGTATTGGGTTCCTTGGAACTAGACTTACAGGTGGTTGTGAGCCATCCCCATGTGGGTGGTAGGAACCAAATCTGAAGTCTCAGCAAGAGTATCAACTATTGGACATCTCTCTAGCCCTTGGCTAGGTCTTAAAAGAGAGGCGAAATCACTAGTTTAAGATCTATGTGAGCCAAGATTTGATAGCACATACCTTTAATCACAGGAGATTGAGGCAGATGCGGCCCTGTGAGTTTAGGGCCATCCTGGTCTACATACTAAGTTCCAGGCCAATCAGGGGTACATAGTAAGATGTTATTAAAAAAAAAAAATCATCAGCATCATCCCTTCCTTGATCTGGATGAAGATGTTGCAGTAGGCCAAGAGAGGCTTATCTCCCATCTCCTTTCTTCTGGACTCTACACAAACCATCTCTTGTGGAATAAACAGACACAGTATGAATGAGAATCCTGGAATTACAGTCTATATAGTCCAGTGGTTTGCAATCTTCCTAATCCTGCCATCCTTTAATACAGTTCCTCGTGTTGTGGTGACCCCTGAATATACAATTAATTTTGTTGGCAAGGCAGTGATGGCACATGCTTTTAATCCCAGCACTCAGGAGGCAAAGGCAGGTGGACCTCTGTGAGTTCCAGGCCAACCTGATCTATGGAGCAAGTTCCAGGTAGCCAGGGCTGCAAAGAACATGTCTAAAAAAAAAAAAAAAAAGTTATATGCTATATTCATTGCTACTTTATAACTGTAATTTTGCTACTATTATACATTGTCATGTAAATGTCTGATATACAGGGTAACTGAAAGGGTTGAGAACTAATATAGTCTCACCACAATGGCTTGTCAACCCTGTGAAAGGGTTGAGAACCACTGATACAGTCTCACCACAATGACTTGTCCTTTATTCACTGAGAAAAATGCTGTGACTCTCTTTATAATGTCTGAAGCTTGTATTATCAAGACATGGCAGACAAGATCAGTCTTCAACAGCAGCAATATTTCAATATTTGTTTCATGTGCTACTTTGCCACAATCATACACAATCATACAGGATTGCACAGTGTTCTAAAATGCACCACTTTAAATTGTATCTTTAAAAGCCAGATACAATGTGCCCATCTTTGTTTCCTCATTAGTAATTACAGTGTGTATTTATTTGCAGTATCATTTTGGAGGAGAAGATACCAGACAGTGAATTGCAAATATCAATTAATTTTTTAAAAAGTGAGACCATACATGAAAGATGGAATGACCCTGTGGGAGGCCGCCATGTTTTATCTGACATTGGTTGCTGGGAACAGCAATCCTACATAAATTGTGTTGCTATTTCATCTTCTCCAAGCCCACTCACTGCTAAAATACCTAAAATAACATTTTTGCTTTTACCACCACCAACACATAGAACTTAATAAACTTATTAGATTACAAGATGATTCATTAGGTATGGTGCTTGGGGCCAAGGCTCAAGACTTGAGTGCAATCCTGGAAACCTATGTAGTGGGAGAAAATGAGTTCTATAACTTGTTCTCTGACCTCCATACACCTGCCAAACAAACTAATTTTTTTTAATTAAAGCAGATTATTAAAAATGTCTTCATTATTTTGAGACCACTTCAATTTTTTTTCTTTGTTTTTTGTTGTTGGTTTTTTTTTTTTTTTTTTTTTTAAAGCAAGGTTTCTCTGTAACTTTGGAGCCTGTCCTGGAACTTGCTCTGTAGACCAGGCTGGCCTCAGACTCACAGAGATCTGCCTGCCTCTGCCTCCCAAGTGCTGAGATCAAAGGTGTGTACCACCACTGCCCAGCTCAATTATTTTTTTCAGTCTATTAGTCTACTCTAGAGAAATCTAGCAGAATCAAACAACCATTTAATGAGGATATTGGGATAGGAGATGGAGGAAAATTCCTTCAGAACAGTGAAAGTATGTTTCTAGGTTTGCAAACTAAAGCCAGGAACCATAGGATATTCAGCTGATGCAGATTCTTCTACATATGTGAAAAGTGCCTCACCATAGGTCACTTAGCCTTCTCCCTTTGGGCACCACCACACAGGGCATTTTTTATTGACAAAAACAGCCTTTATTTTATTTTTTATTGCTTCCCTCACTTCCCCATTGTTTAGCCCTGACTGATGCCAAATTAGTTTATGACTGTCTGTAATGACCCTGCCTGCCACTTGCAAACATTAAGCCATTTCCAAAGCAATAAAAACAGTTCTAGTTCTAGACTTGCTTTTTACATTTTAAGATATATGTGTGTGTGTACACACTATATATATATGTGTGTGTGTGTGTGTGTGTGTGTGTGTGTGTGTGTGTGTGTGTATATATATATATAGGCAAAAACCAACATACTTTTTCTAGTTACAGGTATGTTGTTCAGTTTATTGGGTAGAGAACATACAATCACCTTTGCAGCCTTTTAAATTTGTATTGGATTCTAAACTCCCACATCTTAGTTCTTGGGCATTTTATTCGATAAAGCCCTTCTACCTTTTAGTCCAACAAAGACCAAAGACTTTGGATACAAAAATTTTAAAGTAACTGCTGAAGAAGACGCTTCAATTGTGCTGGTCTAACTGGCAATCTATGGAAGGCCACATGAGTCTCTCAGAGATAACGCCCTCGCCTTTGACCTTCCAGTCACCAGCTTGAATCAAGCAGAGATTAACAGTGTCCAAGGGTTGCTATCATCTGATGATGGCTTGGGAGCTGATATGAAATAAATTGCTAGTATCTTGTGTCTCCTTGCCTGAGGTCACCTGGTTCAGACTATTTTAGGACCAGATCCAAATCTTGGCTGAAATAGTTGACTCTAAATGGAAACCTCTGCAAAGGGATCAAATGCTAAATAAACCTACAGATTATACTTCTTCTTGCACTAATGGAAGATAGCCTGTCAGACAAGGACAGCAGTAAGCTAGGGAGTTAGGGTCTGGAAAAACAGGCAAGGTGTATAGATTAAGAACATCTGGCCTGTGAGTGTTTAATTCCACCCTGGGTCCCCATCTCATCTTGGATCTCTCTCATTCCAATGGTATAGCCATATCTTCTTCCTGACTCACATCCTTTACCTATCGCTTTGTCTAAAGTAACAAACATCAGGCTTTAAATGAAATAAACTTTCAACAGAGCTGGGCATAGCAAAGCATGTCTCTAATCCTAATGTTTAAGAAGACAAGGCAGAAGAATCATACTAATTTCCATCCCGGTAAATCATAAGCCAGGCAAGGATACACTGAGAGATACTGTCTTAAGAAGTCTCAAGAAAACTAAATTAACAAACAAATGAAAAATAAGGAACTGAGGAATGGCTACTAAGTTTGAGGAAGGGAAGAGGGAAAGAGATGGGTAGAGGAATAGAGACAAGAGACTATTATTTGGTTATTTTGTTTAATCAGACTTTATGGTCAAATGAAAATACTCTGTGTGTGTGTGTGTGTGTGTGTGTGTGTGTATGTGTGTGTGTGTGTGTGTGTGTGGTTGTAGCAGATTGTACATAGAACTTTGCAAGTGCTCTACCACTGTGCTACACCCCAGCCCAAATTTTCTACTTTACATTTTATTTGGAAATACTAACAAAATTCACTCCTGTTTAAATCTGACTTAGGTTTTTATTGCTGTGAAGAGACACCATTACCACAGCAACTCTTACAAGTGAAAACATTTAATTGAGGGGGCTCGCTTACAGTTTCCATTATCTTCATGTGTGAAAGTGTCAGATCTACTGGAACTGGAGTTGTGGGCTGTCATGTGGGTGCTGGGAATTGAACCCAGGTTCAACTGGAAGAGCAGCCAGTGCTTTTAAACACTGGGCCATCTCTAAAGCCCCTAGACTTTACTTTTAAACTATCTTTCTTTTTTCTTATTTTTCCCGGCAGTACTGGGAATTGAACCTCTAGGATTTCATGGATGCAAGACAGATGTTCTACAACTGAGCTACAGCCTCAGCTGAAATGTTTTTATGAACACAAACACCTAACATATCACATTGTTGCCCAAATATCTCTGTCCCATATTAAAATTTTCCTTCTACTAAACAATAAAAATTTTTGGAACTCTGGAACCAAAAAGAATTCAAAGGTGACCAAATGTACTTGGATTATCAGTGGAAAAGCAATGGGCCTGTGTATGCATCAGGTGTTGTTCAAATAGTAACTCAAATTTCATTTTAGGCCAATTCGTTAAACCAGCCGTCTAAATGGGTCCTGGCACTGAATATCAGGTCTCTCCATACACCAGCTGGTAAGGCGTCTGAGCTGGAACCGGAAGCCACCGTCAGCAGTGCTGGGCTGGAAGCACTTCCTCAAGGACTAAGGACAGTCTCTGACTATCTTCCCCCTCCTTGGAACACTGGGAGGCCTGGAGCCCTGAAACCCAGCTCCTACATCTGTTCACGGCGGGGAGCCGAGGGAGGAAACCTGGCCTTAGCCAACCGGCCTGGGGCTGTGTGTGCGAAGGGTCAGGGCCCAAGTGGGAGGATGAGATGGCCACATCCGACTGTCACCCCCATGCCAATGCCCTCGGATCATCCTGGTCCCTGGTTCTCTGGGACTCCCTGGAAGAGCAGCATCTCCGACTCTACTCTGTCGGGACAGCACGAATGTCCACCCCGCTGGGGTGCTGGCAGCGGGACCATGTGCAGCAGCCAGAGGGATTTGGGTAGCCAGCGTTTCGAGGTCCTTTTCTCAGAGGTGCCAACTCTGGTTCGGTGGGTCATACTTTCAGTGTCCCAAACAACTGACTAGAAAACTGCCCCTCAGACACTAAAGTATTCTCTCTCCGGGTAAGGTCTCTACACCCTCCAAATGACCTGAGCACCGTTCGCAGGGGAAGGGGCCATCCCCAGGAGATTTAAAGCATGCACTTTGCAGCCAGAGGTGACCTAGCTTTCTGTGCTTGTTGAGTGAAAGGTGGGGGTCGAGAAAAGAAAAGCGGTGTTTTTGCCAGATATTCCTCAAACCCACTCCTTGGAGACTCTTCCATCAGGTCACTGATGCTCTCAGCAGTGTTCAGAGAGCCTCCTCAGCCCTCTGAAGAGCCCTGGGGATCTTGGACACTCACTGCCTGGTATTACCTGCTGCCCAGCAAGGGCCTGGAACTTCCAAAACCACAGCTTTTCAGGGAGAGCCCCATTAAAAGCAGGGATAGGGTGCTCGCTCGCTTTGGCAGCACATATACTAAAATTGGAACTACACAGAGATTAGCATGGCCCCAGGGCAAGGATGACAAGCAGATTCAGGAAGTGTTACACATTAAAACAAAAAGACCAGGGAAGGGAGGGACAGTGGCTCGGAAGTCACCTCCTTATATCTGAAGGTGACCTTATGCCCACAGTCAAGTTTTTCTCTTCCTCTTTCCAGAGCAGTACTCAGTTGTTCAGAGGTTAAATGATGAACATAAGTTCCAGGCTTTGCTGGGAACAATGCCTTTTCCTAAGAGCATTGAAAGTAAAAAAAAAAAAAAAAAAAAAAAAAAAAGCTTTAGCTGTAAGCTGATAATGGAGTAGCTGTGGTCAGACACCCATTCCCCAACCTCACTATTGGGGACCATGTTATCACATAACACCCATTAGACCCCAGTAATCCGCTATCAACACGTTTTTACAGCCATTTGAATGTTAAGGAGATTTTTATTAATAGTTCATGATCCTAAAATATGACTGGTGGTTTCTGGAAACATTTTAATAACTCTGAATTTTGATCTTCTGGTTATAATGAGGTCTAAGGCTTCTGGAGGTTAACGTTGTGAGATTGGGTCTGGGCCTAAAGGAGGGTGTTCACTGAATTGAATACTTAGGTCTCTAAGTACCTACCCTCTTGCCTTGACTTGAAAACGTGGGAACAAAGGCTCATAGACAGTATTTCCCAAGTTGGTTCCTTCACTAGCTGTCCAAGGTGGTGGGGGGATGTGGGAAGTAACCAGCAACCAAATGCCTGGTAGGAATGGGCACCTAGTTTTTAAGGAAGCCCTTAGGCTGGAAATGGCTCTGAGGGATATCAAGCAGACTAAGAAATCCTTAACAGGAAATTGCCTTTCCCATCCTTGCAAGTAGGCAAGTTAAATAAGACTATGACAGTAGAGGGAGGGTGGCAGGAGATTCCGCCTGATTTTGGAACATCCTTTTCCCTCCTGGAACCAACATAGGTCAATTCAAACCTCACCAGCTTACCAGTATGTTTGCTATGGGATTCTTTTTTATTCGACTTGTTTATTTGTTTTCTTCAAAATACTGTTTCCACTAAGAATCAGAGGTAAAGGGTGGAGGAGGTTGAGGAATAAAAATAAGTCCTAGACCTCATGCTGTTAGACTTTCCCTCTAGGAGAAAAACAAATTTTGAAGATATCCTTCCCTGATGATGGTGTGGCTGCCCTGGCACCCACAGTCGTCTTTGACTAAATGGATTGGACCTGGTGGGGCTCCTTTATTTGAATCTGCTTATTGTTTGTTTGCAGTCAACAGCGGGTTGGTTTTTAAACATAAAACATAGTGCTGGCAGGAGGGGAAGTCTGGCTGCTTCTCTTTAGCATTTGGGAGGGACCTCCTTTGGTTACGAGGACTGTTGCATAGTAGAAGGCCTTTCAAATGCATTACCTGCTTCCTCCTCTCCAACCATTTCCCCATACACAAGTTTCTAGCTTCCGTTTCCTTCTAAGCACTTCCATCAGAAAAACCACCTTTTCCAAATAGTGTATGCACCCTGCTCGAATTGAGCATAAAACAATTTTTAAAAACACTACTCCAAGTCACATTACTATTAGCAAGCAGTTGGAAAGAGAAGCTCCAAGCAATACCACACAACGTCTCTCAACACACTGGTCTACTACAGCTTCACGTGTAATGTTAATTCTGAGACAAACCCTATAATACGTGTAGTTGTACGGCCAATTCCCCCAAAATATCGGGGTAGCTCCCCTTAGGGATTTTGCTCTCCCCCTTGCAGGAGTAGACCGTCTTTGGTCTTTTTTTGTTCCGCTAACCCAAGGGCAGAAATACTGTTTTTGGGGGATAATTAGGTTTATCAGTGCAACCTGCTCTGACAGGGTGAGGGAGAATTACAAAAGAAAAGCACGGGTGTCCAGAGCCCTGCTTGCAGATATGAGTATGCAGATGCCTTGATATGAGCACAAAGGGGGTTGTTGTCCTTCCTAATGGTTGAAGAGGAAGGCAAAAATTCAGACACAGGCCATGGACCAATAAATAGATCATAGCGCCTTCCCGTCCTGTTTGCTTCTGACGGTATGGGATGAGTCGGTTACCTGCCCGGCTTCTTTGTGTAGTCTTTTGCATGATTAAGACACAACTCTGCATGCAAGGGACCCCACCTAACATCAGCATACCCGGTTTTGGGTTACAGCGTCGTCTTAATAACAATAGCGAGTTTCTCACCAGGCGTGAGGCTCTCGGCTTCGAACTTGTGTTGTGATGTCTGGCGGCTTCTGATTAAATGGAGACTCGCACTTATGTGAGGCCTCTGCACTGCAGGTACTGGAAAGGGATGATTTGGCAACCAGGCGACACTCTGGACACCAAAAGGAGCCGTTTCTCCATTCCAGAACTTGCTCACCTTCTGGGCTGCTGCACCGGATCCAAACCAAAACCAGACTCGTGGGGAAACGAAATGCAGGGTGTGGGGTGTGGTGGCAGAAAGGGGATAAACGAGGCTGATGAGTGCCAGTGGGTTGCTCCGAGTCAGTATCCGGCTCCCAGCAGAGGACCCGACTCGGTGAAGTCACTACCTAAGCACCTGGCTGTCCTTGAAAGTACCCAAGGGCAGGCCCAGCTGGGCGCCCCGGTTCGAGGAGCATTAGGAGCCCTCAAGCTGAGTGACCCGCTTCCCCAAGCTTCCGGGAGCAGCTGTCCCCTCCCAAGCCGCCTGCGGCGCACCCCCCAGAACCCAGCAAAGCCAGCCGTCTCCTCCAGGTCTGCTTTCTCAGCACTGGTCGGATGCATGCGGCTCGCCGGCCTCTGGGGTGCTTCAGGCCGCTGGGACGCAGGAAGCTTGCCTCCCAACTCGCTTTCTAAACCCCGAAATTGACTTGACCCCTGGACTCTCTGAGCCTGAAATGTCCGAACGATACCCACCCTCACTCGGGCTCAGTGGCTGCGGCCGTGGCAGGGCAGGGTGGCACTCGGCCCTGACTACGATGGCTCCAGGTCAGGGGACAGGGCGGAAGGGACATGCTAGAACCGAGCCCTACTAAAAAGAGCCACCAGGCTAGGTCAGGGCCTGCATCTCCACTGGCAGCGTCCAGGAGGCACTGACTGCACAACCGCCTGCAGCTCTGCCACAGCTCCCAATCCCGGGACACGGCTGGGACCACTTTCCTAGCAAGATAGTTGCTAGGAAGGGCAGCCGTGAAGAAAAGAGGGTCTGAGGCCTTTCTTGGGCTACCTTGACCAACCAGGCTCTTTTCTCAAAGTTGCGTCCGGCCTCTGCAGCTGTTCTTTCTGGGTATTTGAGTGTAGAGGCAGATAGGTACTGGCACACACAAATGAAATTAACCGAACTGGGAGTTGAGAAAACTAAACTAAACCTGGAGGTTTCGAAAACCAGAACTTACTTGGTTTGATTGAATTTCTCTTCAGATATATGAAGGGAACACTCCCACGGTGAAATCCCCACACCTCACCTCTGCCCTCCCAAACGAAGATTATATTGCAGGCTCGCTTCCGGTTAAACATCTCCAAGACTCGTTTGGAGACGAGTCATTTCAGTACCAAATATCAGGCAGTATGGGACTTTTAAACTTCATCAAATCCAATCTTGATTAGTAGTGGCGATCAGAACTCTGCATGTCTTTTAAGCCAATGCTAGCTTCCCACCCCCTCCTCTTTGCCTTTGATGGTAGGAAATCCTTTCTACTTTGGGCATCCATTCAAAGCAATTGAACTGTGTGGTTTCAGTTAAACGAAGTTGTGCAAAAGTGAAAAAAAAAATTGGTCTTAGAGACCTCCTTTAACTTCGTTTTCAGACCCTGAAGAAACCAAGTCATTTGCTGAGTAGCCCTAAAGTTGTCAAATACTCTTGTTTTTTAAGGTACCGGCTCTGTCCTTGCTAAGGTTCCCTGAAAATCAAAGGTAGTGTGAGAAACAGGTTATTTAGGAGTTATTTAACTATTGCACAGTAAAAAAAAAAAAAAAAAAAAAAAAAGGCAGGACTAAAAAAATTAGATCTGGGAAAAGCTAAAGACCCTGGGGCCCCCATGTCACTTCAGAGAAGACTACAGACGATGAGTCCGCTTCAGGTCCAGGGAGATACAGCCATCGAGCTCTGTACTTGGTGATAGCTGTAAAGCATTGAGTTTTATTTAGCAGTGAAACAACTTTACTCATTAGAAAACAAAATGGTTGCAACTGCTAATCTTCATTTACAGAGTTACAATCAAGAGTCATTGAATTTGGTCAAATTTAAGAACATAAGAAATTTAAGATGAAATTAAATAGTTTTTACCCGAGGAGCACCATAAGCATTGGCCATTTGTCTTTTCTAGTAAGTCCTACAACCAAGACTCTCCTTTCCTCAAAACACACACACAGACACACAGCACTCATCAGGATGCCTTATTTCAACTACTGAAATTATAGGTTTTTAAAGTTTTCTGAAACTCTTTTGTTCAGAAATCATTTCTGCATGAATTGCTTTCAGATTCTGATTACACTCCCTCTCAAGTTTACCTCAACTTTCTTTTTAAGAAAAAAAAAAGCTCAGAGATAACTGAATCAAATTCTTGCCATTCTCATTTTTTGAAATACTCATTTTCCCCTAAACATACACACACCTGATCAATCTTAAAAAACAAAACCAAACATACTAACAAAGTGCCTAATAATGGAGTCAAGCTTGAGCAGGGAAGAAAAGGCTGATAAAAGCTGACTGGGAAATGTAACTCAATTTGGAGCAATCCTGAAGGAAGTCACAGAACTTTACAAATCACTGCCCTTTATAGATCAGCAAAAGAAAAGGTAAAAACATAAGGAATAAAATCACTTGTGGTGGGGAAAAGTGAGGCTGACTATAGGCTTTCCATTTACAAGTAATGGTATAAAATTAAACTAGACCCAGCGTTGTGCTAGAACCATTTTAATATAATTATACATATCTGCCAAATCCAGGAAGAAAGGGTTTATGCATATATAACTTCCAGTTAACATCTGCAAGCATAAATGACAATGATCTCAGTTTAAGATTCACCAGGATCAGAGCAGTGACCAATGGGTTTCCACTGCCAGGCTTACCAACAAGAAATTATGGATGAGTTAGGGTCCTTTGCTTCTTCTCCATCCTTGACCAGAGACGGCAGGACAGCTCACCTCCAGCCAAAGTTAATCTTTCCACATAAGTATTCAGTTGCTCTGAATTTTGCTTATAATTATAACCTATTTAATCACAGAAGAACCCCTGCATAGATGGAGTTCAAGGTTGCATACAATAACAGGAGATCACAGTTTTGAAGTCTAGCACAGATTAAAAACCACAGATGTACCATTTATATAAGACACACACTGATTGTCTCTTAAACTACATATTGACTCCTTATGAACATTATTTTTTTTAAATAAAGTAGTGCATCTAGGACAATCAGTCGCACAATTCACACAGCCCTGAAAAGTTTTTCAGTGCCAACTACCAGTTGGTCATGAAACGTTAATGAGCTTGGGGCACTGTCCATTCCTAAGATTCAACCAAGGATTGGCTAAAACACCGGATCACCTCTGCTTCGAAGAGTATGACCTCTCAACTTAGTTGTGTTTGATCTTTATTTTGAGTGGTGTTTGGTTGCATGTGACTAGAATATTTGATCAATCATTTGCAAATCAGAAAACCAATGATCTAGAACTATGACAGAATCTTAAGATTGGTTTGTCCATTTCAGGTTGCTGGTTGGCAGGCCCCTCTAAGGCCTTTCATTTTTCCTTCTATGCCTCTTGGAAACTTTGATCAGAGGAGCTGAGCATCACCCTGCCTAACTCTTTTAACCAATGCCTGGCTAAAACTGGAATGTCCATCCCAGCATATTTAAAAATCACCCACAAAAATAGGTTCTACAGGTCTTCACAAAACCTGGAATTTCCATGAGGATGTCTGATCTTTATAATCCAAGCAGTCAGCATTGAAGTTAAGCTTCCAGGAGGCAGTTTGGTCCTTATAATCCAAGCAATCAGTGGTTGAGTTAAAACCCAAGCTTGAAGCTCCGTATCCCTGGGTGGAAAGAGAAGCTGGGGACTGATTGAGATGGCTGGTAACTGCATTGGTACCCATGGGACTGAGTGTGGCCCCCGGTCCAGGAAGCTGGTGATGCATAGGGGTCAAATAAGATCCACAGTCCATGCCCCCAAAGTAGGAAGTTGAGCCAGCATATCCTTGACTATAACCTGAAGCCTGAGTATAGGTCATAGGATAGGACCTCTGCATGCAGGAGGAGGAGGTGGACAAGGGATCTGACAGTGGGGAAATAGAAGCTGGGCTCCAGATAGACACAGGAGCGCTGCTGCTGGCAATGGTTGGGACTGAGGTACTAGAGGGGGGAGTGAACTGGCCACTTGTTCCACTCTCTGAACTCACTTCCCGTGCTGGAGAGGTCTTCTTTTTGGCAGGTCTCACTTTATTTTGACCTCCATTCTGTTGTTGCTGCTGTTGTTGGCGGCACTTAGCTCTTCGGTTCTTAAACCATACCTTGAAAGGGAAAGAAACTTTTTACCGTGGTCAAAGTAACTCCATAAAGGCAAGAGTGGTCCGAAATTGCATGGCCAGATGACCAGACAATGTCTTTTGCTGATAGACTATTCACAAGGCTCTTCCCCTTACATCTCCCCAGTTGTAAGTTAAGTCCACCTTATGTCCAGTTCATGACAAGAACATTTAAGGTAGTCACACTAATTATAAGGTCAAACTTCTCTACCTTGCTTTCCCATGTTATCTCTCCTACATACAGAGTCCTCACTGTATTTTGGGATGTCCTCAAAAGACTTTATCTGTGTCTTTTAGAGGGAAGTATTCTGCTGCTGCATACCACCAAGAGCAGACTGAGTTCAAACAGTGTACATTGTGCTGTCCAGGAAGGAACAGCTAATACTGAGGCTGGCTCCACGACCTAACGTTTTGTCTCTCCTAGACTCACAAAAGAAATCTCCAAGAAGACACGCTCCTGTGGAGAGGAGATCTGAGCCAGTGTCTGCTGAAAGACACTTTGTAGTGAATGAGATGACTTGTGTGGCTGCTGCTTCAAGCATAAAGGCAGACCTCCATACCAGTCTTCAAGACTCAAGTTTGTGCCTTCAGATTCGTGCACGGCATACTGTTCGCTATACTGATTTACTGATTTGCTACCTTACAAACAAACAAACAAAACTCTGCCTGCCACTCTGAAAATTCTCTTTACCAGCCTTGTACATCCTCTGCAATGCAGGAACTTAGAATAGAAACTACTGACATATGTCCTAACTACAGGTCGTTTTTTTTTTTTTTTTTTTTTGTTTGGAGGGGAGGGGGCAGACAGAGCCTCTTCATACAGCTGGTTGTCCTAGAACTCGATAGATCTGTAGACCAGCCTGGCCTGAAACTCAAAGAAATCGGCCTGTCTCTGTCTCCCTAGTGCTGGGACTGAAAGTGTGACACTGGCTTCAGGGTCATTGACTCCTCTATTGAAGGTGTTCTCTATTTGGATGTGATAACTGTAATGCCCCAAGGCCAAGCTCAGCACCCCTGATGTCCTAAGCCATTTTGTTTATAATTTAGGGCTTTGAGTCAAGAATTACAAATGCTAAAACTTTTTCCAACCCACTTTGAAAAATCCCGTTTTCTGCTTTGTGGCTCACAGTGATGTCTGGCACTTTCAAAAACATGTCCTGCCCAAAGGAGAGTGCCATGTAGGCGCAGATGAGGTGCCAAACACTAACTCCATATGGGTTTGCTCTCCAGTCAAGAGGGAGCTGAGTTTTCTCCCTTTCAGGGTAAAGTGTGGGGGAATTTAGAGCAAGAAAGGGGGATATCTTTACAGACATTGAGAATAAAAAAATATCCGTTAAATAGCAACTAGAAAACTGAGTTCTGTCCTCAATAAGCTATACACACTTACTGTATCAAGTTATTTGATAAAAAGCACCGTTTCTGACTCCAAATAACTTGCTTTATTTCTTCGTGTGCTTTAAAAAAATTTTTTTGGACTGTCCAGGAGCTAGACTCCACGCCCGTTTCCCACACACAAAGCTCACGGAGAGGACCACGTGACTATCGTTGAAATTTGCCCTCAACTGGATATCTCCACCTGCAGGGACTCTTGAGACCCAGAGACTCTAGTACTTTGTGTCTGGAGTTGAATTGCTACTCAACCTTGCAACCAGGACAGAAGCCCTGGTTCACAGGATTAAGGAGAGATAGAAAGCAGAAGAATGGTTCATTGGCTCCAAAATGTTTAGAATTTCAAGCCCTTTTTGGTTGGAGAGCGAGTATACACCAAACTTTAGAGAGGGCGTGTCTACATCTCTCCTACCTGTACCCTGGACTCGGGCAAGTTGATTTTCAGCGCCACCTCCTCCCGCATAAAAATGTCTGGGTACCGGGTCTTGGCAAACAGAGCTTCCAAAACGTCAAGTTGTGCCCTGGTGAATGTAGTCCTCTCCCGCCGCTGTTTCCGGGGAGTGGCTGCAGGACAAGAAGCCCAGGGCCCTTTAGGGTGGGGGAGCAGTTTCTCAGTCACAGGACTTTTGCCTCGGTTCACGACTCCCCCACCTCCCACCGCGTTCCTGCTGAGGATCCCCATCACCTCCGGAACCTCCCATGACACACCACCTCCCATCCCAAGTGTCCCCCTTGGAATACAGAGCATTACTATAGCGCTAACAAAGTAAACCTACAGACAATTCCCACCCCCATGCCCATTTTTGGAAGCAGCCAGACCACACTACCGACAGAAAAGGCTGTTTGGTAAAGTTAAGAGGCTTTGCAAGGACCAGAGGCTAGATAGAAATGACTGGGCGGACGTGCAGCCAGTTCCCACGGTATTTTAGCACCGCAAGGACCTTTGTCCTTGCATCTTTAAAATATAACAATAGTTCAGACTTTTATGAGTATTTGGTGTGGGGGGGGGGAGAGATGTGATGGCGGGGTGTGGGGGAAGGTGCCTAGAATCTGGAAGGAAGCCACGCCTCTAAGGATTAAAGGGCCGGGCCTGGAGGCACCGGAAGCCCCTGGCAAAGCCGGAGAACTGTAGAGGACAGTACTGGAGAAAATTTGAACACTCTTAGGGTGGTAGTAGTTAGAAATTGGGCGTGGAGACTAGCGAAAGCATGTTCAAGTGACAAGGTCAACAACCTTCCAAGACCCTGCCCAGTGAGTGTTCCCCAAGCCACTCTAATTAAGAATGGAGCGGTGTGATTTTCTGTGACTGCTGCAGACCCCAGACTCGTCTCTTCCCAGCCTCTTGTTCCCTCCTGGGTCAGTAAATGCCCAGTGGCTCTAGGATACTTCGTGACAAGAAAAACACGGTGGGGACCCCGTCTGGAGCTAGGGTGAGGGCAGTGAGCCCTCCAACCTCGGAGCTCCTGAGGGGCGAGGATGGGGAAGGGCGTTGAGAATGCGGTGTAATTCACTTACCCGGGTAGCCCACTGAGGGATGTAGCAAGTCCATACCCGAAGTGGTCAGACTCAGCCCATTGACTGCGTAAGGCGGTTGCTTTAGATAAGACATCATGCTAAGGTTGTTTGGAGGCGCAAAGTCGGCCCAAATTGGGGAAACCCAGCCGGACGGTCGCGATTCGCCTGGAGTGGACAGGGTCAGTGTCCTTGGTGGGTGGGTTTGGAGTGATGAACTAAAGTTAAAGCAAGCACACAAACAGAGATGCTGGTTTACTGCTTCTGAGGGAGCAGCTTTCTCCACGTTCCATCACTAACTAAAGAGAGCCAGAGTGACGCTAGACACAGGCTTTTAAAGGACTTGCAGATGCGCCCCCCGCCGTCCCCTCAACCTCCAGCAGCTCCAAAACTAGAGGGGATGGAGCGAGACCAGATAAACCTGTCTTCCCCACCCCCACCCTAAACTTAAAAAAAAAAAAAAGACCCGAGGAAAGCAATTACAATCTGCCTTCCCCTAGAACAAAACCCCACGCCTCCTAATGCACACATTACATTCCTATCCCAACATTTGCATAGGACTCATTGGCTGGCACTAGCTAATTGTCTCAAACAAAACTTGATTGGGGCCATTTGCAGAGACAAAGAACTCTTTGGCTAAATAAATAATGCTGATAACAAAGCCCATTGGTGAGAAACAAAGAAACAATTCAAGAAATCTACCTCTTCCCAGACTGTAGCCTTTCCCTGGCAGAGATTTTAATTATCTTAGCTTTTTTTTTATTACCACTTTCGACTGCTGTGAAACTGAAATGTAAATGCATTTAACATTTAAAATACAAACTTGCTGAACAACAAACTTGAGAAAACTGCCCAACCACTATTATTCCACATTTGAAGTCATTTCCAGTAATCATTTTCACCTAATTAGTAGTCTGGATAATTAGATTTCGAGGTAAGTAACAGATTTATTAGGGTTTTGTAGGACCTTGATTATATGTGTCTAAAGAACTATGGCTAAACAAACAAGTATTTAACTTTTAAGCGACACCCATCAAATATTTAATTTAAACATATTGAAAAAAAAGTCTTCAAGATTGGCACAGGGACTTGCCAGAAATGTTGAAGTTAGAATTCCACCAATCAGAAAAAAGGCAGGCCCCCACATTTTGCAAGTGGGGAATGCATTTGCAGAGCAAGTTGCTTCCTTGATGGTTTGATGAGACTGCAAATCCTGGGGGAGGCAGATTTTGGGGGCTTGGGGTTCTCAAAGGCTGCCCCGGATTTCTGTTTACTGGAGCTGTCTTTCCCACATTTTAGGTTTGAAGTAGGTAAGCATCTAACTAATGAACATGAAACTAATAGGAACTCTTTCTACCTTCCAAATTTCCTATAATTACACAGCAAAAAGAGGTTGGAGGAAGAAAAGAAACAATTCTTTCTGTTCCTCGGTGGAGTCCCCTCCCCCAGAGCTATGTTAATATAGGCAGGCAGCATTCAAGGCTGGCTTTTATTATCTTAAAATTCGGCACCTATCTTGCCAAGATCTTTGCTCGGAAACTTTGACACTCTTAGAAACTTCCTCAAAATGGCGGATACAAGATTGTGAGTTTTCTTTCACCTTCATAATGAAATTTTGTTAATGAAATTAAGGATTGTAGGTTTTCATATTTACCTTGCTTAAGAGACCAAGCAAGGCAAAAGTTTCTCAGAAAGAACTCAACAACTATGAATGACGACTTCCTGCTTTAAATTCAGAACACAAGTAATGTTTTCCCCACCCTAAGATGTGGATTTTTTAAACGTCCTTTTTTAAAAACTGGATTATTAACTAGTAAAACTGGTTGCTCTTTTTAGGTTCTGTATTCCTTCTCCCAAGATCCTCCTATTTGGGGCTGTGAAAATAACAATATTTTAAAAAAGTCATTGCTTATTTAGATAACCTCTGAAGGGGAGTTCTTTGACAATATATTCTTACCCCCTTGAAAAGTTCTGAACTGTTTTATCGGAACTAAAAACCACATCTAATGTTAAGATGGGGGAATGTATTTACTAGTCTAGCTTTCACCCTTAGAAATGCCTAAGAACATCATTTGATAAATGCAACATGTTCCACCATAAAGAACAATAATAAAACATTCGGGGAGAGATCCTTCTTGGAGAGTTAAAATGGCTCAAAAATCTCGGGGTAACCTATTTTCATTTTTCCTCGTAGGGGGGAAAAAAAAAGAGAGACCCAAACCACAGGGACTTACTCCTCCAAATAGCCTAGATAATAAACCCTGACAGAAGAAGAAGGCTGAGGGCCCTTCCATCTAACTTTCACAGCCGGGTAAGGATTTCACCCAGCTTCCTCTCCACGCACAATACAAAGGGGGTGGGGATGCCCTTTCGAAGACATAAGGCTTCATGTGACCGCTCTCGAAGAGAGGTGGCTTCTGAGAGCTCATACCTAGGAGGAAACGGCGGTAGCGTGTCAAGTCCCCGAGTGCCCTCACCTCTAGGCGCAAGCGACTGGGTCCGGCGTCCTTTCCCTGCAGGCCCGCAGATCAGCTAGCTGCCCAGACACCCACGGTCCCTCCTCCACTGCCTGCACTGGCCTGCGCAGCCTTATATCTAACGGTCAATTCGTGCAATCTGTCGCTTCCCCCTCCAAACCCCCCTCCTTGGTGTTTTTTTTTTTTTCTTCCAAGAAGCCCATCTACCAGTTGCTGTGTCCTAGCTCTCGCTCAATAATAATTACCTCGTCCGAGAATTAATTATAATAAATGTTTTCTTGATAAACTAACGAGATAATCCGAGGGGCACACGTCCCTTAATTACAGGCCGTCGTGCTCAGCTCTGCTTCTCGTCCTGGCTGATTAATTTTCTGCATGATGGAGAGGAAACAAAACTACGTGGACTGGCGACTGGCCTGCAGCAGGGAAGAGGACGAGAGCCGGAGGAAGAGAGAAAAGAGGTACGCGGGCACTTGGAAAACAGCCGGCGCTGGCCTCTGCCCCGCTAACTCGAGTGAAAGTTTCTGGCCTCAGGGAATCAACTCCACCACCCGCGAGGGAGGGAGAAAGAAATGTGCCAAAAGGGTTGGTCTTGACTATTAATTATAGTTTGGAGAAGCCTGGATGCTAGGTCTGGAAGGGGAGGCCTTACTTTGGAGGAGTTTGCACAACTCTACCCTTGTGCTAATAACTTTTGATGACCGGGAAAAAGTCGAGGTGAACAGGCGAAATCCTGACCCTCAGAGCCCTGGGATGGAGGACATCCTTTCAACGCGAGAGCAACTCCTCTCCCGGTCCCCTCCCTAAGTGGTGTACCACCTCAGGTCCACGCTGCTGGGCCTTCTCTCAACGACACCTCTTCTCTCTGTAAAGTACAAATTCGGATCGGGGCTCTAGGGTTTCCAGAAAAACGTGTGAAATCGGACACTGGCTCACAATAATCACTTGAACGCACCAACACCGCCTCTTCTTCGGAGTTTGCAGCGCGACCCGTCATCGCCCAGGCCCAATGTTAGAGAGGACCTTCTGATGGTTCCTAGTCAGGCCTTGACCCACGACACGTCATTGTCCCCGAGCCTGAGAAGGCAGTACATGAATGCGCAGGGGGCCTCGATGCTATACCCCCCAGACCCAGAACGACTGAAAAGCCCCAGTCCCAAAGGAGGAATTCCGGAGTTCCTGACCGGGAGCAGCCAGGCGTTCACCCCTACTTCTGACCACCCCAAGTGCGCGCGGAGGCTGCGGCGCGCGCGTGCCCTGAGCAAAGTCGCATTTAAACCCGTCTCACTAGCGGCCTCGCCCTGGTGATCTGTCCCCGGGACTGCGACCACCGCGAGCAGCGCCAGGGGTGGGGGAACTACACCCCTAGGGATGCGGAGGGCGTGATGTAAACTGAGGAGCTCGAGAAGCTTTGAGACGAGGTGGGTCGCAGAACTGCTCTAGGCTAGAGAGAGAAGACGAAAAAGGGAGACCAGGCGGCGCAGGAGTAACCAGACGTCGGCAATTGCGCCTCCTCGGTCATCAGCTTGGGTTTCGGCTCCCGTTGCAAAGCGGGGGGCTCGAGAGGCAACCCGCGCGGTCCCAGCCCACTGACGGAGAGCCGGGCTTCCGGCGCACAGGCCTTCGGAAGCCCCCCTCCCCAGTTTATTATCATTGTTTGAATTTACAAACCTAGGTACGTGCACAAACATTTTTTTTTTTTTTTGTCACAGACACTAAACACGTCCTTGGGATCAAGCCTAAGGACTCCAGCTAAACCTAGGGGCCCAAATACAAAGCTCGCGAGGAGAAGCCATGAATAGGGTGAGCATAAGAACAAAACCCCTCCCCAACACCCCAGATTAGACTCGTAAGATTTCCAGGACGTTCGCCGCAGCGGCGACCCCCAGGAGCACGCGCTCTCGCTCCCTCCCACTCCCGCCCTTTTCCACAGATCGTTTAATTTTCCTAATGGTCATTATTTCGCCTCAAAATTCTCACTAGGAAAAAAAAAATACATCAGTCCCAGAGGAGCTCCACGTCCACAGAGTTGCACGAGAACGTCTATTGGAGGTGCGTGGGTCACTGCAGACTGGGGAACACAAAGATATCGCCATAGACAAGACAGACAGACACTTACCTTACAGCCGCATTGGAGGTTAGAAAAGAAAAAAAAAATATCCTTCAAGATTCCAAACAGCCAGTTATCCTAAAAGAAATCAAGAGTATTCAGTTAAAAAACAAAACAAAATAAAGAAACAAACAAACAAAAAAACCTTGTAGTCTTCACCCTTCCACAAAAAGTCAAACATAAGCAAAAAGAAAAAAAATCCCTTTTTTTTAGAGAACAGAAAATGAAGTGGCCAGGGTTGTAAACCATCTGTGTCCGTCGACGATACATACAAAGCAGATGTGGCCACCAGATTGCTCTAGCGATTTTTATTTTTAATAACAGTGCAGGCTGAGTTGGAGCTGAGCAAGGTTCCGCTCTCAAGGAGATTTGCTGAGAAAGCGCCTCTCTGGCAACTTTTTGACGCAAACTCTCCAACCAATGGCAGGGAGAGAATGATTGACACATCTAAGCCAGAGGGAAAATAATAAAAACACACAACAGGGGGAGGAAAACAGGCCGCTGCTGCACCGGGGAAAGGGCAGGCAACAAATCCAGGCCTCCGACACTACCAGAATGTTCTTAGAAACACTGGGCTTCGCTTAAAATATACATTATGGGCCGGAGCATGTGAACTAATTGTATAATTAAAATGATGGACAGGAAGGCCTCCCCCTTCGGTCTTTTCTTTTTCCTTCACACCCCTTTCTTGTCCTCTCCTTTTTTGTTTTTTATGTTAGGGAAAGGACACCAAAACAAGACTGGAGAATGAAAATATTTAAATCAAAGCTGGAGAAGAGTGGGAGGGGGGAATAACTGGGTTTTCGATTCCAACATTCGCAAAGAATGTGTGGGTCAGGCAGAACTCAAACCCAGACTCACGCTTAAAAACACGACCATGTCCCCTTTAACAGGGCCAGACGGCGCTGAGAGTAGTCAGTGAAGGAAGAAAGCCAGGACTGAGGTGTGGACATGCAGTGAAGAGAGAGATAAATTCACAAGGCTGTGAACTAATTATTTGAAAACCTCAGCGTCCTCGCTGCTCTTCAACCCCTTACGAGTAACTCCTAGTCTCTGAACGCTGGGTTTCCGCGCTTGATTTTTCAGTGTGAGAAGCCCAGAACAAGAAGGGGGGGGGGGGGAATCCGTGAACTCCCAAATCTACCCCCGGGGCTGGTTTTGGGCCAAGGAGGGGCTATCTCAAATCTCTCGGGCGTGAATGCAGGGTGGCAAAAGCCCCCTGTGGAAACAGTTTCTACATAAGAACAAATTCCTGATGCTATAGGGCCTGGAGCAAACAGGGATGGAGCCGCCCGAGCCTGAGGCCGAAACCCGGGAGCTGGGATGCTTCAGGACCAGGAAACAAGCTCAATTTGTCAGGTTCAGATCGAGGACCGGACAGCTTTCACTGAGTTTTAGAGCAGAAAGAGATCGGACGGAGTACTAGGGGATGGGGGGCAAACGCAACTGCTTGCTGAATGTGTGTGAATGGAGGATAGGCGTGGGAGTGATTGGGGAAGACAGCTTTTCCCTCACAACTCCCAACGCTGAAGGGGGGGGGGGACCAAAACCACACACACAACAACCACCATAATCCCCAGCACCCCCTTACTTCCTCAATCACCGTCGACACCACTGCTAGTGGGCCCAAAGAAACAGCTCGTTGCCTTTAATTTGGGGACCTATGTTAATGAAGTCGGTAATTAATTCGTCGCTTTGTTGTCGGTTCTTATACTGTATGTGTAATCAAATGTGGCTGTCCTTGGGATTTACAGCAATTAGCGAATTACGGGAGTGCGCACGAGGCTGCAAGCTCTCGGCAGCCCGGCTAGGCTCGACTCCGGCTCGGCCTTAGGCTGGTCACTCCGCTGCTGCTGCAGACTTGCAGGTGTGTCTTAAGAGCTTTGGGTCTTGGCGGCTCCACGAACCTCGGAGAGCTCACGGGCCTGTCCAGTACTCCTGGCTCCTCCGTAGCAGCTCCGCTATGAAGAAAACTCCTGACTGCGGCGTACCCTGGAGTCACGACTTTGTGGGGGCCTATGCTGGGAGCGGGGGTGGGGAGTGTTGAGTACGGACCTTTCTGCTACCCCGCCCCCACTGTGTTGAAACACCTGGCGACTGTCCCTAAGGCTCTTCCTTTAGGAGGGAGAATGTCCCAGGCGGTTGACTCGCGTCGCGCGGGCTATGGGAAGGCTGGTCCTGGCTCTCAGTCCGAGTCACCGTGCTTTGGATGACAGAAGGGCAAGTTCGCCGAATCTCTTGGAGAAGAGTTTATTTCCCATCCTGAGAAAAGAGTTATTCCCAATTTGGTCATAACGATGTAGAAAGCATCAAAGGGTGAAAAACAAAAATGAACCTTGTGGATGTGGCAGAGCAAGGCCTCGGGGACAGTGGAGGTGGGGTGCGATAAAGAAATGGGAGAGCTTGTTAGTCTCTCCAAGTAAGTGAAAAAAAATCGGAGAGAGATCCATCTGCAGTAGGGTCCAGAGACCTGTGAACACCTCAAGTCCCAAGCAAAGGTTTGGGCTGTCGTCTGAGACGACCCAAAGCAGCCGAACCTCCTTGAAAATTCCGGAGTGCTCTCGACAGAGGATTTCAGCTGGATTCAGCGTGGGAGGGCTTTCCCCTTTAGCGGCTGGCAGCACACAACCCCCGCTTTTCCCTTGCCCTCTAGTCTAATAACTTCGCAGAAATACAGGGCCAATAAACCACCAGTTGGAAATGGACAGTGTTAAATAAACAAGGGTCTCTTTAAAATTCTCATCCACTTCAGATGTCTAAAGTAAGATTGTGATGATTTTGTCACGGTTTGGTAAATTTACCCCTTTAAGAGGCTTTCATAAATCCCAGAACACACCTTCAGCCAGATTTGAATATAGATTTAGGTTTTAAAACCCCGAAGCTGGAAACACCGCTTTATCAAAGAGAATTTCCCTTTAGCTTAGCAATGTGCTTGCAGCTCTGAAAAGATTGGATCTGAAAAACATAGAGACAGAGGGGAAAGAGAGCCAGAGACAGAAATGTAGACAAGGGAGGGAAGGGGGAAAAAAGACTTTTCTTTTTCTTTCTAGAGGAATTCTGCCCAGACTCTCCAGCAGTTGGTAGCAGGCAAGCTTTCTCCTGTGTCGCCTGGAAAAGTTGCAAAATTGCTCTTCACCTGTAAGAACACGCTCTTTATCTTCCAGTCTCTTCTTGTCAATTTGGAAATTGCAGACAGCCCGGCTCAGGTACCGTTTCCACAAACTCTATTCTAGGTCAGGACAAAAGCCACTGGCTTTGGGGGAAGGGGGGTTGGGTTGGGCTGTTTCACAGAAAACCTTAGAAGCTTGATGGAGAAAAAGACTCCTTGGATGGCAATATCTCTTGGTTTTCAGTAAGTTCTTGAGACTCCGATATACTTACTATTCATTGTATTTCCTTTATCCAGAATCTAACTTTTCTCCCATTAAAAAACAAAACCTTTCTTAAGTATGCTTTGTGTTTTTCAATAATTCTCATAAACAAGTGGGGGGGGTTTAATTGCCATGTGTACAGTTACCTTGTCTCAAAAACAAGTGGGTGGGTTTAATTGCCATGTGTACAGTTACCTTGCTAGGCAGATGAGATATAAAGGACTCAGAAGCCAAATGAAAAGAAGCAGTGCACGGGTAATCAAATTATTTGTCAAGGCTTGTATGCAGTCACCAGACTATGGCTGATATTCATGTTTTCAAATCTGGATTCATGTATATCACTAACTGGGCTTATTTTTTTCTTCATTCAAAAATGCTGAGCTAGTTTAAGATATTCCAAACTTTCCCCCAAGTTTATTAACTATGGAAGTTGGTGGGGTGGGGGGAGAGGAGGGGAGCCATCTCTGGAGTCTTACAGGCTAATTAAAAAAAGAAAAAACCCATATCCCACAAGAGCACAGTGGGGGGGGGTGGCTAGACTCCCTAACACCAACTTCCGAAATATGAAGGTTAATTTCAAATCTTTCCAGCAATTCAGTGGACAGTTGGAGGGGGAGCACAAACTGCATTTTGCCTGAGAAACATCACCTATGAAAAAGAAGTAATTAATTCTCCATTAGTTTTTAAGTATGACTTTACTTTAAAACTTGCCAAGCGTAATTCTGATTATTTTTAACAGGATTTAAGATTGGCAATGTGGGCAGGGTGGGGGGGATATAAGGCAGCTGACCATTTATGCATTAAGCTTGGGTCATTCAGACCCTGTACTTCAGTTGCTTCAGGAAAGAAGGTAAAAGAAAAGAAAAAAAACAAAAACAAAAACAAAAAAAAACTTCAAAGATAGAATTGTGTGTGATGTTGATAAAAAAGCAGGAGCCAAACTCCAAATGAGAGAGAGAGAGAGAGAGAGAGAGAGAGAGAGAGAGAGAGAGAGAGAGAGAAAGGAAAAGAGTAGCATGTTGTTCCGTTCCGGAATGTAACGGATTAAGATTGTGTGACAAGTGGGAGATGTGGGCTGTGAGACATTTGTGAGCTGACTGTGAGCTAGGAGCTATGTGCCTGTCCCAGGGAGTATGAGGACCAACGGTAGGGGATGTGCAGGGCAGGGTTAGGGTGAGGGAGAGTAAGGCGTGTGTGTGTGTGTGTGTGTGTGTGTGTGTGTGTGTGTGTGTGTTGGATAGAATGATAAAGAATGGTGGCAGTCAGTTTACATAATTTTCATCTGCTTGTCTTAAAGTTTCATTGAAGTCAGTTCTACTGCAGGCAGCAGCCTTGAGCTATAGCGCTGATGCAAAACACTCCAATATCTTGCCTGTTTGCAAACTTTATTTAAAACTGGGGGGGGGGGGTAAGGGGGAAGACCCAGGAATGGTTTTGTAAGAAAGGAAACAGAAGATGAAGAAGAAGAAGAAGAAGAAGAAGAAGAAGAAGAAGAAGAAGAAGAAGAAGACCACATGAAGCTTTACTAGTTTGGATAAAACTCTAATCTTTTATTTGTAACCTTTTACAAGTTTTATTTCCCTATATGAAAAGCTTCTTTTAAATGGGCATGGCAGACTTTTTCTTTGGATTTTTAATTAGAGCCCATCAATTGTAGCCATATTTAAGAATCAATATAAAGTAATCCTTCGAGATGGGATAAGGTTTTAATCGAAAATCTAATTTCCCACTCTTTGCAGATCATTTTAAGGAGCTAGATGATTAAAAAGAGAGAGAGAGTTCAATATTTAAAAGACATAACACCCCAAACCTGGAAAAAAATCATGTGTGCAAGAAACCACTGATGTTGCCCTTGCAAAGGAAAACCCCGCTGCTGGTAGGAACTTCTTTCTTCTACTTAGAAGAATCTGGTGTGAGTTTTTGGGTTTTGTTTGTTTGTTTGTTTGTCAAATTCTAGACAATGTGGTTCCTATCTGGCATCTCATAGTGAATGATGAGGCAAAGGCTTATTTATTTAAAACAGTAATTCCACAAGCAAAAATTAACCTATTTTTAAAAATCAGCTAAGAACACATAGCTCTTAATAGGTCCTTTTCTTTGCATATTCCCCAACTTGGAGATTAGTGAGTAACACACTAATCTCCGACACACACTGCATTTTTCAAGGATCCAAACTTTGTACCCTCACATCAGTGGAGGCAAATGTCCAATTCATGTTAAAACTTCAGGTTTAGAACTTTGCCACTTTTAATGTTTTACAACACTGGAGAACTTGCTTATTACAAACGCATAGAATTTTAAGCAGTTCCATCATGGTTATTAGCTTTCAATTTGCCTTTAAGAAGGGCGGGGGTGGGTAAGAAAGGAAGGAAGCAAGCAAAAACTCATTGTAGGGCATAGTCAATGCACTTTACTCGCAAGTGACTGAGCTGAGGTATACAGCAGACCTAAAAGTGCAGGACACACTTTCAGAATTCGCAGCTTCAGTTTGAGAACTCATCTGTAAACTAGGAGGGCACTCCCCCCCCAAAGTTTACGGATGTATTTTCAGATAGCCGCTGTACTTGCTTTGTTTATGTTTTTAGTGCACAAAAAAAAAAAAAAAAAAAAGACTCATAGTATTTGCTTTCACAAATCTGAACGAAGAAGTAGGCTTGGGAATGTTTGCTAGCCACGTTTTTCTTTTATCTGCAGAAATTTCAATTTATTTAAAAGCCTGCTGTTTAATGCACTACATGTTCGCACGAATTTTAGGGAAACCTTCATGTATTTATCCATAATCGCGCCTAATGAAAAACTGGGATTTTCTTCCTTTCAATTTTTTAAGGGAAAATATAATGCGTCTTCATTAGCAAAACTGGCTGCTGTGCTCACGATAGTCCTTAATTGAAAAGGCAACCTATTTTAATGGTGTGGTCAGGAAGAAGATTACATACTTTATCCAAACACAAAGACAATTAATAATGAGAAGCAGGCGGCTGCCATTTACTCTAATGCAGTCGCATCAGAGTCAGGGAGAAGGGCTCCTACCTGAGGCACTCACGGCAAACTCCCCAGACTCCCTCCTTCCCCACTTCACCCATCCCTTACTTGGGGTTTCTTAAGGTGCACTGCCCCAGGTTCGGCTTCGGTTTGGCGGGTTTTCTTTTCTTCCTTCCTTCCTTCCTTCCTTCCTTCCTTCCTTTTTTCTTTTCTTTCTTTCTTTCTTTCTTTCTTTCTTTCTTTCTTTCTTTCTTTCTTTCTTTCTTTCTTTCTTTCTTTCTTTCTTTCTTTCTTTCTTTCTTTCTTTCTTTCTTTCTTTTCCAGATTGTGTGGCGCGGCGGCGGGAGCCCCTGCCCGGGTGTCTCTGGGTACCGGGCAGCGCCTCCGGGATAGACACTCGGGTGTCCGAGCGTGGCGCAAACCTTGCGCCTGCCCTTAGAGCTGGGTTAGGGCGGCTGCCAGCTAAGCGAGCTGCGGGAGTTGGGAGGCAAAAAGCCACCTAGTACACTTTGAGAAGTTCAACCAAGTAGACTGGGCTGCTTTCTGAGTTGAGAAGTTAGGGGGGAAATCTTGTCCACCCGAGGTCGTGTTAGGTGAGAAAGGTCTGAGCGTACACGATCACCCGGCCAAAGCAGCCAATTTTGCGCCCCGGTGTGGGGAGCAAAGCATGCGTGTATGTGTGGATGTGCCTGGCTCTTCGTGTCTGCTTGTGCGCTCTCGGTCGCGCGTGGGTTTCTTTGCGGGGAGGGTCGCAACCTATCCAGACTCTGGCACGTCCACATTCTGGGCTAGCAAAACGCAACACGCTCTGAGCTTTGCTTTAGAGAACGAAGGGAGGCCTACTGAGGAGCCAGGGCGGTGAGTCTCCAGGAGCCAGAGCAGAAAGAGAACCCTGGCTGGCGAGTTCTGCGTGGAATGAACACGACGCTAAGTCAGGGTCCCGGGACCGCTGCCACCAGCGTTCCTAATCGGGTACAGGAGGAGTCAAGCTGTATTCTCAGGCCCGGGGCCCTTCGGCAGGGTACAGGGTACAGTTAGGGTAAGGAGCAGACTTTGAATTTATGTTCTCTGGAGACCCTTACTGCTTGGCGTCCTATAACCAGAGAATCCAGCCCAACCCTGCCCCAAATTCCTTTTCAAGCACAGCCTTGCAGCTCGGGCTTAGGCAGATGGGGAGGCAGCGCCCATCAATGATCCCCCCAACTTCCGCTGCTCTCCCAGTGGGTACCAGGGCGCAGGCCTTAGAAGCAGCCAAGCCATCATTTCCCCAACCAAAGATCTGCTGAACAGCCTGAATCTTTGGTGGCAGTTCCTAGGCTTCTGACTTCCAGCAGCCACTTGCAGTATAGGGGAGAGGGCTCTGGGGCTTGAGTCCTTCGAAAGTGTTTGGGGGGGGTGGAGGGTTGCGGACAGACTTCTGAAGCTGCTCCCAAGGCACTTGTACACATCCAGCCTCAGGGAGAAGCCAGGGACCATTCTCCAAAGCCCAACAGGATACAGCCTCTTCCCTTGCAAGGACACTCTCCTTTTAAATATATGCTGCTCTCTGTGTCTCTCCATCCACCGAGTTCCACTTCCCCTCTAGTCTCTATCAATTCTCATTCCCGCAGACTTTATTTTGGTCATGGGTTAGGGAGCTTCTCGGAGCCTTTAAAGACAGTCAGGCCTGGATTCCCTCCTTGCTTCCTCCAGCCCAGTGCCCAAGCCACTCTCTTAGGCTGGGCAGGTGGGACTCAGCATTATCACGAGATTTAAGTGAAAGCCTGTTATCAACTACACAGGAACCTTCTTACCTCCTTCCCCACATCAATCTATGAACAGCCTCTCTTCCCACACAATGTGTCCAGAACTGTCCCCTCATCCTTTCAAATTCATTTTTTCATGTGGTTCAAGTGAAAGTCCTCTGTCAGTTACTACTTGTCAACCCAGCCCTAGTATCTGCTTTTGAGGAGGCCATGTGAGCCACCTGGGTATTGAAGAGGAAACTAGGGCCTCCTCAGCTAGTGAGCAATGCTTCTCTTTTAGGGGACTGTTTGAATCCTCAGTATTACTCACACAACAACCCAAGTACAATAGACAGACTCTTGGCATTTAACGTATGGATGCTTGAAGGCATCTTTATTAATATGCATCTCACTTTGGATAGCTACTCATAATAACATCCCTAAATAATTTCTGAAATGCCATTTAAGCTAGTTCAGCAACAGACAGTAACTCGTAGCCTAAATGGCAGTTTCCTGGCAGCTTATTCAACTAATGAACAAACAAAAGAGTGAAAAGTAAAATTCCTCCCAGTTCTCAGTTCCCAAACATGAACATTAGAGGCATCACTGAAGGAACACACAGTTCACACAAAGTGTAGATGCTATATTTTGGGTGCTTCTTAGAACAGCAGCTTCCTTTTAGTTCTGCTCTCTTGCCCTGATGCACAAGACATGTCAGAGAAATGCAGACGAAAGAGGCTGGTCTGGAGATGTTGCACGTCAGTCAGTATGATCTTGGACTTCAGTTACTTTTCCAGGGTTTCAAGAACAAAACAGAAATAGCAAAGGTTTGGATGTAAGTTTCCCTAACAAAAACAATCTGTGGGCACTGCTTTATTTATTTATTTTTCTTCTCTAAGATATATCAAATCATCCCATTATGCTCAAGGTTTCAGAAGTGTGTTTAAATGTTTTGGTAGTTGGCACTGTGTAGATACAACTTTGGTCATTTGTAGACTCCAAATGATGCCCCAAACACAACATTAAGGCTATGCAATCTTTTCTTTTTTAGTATTCCTTTCTCCTTCTTTCTTAGCTTTGTGAGATAGAGTCTTTCTATATATCTCAGGTTGACCTTGAATTCACAACAGTTCTCCTTAGTCTCCCTAGTACTGAGGTCACATGCAAACACTACATTTGACTCTGCAACATCTTCACTATAATTATTATTACTTTTACAAAACTGGGAATGCATGGTGTATGTGTATAGGCACCTGTGTGTCATGTTTGCAGGTCAGAAGACAACTTGGTGGGAGTTGGTTCTTTCCTTCTTTCATGTGGGTCCTGGGTATTAAACTCAGGCTTGGCAGCAGTCACCTTTACCCTCCCAGTCACCTTGCCAGCTCTCCATAAAGTCTTTAAGTGAGATTGGCTCAATAAAAAATGTATTCACACTTGGTAGATTGAACATATTTATTTTTCACATGCAATAATTTCTACTGAAATCTCTAACTTATCTAAAGATGGTGATTATCAATCTAAGAAGTCTCCAAGGCACATATTTTTAAAGGGATTATAATACAAATTCACATTTATTCACTCAACAAGCATAATTGGGAGCCTACTACATATTAGATAACTGTCAAGAATTGCTTGTTATTTTTTCCAGTGCAGGGAACTGAACCCAGGACCTTGTGCTTGCTAGCCAAGTCACCAACTCCTGTTTTCAAGAACTGATAATGTTCACAGACATTATTAGGCTCAGGTCTGGAAAACTGAGGTTTCTTGTTTTGTTTTTCTTTCCTGCGAATAAGCAAGTAGTAACAATGAACATTGGGTCTAACATTTTCTATCACCTATTTCTTTTAGATGAAGCAGTGAGGTATAGTGGTCTGAGGTGGTGGTGGCTTGTGCTCTTTGCTCACAGCAGTGCCCCCAGGGAAAGCTGCAGAGGTTTACAGGAGGTCAGGAAGGTGCCTGGCCCTTACTCTGCAGATAGCATGCATTTTAAAACCTAAAGTCAGGACAACTGAGTATGTATTTGTACAGAGAGAGTGTGTGCTCCTTAACAAAAGAATTGTTATTTTTTGGTTAGGACTAAAAACAAACCTTAGATTTAACTGTGTGTTGTTTTTAGCGATTATGGATCCAACATATGTCTATACCACCATTATAGTCTTATTTTTTTTAACAAATGCAAAAATTATTCAAAAATAACAATGGTGATTTTCTAAAATTTCCTATCTCAGAAATGGTTATTACATATTTATTTGTTAGGGTTCTTTTACCTTTACCTACTTGGCAATTTTGGAAACAGATGCATTTTATGTCCTTTTAAATTTAGGACTTCCCATGTAACAACTTATATTCAGATATAGTTTTTTTTTTATCCTATCTTTCTTCTCCTTCCTGTTTTGTTTCCTGTCTATAAAACATATATAATGATAATGATCATTCCTTAGGGGGCTGATGGAGTTATTGAATATGGTGATCAAGTCTTTTTAGAGGTAGCCAGTGTTATAACATCCCCCCGCCCCCCGCCTTGTCTCTTCTAGAGCAATCTTGGGGCTGTGTCATTCCTCATAACTACATTATCTTTTGGTTGAAGCACCCAGGCAGAGTCTGTGGGCTGCATGAAGTCCATTGATGAAAGCTCTTCATCTTCATGCAAATTAGCCAGAAGGTTGAGGACTTTTGGTTGGTTTGCCCCTAAAGCATCCAAAAGCAAAACAAAACCCTTATTCTTTATTTTTCAGTCTTGGCCTTATGTTTTCTTCAAAGCCAAGAGGGTTTGAGAGCTCCTTGGTCAAGGTACATGTTTTTTCCAAGGGCTTCACTTACAGTTGCTCATGAATCCCTTAAACTAAGACCCTATGATCTTAGACCACCTTATCAGCTTAGATCATCAAAATGAAAAAGGAAAAGTCCCCTGAGATTAGGTAGGTATTCTAATTAAAAATACAAATCTATCAAATTTAACTGGCAAAGACATCTAGTGGGAGTAAAGATGGTGAAAATACAGGCTCAGGATATTCAGGTCTGAGAATAGAACATGAATTTCTGATTCTCTCTGCAGGTGGGGTATGAAGTAGAATGCTCGAGTTTCGGATGCCAGGATGCTTGGCTGTTTTTATATGTCTGTAGGGATGTAAGAAGGGGAAGGAATGCTTACTAAAGTACAGTAGGGTCCATGGAAAGAGCCATCAGACTTCCAGAGGGCAGAATTTCCTTATGGAAAAGAGTGAAGCTTCTGATGCCCAAAAGGTATACAAAAGAGATGGCAAAATGAAAAGGAGACAAGAATCCAGATCTTCCATCAGCAGCCATACCCTGTGACAGACCCAGAGGCAACTCTAAAGCCACCAGGGCAACTGCCTGTTCCATTTGCCAAAGAGCCAGATGCTGTTGCTTGGAAGAATCTCTTCCACAGCTTGATGTCTGGGTCCTGTGATTGCCATCCAAAGGGCAGTGGTGGATGGGGCATGCTGGGATGAATGCAATCCCAGCATCCTACTATAGTGGGGTGGTTTTTTTCTTTCTTTTCTTTTTTGGAGCCATTTTAAATTAAGTAAGTTTGAAAAGTCACATTTTTAGTTCTCTAAAATTAAAAAGAAAAATTGGAGACTATAGTCAAATCAAGGCCATGTATTTAGAAAATTGAGTCCTCTAAAAACTTAGTGTTACTTATGGGTTGTGTTTAATTATCTTTTCCCACAAGAACTGGGACATTTAAAGACAAAGACCATCTACCATCCACAGAGATGAGGTAACAACTACTGCATTCTAGAGGAGCAGTGGTACACAAAACTTTTTATAGTTTATGATATTGAATGGCCACTTTTAAGTTTTATTTAATGTTAGCTTCACAATGATATTTTGGTTGTGGGTACCACTGAGATGTGGTTTAGATTTTTTTTTTTTTAAAGGCAATAAGAAAATTAGATTATTGGCAACAAAGAGAAAAAAGCATTGGCTGATCAGTGTGTGGCATCTCTTTTTCTGAATCACAAGTAAATTCACAGGAAGCATATCCCTTCCCAAACTCATGTTAGTGTCTGCTGTGTTGCAGTGGGATAAATAATAACCGCTATCTTTGAGTCATTTGGCCCCACTTCAACAAATGAATGTAATTTGATCCCCATCTACAACTAAAATCTATACTTTTCATGTAATCGTTTATTTTTTTTCTAATTATAGGAATTTCTTCCCTGAATATTCCCGACTTTACCTAATAGGCTGATAGTAAGTGCCTGAGTGCCTGAGTGAATGTGTAATTTCTTTAATCATTGTGATCAATGTAAATCATGGCATGATTAATGCAGCCAGAGTAGTAGGCAATAGTTAAAAACATAATCAAAATATTTGGATAGCAGTAACTTACTATCGAGCAGTGTTTCTCAACTGGGGGTGATTTGCCTCCCAGGGAATCTTTGGCAGTGTCTGGAGACATTTTTGGTTGCCACAACTGTCATCTACTGGGTAAAGATGCTGCTTCATAGCCTGTTACACAGAGGAGAGCTCTCAACGGCAGAGAATCACTGGCCTAATTGACAACAGTGTCCAGGCAGAGAAATTCTGATGATGGGAAGCAGATAACAGATAAAATATTACTAATATTGTAAAAATGATATGATAATCAATATACAAATGGTATCAATAATTCAGTTTTTTAAAAAAAATTCTCATTCATTTATTTTAAAATTTTCTTCATGTTTAGGATCATAAAACCAACACATTAAAATTAAAATTGTTACTTTATATGACAATTTTCTTTCAAAAATATTTTTATTTATTCTTGGTAAATTTTTTTTTCATTGTATTTTGAGACAGGGTTTCTCTGTGTAGCCCTGTCTGTCCTGGAACTTGCTCTGTAGACTAGACTAGCCTTGAACTCAGAGATCTGCCTCCCTCTGCCCCTTGGGTGTTGGGATTAAAGGCATTCATGCCCAGCTGTGAATTTCTTTATATGCTTTTTATTAATTTTTTCATATAGTATATTTTGATCATCACAGATCCTCCCGATCTCCTTACCCACCCAGCTTTATGGTCTTCCTCTCACTCATTAAACAACAAAAAATGTGGAGCTTGTTTTAATGTTGGTCAACCAACAACTCCTGGGTGTGGGGCCTGCCTTGAGGTACAGTTGATATACCCATGACATTCTTTGGCGAAATCAGATTTTTATTTTGCCAGCAGGTATCAATTGCAAATAGCTTTTTGGTTAGGGATGGGACATCATGTCCACTTTTCCCTCTCAGTTCTGGGACCCCAACAGACTCGAATCTGTGAAGATCCTGTGTGTGCTGCCAATCTCTGTGAGTTCATACATGTGTCAGTCCCATTATGTCCAGAGGACACTATTTTCTTGGAGCCTCTGGCTCTTTTTATCTTTGGGCTTCCTCTTCTGCATAGATCCCTGTGCTTTAGGGGAGGGTTATGATGAAGGCATCGTAATGCACGAAGATTTCTCTGATAAAGGTTGAGTGAGGCACTGCTCTATGCACGTAAGTCACTGGAGTCATTTTACTGCTCTGTTCCTTTGGCAGAATAATAGTATTAGGTTTTCCCCTAGACCAGTACCTATCTAGTATCAGGTTCTTGGCCCATTTTAGCAGTATCAAGTGTAATGATTTTCTTTTTAGAGACAAAAATCTCAGGTAGCTCAGGGTGGCCTTGAACTCACACTGTGGCTGTGGCTGAGGCTGAGGCGGATTTTGTTTTCCCAATCCTCTTGTCTCTGCTTCCAGCTGCTGGGATTATAGATATGAGCCTGATTTGACAAAGACTCAGCTTTGTACAGTATGTTTCTCATCCTTACTTCAGCTGTTGTTGCATCATATAGTTAGCTACAGTTTAACCGATTGGAGCAACTTTAAGTTATTATATTCCTGCTTTATTAATATGATACCAAATCAGAGAGGGAAAAAAGATGTTGTTTATTTAAACTGGGTGGTGGTGGCACTCGCCTTTAATTCCAGCACTCAGGAGGCAGAGGCAGGCGGATCTCTGTGAGTTTGAGGCCAGCCTGGTCTACAAGAGCTAGTTCTAGGACAGCCTCCAAAGCCACAGAGAAACCCTGTCTGGAAGGAAAAAAAAAAAAGGTTTTGTTTTTAATTTTTTGTCTTTTAGAGGTATTTTTGGCCAGGCCTGATGGCACACATCTTCGATCTCAATACTGTAGAGAAAGAGGTAGACAGATAGACAGATTTCTGTGAGTTCAAGACCTGTCTTGTCTACATAGCAAGTTCTAGAACAGCCAAAGCTGCATAGAGAGATCCTGTCTCAAAACAAAGCAAATCCATGCAACCAACCAACCAGACAGACAGACAGACAGACAACAGGAAAAGGATCTGTTTTCAGAAAATTTGGAAGATATATAGTCTCATGAAAGGGAAAAATGAGACAATTTATAATCCTACCATCTTAACATATTGCTTTAAACTCAAATCTGTGTTTATAGTTACGGGTTTCTTACTGTTGGAACAAATACAGTTTAACAAAGTATCTCATCATAGTTAAATTTTCATGATCTAAACTCATCTTGACAGCAAGTGAAAAGTGGAAATGAAGTTTTCATTTTTCTTCTCAGTCCCCCACTCCCTTGGTATGCGTGAATTTGCTCGTCCTCCTGTATTTCCTTCTTCTGTGTAAGATTGTGTGCGGTTGTACTAAATTGAAGCCATCTGCCTTGAGAGAGTCTTACTGGGTAGTGCCAACATCTGCCCCATACATAGGATTTTCTCTCCTGGGGCTAGCGTCCTCCTTCATGTGGAGAGTGTCTCAAAAGAAGCTAGCATTGTCAAAACAGCAGTAGTATTAATCAGCCATCTAGACCCAGAAACAATGAATGATTGATTGTTCGAGACAAGACAGGGAGAGGTGACCATCAAAGTCATGTCGGAAGTTATGGTGCTACCCACCCCCTAGTTACAAGTCTAGAGTGTAAAACCTCGAGAGCAGAGGGATTTCAAAGAAGGGGCCAGTGAGATGGCTCAGTGGGTGGAAGCAGTTGCCATCCAGGCCTGATGACCACATGAAGGTGGAAGGGGAGGACCATATCCACAAAGTCACCCTGTGGCCCCCCCATGCACACCATGACACGTATCACCCATCATACACAGACAATTAGATTTAAAAAGAAAAAGACAGGACTGTTGGTGTCCGGTTCCATCCTCCATGGCTGGCTCTTTCTTCAAACTCCCGTGTTCTTCAGCCATTCCAGTGTGGCTCTGGTAAGCCCTGGTCCAGCATGTGCGAATTGACCAAACCTATGGGGGTGTGGCTACAGATCCTATGGAAGTCGAAAGAATGGTGGAACAGGGCTACTACAGAGGATCCCCAACTGGGCAGTGTCCATAAAACACTCTCATTACTGCACATCTATAGAGCCACCAGGGAAAAGGATGAGTACAGGCTTGTCATCCCTAAGCTGAGAACTAAGACATGGGCTGTGCCCAGCAGAGCTACAGGGACTGGTCCCCCAAAGTAGTAGTAAGTACCAGGATAATCAGGGCTATACAATGAGGCCCTATCTCAAAAAATTGAATAAATTAATAATAATTAAAATAGATAAAAAATAGATAAAAAGAAGAAAATAGGGTTTTACTTTATTTTCCCCCTTTTCAAGACAGGCTTTCTTTATGTAACAGCCCTGGTTGTCTTGGAACTCACTTTGTAGACCAGGCTGGCCTTGAACTCACAGAGATCCTCCTGCTTCTGCCTCCTGAGTGCTAGGATTAAAAGCGTGCACCACCAATGCCTAGCACATTTAGTTTATTGATTCTCAAAAGATTTAGGTTGCTGAACCAGACCTATTATAATCAAATGAATTTTAAAGTTTTTTGTTATCAAGATAATAGTAATAATTACTAGATAATAATGGAAGCCTTTTCAGTTTGTTCGTTTAAAGACAGGGTATGGGTATGTGACCAGGTGTGGTTGGCATACATTTAATCCCAGCACTTGGGAGGCTGATCAGTTGGAGGCTAGTCTGGTTTATATAGGGAGTTCTAGGGCAGCCAGAGATACATAACAAGACCATGTATCAAAACAAAACAAAACAATAAATGAAACCAATCAACAGCTCAATAAACAATAACAACAGAAAAACGGGCCTCTAATGTAGGCTGACCTTGAACTCATGATCCTCCTATATCAAACTAACAAGTGCTGGGATTAAAGGCATGAACCACCACATCCAATGAATAGCAGTTTTACCTAACTTTGAAATCATAAGATTTTAAATTATAATTTAAGCTATGTCATGGCTTTATAACAAGATATAGCAACATATTTTCATTCATTCATTTGTCATGGAATCTGCCCTGGGTAAAGTCTGTCTGTCTGTCTGTTTTCTTTAAGACTTGCTCAAGAATGGCAGAGAGATGATTTAGTGTCTAAAGACCCTTGGCCTGGAGCCTGACGAGCTGAGTTCCCTTCCCTAGACCCACATGGGGGGGGGGAATTGACCCCTGTAAATCATCCTCTGACCACATGTACACACACACATGTACACACATACATGCACACAATAAATAATAAATTCAATTTAATAAAAAGGCTCCTTAGGAAAAGAGCCGGTTGTGGTAATGATCTCCTTTCATTCCACCACTAGAGAAGCAGAAGCAAGTGGATCTCTGTGAATTCAAGGCTAACCTGTTTTACATACTAAGTTGCTTAGGAAAGACTGAAGAAAATATGTCCTGCCTTAAGTCATCAAAACAGTCTTACCTTTACCTTACTATGCTCAAAATACACTAATAATAATACTATTGTCAGGGTAAGAATTATGGATTTGGAAATTCTATGTACAGTTTGATACTGAGTTGGATACTTAAAGGTTTTGGTCATTCTCACTTGCAGGAAGTTTCAGCTAGGAATTAATATCATATGCAGCATCTTTATGACAGTCCATGGTGACTCAGATCTATTAGCAACATAGAATTTGCTGCTTACATGTTTGCTGATAAAGAACATTGTTAGTGATTTGCCAAACACTGAGTTTATATAGATAATGAAAGGTAATATAGGTAAAATGGTACTGTAACACACATAATGAAAGACCCAAAGATTCACATTGGGGTTCAAGCTCCAAACTGAAGAGCAGAGAAGCAAAGCAGCCAGCCACCAGCTCTTACCTCTACCTCAGGCCGAAATCAGTGATTCTGTCTCCATGATTCCTCAGAGTGCAATGCAGACTGCTATGCTCTCCTCAGCATAGCTGGAGACTAATTCTTTAAATCTGCCTTTGCTTCTTCTTTTTATACTTCTCAAATCATGAGATTGAAGGCGTGAAATCCCAAGTGCTGAGATAAACTTTGTGTGAGCTGTTTCTCTGTAAGACTGAAATAATTCCGTGTAGCTCAGTGTGACCTTGAACTAGCAGAGAACTGCTGGTCTCTTGAGCCCTGGGATTAAAGGTGTGTGCCACCACCTCCTGGCTCTATGGCTTGCTAGTATGGCTGCTGGGATTAAAGGTGTGTATCACCATTGCCTGGCTCTATGGTTTGTAGCTAGCTTTGCTTTCTGTACCCTCAGGCAAGCTTTAATAAACCATAAATAATATATCACCACACAGTACTGTCTATTGGTTATGCTGTCTTACGTTTTAAAAATTCTATATACTTCTTTTAGAAATATTCGCTGTTATTATTATGATTAGTTACATGTTGTGTGTGGGTGTGAGCTTACCAAGTGTCTGCAGAGGCTGGAGGGAGACACCAGATCTAGAGTTACAGGTGGTTATGAGCTGCCTGATGTGGAACTGAACTTGGCATCGGCAGGAGCAGTGCCCAGCATCTCTCCAGCCTTCCTTCCTTCTTTCTTATGTGTTAGTTTGTTGTGTATATTCACTCGTGCTGTTGTGTGTTAGTATGCAGGTGAGGGGACACTTGCAAGAGTTGGTCCTCTCCCTCTACTACCTAGATCCTGGGGATCAAACTCAGGTCATAGGCTTGGCAACAAGCACCTTTACCTGCTGAGCCATCTCATCAGCCTCTGGTTATGCTATCCTTATAGAGCTATCCTTATAGACAGATGAAATGTTTATGCGTAATTTTGTAATTGCTGAATTTGGGAGAAAAAAAAGAGCCAAGGCTTTGTGTTTCAGTAATCACAACCGACACACCGAGTGGTATTCTGTTAAATACCCCATTTCTTTCCATCTTTTCTTCAGAAAAGCTGGTTATTATAAGACAGTAAATATAATAGGCTTTACAATACCTGGAACTTTAGTATGTGGTGTTAGAGCAGAAATTATAATAGTCCAATGTAATGAGGTTGAGTTGTATGTATTTTTCCAATTTGAGTCATACGCTTTCAAAGCTATTATTTCACCCTTACTGATAACCATTCTAAAAAAAAATTACCATTAACATTCACTCACTTTTTCAGGTTTTGAACAAGTTTTTAATCCAACAAGCTATTTTACCTGACACAATAGATGTGGTCTCAGCCAACAATCTTCATTGTTAAAGCATCCAATAGCTTTTTGACAATGATATGAAATCCATTGTGTTCCACTTTCTTCCTAAGACAGTAATGCCCTCTAAAGCACTGCAGCTAGTAAGGTACACAAGGTATTGCTTTCACAACATTGTGCTGATTCTCTCTAATTCAATTACTCAACTCAAAGACTTCCTCGGGGCGTCGAAATTGTGCCCACACTTCCCCATTTCTGATGTGAACCTGAGCTGCTTGCGGTTGCTCGGTTTGTAAAATGTTTCTTTATCTGTTTTGCTTGTCTTTTCAAACCACTTTGCTTGTCAAGAAGTGGCTTCAGACTAGTTTTCATCTCAGTTGTCCTCTGTTGGATTGGAAAGAAGAACGGATCGGGAAAGCCAGCATGTCTCAAGCACAAAGCCAGGGGGTGAGCTTGCAGCTCCTGAACCATTCATCTTCTGCCTGCCAACTCCATCCCCTAATTTCTAGTACTAAATTTTATTTGGGTCATTTGATTATTTACTTCTTATGTCTAGAGGGTGGGAAGGCTAGGGCCATCTGAATTCCAAATATAGTCGAAATTCATTAAAGGTCAGAAACTAGAGAGGCTTAAACTCCTCTCCATTTTATAGTGCTTGTTTTATATTTACCTTCAGAAAGCCCACCTGGCTTTACCCGACAATTTTATCCTGGGAAAACAGAAGCAATACCACATACATTGCCAGATAACAGTCAGTGTGCAGTTCTTTGCCACTAATTAGTAACAAGCTATTTCTTCTTCCTGTGTATTTGTAGGGGCGTGTTCCTGTTGGTGCCTGTGCACTTTCATATGTGTGTATGAAGAAGACAGAGGTCAACCTTGGGTGTCATGTTGGGGGCGGAGCAGAATCTCTCATTGCCAGATTCTAGATTGGTCATATCTTTTTGTTTTTTGTTTTTTGTTTTTTTTTTTTTTTTTTAACATAAGTGTTAGAAGTTCCTGTGCAAGCACAACAGGCACTTTACTAAGATATCTATCTCTCTAGCCACATCTCTCTTAATAAATTAAACATTTAGAACTAGTTCAATAATACACTTCCCCCCATTCTCTCTGAATTTTTAGATTAAAAAAAAGTAGATGCCTGAGTCTTCCTGATAGGTTTACTTCTACAGTGATTAAAATAATGACTAATGGGGATGAAAGGAGAGGAGAAAGGAAACTGCAGCCAGGATGTAAAAATAAATCAATAAATTAGTTAATTAATTAAAATATTTTCAATTCTCTTCTTACCCACTCCCCCACCACCAAAAGAAAGAAAATGATGACTCATTTGGCTGAAACAAATTTGCCTTTTTCCAATCAGTGTTACTGATCTGACTCTTAATCTAGCTACACCCACTGTTGTTTGGAGTTTAGATAGAAGGATGCTGCCATTCCCAGTACCAGCGGCCTGCTGTTACTCCTCATTGATTAGTAACTTTGAAACAGTACTTCTTCAAGGATAGCTAGTGAATACTCACAGACTGTGGCATTAATCTTAGTGGACAGTAAATGCTAAGGGGATGCACACAGAGAATGGCATGGCTCCCCTCCACAGTCAGCGGCCATCCCATTACTCTAGGGGTGGCAGAAGAACCTGGGCGTAAGTTACAGCAGACCATGGGGAATGAATGTGTCTGTGTTTCCCTCAGGAAGTGTAGGGGAACTCCATCACTGAGAAAACCATTGCTCAGGGAGTTGGTTATGCTATTCGTGGTGTTCTCTGGTTACACCTGTCTTTATGAAGTTCATGGCATTAACACACTTCTATTCTCAACCATGTGTGATACACATATGTCAGGCAGTATTTGAGGTAAATACACACTACAAAGAGATCTCCAAAGCATTGACACTTGTCTACTTAACAGATTTCTTTAATTGTTACCAATCAGATTGAAATATGCAAAGCCAAAAAGTCTAAAGAAAGAACCGGGAGTGAGGAGGGGCACATACGTTGTACTGGAGCCATTAGCAAAGAAAGGCTTTTAAGAAACAATTGAAAGAAGAGAATGAAGAAGACAGTAAAAGTTTCAGTGCAACAAATTCAATTAACTGAGTTTACCCAAAAGAATAAATGTGTTTAGACATATGAGCCTTGTAAAGGCAGCCCAGTTACTACTGTTACTGGAGAGTGTGGGAATAGGGAAATTATCAGTATCATATTTGATTATTTGTAAGTATTGTTATAAGTACTGAAGAGATGAATCTTTTACTTAGTTCTTCTAATATATACATATATGTATGTGTGTATGTATGTATGTATTTGGTTTATTTGATTTTGTATTAAGATGGGGCTTCACTATGTAGCCCAGGCTGACCTTGAACCCCCTCCCCATAACTTCTTAGTACTGGAATCACAGGCATGAGCCATCACTTCAAGTAAGGTGAATTTTCTTATTAATTGAGTGCATAAAGATTTCCTCCTCTTGGTAATTATAAAATGTTAATTCAGGTACTGATGCTCATACTTGGCTTTGTACCCTGCCCCAGCAAGTGTTTGCTGGGCACCCACAGAGAGCCAGACATTTGTGGGGGCTACAAAGGGAGGACACATAGAGGCAACCCTATAGTTGCTGCCTTTTATCGGCCAGGGTCCTGGCAAGGAATAAGGTGCTGTCCAGCATGGTAATTAAGGAGAGTTTAATGAAGAGACTCCTTATAAATGTGTTGGCAAGGATAAGGGGAGGCATGGAGAATGGGGAAATACAATGGGCCTGCAACATTGGGGAGCCAACCCCCCCAACACACGTGCGCGCACGCACACAAACACACACACACACACGCGCGCACACACACACACACACACACACACACTATAATCCAAAAACTGAAGAAGTTAAGGGAAGTCAAAATGAAACATGACTAGCTAGTTTCAGCTGTGCAATAGGGAAAAGACATGACAGGGCCCATGGCTGCATGGATAGAGGCTGACCCTGCTTGTCCTGGCAGACACAGAGGTGAGTGAACACTGCATTGCCTTCCTCCCATACTCTCACACCCTTGCTTGTGGTTTTCACTGACCAAGTTCAGCCAGTGGCAAGGGAACCTAGTGGCAGAATCTAACAAGGTCAGCATCCCACCATATGGGGCAGAGTGGAGAAAGATAAAGGATGGCCCTCAAAGGGTAAAAGACATTCCCAGAACACCGTCTTGAAACATTTATGGAAAGAAGTTAGCCACAAAGTAGGTTGATACCAAAGATGTCAGTACCAAATGACAAGTGTTGTCCTTGATGGGTGACTCCTAGGAAGAAGGAATTCCTTTGTTGGGCCTTAATGAGTATGAACTAAATTAGCACAGAGAGCTATGAAGGACAGAGAGGACAGCAAGGAAGAAAGCAGGAATAGGGGCATGGGCAGAGGAGTACACAGTGCAGCAGAGGGGCCTCATCTGATTGGCTGAACACAACCTAGACAGGCACGGAGATGGAGATGCCTAGGACCCTGAGTGAGAACTGCGGTGTTCATCCACCTGTGAAATTCTTTATTGAGTGTTTTTGTGGAGTGCTAACTGCATATTGTATGTTCTGCAATGGTAGTATATAACTCGATCTACTTTCATTTGATGTTCACACAAAATATTTAAGCAACTTCAAAACAGCCCAGGTGCCAAAACAGATGGTATTTGGGGTTCAAAAAGGCCTGTAAGATGATACAGAAGGTAAGGATGCTCTTGCTCTCAAGCTGGACGATCTGAGTTTGATTCCTAGAACCTACATGGTAGATGGAGAGAACCCCTCTACACATAAGGCATGTGTACACCTCCCCCCCCCCCCCCCCCCCCCCCCCCCCGCCACACACACATACAAGCAATGATTTTTTTCCCCAAAGGAGTGGCCTAGAATGTGTAATTCTTTGTTGTTATTTGTTTGTTTTTTGAGACAGGGTTTCTCTTCTCTGTGTATCCCTGGTTGTCCTGGAATTTTCTCTGTAGAGTAAGCTGGTCTCAAACTCACAGAGATTTCCCTGGCTCTGCATCCTGAGTGCTGAATGTGTAATTCTTAAAGTGTGTTCATTCATTTTAAAAATGCATTCAACATGAGCCTGTTGGTGCAAGCCTGTGACTCCAGCTACTCAAGAGACTGAGGCAAGTGTATTGCAAGTTCAAAACCTCCCTGAGTTCTAGAGCAACTTATTGACAAAAAGTCAAAATAAAAAGGGTTGGGCATGTAGCTCAGTAGTATAATAATTGCCTAACATGAGTGACATCCAGAGGAAATTCCTAGAATTAATCAATCAATTCGTTAATATTAATTTAATGAATGTTTGGTTATCAGTCAAAGGAGTACACTGTAGTTCCAACTGCTCTAGACTGTGGGAAAGTCATACAAGCTCAGAAATTTGAGGCTACCTTGTACAACATACAGAAATCCTATGTCAAAGAACAAACAGAGAAAACAAAAATAAAAACATTTTTTGAGTATTGATCACAGTCTAGACAATAGCAATGAAAGATACTTTCTGGCAATGATCTAGTCTCAAACACCAATTATGGAGCATGTGAGTCAGTGTACAGCTCATCTAGATTTGAAAAGAGGCAAATGATGTACACTCCTCTAAAGCATATGGATGAATTCATAGCAGGACGTTGCTAACCATCTTAATCAAATGAGGAAGCCATAAAAATGAAGAGATGGTCTATATGTTTACAGTGCTTCAAAACTGTGTGTAGGATGGTCAATTATACTGACCTTCACAATCTGTTTTTTTTTTACAGTCCCACTGTGGAGACAGGGCCTGTTCATTGTTCACTGAAATAATCCCAGCTTTGTTTAATGTCTGGCTCAGAGCTACAATACAAACAATACAATATCTACTGCATAAATGTTGGTATATTAATAAATGAGTGTGCTTGGGGGTAGTGATCCCTTCTTTATTCTCCTCCTCCTCTTTTTTTTTTTTTTTTAATTTTGTTTTGTTTTTGTTTGTTTGGGGACAGGGTTTCTCTCTGTAGCTCTGGCTGTCCTTGGACTTGCTCTGTAGACCAGTCTGGCCTCAAACTCAAAGATCCACCTGCCTCTGCCTCCCAAGTGCTGATATGAAAAGCAAATGCAAATGCTACCATGCCCAGCTCCTTCTTAATGTTAGAGTATATTAAGTAGCTACTTACTTTTTTTTTTTTTTTTTTTTTTTTTTTTTGTCTATTTGGTTTTGAGGCAGGGTCTCTTGTAGGGAACTTGCTGTACAGCTGAAGAAGACCTTGAACTCCCCATCCTCCAGCCTTTACCTCCCAACTGTTGGGATTACAAGCACACCCCATAATCCTGGGCTTGCCCCTTACACTTTTGATGACTGCTTGTTGTAAGTCCTTTCTCACTCTGATTTCTGCAAGCCCTGTATATGTGGTTGTTTAAATAGCTTAAACACAGGGGTTGGGAAAGGCACATTCTGAGTCACCTTTGAAAAGCAGGGCACTAAGAGTGACTCCCAGCCCATGCAGGGCTGTCTCAGCCTCTGGCCACATTGCATGCACCTGCAGAGGAGCTCAGCACCACTCGAAGCAGTGTCTGTGGCTCCTGGCCTCCTTCTGCCTTTGTTCCTTTCTTTGAGCGTTCTAACATCTTTTCCCACCACCATTAAAATCATATTAAGTAATTCTAAAGTGCTTCCCATAAACACCAAATGAGAAGTACAACTGTGAGAACAATTATCCACCTGGGTGGAATAGGTTATTATTTTAATTTGTAATCTGAGTGACATTCACTTTAAAGAGGAGAGTATTGGGGTGTGCACTCTCCCCACATGCCCCATTTAGTCCAAAAGGAGTATAGCACTCCCCACCCCTCTTTTTCCATAATAGGGAGCTTTAACCCTACTGCCTTGTTAATTATGATGCCTGGAGGTAAATTCCTGTTTACTGGGTTTTATTCTTATTTATTTATTTACTTACTTATTTTATGGTGTTAGGGACTCAGTCCCAGGGACACGTGTGCTAAGCAAGTGCTCTACCCCAACCCCTTGATTACTGGCTTTGAGGCATCTTTTTATGTATTCAGTTAGGTTTTCATGTAGCCCCAATTAACTTCAAATTCACTGTTTCTGAAGATGTCCTTGACCTTCTGAGTCTTCTGCTCTACCTTCCCAGTGCTAGAATTGTAGCCAGGGCTACTTTATGCAACCGTGTGAATCTTGACTTACTGCTTTTCGCTTGCTAGGTAAGCACTCTGCACAGAGACACATTAACAGGCTCTCTCTTTTGTTTGTGTGTTTTCTTTTGTTTTGAACAGGCCTTAGCTAAGATTGGCCTCAGACTCATAGCAATCCTCCTGTCTCAGCTTTCCCAGTGCTGAGGTTACAGGTATGAGTCTGAATATCCAACTGAAGCATTATATCTTTCTTTGACATTGAGCACAGATAAAGATCCACATTTAAACTTATTTGACAGCTTACAGTAGCTGAAGTTTAAAAAAACAAGACAAAACAAAGCATGGCAATGAATATAGTATTATTTAAACTTTTAAGTGTACAAGGCCTCCTTGTACACTAAAATACATCTACACAAGCAGGTTACTTCTCTGGTCAGCTCCTGGTTGAAGAATTCTTCTATATGTAAAGAGATGCAAGGGTCTGCAGGATCTTGAAATAACCTGTGGTGAAGATGAAAGGAAATCTTGGAGTTTATATCTAGAAAGAAGCAGAATGTCCCTGAGTTCAGATGGTGTCCATCCTGTTGACCTGTTGAGAGTTTGTGACTGAGGGGTTTCCAGAACCCTGTGCCTAAGAATGGATGCATTCGTTGACAGTCTACCCATACGCTCAAAGTCACACTCAAATATGATGAGGCGAAAAAGGCCTGAAATCAGTGGTGAAACACATTGTAAGCCTGTATGTTAGGCAGAGAGTTGTGCATATGTCACCCTCACACCCCAGTACTCAACTCCAATGCCTGACAATGCTCTTTTTTTTAAGATGTCCCCTTTGGGGGCTGGAGAGATGGCCCAATGGTTAAGAGCACTGGCTGCTCTTGCAGAGGTTCAGAGTTCAAGTCCCAGCAACCACATGGTGAGCCATAACCATCTATAATGAGATCCAGTGTTTTCTTCTAGCATGCAGGTAGAACACTGTGTGATAAATAAATAAATAAATAAATAAATAAATAAATACATAAAATCTTTGAAAAAAGATGTTACCTTTGCTAAATAACCTGGATGCCATTGCATGCCATTGCCATTGCCTTAGGGTGTGTGTAACTCACTAGGTAAGCTTCTTTTTCTTTTTGTGGATTATGAAATGCAACAGACACATTACCTTCTGGTCCCAACCCCCGATAATTATTCTGCATGCCATGTAAAAATAAAAGTACATATTTTGAACATGGCTGACATCACTATTCTGTCCCAGGTTGTGGGAAAGCATTTGTTTTTCTTTTGAACGTTTGTACAGAAATGGGGGGAAAAAAGAAAAGGAAAAAGAAAACCCCCACCTTGGTCTGAAATGTGAGACATAAAATCTTAGTTGAGGAGTATAATTTGGAATTACTTCAATATTTGAAGAATGTCTTCTAGAATAACAATCTGAGTTTGGTGACCAGATTCCACAGTTGAATGATATGACCAACTGCCCAAAATTGTCCTCTGACCTCTGCACACAGTTGAATAACTAGTACATATTTTTCTGTGGTTTTAAATAGCCTTAGCACCTGCAAGCTGTAATTAGACTCAATAAGGCTTATCCCGATGGGTGGAAATCTTTTTGCTTTCAGACATGTCCTGTATGTCCTATTTCATGCAAATTTGTCGATAATTTGGTTGAATAATTTTTCCCATAAATTCCTAGAAGTGAAAATATTGGATCAAGAGGAGTTGAATTTTTTTATATTTGTTTATTTTTGTTGTTGTTTGTTTTTATTTCCAGCACTGGCAGGACCTGTGCCAAGCTCAATGGGACTCTCCCATCTGCATGACTTTGAAACAGGTTCTACCAGTTAGAAAGTGCAAATTAGTGCAGGCCATTTTGTTTCTTCTCTGTTCCATCTCCCCCTTCCTCAGGCTCTGCAGGCTGGAGACAGGACCCAGAGCACTGCACCTTGAAGACAAGCACTCTCCCACTGAGCTCTGCAGGCTGATGACCGTTTTTTTAGTTGTCTTGTTGTTTTATTGTATGTGCATTGGTGTTTTGCCATGGGTGTCAGGTCCCCTGGAAATGGAGTTACAGACAGTTGTGAGATGCCATGTGGGTGCTGGGAATTGAACCTCAGTCCTCTGGAAGAGCTGTCAGTGCTCTTAAACACTGAGTCATCTCCTCAGCCCCAGTTCTTTGATTGTTAATGAATATTTCCTTGCCATTTCTTCCTTCTTTCAAGGGAAATAGTTCTTCCCTATTTAGGTGCAGTGACTTCTTGAGTACTATCAAACAAGCTGCTTGAAAATAAAATTCATTAGAAGAATTTTAGGAAACTACATGTCTGGATTCTGTTCTGGAATCTGGGTGGCTTTTGTTTGTTTTTCTCTCATTTATTATTTTACTTTTCTACACAGGGCATCAATCCTACAGTCTCACAAATGCTAGATGAATATTCTACCACTGAGCTACAACCCCAGGCCCTTTGAATATTTATGTTGTTTTATTTATATGTATTAAATTTATTATGTATCAAATGCCTCAAAAGAGAAATGGATCACAATATTAAATATTTCTCTCTCAAATTATTTTACATTTAATTAATTAGTTAAGTGTGTGTCTGCATGTCTGTGTGTGATACAGCATACATGTGAAGGCCAGATGACAACCAGAGTGGGTTCTTTACTAATATATAGGATCTGGGGGTTGAACTCAGGATGTCAGATCTAGCAGCAAGCACCTGTAGACACTCGGCAGCCATCTTGCTAGCCCTGAATAGGTATTTTCCAAAGAAGATAAACAGCCCTGGATAGGTATTTTCCAAAGAAGATAAACAAGTATCCAACAGATTAAAAGATGTTAAGCATCATCAATCAGGAAATGAAAGGTCAAAACTGTATGAGTTATTACCTCACGGCTCACAAGATGGCTACTGTAGAAAAGAAAAGAGGTAAAAGCCAAAGAGGATGGGGAAAAGGGACCCTGCACACTGGCAGTGGGCATGCTAATTGTTACATTAGCATGGGAAATTCTCCTGAGTTTTCTAGAAAAAGTGAGGCTAGCCATGCCAGGTGGCTCATACCTGTAATGTCAGCACTTTGTAGGCAAAGTCAGGAGATCCTGAGTTCTAGGTTACTTCACCATGAGATCCTTCCTTCCTTCCTTCCTTCCTTTGTTCCTTCCTTCCCTTCTTTCTTTTGAAATAGGGTTTCTCTTTGTAGCCTTGGCTGTTCTGGAACTCACTCTGTAAGACCAGGCTCTGCCTCCGGAGTGTTGGGATTAAAGGTGTTCAACACCCAGCTGCAATATCCTATTTCAACAAAACAAAGCAAAAATTAAAAATAGTTTGACCTCCAGCATTACACAGAAGGAAAAACTACCATGTAACTTTGGGGTGTACATCCAGTGGAAAGGGGAGAGTCAACTGCAAGAGACATCAGCATTGCTCATATTAACCAAGGTACAATTGTCCATTGTACCAGCTGTCCATCAATGGACAAATTAAAAAAAAAAAAAAATAGGAGCAGGGATGGGACTGTAGCTCAGTTGGTAGAGTGTGTATCTGGAATGCACAAAGCCCTGGGTTCGATCTCTAGCTCCACATAACTGGATGTGTTAATCCTGGTTTTGAAGAGGTAAAGATGGGAGAATCAGAGGTTCAAGATCATCTTCAACGATAGAGTGAGTTCTATAAAGTGTTTCTAAGTAAAAGAGAAAAAGAAGAAAGAAAGGAAAGAAGGAAGGAAGGAAAAAGTTTGAATTCATACAGACAGGAGCAGGACTGCAGGAGGGCAAGTTTTTTGTTATAACCAGATTAAATTCTGCAGGAAAGCCTAATGCACAATGTGATGGCTCTTGGTTGTCAACTTGACTTTATCTGGAATTAACTCGAATCCAGAAATGGAGGGCATACCTATGAGGGATTTTCTGCTTGGCTTGGAGTAGGTGGATCTATTTCTAGTCTAGACCTTTGAGGACACAGACCTTTGATCTGGGCCACATCCTCTGCTGAAAGCCTATGTTAAGTACAGGGAAGAAGGAAGTATTTGCTCTTTGCCTGTATGTTCTCCACTTGCTAGCAAGTCAATTCCTTCACTGGCATCACAGCCTACTTTGTTAGGATCCCACCATATACTGAAGACCAGCTGAGACATCTAGCCTTGTAGACTGAGCAACTTCTGGATTCTTGAACCTTCCATTTGTAGTCAGCCATTATTGAACTGGCTGGACCACAGCCTATAAACATCTATCTATCTATCTATCTATCTATCTATCTATCTATCTACCTGGAGAGAGAGAAAGAAGGAGAGAAAGAGAGAAAGATTCATGCTGTAACTTTTGTTTCTCTAGATAACCCTGACTAATGCATACAGTATGAAGACTGTAGTTGCAATCTTTATGGTATACTAGAAATTTGGAAGAGAGTGGATCTTAAGTGTCACCCTCAGTGGCAGCTAGGTCTGGTGTTGTCATGTTAATTAATCCTCCTGTGAAGTCATTTTACAACATCTGTGCACATGCATGGAAACATCACCATGTACAACTGGAATATGCACAGCTTTTGCCAATTATCCCTCCATAATTGTTTGAAATAGGATTTAAATAAAGCTCATGTGCTTTGACTGAAAAACAAAAGACAAAAATGGGCTAGCAAGATGGCTCTGTGTGTGGAAGCACTTGCCTCAAAGACAGGCGATCTGAATTTTGTTCTCAGGGACCAAGGGGTTAAAGGAGAGAACTGATTCCTACAAGTTGACCTCTGATCTCTACAGGGATGCCACAGGCACTCACACCTACCACATTCCTGCCTCACATAGACACACATCACACATATAACACACACACACACCATATACACATGCACAAATGACATATATCCACACATCACATGCATGTATCACACATACATCTAATGCACTCGAGCATTGGAGCACATCCAACACATGATACACAAGAAACACATGCAAGTACCCACACCACACACATGCACACATCACACATACACACACCAGACATACATTCACCATACTATAAGAAAACAAATTTAAAAACACAGAGAAACAAAACAAAGCATTATCACTGATGCTCTTCCTTTTTTTTTTTTTTTTTTGATGAAGTTCTTTTCCTTCTACAAAAGACAGAATACCACTCTTACAACGTTTGCATACTTGTTCTTTGGGCCATAGAAACTGCCTGCATGTGACTGCCTTTTTTTTTTTTTTCCCTTGCCGTTTTCTTCCAAATACAAAGCCATGTAATTAAATACTAGAATCAACTATGTAGTTTTTAATTACTTAGCTTTTAGATGTTGTTTTAATGAGAAGAGGTGGGAAAGGAAGAGTATGGAGGCAGGAAAACAAGACAGACATGACTGCACAAGTCTAGTGTGGAAACACCAGGGGACTGAACTATGGACTGAGGGCAAAGGACACAGAAAGATGGAGGCAGAGCTGCACGTGGTGGTACATGCCTGCCATCCCAGCATTTGGGAGGTGGAGGCAAAAGGATCAGGGGTTCAAGTGCACCCTTGGCTTCTGGTGAGTTTGAGGCCAGTCTGGGCCATAGGAAGAACTGTCTCTAAAAGCTGGGGGAAAGACAAAGTCTGCTTTAGGAAAGGGAACTTGGTCTACAATTAGCACATGCAGTGAGTTGAAGCAAGGGGCTGCAATTGAAAATACAGCTGTGAAGACATTCACAGAAACATCAGCAACACAACCTCTCCATTACCACCCAGCTCTTTTTGTCCATGAATGGGATCTCCTCCTCCTCCTTCTCTTCCTTCTCCTTTTCCTCCTCCTCATTATTTATTTATTTATTTATTTATTTATTTATTTATTAGTTTTTTGAGACTGGGTTTCTCTATGGTTTTGGAGGCTGTCCTGGAACTAGCTCATGTAGACCAGGCTGGTCTCGAACTCACAGAGCTCTGCCTGCCTCTGCCTCCCGAGTGCTGGGACTAAAGGTATGCTGTGAGCCACCACCACCTGGTTATGGGATATTTTTCTTGATTGAAATCAAGCTATGTGAGAAAGCTCTTAAATACGTGATTGGAACTGTGGAATTTGAAGTGTCAAAGCGAACTAAGGAGAACCAATTCAAACCCTGCACCTCTATCTGTCCCTTAGACTTTAAAAGGATGCTACAGAACACGTTGGAAAGTCTTTTCTGTTTAAAAAAAAATTATAGTATGTTACCTTGTGTCTAGTCAACTCTGGCTGATGAATGAATACTATTTTAATGAACACTTGTTCATAATTTTATTCCTGAACACTGAAATTTGAACTTCATGTAATTTTTTGTAGTATGAAAGTAAGCCTTCTTTTGATTTTTTCCCCCTTATTTGAAATTGTAAAAAACTAACCAGGCATGGTAGTGCATGCCTAGAATCCCAGCATTTAGGAGGAGGCATAAACAGAATGAGTAGAAGTTCAAGGCCATCCTTGGCTAAATAAGGAATTTGGGCTAGGCTGGGCCACAGTGTCCTACAAACGCAGAGGATGGGTCCTGGTCTACTAAGAGAATTCCAGGGTAGCCAGAGCTGTTACACAGTAAAATCCTGTCTCAAAAACAAAAAAAAACAAAAAAAAAAAAAAAAAAAAAAAAAAAAAACAGAACAAAACCCTTCAAAACCAAAGAAGGAAAAAAATTTCTTAGGACTGGCAAGATGGTTCCATGGGTCTAGTCAAAGCCTGAAAATCTGAATTCAGTGGTCAGGACCCACCTGGTGGGAGGTGAGAACACACCCCCATAGCACATAGGTCCTGGCTCCACAAATGCAAATGAATAAATGTAACTTAATTTCTATGTTATTCTATTTCGGTTAAAATAAAAATTCTGTTCTGGAACTCCTTCTGTAGACTGGGCTAGTTTCAAGCTCAGAGATCCCCCTGCCTCTGCCTCCCGAGTATTGGGGTTAAAGGTGTGCATCACCACACAGCTTTAAAAAAAAAAAAAAAAAAAAAAAAAAACTTAAGAAAAGGAAAAACCCTCAACCTTACAAATCAGTCCCAATAGATACCAACACCAACAGCAGATAGACTTGAGGTCAGGGCTGTCTCCCGTCCAAGGCCTTTCTGCTAGGCAGTCCAGCTAGGAAGTGAGTGCAAATTCTTTAAAGCCCTCCCAACTGGACAGTGGCAGAGCATCCGTGTCATTCCCAAGTTCTAAAAGAATGGATTGCAAGCTGGCAGTGCAAGGCACGCACGGGCACGGCTTCACAGTGTGACTCAGATGTTGTTGTTGGCTTTAGATCTCTCAGTCTGCCTCCTCACTACCGTGAATACTCTTACACTGCTTTGGGGTGTGGGGGCTACAAGACTTCTGGAAATGGTTCTTAGACCCCAAGAATGTGGTGAAAGCACAGGCGATGGGTCCAGAGAGCATGGACATGGTTGATGTAAACATTTGGGTACTTCCCTCACAAAGAAGAAACAGCTCTCTCTGTGCATTGATTTCCCTGCTAGCACTGAATATCGACAAGTGAGCCATTGGCAGCAATGCCAACGGAGGTGTTGGATAAAACAATTAGGCCAGGCGTGTTTATCCACACTGTCCTGTCCTGTCCTTGCTCTAGCCATCCTAGTACTTTGGCTGTTGGGATTTAGAAGCAGCAGGGAAAGGTGGCATCTGAACAAGAAGAAAGGGTAGGAAGTTGGTGAACCAGCCTGTCTCCGTCTAACAACGTGTTCCTCTGGGTTCCCTAGAGAGCTTTCTGGTTTTGTTTGGTTTTAATACATCTGGTTTTTATAGCATAAATCAGAGAAATGACGTAACCAATGACACCTCTTGAGTCCCTGTAATGTGCCAGCAGCCGCTGTTCAGTGCAGTTTACATCTCCTCTTCCCATCTACTGCTTATCATAACTCAGCGGGGGTGAATTCCTTATTTCCCTCTTGCAGCTGTTGAAACAGAAGCTGGGAGTGGTTAAGAAGGCAGAAGGCTCAGAACCTCGCTCAGCCTGAGTCCAGAGCTAGTGTGCTCTCTGTTAGGCTAAGCCTTGTTGGTTCAAAAGTCTGGTTATCATCTTCTAGAATCCATGTTTCAGATTGCTTGCTTGGATGGTGTACATTTGTAGTTCTTGACTGAAGAGGAAGTGAAATTTAATATAAATAAAATAATTCTTAGAAGTATAAATAAAAATAAAACAAGAGGCCCAAGAGATGGTTCAGTTAAGAACCTGTACTGCAACCACAGTGGTGGCATGCACCTTTAATCCCAGTACTTGGGGGGGGGGCAGAGGTAGGCAGATCTCAGTGAGTTCAAAACCAGCCTGGTCTACAGAGTGAGTTCCAGGACAGCCAGGACTACACAGAGAAACTCTGTCTTGAAAAACCAAGGGGGGGGGGGGGGCAGGGAGAACGTGTACTGTTCTCACAAAGGACCCCAATTCTGTTTCGAGTACTTGTTGCCTCCTTAACCCCAGCTCCAGGCCTTTGGCCTTTCTGGCATCTGTGCTCACATACATGTACTCACACAGACACACAGACACTCACCGACACACACACACACACACACACACACACACACACAAAATTTAAAAATGAAAAATTTAAAGGGGTTGTGGTACAGCACACACAAAGCCCATAGTTAGGCCCCTTACAAGTATAAAATAGAGCAGTTGGACAGCCCTAGTTCTCTCTACCCACAGCACAAAACAGATATTCGTCCAGTTTGCACCCCCTTTGCTAGCACCACTACTCTGACCCCCATGCCAACAGCACAGTATGACCATGGAAGGTTTCAAGCAAAGCAACTTGTCACCTTGGAAGAGTGAGATCAGCCTAGTACTTCTCAGGAGTACTGACCATGGCAAAAACCCTATTCACACCTTCAGAAACATGCATTCAGGAATATTCCCCAAATAGTCCTTTACTCTCCAGTCCTGACCCAGTAACCTTCGGTCCATTCTATTTCCTGTCATCTCCTGTATAGGCCCTGAGGTGGATGCTGATGTTTGCAACATCCTTTTAAGATTTCAAGCCCCTTAGACAAAGGGCTCCTGGGAAGAGGGTATGTATCAAAATGTAATCCGGACTCACACAGAATTGAGTTTGATTTGAACTTGGCAATCAAGGAATGGAAGGTGGGTAGCCCACCATGTTATCTGCATAGGTGTTTTCTATCTTAAATGGGACAGACATCCCTGCAAAAAAGTACTGGGCTGAGATTAATAAGTTCCAGGTGACCCCCCAGACACAGGAAGGTTGACTTTGGATAATCACCCACAAAGGTCAGGAGCTTATCTGAAGTCACCACAAGTCTGGGATCTGGGTAAAAATAAAGAACAAGAAATACCCCAGGAAGAGACTTTCTTCACCCATAGTTTGTATTCCTACTACCTTCTGTTGAACTGTCCATGTGGTTGCGGAACCTTCACACATCTCTGGCCCAAACTATTGGTCTTCACTACGGAGAAAACAGCACGAAAGCCCTGAGCAATGTTTTTGCAGACTTCCATGCGTGCAGGGTGTGTGATTCTACTTGCTGATACCCAGCCTTTGAGAGAGGGGCAGGCAGTATTGGACCTCTAGAAGTCACTCACTTGGAAGAATCAGAGGCCTCTCACCACACTGTTGAAGAATAACTTTCTGTGTTTAGGACTCTCATCTGTGGACCAGTTTGAATTTTCTCTGTCAGGTAAACTGATACTGCCCCGCCTCACGGTGGGGCGGGGGGGGGGGGCAATGCTGTGCATTTATTTAATGAATCATAGGCAAAACACGAATGTTTGTGGCTACTGGAGATGGCTAAGTGGTGAAGAGCACTGGATACTCTTCCAGAGGGCTTGGTTTGATTCCCAGCACCCACATGGAAGCTCACAACCATCTGTAACTCCTGCTCCAGGAGATCCAACACCCTCTTCTTATGTTTTTGGTTGTGAGCCTAGCCTTTAACGGCTGAGCCATCTCTCCAGCCCCCAACACCCTCTTCTTAACCTCCTGGATCACTTCATGCATTTAGCACACAGACAAACAGGCAAGCAGGCAGGCAATAAAATAAAATAAACCAGCCATACACATAAAATAATAAAATGCATTTTTAAAAGTTGTGTTGGGTCTTTGTGAGGACCCTGACAGGACTAGGAGAGGCCTATGGGGGAAGCCAGATGCCACTCAGACTGAAATAGAAGTTCAGAGTGCAAAGTGGAGTTTAAAAGTGAGCAAATACCTAAATACAAAACCCCAAACCCCAGGTGTCTCCACTGTCAGGTAGAATGCTGGTCCAGGTGCAAGTCAACAACAGAGACACAATGGAACTACCCTTAGGCACCCCCAGTCCTGCTCGAACCAGGAAGAAGTGAAACCAGAGGCCCTTTGAGAGCAAAATCTAAGAAACAATAGACTGAAATGGAGCATAGCCCACAACGTTTTCTTACGGCCCTAGAAACCTGGGCAGCCTCATTAGCACATGCAAGGAAAGAATGAAGAATGTGTTAATCAGAAGGGGGTTGGTCAGCCCTGGCATGTTGAGAGAGTCACTTTCTCCTAGCTTTGTCCTCAGAGTATGGGACCTGGCTGAGGGCTCTCCAGGCTGAGTCTAGCAACAATTAAATGTTCATTTGAGCAAATCAGGGTGGGGTACCTAAGGCCTACATTGCTCTGGGTCAATGTACCCCAGAGTATAGATGATCTATAAGAAGAATGGCTTAAGCAAATACAAAGCAGAGGAAGAATTTAGATGCAGGCTTATGGCTCAGAGTAAGTAGTCCCGGGGCTGAGAGGCAGGATGCACAACGGATAGGGGGAATACTTCAGACAGGATAATTGTGCAGTCTGGAAGCCATGCTGGCAAGATCTCGGGTTGTAGCCTATTTAAGGGATGGAAAGAAGCTGGTGTGGCTGGCCCCGAGTGGTTGCAGATAGTAATAGATAATGTTTATTGAGTTCTCTGTAGTTGCCTAACACCACTGGAAGCAGGTGACTCTAATTTTCATCCTATAAGATAAGCACTATCTTTATTCCTTTTTGACTGAAGAGGAAACTATGGCACATACAAGTGAATAAATCCGCAGAGGTGGGAAGTAGAGGAGTATCTGAGCCATGGAAGTTTGTCCCTACTTATCAGATTCTCCTACGGAAGGCAGAGGCTGAAGGTTGAGGATTTTGTCTCATAAGAACAATGTGTGGTTTTAACGGCGTGACTTGCTCAGATGTTTGCTTTGAAGAAAATTGCTCTGGCTTGGTGGGAAGGATTCTAAAGCTTGGCTTTTGCTTCCCACATGTCTGATGAAAAGGAGAAGTGCACCCATCTCCTAGACTTAGGGGGTTTTGCTCAATCAAGTTTATTTCTGTGCTTTTATTTGTTTTTTGGTTTTATGACACAGGGCTTCTCTTTGTAACAGCCCTGGCTGTCCTGCAATTCTTTGTAGATCAGGCTGGCCTCGAACTCACAGAGATCCTCCTGCCTCTGCCTCCCAAGTGCTGGGATTAAAGGTGTGCACCACCACTGCCCAGCCAGATGTCATTTCTTACTTGAAATTAGTGATTTAAAGGTTCAGCATCCAACAAAAACAATATAGGGTTTCAGGCCTAAAGGAGACTGTGATATTAAGTAAGGATATAAGAGAGAAACCCACTTAGCATAACTAGAGTGGAATAGGGAGTCTAGCTTCTTGCTTCAACATGGGAATTCAGGGTAGGAACCATGTGGCCTGGAGATGCCAACCTGGACTGACAGGGATGGTGAACCTTTAATTCCCACATTTGGGGGCATACACCTGTAATTTCAGCAATCATGAGGCAGGGGCAGAAGGATCTCTATGAGTTTGAGACCAGTCTGGTCTACATCAAGAATTCCAGCCAGGATAGCCAGGGCTACAGAGAAAGACCTTATCTCACAAAACACAGAATGAATAAATAAACAAAGTCACTTGAATGACAGGTGACCAGAGAGTTGGAGAAAGAAAAGGTCTGAGCCCTATGCCCCGAGGTGTTCTAGGATGAGGCTGGAGATGGAGAGGCACCGCCACAGACAGGGAAACAGTTCTAACACATCAGACTGACACTGTCATGGTGAGGTCCTTGGTTGTCCTTAACAGGAAAGTTTTGATGGAGTGTTCATAGAAAGGAGATTTTCACAACCACAACATAACCAGATATTCATAGCTACAACCTCTTCAAGGAATTTTGTTAGCAAGAGGCACACATGACTGCTCCTAGGTATGGTGGAGGAGAAAATTTATTGTAGATATATGGGAAGGCATAGGAAGAGGCAGGGACATCTGGCAGAGTCCAGAGTGGACATGACTATACTAAGCTAGGCCATGTGGGGAGAGGGGAAGGGGAAAAGGAGAGAGGGAACCAGGTGCAGCAGCCAGGAGACCAAAAGGTACAAAAAGAGATGGGTAATCAACAGGTCTGGATCACATAGTGAAGAGACTCTGGGCTGGAGAGTTCTGGGTAGAGGGCAGAGCATACAAGCCCACCACACCCTATATCAGGTAGGGACTGAGGGATGCTGGGAGGACCTGGAGGCCAGGTCCCCTTTGATATGTTAAAGAGGCATCTCAGACATTTGTCTTGGGTTTGAAGCTTAACATACACACCACAGAATGCATGACACTCAGAAAACAAGTCTCAGGGTGAGTTCTCTCCTGCTGTGAGTTCCAGGGATTAAACTCAGGTCTTTGGGCTTTAGTGGTAAATGTTTCTACGCACCACACACACACACACACACACACACACACACACACACACATTGCCATGTGGTAGTGAGGTGTGAGGTTGAGGGAAAGATGCCCTCCCTCCCCTTACCCTGCCACCTGTGGGAGAGGAAGCTGGCCCTCCCCCTTACACCTGCCCCTCACCAGGGCACCATGCCTAGGCAGCACAGTAGAGTTGACCCTGAACATATAGGTGTGGAAGAACCCACCCCAGGGATATGAATGCAAGACAAATGGCCCCACCCCTTGTTTATCGCTGCAGTGGTGAACTAGCTAGGGCAATACTGAAGAGCTCACCCTGGGGTGAAGACAGGGGAGAGCTGGCAGAATGACCAACACTACTACTACCCAGGCCCAGAACCTAGGGTTATGGGTTAGCCCACCCTAGCTGTGATCTGCTGGAGCATGGGGATGGGGGTGGGGACTCACAGGGCTACAGGATCTCCACGGCATAGGGTAAGCAATGGGATTTCCAGGAAAAGTCTCAGTGAGGGCCTAGTGGCAGAGGCCAGGGGCCTTGGACCAGCCCAGTGATTCTTTGTGATGAAGGCCTGCATGTAAAAATGAATGGATAAAGGGGTTCACTGTGTGAAGAAATATATATGTATATATTATGTATTAGATTTATTTTGGTCATGAATGAGTGCTTTGCCTGCATGTATGTCTGTGTACCACTTGCATGCTTGGTACTTGAGGAAGTGGTAAGCCTCCATGTGGGTGCTGGGAATCAAACCTGGGTCTTTCACTAAAACAAGTGCTCTTAACCAGTGAGCCAACTCTCCAGCCCTTATACGATGCTAGTTAGCAACGGCTCAGAAAAAGGAGAGAACTTATGAAACAGGGCAGGGGGAAGACTGGCCTGGGCTCCAGTCCAGCAGTCCATCCAAAGTCCAATTAAGGAAAGAATGAACACTGGTACTGGTGAGTAGGGAAGTGAGGGAAGGAGATTGTGGGTTTGAAAGTGCTTCGCTGTTTGGATGAAACGGAAAGCAACTGAACGATAAAAAGTCAGCATGTCGAGGAAACTAGAGAGGAGGAGAAGTAAGGAGTTGTGGAAGAGTGTAAACAAGAGAGGAATAGAGTCCAAGATGAAAGCCTTACTCCCTGGTCTTTGCTTTTTTGTATAAGTAACATTTATTTTACTTCGTGGGACTGGGGCTTAAACTCAGGACTAGCCTTGATAGGAAGGTGCTCTACCACCGAGCTCCACAGCTGCCACATCACAATGCAGGCAGCTTGAAGGCTTGCGGGTAGGAACTGTAGCAAGCATGCCTTCAGCAACAGGCCAGCCAGCAGAATTGTTTCTCTAGTCACATTTGCTTGTGGAAGGGGCAGGTGGTTGTTCTACCTAATTTAGCCAGGAAGGATAGATACTTTTTGCCAGTCCCACAGTTCAGTGAGAGGAGAGCAAAGGGATTGGAGGAGCCTGGGGAGATGATAATGGGTGGATCATAGAATGTAATCAGAGTAAGGAGGAGGAAAGTGACACCTTGAGGCAGGTGGGTACAGGGACGGAACCTTGTAGCAGGATCTGCCTTACAGAGAAAGTTGAGTCCTGGTGGAATCAGAACATATACACCTTTATCCTTCATAAATCTCTCTAGATACTTCCTTCCTTCTTGGGCAGGTGAGATGGCTCAAGCAGTAAAAAAAAAAAAAAAAAAAAAAAAAAAAAAAAAAATCATTTTCCACCCAAACTTGACAAGCTCAATTTGATACCACCATGGGAGAAGAAAATCAATTTGTTCCTTGCCTTACACAAGTGGAACACAGGGACACATGCACCCATAATCATCACACAAAATAGTCAATACTAATAAATACATTTTAATTTAAAAATCTTTTGTTATTTCATTGCCATTGTTTTGAGACAAGGTCTCACTCTGTAGCCCAGGCTGGCCTTGAATTTGAAGCCATCTCCTGCTTCATCTACTGAGAACTGGAGTAAGAGGCATGCACTATTATGCCTAGCTTCAAATTCCTGACATTCAAATTTCTTTAATGTTGATGAAGATAGTCACACACACACACACACCCCTAGAAGACCACGCATCCATTTTTTCCCTTCTTCCTTACCATGCATTAGGATAGTGTCTGTCCTATGCCACATGGGTGGGCTCTCAATGGCTCTTCAGAGGTTTTTGGGAACAGAAGGGGCCTCTAGGAGAGCAGGATAAGATGAAAAGCAAGGGAAGGAGAAGGCAGGGAGAACGTCTTTCAGAGAAGAAAACAATTTAACCTAAGGATTTAGTGCATGGATGATGTCAAGAAATGTCCTTGTGGGAAACGTGTGGTGGGAAGGTAATAGTCACTTCACTAGGGACTGTGGCTCGGATAGGCTGACAGCTGCTTTTGTGTGGTGACCACAGGTGGGTATTTACCTGAAACCTATCCTGCAGGAATTCTCCTATTTGTGGAGTAAGGCAGTTTCCAATAGCTGACTCTCTGCATTAACCAAGGGTTACTGGTGGTGTAGATTTTGGAATGGGAAGCAGGCCTTTTAGTCAATTCACACTGGCCTTTCCATTTACACATGGTAGAACTAAGGCCTGGAAAGGTGAAATGTGGTCTCTGGTCTTTGCCAACTCCTCAATTCTGGAGCCTCTAGCTGTGGTCATATCTCCATCTTTTGTTCCTGTTGAAGATTTGTGTCCTATCTTGTAATAAAATCTCTTTGCCTTTTTGTTTTGTTTCTGTGGTAGGGTTTCTCTGAATAGCCCTGACTGTCCTGGAACTCGTTCTGTAAACCAGACTGACTTTAAGGCAGGCACCACCACCACCACCACCCCACTGCCCTTTGTTTGTTTGTTGGTTGGTTGGTTTTTCGAAACAGAGTTTCTCTGTGTAGCTTTGGAGCCTGTCCTGGAACTCACTCTGTAGACCAGGCTGGACTCCAGAGATCTGCCTGCCTCTGCCTCCTGAGTGCTGGGATTAAAGGTATATACCTTCACTGCCCTTTGTTTAAAGGTAGAGCTGCTTCTCTGACAGCCCCAGGAAACAGTCCTTAGTACAAGTTTACTATTTCCTGCACTGGAATGTGGGGCATGGAATAGGAAGACTTCGGTGTTTTTTAAAAATATACATCACACACACACACACACACACATACACACGGTGTATCTGTGTAGAAGTCAGAGGACAACCTGAAGAAGTCATGTCTCTCCTTACTATGTGGGTCCCTAGAATTGAACTTGGGTCTTCAGGCTTGGCATCAGCACCTTTACCAGCTGAGCCATCTACTGACCCTTTGTTTTGCTTTGCTTTAACATTTTAAAATATATATTTATGTAATAAGTATGGATGCTTTGCTTAAATGTGTGTCTGTGTCATGTGCATGCCTGGTGCCTGTGGAGGCCAGAAAAAGGTATTGGAGCCACTAGAATTCGAGTTACCATATGTGGGTGCTAGGAATTGAATCTGAGTCATCTGCAAGAGTAGCGAATGTTCTTAACCCATTTCTCCAGCCCTGGCTGTGTAGTTCAGGCTGGTCTTGAACTTGTGATCCTCTTTCCTCTATCCCCTTTAGCATTCTACCAGTGTGTGCCACCAGAATTGGCCTGGTATGTTTTTCAAACTGGATATAAATAAACTCAAGGTACCAAGTATGCAGCTCGGTAGGAGAGGAATTGGTTAGCAGGCACAAGGCCCTGGGTTCCACACTCAATCCTTGGACATAAAATAATCATTATTCGTGCTGGGCAGTGGTGGCGCACTTCTTTAGTCCCAGCACTCAGGAGGCAGAGGCAGGTAGATCTCTGTGAGTTTGAGACCAGCCTGGTTTACAAGAGCTAGTTCCAGGACAGCCTCCAAAACCACAGAGAAACCCTATCTCCAAAAACAAAAACAAAACGAAGTGTTATTTATAAAAAAGAATCAATGGAGAGCTTGCCTTCATGCATGAAGCAGGGAGTTCAATCTTCTATAACATAATCCAAGCTCGGTGGGTGGCACAAGCCTGTAATCCCAGTACTCAAGAGGTAGAGCCAGAAGGAGGTCAAAGAATAAAGAGTTCAAGATGTATGGGTCTCACTGAAAGGTCAGAACTGGGGAGGAGCGAGGAACCAGATTCTCATTTCTCTTTGGAGTAAATTTTATACCCAAAAATTTAACTAGGAGTTGTTGTTCATACTTGTAATGCTAGCACTGGGAGGCTGAGTCAGGAAGACAGCTGTGAGTTGGAGGACATATGGACATATGGAGGATTATGGTCTGCATAGTGAGTTTCATCCAGTACATCCTGAGCTTAAAAGTGCTATGAACAATCTAGACTATAAAAAACAAAAACAAAAACAAAACAAAAACAAAAAAAAATACCCAAACAAATAAAAATAAAATAAAGTCCAAGCTGGCTGAGGTGGTGCATTCCTTTCATCCCAGCAGGCAGAGGCAGAAGCAGGCAGGTCTCTGAATTTGAAGCCAGCCTTGTTTACAGAATGAGTTCCAGGACAGTCAGGGCTACACAGAGAAACCCTGTCTCAGAAAAAACAAACCAGAAAAAGCAAACAGAAACCAATCAAACAAAGAAAAATACTAGCTAAACTGTGTAGGAAGGGTTTATGGAGCCTGTGTGGTGCCTGGGCACTGTTCCCTCTGTACCACCGTCTTCTGTTAGTGATGTGCTTTTTATTTTTACTGTTTTTTTTTTTTTTTTTTTTTTTAACACTATACCACCGAGCTATATCCCCAGCCACAGCAGGTACTTAATAAATGCATGTGGCACATAACAGGTGCTCAGTAAATGCTACTTTCTCTTTACACCTTTCATGTCAGGGTTCCAGAGATTTAAAAATACATGTATAGGCTCTGAGGTGTTCAGAATTTCAACAGCAAGGCCGGAGTAGTTATGACTAGAATCGTTTGATATTGTGCATTCAATTTTGTTATGTAATCTGATATCAGCAGCCTAGATCTCTGTCCTGAAGGGATTTCAATATTCAGCAAAGTGGGCTGATTTAACAGCCATTAATTCTGAGAGTATGCTCAAGTTCAAAGTCTGTCTCTTCTCAATGTAAATTGCTCTTTTTCATGTATTTTGTATTGGAAATTAGAAACAAACGCTGTCATTTTTCTTTCTCTTTGCATGGGATCGGAGGTGCCTTGATTATCACAGAGCCCTATTATTGTGATACCTCACACAGGGAATGCGCGTTCTGATATTAGGCACCAAATTGCTGGAGTAGCCTCTGTTTTCTATTCATTAAGATCCAAAAGTACTATGTGCAAATTCCCTGACTTTAATTACACACCTCAGGGATGCACATGCCAAAAAAGAAGGCAGGCAGACAAAAAGCCAGGTCTTTGCCAAAAAACCCCTGGCCCCTAAACTGGTAAACACTTATTTTCAGCAGAGATATCTGCTATTAATTCATATAGTGCCTTTCCCAGCTGAAATAACGAGCTCACAGTGAGCAAACAGGAACAGCAGGCAGTCGGCCCATCTCCTATTTGCGTGTTTGTTTCTCAGTAGTTGAAGAACATTTGTGTAATTTCCCTAGTGCGGAGGCTTCAGGTGTCTCTGTTTTCCAAAAAGCCTGCAGATTGATTGGTGCCCTGAGAATGAAAGAAAACAAGTCACAAACCAAACTGTTAGGGGACTGGAGCAAAGTGTCTCTATCAACCTCACCCACTTACTGATTTTTATTGAAAAATAAGACATAGAAGAGAAAACGTGAAATCTTTCAGAGAAATGCTATTTCAGGAATTTTTCTGAAGGAAAATTAACAAATGTTGTTTTGTTTTTGAACTTGTGCTGGGAACCAAACCCAGGGGCTTGTTCTCGGGAGCCAAAGCAGTAAAGTGAGCTCTCAACTTCCTAAAATATATGTGTGTGTGTACACACACATACACATTAAACAAACTAGGGAATAAAATATAATAGAAGTCCCCCCCCCAGGGAATCTCTTTTAAAATCACGTGTAATTACAAGCTTTGGAATGTGGACAATAAGAAAAGAAATTACCCCCCCCCCCATTTAACATACCAGATGAATTTGACAAAGACCAGGATAATTTACATGTTCCCTCAGATTCTGGAACAGTATCTTGCCTTCTACATGTGTAAAAACTTAGAATAAAAGGTGCTTGTGTAGATGAGCACCCATGAAGGCTTCCTGGAGAGCCAAGGAGAAACAGTTAAATCAACACGTGAAATAGCAAAGTACATGAATCAAGAAGTCATTATATCGATTAATTCCTATGGCCACACAGCTATCTACTTAACAGTCAATTAACCATTTAGCATACTTCTTGATACAAAGGAAGTTAAAAAGATATAATCAATAATTGCAGGTTTAATGTACTTTAGTGTAATCTTGGACAGATTTGAATCTATTCTCAGGAAATGAAGTGTTTAATGAAAGCATGGTTTTGGTTATTGAAAACAAGAGAAAAAGTTGACTGTATTCACAGTGCTTTTTAAAAATCATGGTTTAACCACATATGAACCCTTTTTCCTAAATGAAATTTTTAGCAGATACATGATTTTTTTTTAGCAATGAATAAATGAATAACATGTATGAGAATTTTTGTTCCATAAGCAGCAGCAATGCCCTATTAACTTTGACAGACAACTAGGCCTTAGCCGTTTTAAAATCCAACGTGGGATAAAGCTATGCATTACTAGTCTCCCTACATTTTTGTCAAGAGATGAACATTTTGCCAGATTTTTAATAACAGGCCGGGAGCTCTGTCAGTCAGTTTGTTTAGCCCCTGCAAGGTTTCGCCAGTGCCTGTCTACCACCCCACTGGGTGGAGCCCCGCCTGTCCCAGCTCCTTTCACTCCTCCCCTGCAATTACGCAAAGTCAACAGCAATCACTCCCACCGCCTTGAGCTACCTGCACTATCAACAGTGCGGATTCCAGGCGCGGACAAGCTTTGTTTGCCACTGCCTCCACACCCCAATTAGGACTTTTCTTTTTCTTTTTTCTTTTCCTGCCCATGTAATTTAGCACCAACGCCCTGGGTGGACCAGATAACTCTTTTAAAAGAGCGTTTAAGTCATTCTTGTACCCATCCCCCGTTTTTTGGCCCAACCCAATTAATTCTTGCTCCATCCTCTTTTCACTACTTTCTATACCGGCACCCCCAACCCTAACACCCACCCTTCCCCCTAAAAGGCACTCTTAGGAAGAAATTGAAGTCTGGCAGAAGGCAAGTGCATCGGCTAACTGCTAACTAGTTACCATGCCGACTGCAGCCTGTGCTGAGGAATGCAGGCTGCCACACCGAACTCAATGAAAAGTGGGGAAAATGCACAAGCAATACTCCTTTGGTTGTGATGTTGGGGAATCCCAGACAGGGCTGTTGGTATGGAAAAATCTCGCTGCATGCAATTTGCAAACATGCCAACTCAATATTATGTGATAGACACTGCATGGAATTTAGAGATCTTGAGGTCTTAAAGGGCCAGGCAGGAATAAGAGAAATTGTGTGTGTTCTGTTCCTTGAACAACACTTAAGGAATATTAGATTTATTACTTTGGAAGAGAATCTTTACACCTATAAAAGGAAATTAAAGGCTTTGTCAGCCCGCTCCTTCTGGGTCCAGCCATCAGGCCTGCTATCCTCAACTTCTATACTTTCCCTTGGACTACTCATTTTTAAAAATCCATTTCTGTTCTTAAAGTCAATAGAAGAACTCACAGGGGTCCAGGAATGGTGTTGTAGATCACAGGAAAATTCCCTGAGCACACTGGACAGGATGGCTTTAATTTATGTGGAGCTGTTATGATAAAGCTTGGAGGGGACCTTGGCAGATTCCATGGCAGGCAAGGGTGACCAAGGCGAGGGACAAACATGCCAGTCAGATAGAGCTTAAGTGAGAAGTTTTATTAGAAGGGGGTGGGAGGGGAGAGAAAAATGGTAAGAGACACAGAGAAGAGAGAGAGAGGACAGAAGAGAGGAGGGAGACAGGAAAAGTCCTGTCTGCCTCAGAGGAACAGCAGGAAGAGAGAACAGGAAGAAGCTGGAAAAGAGCAAGAAGAGAGGAGAGGAGAGGGGGAGAGCATAAGTGGGTGGAGGTCTGTCTTTTGCACGTGCTTGCAGACCAGTACTCCTGGATCCCTGGGCTGACCAGAGTACTGTCTACGTGTGTTCTGCCAGGTGACAGGGGCAGGGCAGTGTAATGCCTGAATCCTTACAGGGGCAACTTGAGGAGGGCAAGACTCAGCTGGGGTCACTGCAAGGGGCTAACTGGCAGTTCCATTAGGCTACTTTCAGGGGACCCCTTTTGTTTGCAGAGAGAGCTACCACAAGATGACCCAGGGACATCGAGGAGGGTAGTCAGGGTCCATCCATCAGGACATGATGGCTTGGTCCACTGGAACAAAATTCTTATCCAAAGATCCTCCATTCCTCGCTGATATGAACCAAGACTACCAGGGACTTCCCAGAGTAAGTGGAAGAATTTTCTAAAGTGAGGATGTTTTGGGATTATTGCTTCTACATCACACTTAGATCAGTACAATTTCTTTCTTCTTGGCTTTTTGGTCTTCCACATTGGTTGGTTCTAAAACTGTCCTGCACATCGCTGGCAAAACAGTTTCCTGTGCTTGCCAACTCGACCCTGTCTTTTCATGGCCCACAGCCTCCCTATGGCTCTTCATTGCCATGGCAACCACATGTCCTGGATTTTTCAAGACCTTTTTTTTTATTCAAATATTCTGTCATGTGGTCAAACCATGTGTCAGATCATATGCCAAAAGATATGTCCTGATTTGAGATTTTAAATATGGCTACGAATTGCTCCCAAGATGACTGTTGTTTATCCTCCTCCTATCACTAAAGCCGAGGCTCCCCTTTCAACATCATTTCGAATACCCCAGAGTACTTTCACATAAGCATCAACATGGATTGCTTCATCCCTGAGCAGAACATGATAGGAGGTATTACTCTCCTTTATAGATGAGAAAATTAAGGGATGCTCTGGTTGGCTATCATTCCCATAGTGGTCAGATGATGGACTCCCAGACTACAGACTCTAACCCCACACCTCCATGTGATGCTTTTTATCCCAGGGTTGTTCACTAGATTCCAGAAAGAGTCCTTCAGGAGACTGACTATAGGAGACTGACTCTTTCCTGACTTAAGATTCGTATCCACTCACAACATTAAGCAAGAATTAGGGAAAAGGGCTTTAAGATAGGCCTGCTTGGCCAAAATACTGATGACAAATGTCACACACATTTTTAAACAGAGAAAGAGGTGGAAATTCCATAGAATTGGTTTAGCAGTGATATTTAAAGATAAATTTGTTGGTCTAAGCATTTGCTTCTTGACTTATTTTATTTTAAGATAGAGTCTTATTATGTAGCCCTGACCGGCTTGGAACTTTCCATGTGGACACGGGTGACCTTAAATTCAAAAAGATTCACCAGCCTCTGCCTCCTGAGTGCTGGGGTCACAAAGGTGCCTGGTGATTTTCCCTCTTTTGGGGGGAGTTGGGGGAATGCGAAATAGGGTTTCTCTGTGTATCCCTGGCTGTCCTGGAACTCATTCTGTAGACCAGGCTGGCCTTAAACTCAGAGATCCACCTGCCTCTGCTTCTGCTTCCTGAGTGCTGGGATTAAAGGCATGCACCACCACCACCGGCTGATTTTCTTATTAAAAAATTCTCAAAAATATATTCTGGGGGCTGGAGGTTTCTGGGGCAAAGTAGATTTCTGAGTTCCAGGCTGTCCTGGTCTACAGAGCAAGTTCCAGGACAAACAGGGCTACAGAGAGAAACCCTGTCTCAGAAACAAAACAAAACAAACAAACAAATCATGGTCTAGAGATGGCTCAGTGGCTAAGATTCATAATGTTCTTGGAGAGGGCCCAGATTTGGTTCTCAGTACCCATATTAGGAAGTTCACACATGCCTGTAACTCCAGCTCCAGCCACAAGGATCCATTGTCTCTGCCTCTCAGATATGGAGGCCCTGGCTCCTTTGTTCTCTGTGGGCACTTGCATCCATGTGAATGTATGGAAACTCACATGCATATAAATCACTTTGCTATAATTTTATAAAAAATACAATAAAGAACAGGGACTGGGGCCAGTGGCTAAGGATTAAAGGCGTGTGCCATCGATGCCCGGCTGTACTTGCTGCTTTTGCAGAGGTCCTCTGTTTGATTTCCAGCACCCACACAGTGGCTCACCACCACCATAACTCCAGTTCCAGGGAATCTCTTGCCCTCTTCTGATCTCCTGTGGCGCCAAGCGTGCATATGGTGCACATACTACATGGAGGCAAAATACTCATATATACTAAACAAATACATTTTAATAACTAACCTATTTATTTATTGATTGATTGTTTTCATTAAGACAGGGTTTTTCTGTGTAGCCCTGGCTGTCCTGCAGTGTGCACCACCAACCATCTGGCTCAGCCCATGGTTTTTGTTCATTTGTTTTCCGAGACGAGATCTTGCTATGTTGTGCAAGCTGGCCTAGAATTTCCCATCCTCTTGCCCATGCTTCCAAGTGCTTACTTACATGGGTGTAGTACACCTCCTGGCTCCAGCAGCACCTGCTTTGTCTCAGGAACTATGTTGTCTAGGCTGACTGAAGATCAATAAAATTACCCAGAAATGGGAAAGTAACCAAGGTTAATTCAAAAATAGGAAGGAACAGGCAGATTGTTTTTGGCTAGACAGGGATAAAGGGGATTGTCATTAAGCAAAGAAAGGGTTTAAATTTTAATTGTTGTATCTTCTGTCTTAATGCTTTGCCAAAAACTGGATAGAAGGAGGCATTGGTACATGATTGGGACTTTACCGAGTAACAGTCTACTTATAAGGGGCAGCGTCTTGGGCAGATTTTCATCTGGCTGTGACTGTAGCCTCGGCTGCACATTGAGAAATGCACCTCTTTCTGGTTTGATAACTATGTCTGCATAAGAACTATTTCCAGGGAAGGTAGAGAATTTCAGTCAATGACTGGAGGTTTTGCCATCCATGGCCAGATAGAAAACAGACTCCTAAAAGTTAAATGTGCAGATACTATTTCACATGCTTTTTTTTTTTTTTTTTTTTTTTTTTTAGGCCTGGTATATCCTCTTCTGTCTTTATTAATGATTTATTTTTTATTTTATGTGTGTTGGTGTTTTGCTTGCATGTATGTCTGTCTCTGTGAGGGTGTCAGGTCCCCTGGAACTGGAATTACAGATAGTTGTGAGCTGATGGATGCTGGGAATCTGGGTCCTCTGGAAGAGCAGCCAGTGCTTTTTTTTTTTTTTTTTTTTTTTTTCGAGGCAGGGAGACAGGGATTCTCCATATTGTTTTGGAATTTTGGAGCCTGTCCTGAAACTCACTTCATAGACCAGGCTGGCGTTGAACTCACAGAGATCTGCCTGCCTCTGCCTCTGCCTCCCGCCCGGTGAGTGCTGTTAACTGATGAGCCATCTCTCCAGTCGCTATTTCCCATTCTTAATTGTTGTGTATTTAACTCTAAACTGTACTATGCAGACAATACTAAGAAAAGATACACTGTTTTAGCTGAGAATGGTGCCTGTAATTCCACTGAGTAATCAGATGTCATGGAAGACGTGAGAGGGGTCTGAGGCTAACTGTTGCAGTGAGGTCCAGAACTGCTGGGCTATGGTGTGAGACCCTATTCCAAAACAAACCAGCAAATAAATCACTTTTGAAGCAGATGGAAGGGGGAATTGAGACAGTCTCTTTCTGTGGTTGGGTCTCCCCTTGAAGCTGCCTGTGCTTTGCTGTCCTCTGTCTCCCAAGCATTTGGATTTTAGCTGTGAGCTATCAGGCCCATCTCTAAATTATCAAGTTTTTTGTTGTTGTTGTAGGAGTTTTTGTTTGTTTGTTTGTTGTTTTGATTTTTTTGAGACAGGGTTTCTCTTTGTAACTCTGGTTGTCCTGGATTTTGCTCTGTAGACTAGGCTGGCCTTGAACTCAGAGATCCTCCTGCCTCTGTCTGCCTCCCAAATTCTGGGATTACAGACATATGCCATTACCACCTGGCCAATTACCAATTCTGAAACTGAGAGAAGGTTTTGTTTTTATTTTCCAGTAGTGGTTGAGATTGAAGCCAGGGTTTCAGACATGTTAGTCAAGTGCTTTAGTACTGAGCAGTCTCCACCCTCAGCTCCACAAAGGAAACTCTAGAGCTGGTATTGGCTCAGTGGTAAAGCTTTTGTATGCCTGAGGCCCTGGATTATATCCAAGCAACCAACCAAACACACACACACACACACACACACACACACACACACACACACTGAGTATATGTACTACAGTGTTCCAGACAAGCGCATTGAACAAGGAGAGTAGCTCAGTTTATTTTTAGAGGAGAAAGTGTATGGACAAGATGGGAGGCAAGCCAGAAAGGACAGATGGCTTCACAGAAAACAGCTGGGAAGGGGTGCTTGGAACATCCAGTGGGTGGGTGTTTGTATTTACTACAAGTTAATATGCATATTAAAATCTAAAAATTAACAACATTCAGTGATTTGGGATAGTTTAATTTTTGGTGTTATTGACTCAGGGTCTTACAATGTGGCACACTCACGATCCTCCTATGTGCTGTGGTTACAGAAGAGCTAGTAAAATAAAACTGCAACCATGCAACAATTCTTTTTTCTTTTTCTCTTTTTTGGAGGGGTGGGGGGACAGGCTATCACTATGAAGCCCTAGCTGGCCACTACGTAAATCAAACTGGCCTGGAACTCACTGAACTGAGATCCGCTAGCCTCTTGACTCCCAAATTCTGGGATTAAAGGAATGGGCTACCATCTTTGTTTGAAACGGTTTCTCTGTGTAGCCTTGTCTATCCTGTAGACAACACTCATTTTAAGGTTTATTTATGTTTTCTGTATACAGTGTTCTTTCTGCATGTATGCCTGTACTGCATGCTAGAAGAGGGCACCGGAACATGTTATAGATGGTTGTGAGCCACCGCGTGGTTTCGGGGAATTAAACTCTGGAAGAACAGCCAGTGCTCTTAACCTCCCAGCCATCTGTCCAGCCCCAGGCCACACTTATTTTAAACTGTAACTCTTTGATGTTGTTGAGACAGGTTCTGATGGAGCCCAGGCTGACCTGGAACTAGATATGTAGCTGAGGATGACCTTGAGCTTTGATCCTTCTGTTTCCACATTCTGAGAGTTAGGATTACAGGTATGTATGTGTCAAGCCTTGTTTATATGGCGGTGGGAACTGGACCCAGAACTCTCTGCATACTACGCAGTTGTTATATGAAGTGTCTGAAGCACTTGTGATGGAATTCAGGGCCAACCATCTGCTGCCCGGCCACAGCCGCTCCCATCCGGTAATGGCAAGTACCTGGTGACTAAGTGTGATCGCTCTATGTGCAGGCAGTGACAGAGTACACAACTTCCCTGAGTGGCCTCCTTCCATGTGGGATCACAGATGACATTTAAATCATCACTTACACAGACACTGAATTGTCAACTCTCCTTAGACCCCCAACGCTTTTCTTTTCTGTGGACTGATTTCAACTGATTTCATTTTGTAGTTTCTTCTCTCATGTTTTGGCATGTTTGCATATTTCTTGGACAGTCTAAGACAGTGGTTCTCAACCATCCTAATGATTCGACATTTTATTACAGTTCCTCATGTTGTGGTGACCCCCCCATCATAAAATTATTTCATTACTACTTCGTAACTGTAATTTTGCTACTGTTATGAATCGTAATTAAATATCCGATATGCAGAATATCTGATGTGCGACTCCTGTGAAAAGGTCATTTGACCCAGGGGTTGGGACCTTCAGGTTGAGAGCCAATGGCCTGACAGAGCCTGATGCTAAGTTTGAGGGCAGGCTTGGTAGTAGTAGAAGACAGAGGTAAGGAAGGTTTGAATAGTATTTGAAACTTTTCTTCCCAGTCTCTTCATCACCATGCTGTTCTCTTTCTACCATTGAGTGAAACCATTGCAGATTACATGGTCACTGTGGGTGGGAAGGGAGACTTTTGGTGACTCAGAAATTAGCCATATGGCATTCTAGCTTCTTTATTTTTCCCCCAAAGGAGCTGACAATAATTCATCATGAAGCTTGTTCAGAAAGATAGCTCAACAGTAGTAAAAATGTTTGAATTAGAAGTTTCATTTGCATTTTATGCAAATGAGCATGATAGAGTTTCTTTCAAGAAAATTCTGGGCTTCTTCATTCTGTGTGGGTCCCTGTGGACTGTTTAGAGAAGGGTACTTGAGTAGGGACACCATATAAAATACTGTCCAATTAGATTTATGTGTAGCTCTGGATGGTCTGGAATTCACTATGTAGACCAGGCTGGCCTCCTACTTACAGAGATCTGCCTGCCTCTTACCTCTGGCCTTTTTAGTGCTAGGATTAAAGCATGGACCACTATACCTGGTTAACAACAGACTTATTTATCTATACCTATATCTATAGTAGAAGTACATCTTAGCCAATGTTTAGATCATGTTTATACATTAAAAATTACCATTTAAGCCACTTAATATTTTTGCTTATTAAATCTGACAAATTTTTGCATGGGTTCTAGACACAAGAATCTGCATTCCCTGGTATGAATAGATGGATAAGGTTGTATTCTAGGGTACTATCATCAGCTCTATGAAAACTGCAGTGTGCACACACATGCCCATTGGAATGGGCTGGTTGCTATGCTAAGTTACTTACTTACATAGACACTGTCCTTTTGGTCTGGAGGGACAATAAGAACAAAACAATATCAACAATGAGAAACCAGATAAAAAGAAAAGGAAACATGAAAAGCTTGACAGACATCAAAGGAGCGTCTACAATAAATAAAGTCCTGGCATTCTGTGGACATCTCGTTGTTAGGAACTGACACAGGACCACAAACATTTCACAGAGGTCACTGGGCAACTACTGACATCTGTTTGGAAGCAAAACAATGACTCAGGAGTGAAAGAATCCCTGCTTCACTTAACTACAGAACTACCCCTTCTCTTGAGCTCAGCGAGACTTCCCAGATACTTAAAAAAGTAGATAGATGACAACATGAACATGTGTGCTACCATATACCTGTAGGAGTAGGGGACAAAGGCATCAGAAATACCAGGAAGTAGGGATGTTCAGAGTCTGTGCCTGACCTGAGCAATCGTCCCTCAGTGATGAATGGGACCCAGAATGAATTGTGCAGGTGGCATTTCAGTAGCTGAGATGAATGAGTAACTGGCCTTTCTTTGTTTCTGTTTCTTCTTTCCCTCCTTCCTTCCTTCCTTCCTTCCTTCCTTCCTTCCTTCCTTCCTTCCTTCCTTCCTTCCTTCCTTCCTTCTCTCTCCCTCTCTCTCTTTTCCTGTGCCAGGGTCTATTGCACATCTCTGGCTGTTATGGAACTCACTCTGTAGACCAGGCTGGCCTCGACCTCAGAGATCCACCTGCCTCTGCTTCCAGAGTGTTGGGATTAAAGCACTTGCCACCACTGCCCAGATTATCTTGGTTTTTGTTTGCTTGTTTGGGTTTTTGTTATTGTTCTTCTGTTTGACACAGCCTGGAATTTGCCATATAGCCAACAATCAATTTAAACTCCTGATCCTCCTATCTCTACTTCCCAGGTGCTGGGATCACAGGCATGTACCACTGTGATCAGATTTATAATGTTTCCAATCCTTAATTGTGCACACTTCTCTTTGCTTTGTTCTACCATGGAATTTGATGAAGTTCCACATTTTCTCCAACAGTTTTTGTTGAGTGTTAGCCCACAGTTCTACATATACAGAGAAATGGAAACTTCAAGTGTCATTTCTCCAGCTGTTACACAGAAATGCAATTAATTCGGGTATTTTGCTCCTGTGTTCAATAGCCTTGCTGAGAGTTGACATCTGTCTGAGGTTTTCTGGGAACCAACCTCACTGACTAGAATACGAATGGTTTCTTTTCTCCTTTCCAGTTCTTGCAACCTGTCTTTGTCCTCTCTCTGTTTCACCTTCTTTACTAAAGCAGTTGGTACCACCTTAACTGTAAATGAGGGTGTAAATACCCCTTATAAGATTCCTGTTTGTAGCCAGGTGGTGGTGGTGCACACCTTTAATCTCAGCACTTAGGAGGCAGAGGCAGATGGATCTCTGTGAGTTTGAGACCAGCCTGGTCCACAGAATGAGTTCCAGGAGAGCCAGGGCTACAGAGAAACCCTGTCTCAAAATGAATGAATGAATGAATAAATAAATATCCTGGTTTTAAAGGAAATCTTTATAGTATTTCATATTAAATGTGATACGCAGGGCCAGGAGCTCCCAAGGATAGTTCTTATTATTACTTTGTTGAAGAACCTTAGTTTTACTTGTTATTTTATTCCCTTTACTTCTTGACTTTTTTCTTCCCAGTACCGAGGGTTGAACCTATAGTCTCACACAGTCTAGCCTAGTGTCCTACTACTGAGCTTCTGAGGGTAATGTAGGTGAACTGAATTCTATAACACATTTTTATACATTTGTGGGGGCAATCATATAGGTTTTAATCCTTTAATCCATACTAGATATATAATGGTTAATTCAATTTAACTTATTTTTCTGAGACAGGGTCTCTCTCTGTCTGTGTAGCCCTGGTTATCCTGAAACTCTCTATGTAGATCAAGTTGGCCTTGAACTCACAGAAGTTCGTCTGCCTCTATCTCCTGAATTCTGGAACTGAAAGCCTGTGCCATCACGCCCAGCTTTTATTTACTTAAGAATAGGGTGTTGCTTTTACAGGCAGGCTGGCCTAAACCTGTGGATTGTCACTGAAGCTCCCATGGTGCTGGGGTTATATCACCTGGCCTTGTTGAGCCGCCCATATGTGCACTTTGCATATCAAAAGCTAGGGAAGGTCCTTTGGTGTGGCTGAATGGCAATCACTACCTAGCAAGGATACAACCTGAATTTGATCACCAATATCACATGATAAACAAAAAAGTTGTAGAGTTTTGTGTACTTTGTTTTTCTGGTGATGGCCATCAAACCCCTCACTCAAGGACACATGTTCAACGCCTATGATGCCACATCTCCAGTCAGCTAGGTAGGATTTGGTTGACTTAAAGTCAAGCCTGAGAGTTTTATTTTGAGGCTTTTCACAGCTGATGTCATCTTTGAGAAAAAAGAAAATTATGCTTTTTAGTTTCCTGTTTCTTTTTGCATAGATTTTAATAGAGTTTGTTTTTAAATATTTGATTTTTGTCTGTTTCCACATTTGTTGCCAGGAGCTATTCACAGTAGTTCCCAAACCTCTTATCTATCTGAGTTACATTCCTTCCTTTCTTTTTTTAGGTTTTTGCTTGTTTACAACTTCTCAGCTTTTCTTAAACAGAGAGGATTGTCTCACACATAAAAACAAGACAAAAAACGACTTTTATTTCCGAACAAAGCTTTTGTCCTGGTTGGGCTCCCATTGCCCCTCAAATTTGTCTTTACTAAATTTAAATTTTACAAGTTTTATTTATTTTTGTTACAGTGTACTTCTTTTGGTTTTGTTTGTTTGTTTTTGTTTTTGAGACTAGGTTTCTTTGTATTGTTTTGGAGCCTGTCCTGGAACTCTCTCTGTAGACTAGGCTGACCTTGAACTCACAAAGACCCGCTGCCTGAGTACTGGGATTAAAATATCTGCCATCATGCTTTTAAAACTGTCCTTTACATTTACCTGTCTGCCTGTCTACTTGGTGTAACTGCATATGGAGGGTAACTTGCAGGAGTAGGTCCCAGGGATCAAACCTAGGGTCAGGCTGGAGGACCTGATTTTTCCCTCATTTTTAAACTATCTCCCTTAAAAGTTCTTTCATCAGGGACCTGTGAGTTACAGAGTGTTCTGAACTTTGTCTGAAAATGTTTTGTTTTACTTTATTTACTTTGTAGTACTGGGGATGGAACCTAGGACCTCATATTTGCTAGACAAATGCTTCCACTATAGCCCTGGCCCTAAAAAATATATATATTAACTTTATTTTTATTACTTTAAATTGTAAAATGAACATGATGGCTTTGAACTCATTATCCTCTAATCTCTTCCATCTATTCTTTTAGAAGTCCTACTGATGAAAAGACTAGGTATCAGAAACCAAGGAATATTGAAGTCTGGGGATATAGGCTAGGTTCCTGAGCCCAGAGTTCAATCCTTAACATTATCAAGAAATTAAAAAGCATCAGGCATTGGTGGTGCATGCCTTTAATCCCAGCACTCAGGAGGCAGAGGCAGGTGGGTCTCTGTGAGTTCCAGACTAGCCTGGTCTACAGAGCTAGTTCCAGGACAGGTTCCAAAACAACAGAGAAACCCTGCCTCGAAAAACCAAGAAAATAAAGAAATTAAAAAACATGAAAACATTTTTAAAATTCCTTTCTTTTTTCCCTTCCCACCTCCACAGTTTTTTCTTATGTGGTGGGCTGTACTCAGAGCTTGGGTACACCAAACAGGCTCTCAGCCCCAATTTTCCTATCTTATTAATAGTTTATTATTATCATTTTGTAATGCTAAGACTTGAACACATAGCCATGTGTGATAGTGCACTCCTTTAATGCCAGGATTCCGCAGGCGGATCTCTGAGAGTTCAAGGCCAACCGGGTATACCAAAGTTCGTTTCAGGACAGCCAGGGCTGTTACAGAGAGAAACCCTGTCTGGAAGAACAAAATAAGACAAGCAAAAAATTGAGCCTAGGACTTGTACAGTTTAAGAATCGATGAATGTGCTTTAGTGCTGGCATAACTTTAGCAGTTACTTATGCTTTTTCTATATGGATGGCTTCCCCTGACTTAAGCATATGAACAGCAGTGGAGGCTACACAGCTTGAATGGCTGTGGAGAATTCAGATATCCTTGTTACCTGTGGCATTGTGCCTCTTTTCCTGTCTTCCCTTTTGCTGAAGGTCAAGAGTGTTGGCTTTATTCCAGTGTCTTCATTTCAACATGATGGTTCCCAGGGGCTCAAAGTCTTGGTCCTTCTCTTCTATGTGGATGTTAAAGATGAGACTCAGGTGAAGGAGGGGCTTTTCCTTTGTGTGTGTGTGTTTTACACATCTCCAGATACTTTTGGAAGGGGAGGGGGTCTTGCAGTTTATGAAGCTTTCTGTCTTACCTGAGCTTGTCTTTCCTCATGATACTGTATCTGGAAGCAGAAGGCAAGGTCCTTTCTTGTGCCCGAGCTGTTTGTACACCTGCCATTCCCCAGCAGGGATTGGGGATGCCAGGCAGAACCAGAAAAATGATAAAAAATTTCTTGTTGCTCCCTTCTCATCCAGTGCGTTTTCTCCATGGCCCCTGGACTTTGTAGCATCCTTTTTGCCCTTCATCCACAAGCCTGTTCTTTCTGAATGCTTGTAAGTCTTTTGGGGATCCTTTTTTGTCATTGTGCTTTTTGTGGAAATTCGATTCACCAGTATCTCTGCACTGTCCAAAGTGTCCAGGTGACAATTAGCTAATCTGATAAGCTCATTCACGCTAATGTGCTAATGAAAGAGGACTACAGAAGATGGCTGTCCTCCCCTATGTCCCAATCAAAGACTTCTCTTTTCCTGCCAGGTGACATATGTGGAGAGCAGCAGTGAGCTTCTAGGGACCATGACCCGGCTTTAGTGGTCTAGTCTAGAGGATTGACATTAATAGGATGAGATTTTTAAGTCAAGTAGGAAAGACAGCTAAGTTGAAGGAGGCAAAAGACAGTCAGTGTCAGGACAAAATGACCCCAGACCATGACCAGGGAGGTCTACTAAGTGGGCATCATGTTAACTCCTTCATGCCCAAACAGCAAAGAGGAATCAGAATCTCTCTGCTTCATTCAAATTCTTCTTACCGGAAAACGCAAGTAGCTGGGCACATTGGTGTTACAGCTATAGTCTTGCATTCAGTATGGGAAGGCAGGAGGGTAAGGTGTTCAAGGTCTACCTAGGCTGCACAGAGTTCAAGGTCAGCCTGAATTACTGAGATTCTGCAAAAAAGAAAAAGAAAAGAAACCCTAGAACAGAAGAAGCAGGACTCAGTAGAACCCAAACCGTAATTAGTACATTGTTAACCACCTTTGTTTTGTTTTGTTGTTTTGCTTGTTTGTTTTGAGACAAGATTTCTCTGTATAACAGCCCTAGCTGTTCTGGAACTCACTTTGATGACCACACTAGCCTCAAACTCATAGAGTTCCACCTGCCTCTGCCTCCTGAGTGCTGGGATGAAAGGTATGTGTGCTACCACACCTGACTTTGGATGATTGTTTTTTTTTTTTTTTTTTTAAATTTTTATTTGTTTTTTATAATCCTGTGGAAGAAGTCTTTTGGGGACAGGCAGGAACATGATAAGGGCTCAACTTGAGGCTAAAACTTTTAGAATTGTCTTTTGTCAGGATAGAAAAGGAATTGTCACCGCTGTTTCCTTCTTCTAGTCCTCAAACTGTTTATTGGGTAGCTCAGCTTTGTGGAGATGGTGTCCCAGATGCTGTGCAAAGGCTACGCACACTCCACCAGCTAGACTACACCAGTGAGTCCCTTACATGCTGAGCAAAAGCATACTCATGACGAAGGCCAAGGAGATGGGTGAGTGGGGAAAATGCTTGCAGTACTAGCACAAGGACCCAAATTTAGATCCCAACACCCAGGTAAAAGGCAGGCACAGAGGAGAGCAACTGCATGGCGGTGCTGGGGCTCACTGCACAGTCAACACAAACAGTCGGTGAGCTCCACATTCATTGCCTCAACAAATGAAGAGTGCCAGGAGCTACCCATGTCATCATTTGACCCCCGCATGTGTCTCAGTATGGTTTCTGTTGCTGTGATAAAGACCATGATCAAAGGCAACTTGGGGATGAAAGGGTTTTACCTCAGTTTACAGCTTGCTGTCAGTCCATCATTTACAGAAGTCGGGGCAGGAACTCAAGGCAAGAACCTGGAAGCAGGAATTGGAGACAAGGCCATGGAAAAATGCTGCCTTGCTTGTTATCACAACAGAAAAGTAACTAAGACAACCTATCTCAAAAAAAAAAAAAAAAAAAAAAAAAAAAAAAAGAGGCAGGGGTGGGATGGGTGGGGTGGTCTGGAGATATATCTCAGTGATTAAGAGCACACGTGGGTTCAATTCCTAGTACCCCATGGTAGCTCACAGTCACCTGAAATCCCAGTCCCAGCGGAATCCTCGTCTGCCTCTAAGGGCACCAAGCACGCACATGTTATACATACACGTGTACAGGTAAAATACCTATACATGTAAAAAAAAACCATAACTTTAAAAATGAATATAAAAAGAAAGACGGGAGTAAAATGACAGTTATGGGGGGTGGGGACTGAGTGGGGAGAGGATGACAGAATAAAGTACTTACTTTTTCCCTCGGGGTTTTGAGCAAGATCTTATTTGTAGCCTAAACTGGCTTTGAATTTGTGGTGATTCCCCTTTCCTGGCCTTCTGAGTGCTGGGATGACAGGTACCTGTACCCAGTAAAAAAATTATTCCCGGTGCGGTGGCATGTGTGTTTAATCTCACTACTTGGAAAGTAAAAGTAGGTGGATCTCTGTGAGTTTAAAGCCAGTCTGAGATACATAATGAATTTCAAATCAGCCAGAGCTACACAGTGAGACAAAACAGAAAAACAAACAAAATTACCATGACAGGAAAACCGGGAAAGGAAGGAAAAAAGGAAGAGAGGAAGAGAGGAAGGAAGGGAGAGCATTCCAGGCAGAAAACCTTTAGGGAACCACTGCAAGATGTTCTAGAATGGGGTGTGGAGGATGGAGGGACACGGGATAAATGGGTGGGAATGGCTAAATCCAGCCTGGGTGTTAAGAATGAGTTCTAGGGCTGGACATTATCATGTAAGACCCCCACCCTCTCGCTTTTTTGTTTGCTTGTTTGTTTGTTTTCCTTTTTTGACACAGGATTTTTTTATTTAGCTCTGGCTGTTCTTAGCTCTGGCTGTTCTGGAACTTGCTCTGTAGATCAGGATGGCCTTAAACTCACAGAGACTGGCTTGCTTCTTTTGGGATTAAAGACATGCTTGGCTTTGGTGTACACCTTTATTTCTAATTTTTTAAAATTATTTATTATGTACACAGTGTTCTATGGCATGTATGCCTGCTGGCCAGAAGAGGACACCAAATCTCATTACAGATGGTTGTGAGTCACCATGTGGTTGCTGGGAATTGAACTCAGGTTGTCTGGAAGAGAAGCCAGGAATTGAACTCAGGATGTCTGGAAGAGCAGCCAGTGCTCTTAACCTCTGAGCCATCTCTCCAGCCCCATTTTTATTGTTTTTTGAGACATGGTTTCTCTGTTTACACCTGGCTGTCCTGGAACTTGCTCTGTAGACTAGGCTGCCTTTGAACTCAGAGATCCTCCTGCCTCTGCCTCCGGGCTTCATGAAGATGCTCTTAACTACTGAGCACTGGATGCTCTTCCAGAGGACCTTGGTTCAATTATCAGCAACCACTTAGCAGCTCACAACCATCTATAGTGGAATCTGATGCCCTCTTCTGGTATAAATTCATACTTGCAGATAGAGCACTCATATACACAAATTAAAAAAAAGTTTAAGCATACATTTAGGGGAGCAACCAACTACAAGTCACAAGCGAAGAATGCTGTAGCCACAATTGGAATGTTATAGGTTTGTTGGTGGTGGTGTTTGTTTGTTTGTTTACTTTTGACTGTGATGTTAATGACAGGGAAGTGTTCCTTGAAGAACACTTGAGTTGCTACATCCTTTAAGGTAATTAAGTTATATAATCATGAGGTGGGCTACTTTTCCCTTAACTGTCCCTCAGTGTTTGGAGGCCAGCTGTGGGAGGTCGTATGTGGTCATTTAGTGAAGATTTTAGGGAACAGTATGGTCCCAGGCTTGTAGCTGGCAATGATTTTCAAGACTGGAGAAAGTGTGGGAGAAGTGGTCCCTCTTTCCTTTTTGATTGTCTTACTGCAGTATAAAGACGAGGGGGCAGCATAAAGGGAAGTTGGCCATTGCCCCTTGCTGCCAAGGGACTCCTTCACATTGAGCTCACTGGATTTTCTTTCTTTCTCTCTTTTCCTTCCTTCCTTCCTTCCTTCCTTCCTTCCTTCCTTCCTTCCTTCCTCCCTCTTTCCCTCCTTCTCTCTCTCCCTTCCTCTCTCTCTTCTTTCTGAAAAGAGTCACACTATGTAGCCTAGGTTGGCCTGGAGCTTGCTATTTAGACCAGGCTTCCCTCCAACTCAGTGAGATCTACCTGAATTGATTCTGGTATGTTTATCTTTGTTTATTTGTGTGTGCTGGAGGAACAGCAGGTAAGAGCAGGCCCTGATATCCATGTGGAGGTCAGAGGACAATTTGTCAGAGTGAGTTCACCCCTTCCACTGTGTGGGTTCCCAGGCTAGACCTGAGGTTTTCAGGACTGGCAGTAGCTCCAGTTGTCTTACAAGCCTGAGCTCACTGAAATTTCAAGTTGAATCTTGGACTTAGTACAAGATCAGGGTTGAGAGAGTCCTGAGTCTCTGGCTTAAAAATAGTAACTGACAGTGGAGGGTAGATATTAAATTAATGTACACTTAGTGCTCCACTGCATTGCATTTTTTTTTCTTTCTTTCTCATTTATTTATTTGTTATGTATAGTGAGTGTTCTGTCTGCATGTATCCCTGCAGGTCAGAAGAGGGCACCAGATTTCATTACAGATGGTTGTGAGCCATCATGTGGTTGCTGGGAATTGAACTCAGGTCCTCTGGAAGAACAGCCAGTGCTCTTAACCTCTGAGTCATCTCTCCAGCCTTACATTGCATTTTCATACTCAATGTTTGGTACCCCAATGAAAAATCTCTCCCCTGGCTTGTGAGTCATCTGGAGTCCTTTCAGGCAGATGCAGAAAACACTGCCATAGGAGTCCGCACTTATTAAGTTTTAGGTGGAACCTTATGAGTTATGTGATCTCTTGAGCCTGAGTTATGACTCTATTAAGTAGAGATGATGATTATGATGATGAGGAGGAGGAAGATGATGAGGTTGTTGATGATGATGAGCATGTGATGTGGATGATGATGATGACAATGAGGATAAGAATGATGATGATGAGGTTGATGAGGAGGAGGATGAGGATTAGGATGATGAGAATATTGATGATTATAAGGATGAGGATGATGAGGATGAGGATGAGAATGATGACAACGATAATGAGGATGATGATGAGGAGGAGATGAGGATGAGGATGATGACAATGATAATGAGGACGATGATGAGGATGATGTTGATAATGATGACGAGGATGATGTTGGTAAGGATGAGGATGAGTGGGATGATGAGGATTAGGATGACAATGATGGTGAGGATGAGGATGATAATGCTGATGATGATATCCCTTTGAGGAGTTATTATTTAATAAGGTCATCCCTGATCTGTGCCTATTTTTTATTGTGACAATAACTATCATTCAGTAGGAACTGTGCTTCCCTTTTGAAGTTTGCTTTTTCCTTGTGTTAGCTCATGGTGTACAGCAAAATCATGTCTCCTGACACCAGGCAGCTGCAGCAACAGTAGACACCAGTTCCCATACAAACCACTCAATATGAGAGGAAGTGTTCTGTGCAAAGTCAGGCAGTTCAGTCAGGTAGCAGATCCAGTGTATTTTCTACCTGTGGCTTTTTGCTTGTTTGTTTGTTTGGTTTTTCCAGACATGGTTTCTCTGTGTAACCCTGGCTGTCCTGGAACTCACTTTGTAGACCCCTGGCTTGGAAGCTCACAGAGATTTGTCTGCTTCTGCTTCCTAAGTGCTGGGACTAAAGGTGTGTGTTAGCATCACCCGGAAGTTATAGCATTTTTAAACCTTGGATGATGTGCTGGTGGGTTTTTTGTTTTTCTCAACTTGACATAATCCACAGTTGTGTGGCAAAAGGAAACTCAAGTTGAGAAAATGTTCCCATCAGATGGTTGGCCTGTTTATAAGCCTGTAGGACATTTTCCCGATTAGTGATTGATACAGGGGGACTCAGCCCACTGTGGGCAATGTGTACCCTGGCAGGTGGTCCTGGATAGCATAAGAAAGAAAGCTAGTAATGCCATGGAAAGCAAGCCAGTGGCAAGTGATGATCCTCCAGGCCTCTGCTTTAGCTCCTGGCTCTAAGTGCCTGTCTTGAATTTCTGTCCTGACTAACCTCAGTGTTGGACTGTAATGGCGAACTGTCAGCTAAAGAAACTGCCCCCCCCCCAAGTTGCTTTCATCTCAGGGATAGAAAGCAAGGTCACCCGGGCAAGTGAAAGACCATCTGTATATAGATGAGATTAGGAAGAAGTATGGGCCCCTTCCCTCCCTTTTACTTGAGATAGGGTCTGTGTAAGTTACTTTTCAATTGCTGTGGAGAGACACCATGACCAAGGCAACTTACAGATGAAAGAGATTATTGGGGGCTTATGTCCAGAGGGTTAGTGCCTGACCATCTTGTTGGGGAGCATGGAGCATGGCAGTAGACAGGCAGGCATGACTCTGGAGCAGAAGCTGAGAGATTGACAGCTGACATGTTGAAACAACAACAAAAGTTAGGAAGAGACTGAAATGAGAATGCTGTAGGCTTTAAAAACCTCAAAGACCACCACTAGTGACACACCTCCTTCAGCAAAGCCACACTTCCTAATTCTTCCTAAACAGTTTCATCATCCGGGGACCACGCGTCAAGCATGAGCCTGTGGAGGCCATCCTTGTTCAAACCATCCTCATTCAAACCACCACAAGTCTCTCTAGAGCTTCAGTGGGTTCAAACTTAGAGTCCTCCCATCTCAGCCTCCAGAAGGCTGAACTCCCAGGCATTCTATATTATGCCTGACCAGGCTGATCTTACTCCAACCATCCTGTCCCCCTTGCTGCCTTCTCAAACTCCGAACGTTCCATCACAAGGCTTCCCCAATCCTGTCCTTGCCTTCTGTCTGGAGCATTCTTCTCCAAATATCAGCATCTCTAGCTCCCTCACCAACTTTAAGCTGTCACTCAAACTCTGCCTCCTGGACTCTCCTTCATTCCCCCATTCTTCCCCCCATGACTCTCACTAGGCCACACACTACCTAACAGATTTAATGTATTATTTACTTCCATCCATCCATCAGAAAGCAATCATGGGGTCTGGATCCCAGATACATATTTGTCTAGTGAATGAATGATGTCTATCATGTAGCAAGCGCTCTATCCATGTTGACTGAGCATCTGGAACCATGGTTTGCATGGAGCTTGCTGGCAGGCCACTGCCTCTGATGGTGTACTTCTCCAGCAGTACCAGCTCCAATAAGGAAAAAGAACAGTGCTGAGAACAGACATCCATGCCTATCCCTTGAAACTCTCCACTGCTCAGACTAGTCAGTGGGAGGAGGGGAGAGGGACACAGTATTTTTCTTCTTTTCTATAGTTATTATAATAATAATTATTATTATCACTTAGGTTTTTTTGGGAGGCAGGGTTTCTCTGTGTACTCATCCTTACTGTCCTGGAACTTGCTTTGTAGATCAGGCTGGCCCCAAACTCACTGAGATCCACCTGCTTCTGCCTTCCAAGTGCTGGGATTAAAGGTACGCACCACCACCACCACCAGGCCTCTATTATAATTATTTTTAATTAAAACATTTATATGTATAAGTTTTGCCTGAATGTATGTTTGTGCACCACATGAGATCACCCTGGATGCATAGGCCAGAAGGCAGCTTTAGATGCCCTGGCACTAGAGTTATAGATAGTTATGAACCACCATGTGGGTTCTGGGAAATGAACCTGGGTCCTCTTCAAGAACAGCCAGTGCTCTTAGCCATTTTAGCTGAGGATGACCCTAAACCACTGATGCTCCACTCCTGCCTCCCAAGTGCTAGGATTACAAGTGTGCACTTGGTTTATGCAGTGCTGGGGCTCTAACCTAGAGTGCATGCTAGGCAAGCACTCTGCCAATTGAGCTAGATTTGCTCCTGCCCATTTCTTTCTGAGACAGTGCCCCAGGCTGGTGGCCTGCAACTTACTACATAACCTAGGTGGACCTCAAATTAGAGGCAATTCTCCTGCTTCAGCCTCCAAGTGCTGGGATTAAAGACAGGGGCATATATATGGTTCAAAGAAGAAAACTTGTGTATATACAATAATGTAGTTCCACTGGCATTAAATTAGTATTACAATAGAACAGAAACCCCTCTTATATTGGGCTGCTAGGGAGATGGATAAAACAACTGAAGGAGAGACACAGCTATCCTCAGCAGCTGGCTCAGAAATGGCAATTTTAACTGGAGTATTTCTTCTCAAATGTAGTGACATGTGTCTATCATGCAAATGTTCAAACTGCTGCATTGAGAACCATAGAAATAAAGCATTTTGGTAAAGAGTCCTGGTGGCAGAATCAAAAGAATTACAAAGAAAAGAAACCCCACCCTGTTCTTTACCTTCCCTCTGTCCCTGTGTCAATTTGTTCCAGGCAGATGAGCCAATTGCTCTGTCCAGCCTGGGCAGCAGCACCAAGCTGGTTGACAATGGGCCATGGTGGGCATCAATAGGCTGACCCTTAGGCTGAGGTGAGGACTGTTTTGGGTTTGGAGTTCTGGTTTTTGTGTTGCTTTGTTTTGTTTGAGGAAGGGTTTACCACTATAGCCTGGGTTGGCAGGGAACTAGATAGCCCAGGCAGCCTCCAAAATGCTGGGATCAGAGGCATCACTACAGCCAAAGGGGCACCTGTTCTCTTCAACAGAGACCCTCTCCTTGTTGCTGGATCTGAGCCAGAAAAACCCAAATGGTCAACTCCCCATTCAAATTCTCCCAAACTCCATGCCTGCCCCCTCCAAGTTCTATCCTGGGTTTGAACTGGAAAAGCTGCAGTGACCCCTGAGCTCACTACCTCTACCTCTATGCCCTTCATAGCTTGCACACCTGCCAAACATCTGTCCACTTCCCAGGAAACTGGTCACAACTTCCAGGCAACCAAAAATACTGCCATACAAATGTGAGCAACTAAAGGAAGCAGCAGCATAGGCTAAACACTTCTGAAAATTCCCCTTAGATTTCTGTAAGGACTTCTATGTAAACATGTGCCTTCGTACCAGAGTCCGGAACTGGATATTAGCACACTGTAGCTTGTGTGTTATGCTAGGGGGAAAAAGCATTTTCATCAGGTTCAAGTCAAGGACAACTAACAATGTGTGTTAGTGCTCTGAGTGTCCTTTATCTTGTAATCTGCTGAATTCTCTTCTGATTAGCGTGTATCCTAATATTTGAGGAAATTACCACATACAAATAGAGCTGCATCGATTGCTGCTCTCAATATGCTTTTAACCTCTTCAAAGGAGCCATTAACATCACAGTGAGAAACGCACCGTCAAGTTCAGAGGATGTGTGCTGGTACCGAGATTGGCCTTAGCACCAGTGCTGAGCACTTTCACAAATTATCAAATGTTCCAATTTTATAAGTCAGGGGCGTTTGATTTTGTATTTAACTTTGACAGCATATTTATCTTTTAATAACATTTCTCAGCTCACTTAAAAATGATTTTGAGTGTTTCACTTTGACTTTCAAAGTATACTAAACAATAATCAATACTTTGTGAAACACAAGCAATTTGTTCTTTTACACACACACACACACACACACTCACACTCACACACATTCACACACACACCATACATGCTTATACACATGCACATGAATAGTTTTGTTTTGCTGGTGCTTGGGATTGAAACCAGGGCCTTTTGATCCTAGGTAAGCATTCTACCATTGAGCTACAACCTCAGCCCACCCCACAGTATTTTGATTGAGGACTCTGAGAAAGCATAGAGCGCCTGGTATTTTCTTTTAGATTCTGGGTAGAAGGGCTGTTTGCTCAAATGAGGCTCTTTGGCAAAGACTAGCACCTGTCCTGGCTTTGCAGAAATTCGTGAATAAGACACGAGGAAGTCAATTGTGGGGTACTTAATATCAGTGACAGAAAACAAGACACTCACTTGCAGTGGTAGTGGTCATACAGACTAGTGCTACTTTAAGTGACAGCCCACCTAATCTTGCCAGTTCTTCCTGGAGAGAGATAATATCATCTTTTCTATTGTCCACTGATTTGGTGACTGGCTAATATGTGTATACTAGGTAAGTGTGCTTGCTACCATTTAGTTTTATTTCTAGTCTTTTTTTTTTTTTTTGAGATAGGGTTCTACATAGTGCTCTGTCTTCTGGAACTCACTCTGTAGACCAGGCTGGTCTCAAACTCACAGAGATCCACCTGCCTCTTCCTCTTGAGTGCTGGGGATTAAAGGAATGTGCTATCATCCCTCATCTACCCCCATCTCCTTTTTTTTTTTTTTTTTTTTTTTTCTTTTTTCTTTCTTTTTTTTTTTTTTTTTTTTTTTTTTTTGAGACAGAGTTTCTCTGTGTAACAGCTCTGGCTGTCCTGAAACTCACTTTGTAGACCAGGGTGACCTTGAACTCAGAGATCCATCTGCCTCTGCCTCCTGAGTGCTGGGGTTAAAGTCATACACCATTTCCCCCATTTTCTAACAGGGTCTCTCTACATTGCCCATATAAGCCTTGTAGTTAAAATCCTTCTGCTTCAGCCTTTCAAGTAATTGGAATCACAGGCCTGAGCCAGTAGTCATTGTCCCAACTTTCCATAGGAGATTAAATCGTTGAACATCAGATAACTAGTAACAGACTTAAACTCAGGCAGTTAGGCACTACTCTGTGTTTTTAAGCATTCATATTAGTAAAAACAGAAGTTGTAGCACTCTGGAACATAGCACAGTGGATAAAAGGGCTGATGTCATAGTCAATTGGTAGGTCTAAGTCTTGTCTGCTCCATGCTGTGCTGTGTGGCTTTGGATGTGCTTAACATCATCGTGCTCAGCTTTCTGCTCAAAATGACTTGACTTGAGGAATTCATGTTTGTTGGCACATAGCTAACAAACACTAAGGTTCTTTTTAGTTCTAGTTCTATCTATCTATCTATCTACCTATCTATCTATCTACCTACCTACCTACCTACTTATCATCTATCTATCTATATCTAGGTTAAGAAACACACTGCATTGAACTGGGGAGTATTTCTCATTTGGAGATGGCTTGACTTGCCTGCAAGAGACCATGAGTTTAGTTCACAGCTACAATAATAGTAACAACAACAACAAAAATGGAACATGGGGTTCATAGTGAACTTTGTTATGTGTATGCAGTTGTTTTAGAACTGGAGTATTGTGTTGTAAAGAATTTGATGGACTCATGAGTGGCTCTTTTCATTAGACATTCTTTAACCCTCAGCTATGCATCAGCAACTGTCCTTGGAAGCAAATGCATTATGTATTACTGTTTTGGATATTAGTTCTAAAATTACCAACCATCATTCTGAACATCAAAGCTTGCCTCCTATCAAGGGCTTGGCTCTGAGGACAAAGTACTAGCTATTCACCTCCTGACCCTGGACACTATCCATCCACCTGCAGAGAATTCAAAGAAGTCTTATGACCTTAGTCCCTCACAGGTAGATAGTCCTCCCTATCACCAAGGACACAAACTGATGATGCTGGGATGTTTTTGCTTAGGAGGGACCTAAAGCTGGGAATTGTCCTGGGATATGTCAGAGAGAGCCTGGCACTCATGCACCATCCTGGACATAGGGACTCAGAAACTGGACAAGGCAGCTCAGCATAGCAAGCTGGGGATGTGCTCCAACCTGGCTTGCAGATAAAGAAATCTGTTTCCAGAGATGGCAGCTGGTCCAAGTCTATTTCTCAAGCCAAGCCTCCTCTCCAAACTTCCCTTCCCCCATTGTTTTTTCTCCAGAAACCAAAAGCGGAGAGTCAAATGGGAGAGTCTTTGGGATTCAGAAGCAGAGCAATGGCTTTAATGTCTTGAAAGGATGACTGCATTTGGACTAATATATGGCAGGCTTTGCCCTTGAGCATCAAGATACAAAATAACCCAACAGAACATTCTTGGTGGATTTTTTTTTTCTTTTTTAAGATTACAGAATTGTTAGACTATTGCTTTCAATCAGGCCTTTGCTCTTCTGTGCCCAGAAAGGAGACAAACCCTTGTTGTATGGAGAAGTACTCTGAGCAGAACACATTGCTGGCTCCAAGGGAATTAACTGGAAAAAACCTTTAAACTGTACTTTTAAAGTCCAACAAAAGATCAGTGCTCATCACTACATATTTCAAATAGGCAATGGCTGACTTTGATCATTTCCTAGATTCTATGCATTGAACTGCTTCCTTTAGTTTTTATCTGAATAGGTTTGCTAGCTGAGTCATCTTAGGTGTCTTCAAGAAATATTTGAGTGATCAGAGTAAATAGCTAATGCATATTATGACATATGTATCTGTGAACCAGGAAGGGAGCATTCCAACATCTGGTGATACATGGTATTCTTGTAAAGCACATTTATTTACTTATGTACCTGTCTGTGTATGCATGTGAGTGCCAGAGAGCACAAGTGGCATTCAGAGGACAATTTGTGGTGGTTAGTTCTCTTTCCACCATGTCAGGGCTGGCGTTTTGAACTTAGGCAGTTATGTGTGGCATCTTTACCTGCTGAGCCACTTGGAGCAATATATGATCTTCTTTATTTCCAAGTGCAGACAGATGACAATAGGCTCCTTTGGGCTGGACTTTGGAATAAAGCTACACAAGCAATGTGAGCGTCCATGACACTGGTTTGAGACACGTTTACAAGCCAACTTTATATGTACAGATATTAATAACAATAACTATTTTAAAGAACCCATTTACAATAGGCATGGTGGATCATGCCCATAATCCTAGCACTAAGAAGGCTGAGGCAGAGGGATTACAAAGTGGGCCATATAATGAGTTCTAGGCCAACCTGTGCTATGGAGCGAGATCTTGTCTCTAAATAAATAAACAAACATATACCCATTTCATCCCATCTCATGAGTGTGGGGTGGTGCCAGGGGACATAGTTAGGGGTTCTGTATCAAAAGAAGACACACACACACACACACACATACACACACACACACCCCCTGAATTAACGATAACTAGCACCACCCACATGTAACAAGTCAGTTCTGCTTTCTAAGACTAGTGTGAAGAGTGGTGTGCAGTTGTTTAGTGCAGCCCTGCCTGTTCACTGACCTGTATGGTGGTCTTGAAGGGAAAAAAAAAAAAACAAAAAAAAAAAACCACAACTTATTGAGGTTATCAGAAAACTGCACGGAGTTCCGGACATTCCAATGGAGCTTCTATCTTCCCATCTTCTGTGAGGCCGCATCAGTGCCTTGAATTCCCGAAACATCTATTACATGAAATTGGCTTCTCTCAAAGGCCCTTGGAAGGGAGGGCGGATGAAAGGATACAAACGCCACAGACTTGTATTGTCAGCAAACAAAAAGGGGCACACACATGTGCCAGCTTATAAATTACTGTTTTCATTAAAAAGGAGCTCAGACATCAGGTTCCACTCATCATTGTTAAGACCTGAATTTTTTTAGCCATATGATTTCATTATATGAATTACAGAACAGTAATAGAATAATATTGCTCTTCAGCCAGCTCACTGAAATTTAAGACATTCAAGACCCAATAATGCACTAAGTTCTTTAATTCAAGTTATGCAAATAATATACATTTTTTTTATTCGGCTTCTCACCAGGTTGTACATGCATTATAAACACAACAAAAGGCCTCTTTCTTGTACAATATTTTACTCAAAAGCTGGTGAAAAATAGAAGCCAAAATATTGTGAATTACATCCTCATAATGGCTTGGCTTTGTGCTAATGCCTGATATATTCTGACTGCTAAAGAGAAGCTGGGGCTGGGAAGAGGGGATCATTTGATGCCCTGGTGCCCATTGGTACTCACGACTGTTGCCATTCTTCCCTGTGTTCTCAATGTCTAAATCAGATTATTATCTCTCTTTTCTTTAGAGTGGTACTAGCAGGTCCAGCTTTGCTACATTCGGGAAACCAGCAGGGGACTGGTCATCTCCAAAAGACAAAAATGAAAAGAAGGGGTAGAACTTAATGTACATTACCATGGCTGTCCCCACTCAGATCAAGGGAGAACCTTTTTTGTTCTTTTACACAAGGCTCATGATCAAATCAGTCTGGGTGATTTCATACGAATCTACATGTATTTAGCAGAGTTGCAAAATTTATCTCATGCTAATTCTTTTGTTTTGTTCTTTTTTACTTCTTGCTTTTTTTGGCAAACAACTAATTCTACTTAGGCATTAAAAGAAAAAAGTTAAAGTTTAGAAAATTAGAAATACTGGGTTCTCTCTTAAGGTTAAAAAAATCATAGAGTGTATTCCAAAATTTATAAGCTAAATAGTAAGATGACTATATGTAAACTTGGCATATTTTCCAATGATACTCAATATAGGCAGTGGTTAATAGCTCAAATGAATAAATTCAACTTAAAATATTATTTTTTTAAACGAGCATGAGCACACTGTGTCTCTGAAACCTACAGACCAGTCCCAGTGTAAGCTCACTCTCCAAAAACATTCTTTTACTAAGGGAGGTTTACCTGTGTATGCTAGGCAAATGGAAAACAAAAATTGGTAAAGAAGTTCAACCCCTTTAGCCTCCTGAAGTAACATGAGCTGTGTGGGAACAGAGAGCAGTCCTTTATGCACCCTGAGCTCAGGCTTTGAAAGCTCTGAGGTCCTCTGCAAACTCCACCCCCCTTCAAAAAAAAAAAAAAAAAAAAAAAAAAAAAAAAAGAAAAGAAAAGAAAAAACAAAAAACAAAAAACTACCCACCTCAACTAATTTTTGTAATCTTTTTGAGCATTTCTAACAGAAATTCTCACCTCTAATTCCTTCTTGGTAAAGTGAGTACCCAGTCTGAGCATTGACCAAGTCACTCTCTGCCTCTCGTTTAAGTCAACAAGTGTCAGCCGTACTTAGAACATGCAGCTCTTTATACATTTCCCAGGGAGCTACGGATGATGGAAGGGAAATGTGTGTCAAGACAGGTACCATTGGGTTGGATTCCCCGAGTCTTCACTTGAATACATAGGTGGTTCCTTTCTTAACAAACTATAGGCACAGGATGGCATTTACCTTTGCAAACAAACAGATAAGGGTATGTGTATCTGTATACACACACGCTTACACACATGTATAGGGAGAGACTATGAGGGCACAATTACTTAAATGCATTTTACACCTGCTTAAGACATGGTCTACAGCTGCAAGGAGAAGAAAGGCGTGACTGAAAACTGCAGTGGAAGTGCTAGAAGGTGGTAGAAGCCTGACACGCGGGGACGGAGGGAAAGACAGAATCTACTTTTGGCAGAACTGATTTTTTGACAGCATTTGAAACAGAGAAAGGTGACTCTGGAAGGCACCCTCATTCTCCAGTGCTGACTGCATCCCCACCCCCAACACAGCCAACATTTTTGATGCAGTTTGACCTCTAGGAGCTATGTACAGCAGCTGGGGAAAGTCCCCCAAGTTTTCGCTTTTGGATCTAAGTGGAATATGAAAGAAATAAAATATCCTGACAAGTTTGAGTGTTGTCTTGTGACTAACACACACGAAGACACACACACACACACACACACACACACACACACACACGAACACACACACACACACAGCCTCAGCCTGTGAAGTATCACTGCTCTGTTTTAGTCTAATGCTACTTCTATCTTTTATCCTTTTTAATTAGAAGGCAAATTCTCAGACCGCCAGGCCTAATCCCCACACAGTGGAACAAAGCCCAGCGAAGCCTTTGAACACTGTTCAGCCGGGCAGCACAAGCCCTAGTAACTGTTGGCAGCAGGGGCAGGACTCTGACCCTCATCCCAGCCATTCTCCTGCAGCCCATGATGCTCCCTGCCCTTCGGAACCCTATCTGTTGTTCTTCTGTTTAGACTGAAAAGACAAAAGCGGAGACAATGTGGGAAACGTAGAGGATTGGCTAGGTAGGATGCGGGGAGCTGGTGATGGATAGGGCCCAGTAAATGGGGTTTCACGGGAATGGACACAGTGGGGAGAATTGGATCACCAGATTAGGTCTTTGGGTTCAAGAAATTTCTTCATCCCTCACTAAATCTTTTCATGGACAATACCACTTTTTAAACAATTGTTGCATTTCCAATTACTCCAGGAGTGTTCAAACAAATGTCCCCAAGCCCTCCGTGAAAAGTTTGCTCATATTTTAAACTCGCCAGATGAAAATCAATAAAACAAATACTGCCTTCCTGAACCAGTGGCACACACTCACATCTCCCAAGTATTTGCACTTGTAATAATATTTGAGTCAAGAGCATAATTTGAGCTCATTCAAGCAAAACATGCAACTAGACAGAAACGTGAATTTTCAAAGCTAATGGCAACAATCATGAATCAAAAAGCCAAATTCCAAGTATGCAGATATGAAGCCCAATTGTTTGAGTTTCCTACTTTGGCTAACTGTGAATTAGCGAACAGTGAAATGGCAGATGCTTCTCCTACACTGAAAATTCTTCCAAATTATTCTCAGAGTTAGCTATGGACTTTGAAGGTTGGAACAGGTGTTCTAAAACAGATCTGTGTTTTCTGGCATTTGAGATCTCTAGATAGAGATTATTAGGGGCAGAATGGAAGAGAAAGTAAAAATGTTTTATTGAGACATTTTTTCCAAGTCTGGGATTCTTGAGCACAGCATGTTCGTGAAGCCTCTGTTCATTCTGTCCTCCTCCGAAGCACCAAGGAGAGGAGCCCAGCACTATACCCGATATTCAGGGCTGTCTTCATAACCAGATATAAAGTGCTACAGATCTGTGTTAGGGTAATGACAAGTTGAATTTAAATCATAGGTGAGGATTCAGTCCGGGACTTTGGGGAGTTGTGACTAATAGATTTTCATTCATCATGTAATGTTAAATTCAAAGTCAGATTTGAGCCACTCTCCAAGAAACTTCTGCCATTTAGGGTTTTTGCCAAGGATGGTTACCCTGGGTCTGTATTTAGGAAACCCAATTTTGAAAAATCTGAAGCATAAGAGTCTAATATTAGTTTCATGGACACTCACTGAACGAACATGTGTTTATCTTATTAAAAGAGACAGTGATATATCGCTGTGATCCACTTCTATGCCCATTAAAGCCTGGGTCTTCTTCAGCATCGTGTACCTTTGTGCTGCATAAGCACAGCCTCTCCCCAGGTTGGGGAAAGAAGACAGGTAAAATACACAAAGACAGTCGGATTCCACTACAGAGGCTATGTTATACAGAACAAAGCAGCGTTAGTTAGAGGCAAGCCCCCTCTGAGCCTCCGGGCTCTTCAGAAACAAACATATGAAAAATGGCTACTCACAGCCATGTTTTTAAAACACCTCATGTGCACTCCTTTTGCTTTATTTTAAATGAAAATTGTCTGAAAAATAGACTATTCCATTTTCTTTTCAGTGCTCCCAAGAGGTAATCAAAATTTGCAAGTTATAAAAGCACCTTAAAAAATTTTTAAAGACTTTTTTTTGTAAAGACAGAAGCCATTTAAAAAAGGTTGAAATGTTTGTGTGAATTTCACTGTCTAATGCTTCAATGGAAATGATCAATAAATATTTGCATAAAAAGAGCAAATTCATTATGTGTGTGTGTTAGTAATAATTGCAAGTCTTCCCCCAGGGGAAGGTCTTTCTTGCCATCCTGCCTGCTCCTGCTGTCTTCTGACAATATACACTGCAGTGAAATTTAATGCTATGCTTCCCCCCCAAGTTTTTAAAAACCCAGGGACTGTCCTGGGTGTGTAGGGTACCACAGGAGACACACTGCCAGGAAGCCAAAGCCAGCAACCCTTCCACCCAAGAGTGGCCTCTGTGTTAGTTTCTGCCTGGCCCACTACCATCTCCTTATTATAAACACATTTGTAAGTAATTTTACTGGAATGGAACAGAAAGGCTTCTAGATCACAGGAATCCAAAGATTTGAAGACAGCCTTTTTAATTTTAATTTAGAAGAATGAATATTTGCACATATATATTGACAATACAGATTATTTGTTATTAAACATGGTTAAATGTACTCCATAATACTTATCTGAATGTAAAAATTGAAATAAAGCATGCATTTTGGTCCTCTCTTTCTTGGTGTTCATGTAACTTAGGTGTCCGTGGTAGGTCTGAGTGGAGAGGATTGCTGAGGCTAAATTATGTTTTGTAGTTAGCTTTTTTTGTTATCCCATTTCTTCCCTGGAATTAACTTCCTTGACTCAGGGCTAGACCTGGGTGTCTGAAGCTTATGATGTAAATGACAACACCAAGCTCAATGAAAACAAATACTTAAGAAGAAAAAAAAAAAAAAAAAAAAAAAAAAAAAAAAAAAGAATGTCAGCCCTTAATTCTGTATTCTGATCCATCAGTGACTGTATAACTATATCATTAGCGATGTGCTCTAACTGGGCAAGTCCCTACCCTAGAGCTTGCACAAGGATCAAAGAAAACATTCTCCTCTGTCTGCTACACTTAGTAGTCCTGCCTCCCAACACTGGGATAAAAGGAACTTGCTAAACTGTTGCCATTTTGCAACATCTGCTATAATTCCCCTAAATCCAGATTTGTCTGACACGGAGAGCCCTGTTCTTACATCATTGCCATGTGACAGTATAACACCAGTCACATCAAGCTTGAGGACCACAGCTCCAGGCTATGATAATATGAAGAAAACCTTTTTGCCTAGGGCAAAACACTTGTAACAAAGTATTATTCATCTGGCTAATTTAAATCTTCTCTCAAAAAGGTACCCAGAAACATATGCAGTATGCCTTTGTGAGAGGCTGGAGCAGCTCATAGGCAAATGACCTGAACCGAGAGTACAAAACCTAATGTCCTGATTAATTACTGCTAAGCGGCTCTGATACACAGCAAAGAGGATGCTGGGACTAATCCTTAACCCTGTCCTACATTCTCAAAATAGCCCCAACTGCTGACAGTTACAAAAACAAACCTGTCCATGATTAAATTAAAAAGAGAGAGAGAGAGAGAGAGAGAGAGAGAGAGAGAGAGAGAGAGAGAAAGGGAAAGAAAAACTTGTACATTGTCTCTCAACGCCTTTACAAAAAAGAATGAGGTACATATCAACATCATATTAGTGAATTCCCAGGCCAGGCAGCTTCTTGGCACTCAGGAACAGGTTCAGAGAAAATCTAAGAAGGAAATACCAACAGCACACCCAAAACTTAGAAATATTTGGGCTGTTATTTTCTGGCTAGCAAGATTGAGGTTTTGAGTTTTTTTTTTTTTTTTTTGTTTTTTGTTTTTTGTTTAAATTATTGGGCAGCTTGGCTGGAGGTGGTGGCACATCCAGTCCTAATGTGTCTGTGACAGAGACAGGAGGATCTGGAGTTCAAAGCCATTCCCAGCTACATAGTGTGATTGGGGCTAGTCTGAAGAACAGGAAGCCATGGCATAAAGAAACACATTTTTCATCAGAGCTTTGATGGATGGCGCTCTGTGGATGTACAAGTGTTCACTTGCACAGGAACCCTCTCAGTGTTTGGCTGCATAGGGGACCACTTTTCTACTTACTTGCCCATATCCAACAACATCCTGGAAGCCCAGGAAAAAGCAATTGCTGGTTCAGTGGCATAGTCTGAAGTTTGATAATCTGTGGGTTTTCTTTCCCCCTAGACCAAGTTTTTATTTTTTAAATTATATGGCACGGTGGTGGGGTATGTGCTTGTGTGCACATGAGAGCAGGTGCCTGTGGAGTCCAGAGGTGAGCTGCAGGAGCTGCCAATGTCTGCTCAGTGTCCTGAAAGCCAAACTCTGCAAGAGCGATACGAGCTCTTAACCTCTGCACCATCCCTCCTGCCCCTGTGTCATTTGTAACCCACACCAAGTACTTGATTTTCTTTTCTTTTTCTCCCTCCTGCCCACTTTCTTCCATCTCCTCCTCCCATTTCTCCTCTTTTTATTCCCCCCCTTTTTTGTTTTTGTTTTTTTGTTTTTTTTGTTTTGAGACAGGGTTTCTCTGTCCTGGAACTATCTCTGTAGACCAGGCTAGACTCGAATTCACAGAAATCCACCTGCCATGCCCAGCTCTATTTTCCTCTTCTTAAATACAAAGTTTCATGCACCATAGGCTGTTATCAGATTTGCAATGTAGCTGAGGGTAACCTTGAATTTCTGATCTTTCTGCATCTAACACCCAAGTGCTGGGATCACGGTCACGTACCACCACATCCAGTTTATGCATTGCTAAGTTTCAAACCCAGGACTTTATGCATGCTAGACAAGCTCTCTACATTTCTAGCCCTTTGAAACCCCGCCACCTGCCATACCACAAATACCCAGTTTTTCAGGACAGGATTTCTCTGTGTAGCCTGGCTGTCCTGGAATTTACTCTGTAGACCAGGTTGGCCTCAAACTCACATAGATCTGCTTGCCTCTGCCTCCTGAGTGCTCGGATTAGAGGTGTGTGCCACCACCACCTGGCTCTTTGATTTTTGTTTTGTTTTGTTTTTGTACAATCCACTTTCCTCTCCTGTACCATTCTCCCTGGCCCTGCTTGTTTCTATTGGCCCTCGGCATACTCTTCACTTTTCATCACTCCCTACATCAATTTTCTGAATTAGGTGCTTTCCCTTCTGAACAACGGTGCTGTAATTAGGAAGCAGTTCACCTTGGTTAACAAGATCTCTAGAATTCTGAGCACCTTCGGGGCCTGGTCAAAACCCCGTTAGATGGAATTTATGTTCCCTGTTTGTTTCTCTTACTCCTTTCAGAAACACAGAGAAGAAATAATTGCAGCTTCTCTTGTTGGGACAGCCAATAGGACAATCCTTTAGAGTTAAACACTCCTTTATGCCAGGTAGCAATGTTGCATTCCTTTAATCCCAGCACTCAGGAGGCAGAGACAGGTAGATCTCGACAAGTTCAACCAGCCTGATCTACAAATCAAGTTCCAGTACAGCCAGGGCTACACAGAAAAACCTTATCTTGAAAAAATCAAAAAATAAATAAATAAATGAGAGACAAGAGAGAGACAGAGAGACAGAGACAGAGAGAGAATGATAAGTACAATGATCGTTGAACTTGTTCCAATTTGAACTTCAGGTTACTGAAGTCTCTCCAAATTTTCTTTGTGTAACAGCGCTAGCTGTCCTGGAACTAGCAGAGGGTCTAAGTTTAGGTTTAGAGATCCATGCTGGTTCTCATTTCTACAGCAATGACTGAACCTCAGTCTCCCCAGCTATAAAATAGGGGCAAGGAAGGCCCATTTCACTGGCTTCTTCTAGAAGAAATGGAAGTGAGCAATGTATTCACCACAGCCATCCTTTCATCTCACAGGACCAGGAGGAATTGTTCTGGAAGGTTGAAGCCCTTGTCAGTGTCATGATCATGTAGGAGGTGTTACACAAGCTAGGTCTATCACAATCAGGAATTTTCATCTCCCTCGAAGGAACTCATTACTAAGCTGCAGAGTCCTTGATCCTGTTGAGGGTTAGATAGCTATACTTCCTGTTGGGTTATGGCTTTAGACATTCAAGGAAAGCTGAAGGGGAAAAAATTTAACAACTCCTACTTTGTGGGAGGCATTTTCTTCTTCCTTCCTTCCTTCCTTCCTTCCTCCTTCCTTCCTTCCTTCCTTCCTTTCTTTTGAGGCAGGTTCTCTCTGCATAACCCTGCCTGTCCTGGAACTCCCTGGCTTCAAACTTATAGAAATTCTTCTGCTTCTGCTTCTGCTTACTGAATGTTGGGATTAAAGCCAGAGCTGTTAACGAAGAGAAACCCTGTCTTGAAAAACCAAAAATAATTAATTAAGTAAGTAAATAAACAAAGTGTGTACTACCATGCCTAGCTAGTAGGTGTTTTTTATAAGTTATCTCTTAGGGGTGAAGTTGTAGCCAGTTGGTAAAGGGATCAAATACAAAGTACAAAGCATTTGCTTCAAGCTAGGTGTGCATGCCAGGAAAAGTAGAGGATCAGAAGTTCAAGACAATCCTCTGCTTCATGGCAAGTTCCAGGCTAGCCTGTACAGCTTGAAACTCCCACTTGAAAAAGAAAAAAAAAAAAAAATGCCACCTCATTACTTAACCCAACAATCCTTGAAATCATTTCATTTTCACAGAGCAGAATCCAGTGGAATCCCCAAGGGTACAAGAATTAAGGACAATGGCAGACCAGGCCTGTGCCAGGTCTCAGACAGTAGCTCTCTGTCTCCAGATCAGGCCTGTTCCATTATGATGAATGGCCCTTACTCACTGCCCATCTGCTCTGGGGCATGGGGCAGGTCACCAGACATCAGAGACAGAACCCCTCACCTTTTCCAGGACATTCTCAGCAGCAGGTGCTGAGCATAGCCTAGAACTTTCTCTACTGCCTCAGCAAAACAGCCAACTTTTCCCGAGTGAAGTCTAAGTAGGAACCATGAAGCTGCGTGTGGTCATGCATATCTTGAATCTTAAGACTCAGGAGGTAGAGGCAGGTGGATCTTTGCGTTCAAGGCCAGCCTGGTCTACAGCCAGGGCTACAGAGAAAAACCCTTTCTCAAACAAAACAAACACACAGAAACAGAAACTAGGGTTCAGCTAAGAGATCGATGAACTGAAAAGCCAAAGCCATGGTAATAGGGCCAGGGTGATTTTGTGAACTAACAGATGAAACAGGGAGCTGTGCTCAGCAGGTAAGAGTGCTTCATGCACACACATGGAGAAGAGAGTTCAAGTCTCCCCTCCCCCTGAAAACCCAGTGTGGCTGATATTGACCCCAGTGCTGGGGGGGGGGGTGGTGAGAATCGAGGATCACTGGGCTTGCTAGTTACTGGCCTCCCTGCAGGTGGTGTGAGAGAGCCCCTCTCAAGGGAATAAGGCAGAGACTGAAAGAGCAGGGCACCTGCTTCTCCCCTGTACCACTTCCCACATGCAGGGATACTGCACACCTATGTGTGGACATATAGACACATGCACAGAGGCAAGTGACAGGCGACTCATATCAAACTCCAAATTACTTCCTGGAGGAATAGAAGCCCAATACTGCATATTTTGTACTTATTTATTAATTTATTATTTTTAGTTGTGTTTATATATGTGTGCCTGCCTGAATTTATGTGCACTGCATGTGGGTGGTGTCCCAGGAGGCCAAGGACATCAGATGCCCTAGAATTGGTGTTATAGGCAGTTGTGAGCTGCCATGTGGGTGTCAGAAACTAAACCCAGGTCCTGTGTTAGAACGCTGGACATTCTTAACTGTTGAGCCATCTCCCCAGCCATAAATAATGCTAATGTTTTCTAATCATGCGCATGCTAGAAGTTTTTCAAAAGCAGGTTAGTGCCTAGGTATTCTGATACACTCCCCAGTCCCAGCACTTTCAGGAAGGGGGATTGTAAGTTTGTGTACAGCTTTGGCTCTTAGCAAGACCCTGTCTCAAGATCTGTGGGAGGGGAAAGCAGGCTATTGATGCTGGTCAAGCCTCTGACCCAGAGTCTTCCTGGGTTTTTTCTGCTTTCCCTGCAATCCAAGGGCCATGGCCTACTCATTTATTAGGGACTGAGAACATAAAGCAAAATGAATTCATAGAACTTACAAGTTAGGAGGTTGGAGAGATGGATGATGGCTCAGTGGCTAAGGAGCACTGGCTGACTCTTGCAGAGGACCTGGGTTCGATTCCCAGCACCAACGTGGTAACTCAAACCAACTGTAACTGCAGTTCCTGGGCATATGACTTTCTCTTTTGACCTCCAGCCGCACCAGCCACACACATGGTAACATAGATAACCTCAGGCAAATCATTCATACACGTAACATAATAAATGTTACAATAACTCACAAGTTCATTCTGTTTCCTTCCTTCTTAAAATCCTTAAGTGATTCCAAGAACCTATGTAAGAATCATCTAGAGATGTGGTTAAAATGCAACTTGTGGTTAAGTAAGACTTATGACAAGGCTTGCCCTTTGGCCCTTCCAACAGAATTCCAGTTAAGGACATATGTGTTTTGTTCGGACTTTTAGGAACTGTCAGCGGAACTCTTACAATTCAAGGTGTTTTTTGTAGCTGGGCTGCACACTCCTTCACAGAGTCCAGTCTGTAGATGGAGATCTTCTCTCTGGAGGTGGCAGAACCAATCAAGTGCAACAGGAACTCACTATATGGTTAGATACCAGCCTTTCCTCTCGTACCATTCATTAAAAAAAAAAAAAAAAAAAAAAAAAAAAAAAGGCAGATGGGAGTGGTGGGAGCAGGGCATCAAACAGTGGTGGGTTGCTTACCTACTGTGTGCAAGCCCCCCCAGGTCAAATTCAGAGCTGTCCCCCACCCCAGCAGACTCCTCCACATTCCCCTGCAGGAAAGAAAATAAAAGGAGAATAGACAGGAGTTGGCAGTGATCGAACTGGTGTGGCTAGATCCTGACTCTCTGAAAACCAAACTTCCTACTCCAGCTTGAATTTAGAAGGTGACGCTAGAACCAAGGTTCACATTTCTTGGCAAAGTGGAAGAGGCAACCAGAGAAGGGAAGAAGGTAGCTAGGTAGAGGGTAGAGCAGGCTTGCCCGTGCCATTCTGCTTCTATCAGCCAGGGTGAAAAACTGCCAGGAGTTGGGGTTCACGTGGCTGTAGGAGCTGTGACCTCCCCAAATCTGGGCTGTTTCATGCCTTACATTAGTTTGTTCAGTAGCTGGCAGAGATTAGGCGGATGAAGAACTTTCAAATTTTGGCTGCCACCACCTATTCCATAGGAAGTCGTCCGAAGTTTAGCAAATTAACCATCCCCCCTTCCCTTGTGCTTTATTGACCCAGGTAAGAAATTCAAATTCATGCTGCAAGGTCAAGTCTGCTTCTGTGATTTAGAATGTCCTTTTGGGTATGGTGGTGGGAGACAGCTCTGTGCCTTCCTTCCTCCCTCCCTCCCTCCCTCCCTCCCTCCCTCCCTCCCTCCCTCCCTCCCTTCCTTCCTTCCTTCCTTCCTTCCTGTCCTGGGGATTGAACCCAGGGTGGTGTCCTATCAGAACATGATACCTTCACTCCCCCTTCCCCACTAGCTGCCCCGTCACCAGGTAGAGCCTCACAAAATTGATTCTGTATGCAGCCTAGGTAACCCTTGAACCTGTGTTCCTCCCATCTCCTACTCCTGAGTATGAGAGATTACAAACCTGTGTCATTAGGCTCAGTTTGCATACATAGTTTGACCAGCAGGATGGGGTGGCTCAGGCATTTGGCAGGCAGAGGCAGGTGGGTCCAAGCCAGCTGGGTCTACAGAGTGAGTTTCAGAACTTTCAGAGCTGTATAAGAGACCCTGTCTCAAACAAACAAACAAACAAACAATCCCCAACAACAAGGAAATGCTCTAGCCAGGCATGAGACCATACCTCACTGAGCTCCTTTATCTAGTCTGTGGAAGGCCCTGGGTTTACCCCTAGTACCGTTAATGTGATTATGGTGCTGAAATGAGTTATCAGCCAGTACGGGTACATACAGCTATGAGTAGATGCTGTATTCCTCTGTTTTGTTAAATTTTAACAAGTAGTTTTGAACCCTTGAAGTGCAAAGACGAATCATCTCCACTGGCTATAAAATACACGATGCTCTGGGATTCACTCAGGCCCCACTCTGACTCCTGTTTCTAGGAGCTGGCCAGAGATGGAGGCCTAGGGTTTCCATCCACTTACCATCTCACATTGCTAACAGCCTCCCTGGAATCTGTTAACACTTTTTATTTTCTTCTGAAACCTTTCTTGGTGGATGTGAAGGAAGAGAGGGGGAGGGGTGATAAAGGCTACTGTCAAATTGATTAAATGAACGCTCATTAGAGAAAGTTACAAAAGATAAAATCTGCATATGCATTGCCGCAGCGTGTCTGATCTGGCTAAACTGTAAAAGATGGATAGGGCTGGAACCTCCTTGGCTGGAAGTACTTGAGGGGCACTTAGGGGAGGGGAAGTTCCCTAGCAGTAACTGTCTTTCTGCTAAAAAAATGTGATAGAATAACTAGCTACTGGCTGCTTTGCTTTGTTCTGACCTATAGCCATAGTTTCTAGAAACTTGTTCTACAGTCATAAAAACATTAACTTGATTGTTCCAGAACACACTGGCCATCTCCTTCTCTTCCACTTCTTTAATAGGCGTTTAGTTTCCTCCTTTTCTTTCCATCCCTCACAAGACCCCACCAACACCCCAAGGCTCTGAGGTACTGGAGAAATAAAACCAAGCACACAGATAGCTTATTGGCTAGACACAAGAAAGATCCAGGATGCAGATTCAGATTCTGGTAATCTCATGGATTTTCCCGAGCAAATGCAGGTCCTATGTGTCTCAAAAAATTAGACCTAGTACTTGTTAAGATGAAGCCATTTCTAATTGTTCTAGCCTGAGAGCATGGACTACTATCAGGCCCAAGTATAACCTCTGTGATTTCCTTATGTGGATTTTTAAGGATGTTTTATATTGTCAGGAGGGTTTGGTAAATTATCACTTGTGAATTCCTGATTAACATACAACTTTTCTACTAATGCCACTCATTTACTTCTTCCCATCATGAATCCTAACTAGAAAATTCATTACTGAGATGTTAGCCCACCATCGTGGTGCATGCCCTTAATCACACCACTCTTGAGGCAGAGGCAGGAGGATCTCTGTGAATTCGAGGCCAGCTGATCTATATTTTAAGTTCTAGGGCAGCCAGGACTACATAGAGAGACCTTGTTTCAAAAAGAGAGGGAGGAGAGGGGGAGATTGATTTTGACTGACCTGCAGATCAAGGATACTTCACACCTTAGGGTGAAGAGATGAAGCTGGTAGTGACATCAGGTGGGTCTCCTCTGACACACACTCTTAATTTTAAAAACAAGGAAAAACCCCCTCCAGCTGACTTTTTCTTTTAGGTGTAGACAGAAGATGGCATGCACACTTGGGAAATGGCCCAAACTGTCTTGAAGAAGTGGAAGGAAGACAACATTGCTAACCTCATTGTCAGGGGATGTCCTCTGAAAATAGCCCAGACCGCTACAAGGCAGTTTGCACACTTGGGACTACCTGGGCTGGTTTGTGTTGTAGTCACCTCAGACATCTGATAATTACACAGTTAAGATGTAAAGCCCCAATTTTGCTTTGTATGTTTAAACTCCCTCTAGTATATTTGTCTCCTTCTCTTGCTAAACACTAACATTTCCAGACACCTTAGACTCTAAAGAGCAATGTGATGGCTACATTCCTGCACTTGCGATGACATTTGCTAATATCATTCTGGTGAGAAGTATTGAAGCCTGTGCCTCCCCAAATCATCCATTTAGATTCTGGGACCCACCTCCAAGGCACATGGACATTACTTAATTAAAATAAGAGTGCACGTTCATAAGAAAGAGTATCGTTTTGTTATTTATATACAGTTTAATTTTGTTAAAAGAAAATGAGCAGAGCCCGGTAAGTTCCATAATTGCCCACCACAGCAGAGAAATAAGTGTAGAGGAGAAGAAAAGAACAGTAAGAGACATGTTAGTAAAACACTTCTTAGTATGACACAAGCTGAAGAAAATGCTACTTGGCGTTTGTCCTCAACGAGGCTAACTGTTAGCCATTGAGTAAAAAGTGCACTTTTTAAATGCACTTTTTAAACTAATTCCTCGATCAGAAGACAGAGTCACATTTAGAAGCTCCTCATTAATATGCTATAATGGTCAAATAGGAGATTAATAGCAAAGTCACTGGCTAAAGCAACCAGGAACCTGTTGATTAACAATAAGCCTCCAAAAATAAGATACCAGATTGCAAAGCAAAATCAAGACCCAGGGCAACAAGTGCTTCTGTAATTTATGTTCTTTATATGAGGGCATAAAGCTCCTTTATAACCATGTTTTCCAGGCCCTGCTGTGAACTGTAGGTGTGAGCTTTTCAGCTGATTTATTAATTTTAGTTTCAATCAACGTGTCACCTGCAGACACAAAAATGTAGGCCTCACCACAGAAAAGACAATTTAAGAAAGAAAAAGAAAGAAAGGAGAAAAGAAAAGGGGGGGGGGGGAACCACAGGGCTTTAATTCAGGAAACTTTGCCAGGATTTTTTTAAAGTTGAACACTGAAATGCCTGTTCTTTGAGATTTAAAACAATTCCCAGCAACATGGTTTCAAAAACTAAAATTAAACATTTTTGTCATACTTCGAAAGTCAGTTTGAGACCCAGGGAAGAGTAACGTGAGTGTGCATCTCATATCAGTGGGGATACATTCTCCCCAAAGAAGTGAATGAACAAGTCCCCTGGGCAAAATGTGCAAAAAATTCTCAATTAGTTGTCTTTATTTAGTAAGCACTATGGGGTCCTCAAGCACACTATAGAATTATGGCAAGAAAGCTGAGCTTCTCGATTGCTTATTAGCATTCTCAGAGTGCTGCTGATAGCAGGCTGTTGCCTCCAAGAGCTGTTGGTGGGACCCCTACACTCCCAGGCTTTGTCCTTTTGTCCTTCCAAGCCAGCAGGAAGTACTGCCCCATGTTCAGAGCATTCTGGGATACCTTCATTCCATTCACAGTTTGCATTGCCGACTGAGCCCCAAGTCTTTTGTTACTGGCTATTACTATCACGGTTACAGGTTTAAGTGTGTGTGTGTGGGGGGGGGGGTTAAAGCAATCTGTATCAGTCAATTTTAAATGAAAGTTTAGGAAGTAGTCCCTTCCAAATGAACATCCTTGTTAGGGATGGAATGGTCTTACGTGGCCAAAGCCCCACAGATCCAGGGTTCTAAAAGGGTTGTTGGCATTCTTTTCATCACCAAACTCCCTCAGAGACAAGGGAACTGAGGTGGCAATGGGTTAATGAACATTCTAGAAGGATTCCTTACAATGTAGTTTTTTTTTTTCTTGCAGCATTTATTTGACTTCTCTGCCCACCCCTCAAACCCACCAGCCTCTAACCACCAGAGAGAGAGAGAGAGAGAGAGAGAGAGAGAGAGAGAGAGAGAGAGAGACAGACAGACAGAGAGAGACAGAGAGAGACAGACAGAGAGAGACAGACAGAGAGAGAGAGGAGAAAGAATCAAGCCAGGTCAGACATTTTTTTTCTAAAGAGGGTATTTGCGGCTTCAGGGAAAACACTATCATTGACTAAATTAACAAGTTGTCTTATCAACTGCCATAAGCTTGGCAGTCTAATTAATTTAGTACTGATCGATAGTCCTGAATGAGGCATTGATTTCTGGCTGCCTGACAGGGCTAGAGCAGAAATCACTTTCTCCCTCCTCCAGATCCACCCATCCAGCCAAAGCTTATGCATTAGCACATTAAGATTTTATTTCTCTCCATCCCAGATGGGCGTCTATGTATTTTATGAACCAACTATAAATACAAAAATTGGAATGGAAAAATGACTTTGGGAGAGCAGCTTGCAACTAGCCAGGACAACCAGTCCTCCACCGGCTCTGCTTTTGTAGGCAATGTCCTTTGAGTGAGATAAAACATAGTGAAAGAAAAAGGAAGAAAGCAAAGTGCTTGGCTTACGACAGGAATGCTTTAACTGCCGAAACAGGCAGCGAGGGCTGGGCTTCCCCAAAGAGTTAACATCCTTCTGATGTTGATTTTGGAGATGCTGATGATACTGCATTGAAAGTGTTCTGACCCTGAGTAAGAAAAGCAGACCAATAGCAGAGGTAGAGGGGTAGCTCCTGATAAGGAGAGCGCCAGAAAGATCCACCACAGATTTGCTCTGCCTGTTGGGGTTTGTCATCTAGGGGTGGGGGTAGCTAGAGGAGGGCTTCCTGCCCCTCCTTGATGCCTGGGGTGGAAGTATTTGATATTGTAATTTCTATCTTGAATGATAAGATATTGATTCTCTTAAACCATATACTCTTTAAAGGACTAAGTTTGTATAGTTTTCCCCATGCTCTGTTGACACGTCTGTGAGTGTGTGTGTGTGTGTGTGTGTGTGTGTGTTACTGTTCATTGTGTAAGTCTTCCCACCTACCAAGACTCAGCTGAGAATCCTACGATTTCCCCTTTATGCTTGGCCACTGACAATTTTTCCTACAATGCTTAAACAATACTTGAGATAAGTAGTGTGGGGCCTTTAAAATATCTTAAAGATGATGCCTGAGGCTTCAAGTACATGAAGATGGTCACTAAGGGACTTGTCTGATTATTTCAGGGTGAGTTTTAAATGCAGTACACATCCCCCCCCAACACACACACAAATGAAGAGAGAAGACTCAGAAGTGGGTTCCTTCTGTTGCAGGGTTGAAGAAACCATCTGAGATGGCCCAAACAAAAATAAATTTATCTTCTTTTTCAGCATTCACTTAATGTCATTTAGCTTATTAAAATGTTAAATATATTTGTATACATATATTTTGAAAGTCCCACCCTGCATCTCTTTAGGGTCTTCATGAGTTTCTGTAGCACTTTACAAAAGATCTTTATGGAGGAAAGGATTGGACAAACTTGCCTTATATGTGTGGCCCACACCATTAATTGCCCCATCTCCTTTAGGGAGGCCTTATTCCTATGTAAATACCCTTGCATAATGTTACAGGCTATTGTTAGGCCAGCGCCAGTCAGTCGCCACTTATATGCATTTTTACTTCAATCCGCTGCTCAGCGAATGAAAAGATGTCTGGACTTAAGCTGTTTACCAACTGGGCCGAAGCTGCAGAGCAGCAAAACTGAAGAAAGCCCCGAGCATCTGCAGGAACAAGCTTTTACAATGCAAGCAGCCATTTTCAGCTGAATTATTAACCCGCTCTGAAACTCTTCTAAGCTATGCCCTTTTTAAAGAACAAATGTGCTGAATCAAACATGAATGAGCCAGAACTATGAAGAGAGAAATCCTCTAAAGCACTATTGAACACAACATAGGTTTGTAGTCATGTTGTCTCAGTTGCCTGCTCCCAACACCATCAAGGATGATAATGCTGGCTCAGTTGTGTCTATTGCCTGGTAATTAAACAATAGTGCAGTACAGTAGAAACAGCCAGGCAAGCACCATGCACTCAGAGTCAGAAAACAGTGTGGAGATGAAAAGGCTGAGTTAATAGCTCGCCGTTAGGACCCGACGTGTGTTTGGTCACTGAAACACAGTAGAATGTGGGGGAAAAAAGTGTTCCAGGCCCAAATCTTTGCCTGGCTGACTCTGTGCTGTGTGGCTTCATAGTGCTTATACTGGGAGGGGTCAGGGGGAATAATTTTTACTTTCTAGTTGTAGAGTTTCCCTGGAAAAGACACTCCATGAAACTAAAGGTGCAAAATTGTACCAGCAGGAGCTAGCTAGCCAGTAGAGTGTGCAGCAGGCGAAGGGCCTCTTATTTATGTAATGGTACCGCAGTCTGAGTAGTGTGCTTCCAGCCTACAGAAACTAGACCATTTGCTGGCTTATAAGAACCCAAAGAGTGATTAATGCATGCTTATATAAAACAGAGGGAGCATCTCTTTGCATACTTAGTGCTGAAAGAAAGATGGACACCACCCTCTCCCTTCCCCCTCCCCCACCCATGTTGAGGAAGCAGTCCGAGTTAATTACCATCACAATTGGATCAAGTACCCCCGTCACAACCGAAAACCGTTTCTATTAAAGCTGCATGACTCCACCTTGCCACTGCAGGTCAGCTGTGGCTCTGATAACCTTTTTGGAAGACAAATGCATGTAACATTGCCTCATCTCATTAATAACTCAGAGAAGCATAGAAAAATGCCGGCACTCAGAATCCACACCAACAAGCCTGCCTTTGGCTGGTGGCAGCTTCCATATGTGGCTGTTGTTTACTCTGGAAGGAAACTGAGTCACTTAACATTTCAATAGGTTAATCAATTGGCAATTAAATGGAGAAATTGGTTAACTCCGAAAACAATTAACATGACACTCCATTAAGTACACTTTCTAATTGCTGCAGCTGTGAGTGGAAATTAGCATGCCTGTTAAAGCATCTGACTGGGGTGGCACTGTGTGTGTGTGTGTGTGTGTGTGATGTGTGGTGTATGTGTGTGGTATGTGTGTGTGTGTGTGTGTGTGTTTGAGAAAGCAGAATTAGCAGAAAAGTTGGGTCTTGTTTTATCAATTACAGTTTTGGCAGAAGGGAGAGATGTGTAATTTTATCATTCTTTTAAGAGCTTGATTAAAAATTGTTGAAATAAAATTAATTTGTAATAATTAATTAAAATTACCTGAACCCCTTCCATCAAATTTCGGATTGGTGAACAAAACAAGAAATCTCTCCTTTTGCCCATTTTGTAGACAGAATTACATCAGGTAAATTCCAAGATTTCGTTTCTAATTCAACAATGGAACATTCATGTCTTTTAATTTATTTATTTTATATGCTTTGGTGCTTTGCTTCTATGCATGTCTGTGTAAGGATGCCAGATTCCCTGGAACTGGAGTTATAGACAGCCTTGAGCTGCCATGTGGGTGCTGAGAATTGAACCCCAGTCCTCTGGAAGAGTAGCCAATGCTCTTAATCACTGAGTTTATCTCTTTAGCCTGCAACACTCATGTTTTAAAGTTGCTGAATAGTTTTTAAAAATGGTTGTATGCTGGTCTCGATGTAAAATAGTGACAGTGCCTGCTAGTTGAAGGGTCTCAGATATGAGATATTTTAGGCTGATATACATAACAGCTACAGAGAACAAGAGGAAATATATGCTAATTTGCAAAAGAAGTAAATAATGTTTATAAAAGGTGTCAAAAACAGAAATATTTTAATTTTATTGTATTTTTATGTGTGTCTTCAAGTGTGCCATGGCATCTATGTAGAAGTCATAGGAAAATACTTTTAGGAGTCAGCTCTCCTTTGATCATGTGGATTTTGGGAACTTTGGATACCCAGCTTGGCAATAAGTGCCTTTATCCACTATGCTGGATAATAGTGTCAACTTGACACAAACTAGAGTCATCTGAGAGGAGGGAACCTCAATTAAGAAAATGCCTACATAAGAGTGGACTGTAGGCAAGCCTGTAGAGAATTTTCTTAGTTAGTGATTGATGGGGGAGGGCCCAGCCCATTGTGGGTGGTCCTGGGTTCTTTAAGAAAGTAGGCTGAGCAAGCCATGGGGAGCAAGCTGGTAAGCAAGTAGCACCCCTCCATGACCTCTGTATCAACTCCTGCCTCCAGATTCCTGCCTTGTTTCAGTTTGTCTTGACTTCCTTCAATGATTAACTAGTGATATGAAAATGTAAACCAAGTTGGGTGGTGTTAGGAGTATGTTTTCCCTGCAGGCCTGGACCCACAGCTGCGCCAGCTCCAAATAATACACAGAGACGCTGTATTTGATATTATGCTGTTGGCCAGTTACTAGTTTCTTGTTGGCTAGCTCTGTCTTAAATAGTAACCCATTTCTATTAATCTAAGTATTTCCACGTGGTCTCATCTTACCAGAGAGAGGGGTCGGTGTTCTGTTCTCTCCAGTCTCTCCATGCTGACTCCTCCCTACTACTTCCTGGAATCCTCCTTGTCTCCTAGTCGCACCTATCTTGCTTTCCTATTGGCCAACAGTGCTTTATTCTTTAACCAATACAAGAAACATATTTACAGAATGACATCTCCCATCAGGGTGGTGATGGCACACGCCTTTAATACCAGCACTCGGGAGGGGAGGGGGCAGAGGCAAGTGAGTTCAAGGCAAGCCTGATCTACAAAGAGAGTTCCAGGATAGTTAGGACTGTTACACAGAGAAACCCTACCTTGAAAAAAACAAAACAAAATACCACCCCCCCCCCAAAAGCACCCTTGCCCAGCAAAAAAAGAATGCATAAGCCAAATAAACCCTTTGCTCCCATCTTGCTTTTTGGTCATAGTGTTCATCACAGCAATACAATACCTACTTATTATCTCACTGGCTCCAGATAAGCATAATTAAATGAATATCTTTCAGAGCTCATAAACCAAGTTAACTTATATAAAGGACCCTCACACCCTTCTCAGTAACTTTAATATCCATTGATATGCCAAGGTGAGTAAGACAGATTCCATTTTAAGGGAATAATTTTCATCTAGGTAGCCTTTAGTTAATCCCAAATGTCCCAGAGACAGGCAGAAGGTGTTCTGTGAGCTTAGAGCCTGGTATACATAGGCCAACTAGAACTTCATAGTGAAATTCTGTCTTAAATACTAGGGAACACTTGTCACTGCTAGGTACCACTATTGTAAGACCCTAGAACAGAAGAGGAACACACACACACCTGATTGAATGAATGAACCTTGTGCATTAGGGATTTATATGAGCCTTCAAAATACTGGTGGTTGCTAAAGGCACAGAAGTGATTGTAGTGAGGTAGTCCTTCTGTAGCACTGACCACGCCCATTGGGGGGTGGAGCGATGGGCGGAGGTGACCTGAGGAAGGAGGTCGGAGGGGGCCAGGAAGGCGCTCTCTCTTGCTGGCGTGACTCGGACAGGAGAGGATCGGGTTGAATTTCCTGGTGTTCATCTGTCTAGGTTGTAAGTTATTTCTCTCTGAATAAACATCTATTCGGCCTATTTGTTTATCCTGATCCTTATTTACCACAATATCTGGTACCAGAAGTGGGGTAGGGGGGCGGCTTCTGCCGCCTGGGGGCAAAACCCAGGTAAATCCCGCTTCTGACACCAGAAGAAAACAAAATCTGGGGACTCATATCTTATACAATTTTCTCTCTAAAATCCTAATTTTCTCACATACTTTTAATGCTTATTGTTGTCTTTCCCTAATGCATACCTTAAAACTTAAAAAATTTACTTTAATATTGATGTGTAACTTTTCCACAAGGAATAATAACGATTCCTAACAGCAGTCTTTAAACTTTCCGAAAAGAAGATGGGGCCCCACATCATCATTTCCACTTGACTCAACCTGATGCATCGAAACTACAAACATCACCCTAAAACCGGTTTGAGACTGTTTTGCTCGAGACAACTCATGACTAGCTAGCTGTAATGGTGCACCTTTTTATTACACCCTGGCCAGTTTCAAATAGAACTACAGTCAAGAATTTTCTGCCACACAGTGACTAACTACATATGTCACAGCCAGTTCTGTTGAGAAATTTGGTTGCTAAAAATTTTCTTCCTACAGGATCCATTGGAGCAATCATCGTCCCATTTCAGCAGAAAGTAATCTTAATATGACTACGCCCCCTTTCCCTACCCTTGGAATTTTGGGATAATAGTCATCGTCTTTGGGTTGGTTTTAGTTATTTGGGATTGGGTGATGCTTACACTCGGGTTTATCTTTTAGACAGGAATAGGGAATGGTGGGTAAAGGTATGGTTTAGATGGGATATAAGTAGATTAGCCTATTTCCTTGAGAATTTGAGTATGAATGAGATAGTATTTTACAGCTTACATTGTTATGTATCCCTATGTGGTAAGCTATGTAAAATTAAGTTTATATTTTGTTATATTGTGTTAAATGTTTCCACTTATAATATTTTATGCACATTATTTTTTTACCATATTCTATGTATGTATACTTTTCCTGTATTCAAGACATTTTGTATATTGATACAATTTGGGATATTTATCTTGCTGCCCTTTATAGTTCTACCTCTTGTCTTGACACTTATACTCTACCTCTATTTTAGGGATTTACATGTAGGTATATGTAAATAGTTATATTGTTTAAGTATTTGTTCCTGCTTTACTCAAGAAAGTTTTAATCAGTCTTTTTAGCTAAGTTCCCGAGTATTACAGATTATCTTCACTCACATTTCCTGTACCTATGAGATTAGTCAGATATAGATGCTTAATCTTCAATCACTTCATAGACATGCAGAACATGGCATTTAAATGTTTTAATATTAGTACTCCATTGACATGAGACACTGTTGCTCCTGACAGCACCGTGCACTTTCCCGAAAATATGTTGGACACTGTTGTTGCTCCTGCTGGAGTTCAATCTCGCCTCAGCTAATGGCCTGTTGGGCATAGAATTGCCCCCACCTTGACCACTGATTTGGACATACAGTCAGTCCTATGTGCTTGCAGGAGACAAATATAGAAGACTGCTTGACCTTGCCAAGTCAGGGTAAGACAGCCATTCTATTTCCCTGCTGTTGTTGTGGTCTGTCAAGTTCTCTTGGCCTTAGTCAAATCTGGGTGTACCAACGTCGCTGTGAGACCTAGGGTGACTGTTCAGGTGGCTTGCTGTTTCTGTCCTTGCTGCACCTTTTGGAAGTTGTCCATCCGCATTTCCTGTCTACTCTAGTATTGTTAATTTCCTTCTCAGGTCTCGATGAGATTGAAGATTAAACTATCACAACTATTATTCTCTCTTCCTAGTTAGATATATTAGGTACTAGACTTACGTTTTCCAGCTTAGGACAACTCTATTGTAAACTCCATTATGCCCTCACCCTAGGACTAGATATGTAGGTCATTTTGTTCTCGATTTTCCTTTTCTTAGAGCACACTTGTTATTCACTGTTTTGTATATAGTTTTGTATTAAGCCTAAATCTTTTCTTTAGACTAAAAGGGGAATTGTAGTGAGGTAGTCCTTCTGTAGCACTGACCACGCCCATTGGGGGGGTGGAGCGATGGGCGGAGGTGACCTGAGGAAGGAGGTCGGAGGGGGCCAGGAAGGCGCTCTCTCTTGCTGGCGTGACTCGGACAGGAGAGGATCGGGTTGAATTTCCTGGTGTTCATCTGTCTAGGTTGTAAGTTATTTCTCTCTGAATAAACATCTATTCGGCCTATTTGTTTATCCTGATCCTTATTTACCACAATAAGTAAGGTTACTGGTGTAGAATATATTGAAACCCGAGGATGCCCCAACTTGAGTAACATTGACATAGACAATGGGGATTGAACTGATGAAAAGGACAGGAATGAGGAGAGCGTGACTCAGAGTCAAGGGATGAGGGAACTACAATCCTCTGGGATTGTAGTTCTGTGTACCATGATGATTGTTTATTGAGGGTGATGGAGACTCAGTTGAGTCAATACCCAGTTCTTATGGGTGCAGAAGGAGAGATCTTCATTGACACACTATGTGAGAGGCTTGGTTGGCTTAAAGGCAGCAGGGGCCATTAGAGGGTAACCATGCTGTTTAGTTGATTCAGAGGAAGGGGAGGTTTGCGTTCTTGGGGTGATGGTGTGTGTGTGTGTGTGTGTGTGTGTGTGTGTGTCTGCTTCTTAGAATTCTAGAAGAGGACCTGTGACCAAGATGGGTAAAAAGGGTTATCATCAAAAGGCTAGTTGGAATTAAAAACAATATCCTGTAGTTCCTCATCTGCCTTGCAAGGGGGGCTTCCTCTAAGGGCAACTCTTTCATTTATATGTTTTTATTCATTTATCCAACACACATTAATGGATGTTGGCCATACTCTGGGCACTATTCCCCAGATATCTGAGTATTAATTATTAGCACATAGTGAGAAATGAGACAGACAATGGTCCGACCCATGGGAAATATAGAGGTCTTGGAAAGAATCGTACTTCAGATGCAGCTTTCTCAGAAAGTACAGAAGGTAACACTTGAGACTTTTGAGCCTTTTTTTTTCCTATAAGGATGGGGAAGACACAGCAATGAGAGATCTTGTAGAAGAACATTCTAGAAGTTAGGGTTCCTTTTGGTTAAAGAATATCTATGCACATAACCTATTCCCTACTGCATGAACCACAACTTAAAAACCTGTGTAAAATGGCTTGTGTACTACCTTAAGTTCCTTCATTCAGGGTGTTCTTGCTATCATCAGGGAAGTTCCCTGAAACACAGGGACAGTCACTTGCGTCTGTGCTGGAGTCAGCCTTCAGGACAGTGCTGTCCATCTGGGCCTAACTGGCTAACAAAAAACTTTCGTGAGCTATGTATGAATGAAGATTTGCAATCTGTTCTTGGTTTGTTCCTGGGATCTTCTGAGCGGCCTTTGATGAAGAAATCCATACCAGGGGCTATTGAGGTTTAATAAGGATCAGGAGAAACAGATAGGCCGAATAGATGTTTATTCAGGGAGAAATAACTTACAACATAGACAGATGAACACCAGCAGTTTCCTGACCCCAAAGATGCCTCCGGATGTTCTTCTGTCCCTGTGCTGTAAACGAGAGAGTTCCTGGAGTCCCTTCCTCAGACTTAGTTTCCCCCAGGTAACATCTGCCCATGTCCCCACACCCAATGGGCATGGTCTGTGCCACAGGTGCGGACAAAGTGAATATCTTACTACAAGTGTCATGTGCTCATAGTCCCAGATTTTTATCTGGATAGGACTTGGTCAGTGCCTGTAATCCCAGAACTATAGAGACAGAGGCAGGACTAGAAATTTAAGGCCATTTCCAACAATAGCAAGTTCAAGGCTAGCCTGGACTACAGACCTTGTCTGAATAATACACAAATAAATCTGCCTGCCTCTACCTCCGAAATGTTGGGATTAAAAGCATGGGCTAACATGAAACTAAGTTTTTTTTTCCTTTAATTTTTATGTGTATGAGTGTTTTGCCTGTGTGTTTATCTATGTGCCATGTGTGAAGTACCGTCAAAGTCCAGAAGAGCATGTTGGGTCCATTAGGAGTAGAGTTACAGATAGTTGTGAACCTCCATGTTGATGCTGAGAATCAGCCTGGGTCCTCCAAAAGAACAGTCAGTGATCTTAACCTCTAGGCATCACTCCAGCCCTCAAATTGCATTTATATTTATTTTTGTGTATACATTTGTTCTTGCACACACACACACACACACACACACACACACACCATGGTGCACATGTGGAGGTCAGAGGTCACTCTGCAGGAGCTGATCCTTTTTTCTTCCATCATGTAGGTTCTGGAGATGGAATTAGGGACGTCAGTCTTGGCTGCATGTGCCTTGATCTGCTGAGCTGTCTCACTTGTCCCACTTCTTACAAATGAAACTCAAGCCAGTAACTCAAATAGCAATTAAAAACAACAACAAAACCAAAGATAGTCTGGAGGGATGGGTCTACAGTTAGGAGTGTGTGCTACTCTTCTAGAAAATCAAAGTTGGGTTCCTAGAACCCAGTTTGATGGCTCATAATTTCCTGTAACTCCAGAGATGCCTCAGGAGCCCGTGAACAACTGCAATCATGTGCACAAAATACACATGTACATAATACAACTTAATACAAAATAAACCTTAAAAACCAAACATTCTGGCTGGCAGCAGTGGTGCATGCCTTTTGTCGCAGCTCTTGGGAGGCTGAGGCAGGCTGATCTCTGAGTTCTGATCTCAAAGCCAGCCTGGTCTACAGAGTGAGTTCTAGCCAGGCTATGCAAAGAAACACCATTTTGAAAAACCAACCAACCAAACAAACAAATAAAAACCAAAACAACCCCCCCCACATCCCGCCAAGAAAAACAAAAATAAACCAAATATTCTAATCCAAATTATACTACTGGGGGAATGTCAGTAGGAAAAACGTCATTGTTTTCAATAAATGAAATAAATGTCTGACTGTATATGTGTATGTGTTTGTATGTATGTATGTATGTATGTATGTATGTATGTATGTATGTGTATATGTATGCTTCCTTCTGCTTCAGCTTCCCTAGTGCTGGGGTTTCAGGCATGTGTCACCATGACTTCATAAACCATTATGTTTACCCAAGAGTGGAAATTGTCTGTGCAGTAGAAACAGCACAATTCCTACCACAGCCACATCTTGACTCTGAATTGAAGTGGATGTATGCTGTGTGTTCAGAGTCCAGGCTGCAGTGAAGTCATGTGACACAGCGAGTTGAGCCCTGCAGAAAATACTACACACTCAGGACACATTTGATCTTGGATAAAGTTTTGGTCATTACATGTTCAGAAGCCAAGTTTCAGTGTTGAGATCCACAGCTTAAGAAACTATGTAATAATGCCCACTCAACTCCTGTTCGTTCTCACACACACACTAAACCTGCAAAGGCGAGGCTTTCCATCTCCGTGTTTCTCATGACTTCTCGTCATTCTTTACTACTCACTGCAGAAGTCACTCCTGGGAGGTTTCCCTTGAAACATCTAGGCAAAGATGCATGTTGCTTCCTCCTCCTTCCTGCTCCTAACCCATTTGTGCTTCTAAGTACAAACCAAGCTTTCTAGCCTACATTGTACTGCTGTATTTACTCAGTGTACTCCTAAGATGATACTTAGCACATTTTTCCCCCTGTGTGTTTGTTTTCCCCCATTAGATGGTGAACTCTGGGGAGATGTCACTCATCTTTAGTTTCCACAGGGACTTGCACTGAAAATGCTCCTTAGCTATGTAACTCAATATTTAACAGATGAATGAGTCTATATAATATATTATGGAAACACCGATGATGGAGTCGCTCTCTATACTCTTCACACTGAATAAAACATTAGGAGTGTCACATTAACATAGCAAACAGGCATCTGTGACATTTGAGAAACGGCTCCAGGCAGTGCCCCTATTTAGATGGGGCCCACTGGAATCTGAGATGTTATGTTTTTTTGGCTACCACCTTTACATGTGCTGAGGATCCTTGAGTGCTTTGTAGGTGGTTAAATCCAGTGGAGGAATTTCTTTAGCTAAGGTTTTATTATCTTAATTGTTCATTGATTAATCCAATCGGCATTTATTAAATTCAGTACCCACCACATTGCCAAGCATAGTCTATGATCAAATTACAACATCGACAGCAGAAGGGATTGTGGAGAATCCTTTAGGACATAGGTTCCAAATGAGCCCTCAGAGTTCCTGGGTCCCACCTGGACTGGTCAAGATTCTCTAGACAACAGGGTCACATAGGATCAGTGGGACCTGGCTTTCCATCTTGAATCTGTTTTTAAAGTTTTAATTTTATTAATTAGTATTCTGTGTGTGTGTGTGTGTGTGATGTGTATGTATGTGATTGTGTGTGTGTGTGTGTGTGTGTGTGTGTGTGTGTGAGAGAGAGAGAGAGAGAGAGAGAGAGAGAGAGGCGTGGGAGAGAACAGGTGTTCAAGGGCCATGGCACATTTGTGGAGATCTGAGGATAACTTTCAAAACTTGGTTCTTTCCTTCCACGATGCATGTCTGGCACTTAATTCAGATCATCAGTCTGTCATAGCAAGCACATGCACCTACTAAGCCATCTTTGCCAGCCCAATTTAAATTTATATAGGGAATCAGCTCACACAATTATGGAGACTGGGAACACCTAAGATTTGTATATGATGAGCTGGAAACTAAGGAGAGCTGGTATACAACCTGTAGTCATTGGTTGGCAATGGCTGCTTGGTGGGACTTTGAGAGATGTTCCAGGTCCAAACAATAGCAGAAGGCTTCATTCCAGGAAGTCTGACTGGAGACCACAGCTTTAGCCTCTGTTAAATTTTAGTGAAAAACAGACTGGTGATTGCTACATATTTCTTGTGGCACCAAACAATAACTCAAGTGAATGTTATACTCATCCCTGTGTACACATGGGGGACTGAGACAAGAGTGTCAAAGGGTGTGTGGCATGAAATTGGTATCTAGGCTTAAATGACCTGAGCCTGATCTCCTTCTGTCCTCTCCCACTGACTCTGCAATGTACCATGATACGGCTATGATTCTATCTTTGTTTTTACTGCCTCTTCCTCCCTAGTTTCTAGTTCATGGCTTTAAAGTAGGCACACATGAAAACTCTTTTTCTCTATCTCTCTGTCTCTGTCTCCCTGACTGGCTCTGTGTGCGTGTGCATGCAAGACCAGAGGTCAACCTTGGATGCTGTTACTCAGGAACTATCCACCTTGTTATTTAAGACAGGGTCTCTATATATGTACGTATCTATGTATGTATCTATGTATCTTCTATCATCTATCTATCTATCTATCTATCTATCTATCTATCTATCTATCTTTAGGATCTAGGGATTACTGATTGGGCATGATTGACTAGCCAGTAAACTCCAGGGATACACCTGTCTCTTCCAGTACTGTTACTATAAGCTCCAGCTACTTGGCTGGCTCTTTCTATGGGTGCAGGGGGTTGGACTCAAGTTCTCAGGCTTATGTGTTAAGCATTTTACTAACAGGCCATCTCCACAGCCCTCAAGAAATTGAAGCCTGAATTAGGTGGTGGTGGTGCATGACTTTAATCCAAGACTGGTCTACAGAGCTAGTTCCAGGACAGCCAGTATTACACAGAGAAACCCCATCTTGAAAACAAACAAAGCAAAACAAAACAAAAATTGTCTTTGCTGAAATAATTGTATTTAGCAGTTATCAAGAATTAATTCTATTTCCTGGTTATGTCTTAGTAGTTATTAAACTATTACCAATAGAGAATGTCATGTCCTTTTTAAATTTGAGGAGTCAGATAGTCCATAGTCATTGACCTTGCAAGGGCCTAGTATTACCAGAGTTTTCATGGTAAGCTTCTAAAGATTGCACATTAGTTCAGGAGGTTCTGTTGTTTGTGTTTGAGATTACTCAGACCCTGGTTCTTCTTCTTAAATATTTAGTCCTATAACAGGGGATGGAAGGTGGTTCCAAGGTGCTTTCTTCCTGATGAATTAACCAGTATTATAAACACGAGAATTATAACTCATGGATGAAATAAGAAAACTCATTGAGGTTTCTGGGTAGGGTAGCATGTTGTATCTGTCATCCCAGCTCTCAGGAGGGAGAGGGGAGACCACTCTGGTCTGGTTGAATTTCAGGTTAGCTAGGGCTGTGTAGTGAGACTCCTTCACAAACAAACAACCTGAGGTTGAAGGGATCCAGGCACTACACAATTAGTCACAGGGGTGGCATAGCGTAGGGAAGGGAAGCAGGGAGGGAAATCATGCAGGTGGTTGCTGGTAGTGGCAACAGGAGGAGTGCCAATCGAAGGGGACACACTTAACAAGCATGAAGTTTTGTATATAGTTGTGAGAGATTGATGAAGTCAATCTTCTTTTCAGGGAAATAAACAGGAGCTTTCCTACTTGGGGAAGGGGAAAGAGAAGAGGGTCACAGTTTTGTTGTTGCAGTGCTGAGGATGGAACCTGGACCCTTGGGCATAACTGTTCTACCCCTGAACCACAGCCCCAGGACAGACGGTCACATTGTGTCAAGGTGAGAAGGTAGAGTGATATGGTGTTGAGGTGAAGAATGGTGAGTCATACAGAGAGCTTCTCCTTTTTTTTTCTCCCTCCCTCCCTCCTTCCCTCCCTCCCTCCCTCCCTCCCTCCCTCCCTCCTTCCCTCCCTTTTTTCCTTCCTGAAGCAGGGTTTTGTTATGTGTCTTAGGCTGGTTTAGAACTTCAAATCCTCCTGCCTCAGTCTCCTGAGTGCTGGGATTACAGGTGTGCACCATGTACTACCACATTAGAAAACATGTCACTTTTTCATAAATCTCTGATAGTTAATAAGCAGGTACTGATCAATTAGACATGCAGACTCACCTTAGTACACACTGACCTGCTCACCTGCTCCCTGGTCATCCAGAGATCTCTTTCTCCTGTGAACATGTCTAACGCTTCTTTTCCATGCCTGGGACTGAGTGTGTGTGTGTGTGTGTGTGTGTGTGTGTGTACATGTTATGTTCATGCTGTGTGTACTGGTACATGACCTTTGTGTGTGTGTGCTGAGGTGAGAGAATGATGTCAGTGTCCTGATCTATCACATGCCACCTTATTCCTTTGAGACAGGGTCTCTTGGTGAACCGGGAGTCTAGTCGGAATGAGTCCTAGTGACCCTCCTGTCTCTGCTCCCTGGGACCTTTGATTATAGGTATTGATGACTAGGCCTGGCTACAGTTTTGCTTCTTATATGAAATGTAATAAGACCTCTTTTAAGTGAAAAATTTGGTAATACTTGGTTTTGGGGCAGAATCTCCTTTCACAAAGTTGTTGTTCAAGGACATCCTCAGCTATGTGGCAAGTTTGAGGTCAGCCTGGGTGACAAGAGATCCCGTCTCAGAAATGTCAAAAGTCAAAAGTAAAACAAAACAAAACAAAACAAACAAACAAACCCAAAAATGGTGGCAGGAGAGATGGCTCAGAGGTGAAGTGTCTCCTTACTGCTCTTCCAAAGGATCTGGGTTCCATTTCCAGTGCCCACATCATCTCCATAATTTCAATTCCTGGGGCTATGATGCCCTGTGGCCTCAGTAGGCACCAGGCATACTCATGGTACACATAAACTCATACAGGCACGAAAACATACATACACTTAGTCAAAATAAATAAATCTTTAAAATGTTTAAACCCTTAGGTATTTTTAAATCATTTTCCCTTTTGTTCTAAATCTCTACTTATTTATAACAATTTTCCACTATTTAAGCAAGTGTATGAAGTTCAATAAAAAAATATCTAGTGTCTGTATCTCTTTTAAATGCTTCTGCAGTGAAAATTTTTTTCTATATATAAATTCTGAGCAAGTAAAGATTCACTTGGTGAATGGAAAGTCCTCCAACTCCATTTCCTGGTTTTTATAACCCTTGTGTTGTCGCTGCTTATTTGGAATATATTGTTTACGTACACAAATACATGAAATCACTGAAATGGGAGGCAAACCACACTTCAAGCAAAATCAACGGTTCGCAATTATAAATTGTCAAATTCAACTTGTATAGTCAGCACGTGTGCCCCAGGGACAGTGTATCTACTCTTTTCAGAGTCGCCTGGTCAGCCTGTACATTTGTCATCTTGCCTCTGGGCAGCCCGAGACAGGTGGTACCCTAGGGCTCCTGGCCAGCCTGCCTAGCCTCCCTGGTGACTCTCAAGCCAATGAGAAATCCCATCTCAAAAGAAAAAGGGAAAGAGGAGGGAGGGGAGAGAAAAAGCAATTAAACAAAAAAAGGTGAAAAAGGATAGAAGGGCCTGCCACCAGGCCTGATGACCTGGGTTAATCCCAGGGACACAAGAGGACACAGAAAACAGAAGTTCTCCTTCTCTCACACACAGAGCCCCAAAGTAAAACAAACACATGAAATTAATAATAATAAGGAATATTTGCCAAATTTGCATGTTATTCTTATTCAGGGGCCATGCTAATCTTATCTAGGTAAATTCCAATTTTAGTGCACATGCTATCAAAGTTGTATGATTGTTCATACACAGGGCATTTCTGTAAGCTGAGTGGACCGTGGGGACTCTATGGCAAAAAAATAGAGAACTAGTCAGCTTCACATTATATGTATTTTCTACAATGAAAAGTAAAATATGCCAGGCCTTGGGCGAGGTAGAGAAGTTGAAAGTTCAAGGTCTCCCTGGGCTAGAGGCTGAGTTCTGAGGCCAGTCTGGAGAACTCAGAGACAATCTGTCTCCACATAAAAAGTGGAAAAGAGAAAGATCCAGCTGGGGCTATAGCTAAGTGGAGGCATGCCTGCCAGAATGCTGCATATCACAGGCCCAATCAGTCACCAACACCACAGGAAAGTATAAAGTAAAGTAAGAACTAGTGGCAACAGCAGTTGCATTTCATTTGCGAAGGAAACAGCGACAGGCTTTTGACTCACTATAATTTAAAGTAACCAGAAGTTTTAAATATGAAAACCTTGTTCATCCAGAAATAAATACATTTATTCTAAATAGTGATTAATATTTTGGCCCCGAGTTCATTTTATAAAAGGAAAAAATGGTTGGGACACTTACGAAAGAAGTCACATTTGATTGTGAAATAAATAGGAGAAATAATAAAGTATAACCTGTACTTTAAAAATCTATCATTCAATAGACACCGTAGCATTAGCTTGGAATTAGATTGCGAATATATTATTTAGATTTGAGAAGATCTTTTTTTTTCACTATTTAAGGAATTTTTATTAAAGCATGAATTTTATAATCCAAATTACATTTCCTTGCTCAGTCATCAGTTCTGCTACTTGAAACAGAACAGAGAAGAGCTTCTGTAAAAGACAACAGCTTAAAGTGCTCATTGTGGTTCCTAGCACAAAACAAGAGTAGAAGAACCAATAAGAAAGCCTTATTAAGGTGAGAGGTGTTGAACTACACCAGCACCACCCTTTTCAATGGGAACAGAAGAACAAATTCCATCAAGACACTTGCGTTTCCATGCCGCTCTCTTGACCTGAAATTCAGCACACAGAAAGGATTCCCAGTGTCATTGCTGAGGTGGGGAATAGGAGCCTGCTCGGCTGCTTATGCCATGCTCTACTCCAAGAGATAAAAGGAAGCCATAGCCACTGGGCTACGAGCTGCTCTCAGCCGTGCTGTGACCCTGAGAAATACAGAGGGTTGGCAGAAATTATCCTATAATGAGAATCCATCTGGCTGCACCTAAAAATGGAACGGAAATTCCACCCTTGACTTTTCCATGGTCGTAAATTAAAGCCTAATGTATAGTTCTAATTGCTAACATTTTCTCTCTAATTATGGTTCAGTTTGGCTAGGATTTCCGACAATCCCCCTGTTCCCCTAAAGCAAACACCAGAGAGTGTTCTAACCCCACTGGTACCAGTTATTAATAGCCCTCTTGACAGATGAAAAAAATTATTATTCTATATTAAACAGGAAAAGATTTGCCTAGCAAAAGCTAATTGATTTTAAAGGTAAAAAAAAAAAAAAAAAAAAAAAAAAGCATTCAGATGCTGTGGCAGAATTAATTTTATAAAGAAAAAACCATACACAATAGCATCAAATGCAAACAGACTCCTGCATAGTATAATGCTGCCTGGGTAGTGATTGGGGTACAGCTTTATGATAAATATGTGGGGATATCCAGGATTCTTATTTACTAGGAAAACGTTAGGAGAGCAAAAAAGACTGTCTCATGAAGGCTCATGAAGGCGTCTTCGTGTCTCCATGAAGGAAAAAGAGTGCTATAATTTGGCTACTATCATTGCCAAATACAAGCACTTGCGTGCACGCACACCCATACACCCACACACACTTGCTGGGCCCATGGCTACATTTTTTCTGTTTAGTTTTTTCACTCTCATTTTTTAAAAAGCATTGTCCCCTTTAAACTTGTGCACAAATACGTGCTAAATACAGGTCAATATTTATCTGTGGGTCTAGTTCTTATCAAGTAGTAGGTTCTTTCAGGGTGAAAATAAATAGTAATAAATACTAAATAAAAATTAACGTTTTGATATACCGAGAAGAGGCATCATTGAAACAAAAGAAAACAAATGTGCTGGGGTTGGGCAGAAAGACTCCTGAAAGCTATGCTCCCGTCGTGCGGGGTTCCCGTCGTGCGTGCGGGAGAAAACAGAGACAGTTTTATAAGCTCATCGGTGACGGACCCAAGGTGGGCAGTGCTCAGGTCCCCCTCTGCACCTGAAGCGCTGGAACACCGTCTCCGTGGGGGGTGGGGAGGGAGAAATTCCATGACAGTTGTCCCTGGGTCATCATCAGACCTGACCATTTTGAGCAATGCCAGGAAGGAAGTCCCTCCTCCCCACAAAAATATTGTAGACATTCTAAACAGTGTCTCTGGTTACTGTTGAGTATTCATAATGTAGCTATGCACTTCGAGTTACCATGCTTGTTTGTTAGAGTTCTTTTGATGTGCATGTGTGTGTAGATTCCCGTGGAAGCCAGGAGAGAAGGTAGGATTCCTCTGGGTTTGAGTTACCATGCTTGTGAGCCACCTGATGTGGGTGCTGGGAACCAACTCAGCTCTTCTAGGAGGGATATATTTCTTTTTTTGGTTTTTTTTTTTTTTTTTTTTTTTTTTTTTTTAACGACAAAGTCTTACTATGTAGCTCTGGCTTTCCTGTAATTTGCTATGTGTCCAGGCTGACCTTGTGCAACCATATCCATCCTTGTGTTAATACTAAGACAGTATTACCAAAAATATTTGTGTTGGGGCTGGAGAGATGGCTCAGTGGTTAAGAGCACTGACTGCTCTTTCAGAGGACCTAGGTTCAATTCCCAGCACCTATATGGCAACTCCTAATTGTCTATAATTCCAGTTACAGGGGACCGGATACACCAATGTACATAAAATAAAAATAAATAATTAAAAATACTTGTGTTCACAATTCATAATAGAATGTTTATGCCTTAAAACTTGGGGAGCTGAATCCCCCAAATATTCTCTGTAAATTAGATATAGAATAACCAGAAGTGGTTTCCATGTAGTTTACATTAGAAGTAACTTCAAAGTATTCCATGCTTCTAAGGAAAACCAACACAAAAATCCTGCAGTTCTGTCAGTGAAAATGCAGCCAAAGAGAAAATTAAGATGCAAAACTCTGCAGACTTCCTCTCTGCCAAGAACAAGCATGCTGGGGGAGGAGTGAGAGCCTTTCCACTCAAGTCTCTTAGAAACAGACCACAGGGTCTGCAGGGATGGCTCAGTGGTTAAGAGCTTGTACCACTCATACAGAGGACCCAGGTTCAGCTCCCAGCACCCATATTGGGCGATTCACAACTGCCTGTGATTACTGATCCAGGGGCCTGATGCTGTCTTCTGACCTTAGGCACCTATACTCAAATGCACATCCCATCCCCAACACACACATACACAAGAATAAAATCTCTCTCTCTCATACACAAGAATAAAATCTCTCTCTCTCTCTCATACACAAGAATAAAATCTCTCTCTCTCATACACGAGAATAAAATCTCTCTCTCTCATACACAAGAATAAAATCTCTCTCTCTCTCTCTCTCTCTCTCTCTCTCTGTGTGTGTGTGTGTGTGTGTGTGTGTGTGTGTGGTGCGTTTTGAGACTGTTTCTCTGTATAGTATTGGAGCTTGTCCTAGAACTCGCTTTGTAGACCAGGGTAGCCTCGAACTCATAGAGATCTGCCTGCCTCCGCCTCTGAGTGTTGGGATTAAAGACATGCACCACCACTGCCCAGCTAAATAAAGCTTAAATAAACAATCATATACTTTGGAATGAACCTCACTGAGGAAACACACAACTTTTATAATGAAAGCTGTGAGACCATGGAAAGATGTCCCAGGTTCTCAGATTGAAAGAACAGTATTGTGAAAATAACTGTCTCATCAAAAGTAACCTGTAGACCCGATGCAAACCCTGCCAAAATACCAACATCATTCTTTATAGAGAAAACAACCTCAAAATATACTTGGAAGTACAAAGAACCTTGGGTAGTCAGAAACAAGAGCATTGAGTGATGCTAGAAGTCTCACTATCTGATTTCAATTATACTCCAGCTCCATGGTGGTAAACACAGACATGTGGAGAACAGAAGAGAACAGAAAAGCCAGAGCTGAGCCATGTGGCTACAGTCTCTGGATTTTGACAAAAGCATCAAAAATCCTCCTTAGAGGCTGGGAGGTGGTGGCACAGGCCTTTAATCACAGCACTGGGGAAGCAGAGACAGGCAGATCTCTGTGAGTTCGAGGCCATCCTGATATATAGAATGAGATCCAGGATAGTCAAAGATACACAGAGAAACCCTGCCTTGTGTGGTTGTGACTGTAACGAAGGCTTTGATTATAACTCTAGGATGCTGTGCCTTTCATCTTCTAGTGTCCGTCAAGTTTACCATTATCAATTTTCCCACTTTCCCTCTCCTCCCTCCCCTCCCCTCTCCCTTCCTCCCTCTCCTTTCTTTCTTCCTCCCCTTCCTCCCCTCCTCTTTCCTCCCCTCCCCTCCCCTCTCCTCTCCTCCCCTCCCCTCTTTTGTTTCCCCTTCACTTTATTCCTTCTTCTATCCTCCCAAGTCTTTCTAGAGAGAGACGTGAAAGCAATCTCACTCAGGCCACCTGACTCACAGCCTGCTCCCTAATCCTTTTATTAATCTCTTGGAGACTCACTAATGAGTTTCCTACATTGGTTATTAAAAACCTTTTTCCTATTTCTGAAACTCACTGCTTGATCTCCCCTTCCTCAGAAGATCATCTTGCCTCCTGCTTTACTGAGAAGTTCAAGGTCTTCAGTAATCTCTGTCACTCAGTTCCTCTTCCCCCTTCTCCGTTGCTTCCTCTGCCCTGTTTCAGATTCTATGGGAAGCCCAGCTCCTCCAGGACTTTTCTCTATAAAAGTACACATATTGTACCTTCAGGTCTCGGCATCCTCAACTCCCTAGTCACAAGTTCTTTAGCTTGGGGAAGTTGATAAGGCACATGCATTAATGTGGTTGATAGGAAAGCCTCTCCCCTGAAACTGACCATTGTTTATATAAGGATATAGTTGCCTTATATTTTTCCCAATAAAAGTGAAGTTACAGACAAGCCTTTCATTTGGCTCGTATTCTCAGTGTATTTCTTCCTTCACAGAAGCAATCTTTTACATGTGTTCTTGAAGGTCATTAAAAATACTTTCCTTCCTTCCTTCTTTCCTTTCTTTCTTTTCTCCCTTTTTTGAGGTAAGATCTTACATAACCAAGACTGGCCTTGCATTGGCCTCCCAAGAGCTGGGACTTCAGGTGTGAGCCACAACAGCCAGCTTGATACTCACAAATCTACACCTCCCTTCTGTCTGATGCTGAGGTCTGCATCTAGTTCTAAAGGCTATGAAGGCAGAGACTTTACTTTGCTCCTCCCCAGACCTCTAGCATCTAAGATAGCATTTATCTTATGGTAGATGGTCCAGGTATATTTCTGTCATTCTCTTCCTCACCAAACAGATTTCTCTGTGTATCTGTGTAGCCCTGGCTATCCTGGAATTCTGTAGACCAGGCTGGCCTTGATCTAACAGAGACTGGCCTGTGTCTGCCCCTGAGTGCTAGGATTAAAGACATGTGCCACCACCACCCTGGATGGCTGGCTGGCATTTTTTTTTTTTAATTATGGGTGCTAAATAGTTGAACTTAAGTCCTCATGCTTGCAGAGCAAGCACCCTTTTTTCTCACTAATTAAAAAATTATTTTAATCATATGGGTGCCTGGATACAAATGTCTGTGTAACAGTTGCAAGCCTGATGCCCAAGGAGGCCAGGAGGAAATATTGGATCCCCTAGAACTAGAATTACAGGTGATTGTGAGCCACTACCTGGCCACTACATGGCTATTGGGAATCAAACCTAGGTTCTCTGGAAAATCATCTCCCCAGTCCCCAGAGTAAGCATCATTTATATGTAGTTCATTTTAAGTGTTTTGTAATGATAACTAAATGAACATTTCATGTGTCAAATTTTCTTCGGTTACTTCCCTACTTGTCAAGACCTAATGAATTAACTAATTGTTATGCTTTGTAAAGTTTGTGCTTCTTATCGAATGTTTTGGGTTACCTTCATGCATGTCTGTACCAGGTCTGAAATTTCCCCAGGAGTAGTTACCTACATTAGAACTGTTGTATACAGGAAGCGGCTTCTGGCTTTATCTAAACAGAGCAAAGTGTCCTGGCTTTCCAATCTCTTCAAGAGCTTCTCTCCATTTCCTGCTCCATGTTCTCTGTGCTTCTGCTCAATAGTTTTAGTCTGACTTTAGTCACTGCAGGCTTTCACAATGTATGGTCCTAGTATCTTCCTACCTGAGGCTTCAAGAGCTAACCTTTAATGCTTTACTATATTGACCAGCTAGTTTCCCCCTTTAAAGCTAATACAAACACACTTAATTTAAAAAAAAAATTATCACCTAAGGATCATTCATTTATTTCTGTGTCAGCAATGGGGCTTGAACTAGAGGCTTCTCACAGGTGGCCTTCAAGCTCCTGGACACAGACACCCCCGTGACCTCCACCACCATGGAGTATGGCAGATGCTCCAAGAGTGCCTGGTGTGAAACGTTCCATTAGCTGCTGTCCAGATCATCAGCTTCCACATTTACCTTCCCATATGTTTATGTTTTCTTTTTTCTAGTGCTGTGGTTCTGTTCATACAAAATAAAGACCATGTGTCTTGGGCTAGAGAGTTGATCCAGTGGTTAAAAGCTGTTCTTGAAAGGGACCTGGGTTCAATTCCTAGCACCCAAGTGGAGGCTTGCCACTTCTTTAGATACCAAGTGCAGACATACATGCGGGCAAAGCACTCAACTTAAAAAAAAAAAAAAAAAAGGCTAGGTTGTAGTGGCACACACTAGTACTCAGAAGGCAGAGGAGGGCAGATCTCTGTGAGTTTGAGGCCAGCCTGGTCTACAGAGCTAGTTATAGGATAGACAGGGCTACCCAGAGAAAAAACAAACAAAGAAAACACAATAACAGTAAAACCAACCTTCCCCAAACAAAAACAAATAAATAAACAACTCCCCTAAAAGACCTCCCCCCATATGTCTTAGTTAGGATTTCTATTGCTACAATGAAACACAGCGGCCCAAAAAGCAAGTTGGGGAGGAAAGGGTTTATTTGATTTACACTTCCACATCACTGTCCATCATTGAAAGAAGTCAGGACAGGAACTCAAACAGGCCAGGAAGCTGGAGGCAGGAGCTGATGCAGAGGCCATGAAGGAGTGCTGCCTACTGGCTTGCTCCCCATGGCTTTCTCAGTCTTCTTTCATATAGACTAGCCCGAATACCATGCAAACTCATATGTTCTCCTACAAACTGAAATGCTACCAACCTTGTAAGGGGGAAGGAATGATGGGGGAAGACTTCCAGGGTACTGACAATGTCCTGGCGCCTGGTCTAGCTGTGTTCAGTTGCACCAACTGTACCTGGCTATGTATTGATGATGCAGCTGTTCATTCTAAACTTCAACAATGAAGTTAAAAGTGCAGTATTAGATGTCATAAATAGAAACTTCAAGAGCTCTTACAAGCCAGGCTTGGTGGTACACACTTGTAATTCCAGAATGCCGGGTGGTAGAGGCAGGAGATCAAGGTCATTTTTAGCTACTTAACGAGTTGGAGCCTCAACTACACGATACCTTTTCTCAAAACAACAGTGACAACAAGAGGTATTGGAGGAACTGTCTATACACCAAAGAGAAACAGGTGCTCTTGTATAAGACTGGTAGACTTCAAAATGGCATAACATTCCTTAAAAAAAAAAGACATGGTTATTTTGTGTTTGAATGTTTTGCCTACATGTATTCATGCCTTGTGCCTGTGGGTGCTAAAAGAGGTCATAGGAGCTCCTGGAACTGGAGTTAAGGATGGGTGTGAGCCATGTGCATGCTGTGAATGAAATCTGGATCCTGGGAAGAGCAGTAAGTACTCTTAACTGCCCAAGCAGTTCTCCGGCCTCCCCCACGGCATGACCTTTTAGAAGGGAATTGGGCAAACTCACTAGAATGATAGAGCAATGTACTATTTACTTTTTGATTCAGAGTGTGGAACTGTATTCTAACTTGTATGTATAAGGGACACATCCGAAGTGATCCACAGCAGGGTTAGAGAGAGCAGGCCAGCAAAGATAGCTCATTCATCAGCAAGAACATTGGTTCCTTCCCATCTATACAACACAGTGTGTTACAACTGTTCAGAGGCATGAAGACCCTCACTGTGGGAAGGCTTTAGGAAAAATGTTTGAGGAAAAATAATATGGAGAGTAGTGGAAAAATGTATAGTATATGGCAAGTTTATGAGGAAGGATGATAATAAAACCCACATTGCTTTATTTTTGTTGAAGACAGCCTGAGAGAATATTTGTTGTTTGTTTACAATATTGTTTGCAATAATGGAAATTGAACCCACGACCTCATGGATGCTGGGTAAGCATTTTTCTACTTTACGAACTTGCCCATCCCTGTTTTTAATTTATTTTGAGGCTGACAGGTTGCCTGGGATTTGTTATGTAGCTCAGACTGGCCCAAAACTTGTGATCCTTGCACCTTAGTCCTATCTCACATCGCTTGAATACCTGGATTTACAGGCTTTGATCACCATGGGCAGTCTGAATAATGTTTAAAGGCTCAATAATGATTCCTCTTGTAGAAAGTAAAGGCTGCCTGACCATTGCTGCTTGCAAGAGACAGCCCTAGTTTTAAAATGAACAGTCCTGAAGCCCAGCAGTGATGGCCCACACCTTTAATCCTAGCACTCGGGAGGCAGAGGCAGGCAGATCTCTGTGAGTTTGAGGCCAGCCTGGTCTATAGATAGGGACAGGCTTCAAAACTACAGGAACCCTGTCTTGAAAAACAACAAAACGAAACAAGAAAATGATGAACAACCAGGGACAGTGGCAATCCTGGGAGGAAAATAGGCAAGGGTAGGATGGCAGCTCTGATTGCATATAATTTTTGTTTTCTTCGAGACAGAATCTTTTTATGTTGCCCAGAATGACCTCCGACTCCTGGCATCAAGCAATCCTCTTGCCTGAGCATCCCCAGGAGCCAAGGTTACAATGCCCATGACTTCACCTGGCCAAAGAAATCCAGTTTCTCTTTTTCTAACTTTCAGCCTACCCCTTTCCACTTCTAACAGATAGTCATTAGAATAATTTTGTGGTTTATCCTTCCACGGTTTATTGCATTACCATAAGCAGATTAAACACTCACACCCACTCACACCCTTTATCTGAAAAACCAAAGCATACTATAATTTGTTCACTTTGAGTAGATATATTTAAATGCATATTACATTCATTGTAAATTAAATACATTAAAAGAAACATAAATGTAAATATATAATTTTCTGCACTTGCCTATTTTATTTTAAATTTAAAGGTTTGGAGTAGAATTCTGGTGTAGTACTTACCTACCATGTGTGAGACTTTGGGTTTGATCCCAGCAGTATCACAAAATAAAATAAAAATAAATGTTTATAAAATTATTAATATAGCTTGAAAATCAACCCATACAAATTGCACAATGCAAAACACATTATGTGTTCCTTACAGTACAGTACAACACAGTACAATAGTTTATTGATAGAGAATAATGTTTTTTTATGTAGTTTTATTTGTAAATCATGCAGCTGATGCATATGAAAAAATACCGAAATTTATGAACTAAGTTCCTTTTCTTTTTAGGGTTCTCTGTGGATTTACTTTGTTTTACAGATTGAAACATTGTTTTTCTTTTACTGATGTTCTTCATAGCTTTTATTTTGCCTCCTTACAACTGTTATGCTGTGGTTTGGGCATTTTCTTCTCAAGGCTTCTCACTTGCGTACATGAACCGACATGAGTGGCCTCATTCAGTTCATGCACATCCGCACCTTTGCCCAACATCACATACCCACTAGGGCTGCTCAATGCACACCCTCACCTCCGCCAACATCACATACTTAGTGTGGCTGTTCAGTGCGCATTGCACTTCTGCCAACATCACATACCCAGTGGAGCTGCTCAGTGCGCACCTCACCTCCGCCAACATCACATACCCAGTGGGGCTGCTCAGTGCGCATCCTCACCTCTGCCAACATCACATACTTAGTGTGGCTGTTCAGTGCGCATTGCACTTCTGCCAACATCACATACCCAGTGGAGCTGCTCAGTGCGCACCTCACCTCCGCCAACATCACATACCCAGTGGGGCTGCTCAGTGCGCATCCTCACCTCTGCCAACATCACATACTTAGTGTGGCTGTTCAGTGCGCATTGCACTTCCGCCAACATCACATACCCAGTGGAGCTGCTCAGTGCGCACCTCACCTCCGCCAACATCACATACCCAGTGGGGCTGCTCAGTGCGCACCTCACCTCCGCCAACATCACATACCCAGTGTGGCTGTTCAGTGCGCATTGCACTTCTGCCAACATCACATACCCAGTGGAGCTGCTCAGTGCGCACCTCACCTCCGCCAACATCACATACCCAGTGGGGCTGCTCAGTGCGCATCCTCACCTCCGCCAACATCACATACCCAGTGGGGCTGCTCAGTGCGCACCTCACCTCCGCCAACATCACATACCCAGTGGGGCTGTTCAGTGCGCATCCTCACCTCTGCCAACATCACATACTTAGTATGGTTGTTTAGCACGCATCCACACTTCTGTCCAACATCACGTACCCCGTGGGACTGCTGTGTCATACTCTTTGCGTTCTCTCCCTTCTTTATAGTTTTTGGGGGAAAGTTAAAAGGATTATAATTGTTTTTGATGTGGATTCTCATGCAGTCCAGACTGACCTTAAACTCATATGTTACCTGGGACAACCTTGAATATCTGATTCTCTTGCCTCTACCTCCTCAGGGCTGAGATTGCAGGCAGGGCCCCCATATCTGGTTTAAACTATGCTGGAGATCAAGACTCAATTTCCTGAATTGAGTCAAGCCCTTAGGGGTTTTTGAAATTAAAAAATGTTAAAATTTAAGGCATCACAGGAGTCTCACCAGATTTTAACAATTCCTTTAACTTTAGAAAACATCTGATCACAAAAATTTCAAGTTGATTTCTCTGTATTTTTGTAAGATATTTGCCTTGAACTTCTGGCCATAAAATCTAAGAATCCTGTTGTGACACACACATAGCTGTTGGAGTGACTCCTACATTCTGGTTAGTATAAAAATTGTATACTACTTGTCAAGTATGCATTGTATCAATAGTCTCTGGAAGTAGAAGCTCCAAGATTTTGACCTCAGTAGTGTATTCAGGATAGCTTTTAAGAAGCTACCTGTTGCTTTTGTTGTTGTTGGTTTTCTGAGACAGGGTTTCTTTGGGCCTTGGCTATCCTGGAACTCACTCTGTAGACCAGGCTGACCTCAAATGCACAGAGATTTGGCTGCCTCTGCCTCCCAAGTGATTAAAGGGATTTAAGGCAAGTGCCACCACATCCTGGCTACCTGTTTCTTTTCTTTTCTTTCTTTTTTTACATAACAGCTTTAGTACAGGTATGTTCTAATCAATTACTCAGTCTAACATAGTTCTATCCAATGAAGGTGATGCTAGCTTGATGTACATATTTAATTAAAACATTTTTATTACTTTTGTTTGGTGTGTGTGTGTGTGTGTGTGTGTGTGTGTGTGTGTGTGTTCCACAGCATGTATCTGGAGGTCAGAAGACAACTTGTAGGGGTTAGTTCTCTCACAAATCATAGTCATGTGATCTGTGGCTACCGCTTTAGAGAGAGCACCCGAGGAGGATTTCCATCTGTGCAGAAAGTCCTGGAAACCCATGAACCTTTGAATCTTCCAAAGAGTCAATAACATCCCTCATGATACCCTTGAGGAAACTTCATGCTGCTGCTGCTGCTGATGGTGAAGAGTTACCATAGTGATAAAAATCATTGCCTTCTTGTAAAGCCTAGAAACAATATATCAGCTATTGTCTTATCCTCTAATGAACATTGCATTTTTGCTCCCATCTCCATTACTGTGCTACAGGTATTATTTGAAATTCTGTGGATTAAAGATCATAGAATTACAATAGTTTGCAGCTCAGGTCCAGACCAAGTCTGAGTCCAAACCTGTGTGTTTTGTCACCTATCAGAGATGCTTTCATTATTAGTCTTGAGATGGCAAGAGTTATAGAAGAAGGAATTAGGGATGCATAATGGAGGCTGTAACCTGTTTTCAGCTTAAACAACCTGAGATGAGATAGCTGAAGTCTTGCTTTTGGGGGGCTGTGGGTGGGTTGCCCTGAAGATTTAACCCAGGACCTTGCACACACTAAACATGCACCTTACCACTGAGCTATGTCTCCAGTTTCCAGTCTTGCTTTTTGACATAAAAGAAGGATGCAGTTAAGTTTTTCCAAAGTGGGGAGCTGCAGATGCTCCTGACTGAACCACCTTTATACGTAATGTCAATGTGATGATGTGACAGAATGGTTAATGACTTGTTCTCTCTCTCTCTCATGTTAGGCAAGGCCTGTGCCACATGCAAACTATGAGATCTTGAATGAAGTTTTCATGATTGTGATACATTACCTGTCAATTGGTATTGAAAGAGGTGGTTACCAGGGCTGGGAGAATGGCTTAGTGTGCAAAGTGCTTGTTGCTCACCCTGAATTATGTATCATTATTTTCTTGTCAGGACCACTGTCCCACAAATAATGACACAGAGACTTACTATCAATTATGAAGCTTGGTCTTTAGCTTAGGCTTATAACTTAAATTAACCCATATTTTTAAATCTGTGTTCTGGCTTGTGGCTCATTACCTGCATCTTGACGGTGAATCTGCCTTTCTTTTTTCAGAGTTATCCCTCTGCCCAGAAGTCCCGCCTATACTTTCAGCTCTTTATGACACCAATCACAGCAACACATCTTCACAAAGTGTACAAATATTCCAAACCAGGTTCATATCCCACTGATCATGGTATTCTATTAACCCCAGTGCTGGGAAGTAGAGACAGGAGGATCTTGATTGCTCACTGTGTCAAAAAAATCAAGTGGAGAGGAAATAAAGGAAGATACTAGATGTCCTTTGGCTTCCATGCATGCATACATGCATGCATACAAATTAATACCCACCACATTGGATAGTTGTGATAATTAAAAGGAGAAATTCAAATAAAATGGTTAGCATTGATCTTCTCTGGCTTACAGAATTTCTCTCTGAAGAATATTTTATTACTGCTTATTAGTGTGTTTTTTCTTTTCAGTTGAGATAGGATTCCAAATAGATGGGTGTGGTCAGGAAAGGCTTGGGGTGAAGCTTTAGGCCAGTTTAAAACGAATGCCTTGGTCTTTAGAAATCCCACATAGGGCCCCTCTATAGTTAAATACAGTATCATGGGGCTTTCATTCTACATCAAAGATAGATTCCTTAGAGGCAGGTGTATCTTTATTAAACCGCAATAGGCAGGAGTCTGCACAAACCAACTGATGACTAGATCACAGGTTCTCAGGCATGCCTGTGTCTGTGGAGTCACCTGAAGGGCCTGTAACTGAGCTGATTAGGACCTCTGGACAGAGCCTCAAACCACAACATTTGTTCACAAAGTTGTGCAAATGATTTTCATGAGAGTTGAGAGTGACTTAACCTGATGTCAGCAAAGGTCCCCTTTAGTCTCACAGTCCTCAGGTTCAGATTTCAAACCTCTGATTTCTTACTTAATGCACCTGCTCTACGCTTCTCATGTCTTTCTTTTTACAAAGTGGTGGTTTCCACCCACATCTGTCCTGTTCTTCATAAGGTTCCATGGCCTCTGTCAATTATGTCTTTCTGTATATTTTATTCTTCTTTTTGAGTCTCCCTTCTCTCGGAAAATGTGGTCAAGCCATCCTCCGGCCCTAAGCAACCATGCTCATATAACCTGAAACTAACCCAGACCAAACAGAAAAGACCCTTTGTGGATCTGTGTCCCTCACTTGAGTTCTGTCAGGTAAAAGCACTTGCCGGGCTGTTTTCAGCTTATTGTCTGTCATGAGGAAGTCATCTCCATTCACCAGCTTTGGCATTTCTATCTCATCTCCAGCCCACTGCTGTCTGTCAGTGCCTCAACTTTGTGGTTTTTACCTGACAAGACAGGACTGGCTTTTCCCTCCCTCCCTCCCTCCCTCCCTCCCTCCCTCCCTCCCTCCCTCCCTTCCTCCTTTTTTCCAACTTTTCTCTCTGCTACCCCTGCCCCTTAGCATTGTTGTGAAATGTTCAAACATAAGATCCACACTCATTCTATGATACAGGCACAATTCTGTGGCTTTCAATATGCTCATAATGTTGTGCCCTCAGAGCCACTACCTACTTCCTGAACATTTTGGTCACCACAAACAGAAAGTGCGTACCTGCTTTTTAACAGTCATTTTCTGCTCTTTATTCCTTAACTATCCCTGGCAACCACCAATCTCCGGAGATTTCTCCTTTCTGTCTATTGTATACAATGCAATATGTGGTCTTTTGTTCCTGGCTTCTCTGTGTTGTAGTACATATAAGTACTTTATGCATTATGTCTGAATAGTATTTTGTTGTATGTCATGTCACATTTTAGTTTGCTATTCATTTGTCGCTGGACACTGGGTTTCTACCCTTTGACTATTGTTAAGCAGTGCTGTGAGCATTCACGTACAAGTTTTTATTTGAATACCTTGTCCAATTTCCTTGCATCCTTCCCTGCATCCCTGCTTATTGTAGTCTCTCTCTACACTCCATCCCTCCACAATATGTGACTTGTTCTCTGCCCCCTCCCCTCCCCACCTTCCTCTCCTCCCTCAAATCCCACACTAGTAGATATAAGGAGGTATCTTATTGGTGTTTTGATTTGCATTTTCCAAAGGATGTTGGACATCTTTTTATGAGTATGTTGATTACTTGCTTATCTTCTTTGAGAAAATGTCATCGTGTGTGTGTGTGTGTGTGTGTGTGTGTGTGTGTGTGTGTGTGTGTATGTGTTGCTAGGGATCACATTCAAGGTCAAAGTCTTGAGCAACCTAGGCAACTGCTCTATCACTGAACCCTCTTTCATTTCCTTTTGTTTCCTTCAGAAAGAGCATCACTGCGTAGCCCAGGCTGGCCTTGAATGTATGATCCTTCTGTCTCAACTTCCCAGTGCTAGGATTATAGGTGTGTGTCACCATGCCCAACCCTTTAAATAGATATGGTTTTACCTACTGTTTTCCATATTTCAAAAGAAATATGTGGTTATTAAAAATGAGGGACAAAGCTGGGCGTTGGTGGCATGTGCCTTTAATCCAGCACTCTGGGAGGCAGAGGCGGGTGGATCTCTATGAGTTAGAGACCAGACTAGTCTACAGAGCTAGTTCCAGGACAGGCTCTAAAACAATACAGAGAAACCCTGTCTCATAAAACCAAACCAAACCAAAATAACAACAACAACAAAAATCCCAAACAAACAAAAAAAACCCAAACCAATTAACCAAACAAACAAAATGAGGGACAATATAAAGATGTAAGTAAGTTTTTCATCTCAGCGTTGTCGCCTGTCCCACTCTGGTCTTCTCCAGCAGGCTTCCCTTGACAGCCCTGCGGTACTTGCTTCTCTTCCCACCCCTGAAATGGAGGAGCTGTCTCTACACTAGGGATCCCGTTCTCTTCTCACATCCAAGTTCACCACAGCTCTGATTCCTCACCATGCCAACGACAGCTGCAGCACCCATTTCTTTTAGGAAGAGTCCAAACTTCCAGATTGGAAGAACCAAAGGATCTCAAGCAAGATGGACTTAAATTATTACTTCCCAAACCTACTGCCTTCCATTTTTCTTTTCTTTCTTTACTCCCCTCTCTTTTGAAGCCTGTATTCATTTATTTGATTGCAATCATACACACACACACACACACACACACACACACACACACACACACACGACAAATGACAAGTGTTTGGCAAATGTGTGTAGACTGAATACCTGCACTGCACTCTCATCTGATACAAATGTCCATAAACCATAAACCAACTACAACAGTCCCTGAATAAATGTAACTGACAGTTCATTCTATATAAGTCCTCTGCTGCTAGAAAACAGCATGTTTGTCTGTCACCATGAGAACAACCCCTAAAGCTAGGTAGAAGAGCATTGGGGAGCTTTATTGATCTTTCACTTTTAATAACCAAGTGCTAGTTATTGAATCACCTCTCTTGGGCACAGATTTTGTTTGTTTGTTTTTTCAAGACAGGGTTTCTCTGTGTAGCTCTGGATGTTCTGGAACTAGTTATGTGGACCAGGCTGGCCCCGAATTCACAGAGATCTGTCTGAACTGACTGCTGGGATTAAAGGTGTGAGCTGCTACCCACCAGTCAGATTTTTTTCTTCACTACTAGTGAACATGTATCTATTTAGAAAATTGCAACCAAAACTCACATTCTATATCTTTCAAGAACTATTGTGTTAATCTTCAAATAATGGTATCTGATAACTATATGTAGCTGTTTTAAAATTAAGCTAACCTATTTCTTTTTGGTAGGTTGTGTCCCTAGGGAATAAGCAGTGATTTTCCTTCATTTGAGCCCTATGTGTGCCTGAGACCCACCCCCACACCATAGTGCATTTATTTTATAAGCAACAGTTACTGCATCTTATTTGAGTTTAATGTCATTGTCTTTTGTTTGTGACCACTCTTGCCATTGATGCTACTAATACTTAATGATAAAGGTATTTACAAAGAGATGTCATGCTACTCTGAGGAGATGCCAGAGTTGAAAAATGAGCCTGAATTAAAGACAACAATAGGCTTAAAGGTCTGGTCATCTTGTCCTACTGTAAGTGCCATACTTACTGCTTCTTCAGAACTCGGAAATGGGGCCCAGGAAACTAAGCTGCCTTCTTGGCTCTCAAGGGTGGTGTGAGGATTAGGGAGATAAGAGTTAGTCCTCAGAGCTTCCCAGCAAGCGCACTGGAGTTTCTTTCCAGTCCTGAGAAATGCAAAACATTTTAGTAAGCCAAATGCTGCATATCAGACACGGAGATTGCATCACCTGATAGAGGTCAGAGGCCACAAGTTGGAGAAGTGCCCTAACTGTGGATCTGAATCAATAGGATGAGTTTTTATGCTTGTTTCCATGGCACAGGCAAAGAGGAATGCTTAGTATCCTTCTGCTAAATGAATCTACCTACAGGGATCCATTTAGAGAGAGAAAGAATGAGAACCACAAGAGAAAAATAGGGAGAAAACAAAGAATAAAAATAATTTTACTGAGCGCAGGTATGGTGATGCATATTTTTAATCTCAGTACTGTTGTGGCTAAGGCAGGTGGATCTCTCTGAGTTCCAGGCCAGCTTGGGCTACATAGTGAGTTTTTTTACCAGTCAGAACTACACACACACACACACACACACACACACACACACACACACACACACGAGACTCTGTCTTAAAAAAGTGTCTACCTTACATCATTGAATTCACTATATTACATTCAAACATTAAAAAAAAATCCACCTGGGAATGAAGAATGAGAGAAAATAGAGGAACCAGAAAGAGAAAGATGGGAAAGTGTATCTGTGTGTCTGTGTGTGTGTGAGAGAGATGGACAAACAGACAGAGAAAGAGACAGACAGGTAGGCAGGCTGATGGGACAGAGAGGGAGACAGAGATAGAGAAACAGAGAGTGATAGACAGACACATACACAGAGAAAGGCAGACATACACACACAGAGACAGAGGTGGAGAAACAGAGAAAGACAGAGAGACACAGCAAGACACATATACACACTCACACACACATACACACACGCACACACATGCACACGCACACGTGTGGGATGGTGGTGGTGGTGGTAATAGCTTACTTTCCTTATTGCTGTGATCAAATACCTGACAAGGAGCAGCTTGAGGGAAGGTTTCCCTTGGCACTCAGTTAGAAAGGGTCCGGCCCATCATGACAAAGAAAGCAGCAAGGGATGTGACTGGTCACAGTGTCTGCTGTCAGGATGCAGAGAGAGGACAAGAAATAGGACTGGGCTATAAAGCCTCAAGTCCTTCCTGGGGTAACTCACTTCCCCAGTAAGTCCCCATCTACTGAAGGTGCTACAACCTTCTCAATGAGTGAGTTGGCACTTGAGCCTATGCGGGACATTTCACATTCAGACAACAATGGAGAGGTGGACAGGTAGTGTAGTGTCTTAGTTGGCTTTCTATTGCTGTGGTAAACATCATGACCAAACTCAATTAGAGAGGAAAGGGTTGGCTTCTTCTTCTTCGTTTTTAGATTTTATTTCCTATTTTTATTTATGTGTACATTTGTCTGTGTGAGAGTATCAGATTACCTGGAACTAGAATTATAGAGTTATGAACTGCCATGGTGAGTCTGGGAATTGAACCCTGGTCCTCTGGAGGAGAAGTCAGTGCTCTTAACCACTAAGCCATCTCTCTAGTCCTGGGTTGATTCCTTCTTACAGCTTATAGTCCACCATGAAGGAATTCAGGTCAGGAGTTCATGCACAATGGTGTGGAAGGTGACCTCACTGAGTCGTATTCTGGGATTATAATAGATGGTGTAGTTTAAGGCCTAGCCCCAAGTCATTAATTATATTCTTTCATCAGTAGGGACAGAATCAAAGTAGCTGTGTGAATTGAACAGACCATGCAGTGATTAGGAATGCTGGAACAGTCTCAGACACCCAAAGGAAAGTACAAGGCTCCAGAAGCTGCAATCCACCATCCTGAAACCAGGAATGGAACCAGCTTTAGAATGACAATGGCCAGACAGGTAGAAAGAACATTGTCTTTTGGAAGTCACTGAGACATTAGAAAAGTTTCAAGTAAGACACCCCTATCTTTGGATTTGCTAGTTTGGCATACTCTTAGTAGGTGGCCCAAGTGTCTGGCCACTGCACTATTTACTTTTCGCTGGGCATAAATGACAGGCTTCCTTAGAGTAGTGTGGTTACGCTGCTAGAAAGAGCCCTCGATGTGGTTTTATGTTGCAATGAGAAGCCATTGTTCTTTTTGACAGGGTCATGAGAATAAGCAACAACAAGAGGTTGTGTTGGGAAGGTACTTCCAAATGCTACAGAGAACAGAAGGGTTGTCAGATGTTGGCCTAGAAATTACAGCCTGGAAGAGCTCCTCTTCTCATAGCATAGTAAACATTTTTGAAGATTAAACTTGTGATTTTTATAACTTGTCTCAAATTTATTCATCATTTATCATATGTAGAAGGAATAGACCTATAAAAGCTGGCTAACTAAAGCCTAACATGATGCCCGGAGAAGTTCATTTAAAGTAGGGTAAATATTTTCTGAGACAGCAAACAACAGCACAAACTTACTTCTATTAAACATACATTCTCAGAGCCTTTAGTTTGGGCCTGGAGTGCTGCCAGATCCTATGGACACAAAATAGGCAGGTAAGACACAGTCTTTTGATTTGTGAAGCTTCTTGGGCAAAGAATCAGTGTTCAGATATGGGCTTCATCGAATTAATAAAAATAGTTAATATTTACTTTTATTGCAGAGCAAAACAAATGCAACAATTATATATGACATAGGATTTGAAAACAGGAGAAAGACCACATAATTGGGAAAGAATGGAAATCCTCAGAGATTTCAGGTACCATTGGTGTTTGAGCTGGAGAAAAGCTGCTTGGATAATTCCCTGGCGCTGTGGTTCCTCTTGGTGGCCCTATCCCCTCCTCTGAGTAGTGACTCACAGTCAGCACTTACCTATTTATCTGGCAGCTTATTCATTTCCTGATCTAGTTCACCAGGCTGTAGATTCCATGAAGTATGCCCTATGTCCTTCTCTGACTCATGCCCCCGTTAAATTTCCTATATAGAGATCATTGCCTGGCACATTACATATTGTTAATTAAAAAAAAACTTGATGGCTGAACAAATGGGTGCTCAAACGAATGACAGATATCAAAGGATAGCATTGCTGAGTCCTTGATGTGGTAATATATAATGCGGTAAGCACACCAATGATCAAATACCATACATTGAACAGCAACATCAGGTAAATTTTATCCTGTCAGTTTTATAGAGAACAGAAAGACGAATTGTCCAGTTCCATACAGGAAGTACAGATCACTCCAAAGTCTGTGTGTGAAGGTACATAATCTCACTTCCCATTTGTTTGGTCCATACCATGGACCAGTGATGGGAGATGTCATTCTGTAAATGTTTCTCATACTGGTTAATGAATAAAGCACTGTTGGCCAATAGGAAAGCTAGATAGGCGGGACTAGGAAATGAGGAGGAAAGAGGAAGTAGTAAGGAGGGTCAAGATGGAGAGTCTGGAGAAGGTAGAACCGCCAGCTGCCTCTCCCTGGTAAGACCATGTGGAAATACATAGAAATGGGTTAATAATTAAGACAGAGCTAGCCGATAAGAAACTAGTAACTGGCAAACAGTATTATATCAAATACAGAGTCTCTGTGTGTTAATTGGGGCTGGCGCAGCGGCAGGACAAGACTAAGTGGCGGGAGAAAAAACCCTACTCCTTACAGACCAGTCATCAGATACATTTATTTGCTCATATTTTTCAAACAACAACTGTGTTCAGTATTATTAATCACAATTAATAGATGAGACCATGGATTGAGAATGTTTATTGATTCACTCAGCATTTGGGTGCTAAATGCCAGGCTCTGTTCTATTCTAGGATTGAAATGGTGAAACAAACACATCATTCCTGTGCACACGAGACTGCCCTACATCAGGACCATTATCCTCTACTGGGACGAGATTAGAGTGATGGTTTGGGAGAAGTGCTATGAGGAAAAGTCAGAAGTTGTTATAAGGGGTATAACCACAGGTAAACCCACTAGTGGCCTAGCATGGCCTCCAACCAGTCCCCTTTATTCCTGGGCCCTGCCCAAGACTCCTATACCCACTTTCAAAGTTACCATGGTGGGGATGACTTGTACAGGCTGAGGAAGAATGCAGGCGGACCCAGGTGTAACTCTCTGCTCTAATTTGAGAGCTGACAAGACCAGACAGAAGAGTGCCTCAGGAGGCAGGGACTAGCAAAACTGTGGAGTACCCTTGATTCAGGAGACCCTGAGGAGCACCCAAAAGGCTTTCAGAAATTTTTAATCAGAGGTAAATTTTTACACAGAGTAGAAAAAAAAAAAAAAAAAAAAAAGCAGGAACCACTGACAATTATAGAGATAGAGAGACAGACAGAGGATGGATGGATGATAGATACATGATGATAGATAGATAGATAGATAGATAGATAGATAGATAGGAAGGAGTTGGTCCTGATGTCTCAGGCCTGGAATCCCAGCTACTTAGGAAAGTGAGAGGAGCTCCAATATGAGGCCTGCCTAGGCAACAGAGTGAATGCAATGTCAGCCTGTGGTGAAGCAAACATAGGTTAGGGATACAGCTAAGTAGGATGCACTTGTCTAGCATCTGTGGTGGTAATAATGATGTAATTGCTAAGCCACCAATCACGTCGGGAGTTTTGCACATACTAAAACTAAACAAAATCGGTCAGGGTTAAGCTCTACCAGTGCCTAAAATCAAAACAGCCAAATCCATTGTACTCCACAGATAAATTTAGAAACAACATATTATCTGAAAAATATTCAATTGACTCAGATACAAACCATTTTATTTCGTTAAGAGGACTAACATGTCCTTTCTGATACTTTGATATTAATGTTGATATTATTTTGTATTACTATCAGTCATTATGCCTGTTTTCATTTATCTTAATTTCCCATAAAAAACACAAACAAAAAACATCATTTCCATATTGACTTATAGTTGATTTTTTTTTTAACCAAACCCACTAAAACCAGCAACTGAGAAAAAAAAAACTGATTTTATTCTGTTTGAGGTGTGTCATCGAGGCAGGTCCACTACCATAAGCTATGACACGGAGGGGACTCATGGGAGGCGGAAGCATGGCTGGTATGATTTTAGCTGACAGGAACCGACAGATCCCACTCCTCAGTGGGAACCCACTTCTACTGTCCTGCGTGGCCCTTAATTTTAGCTCATCTTCTTGTACCTATTTATGTGATAGCTCATTAATTGCCTCAGCACAGAGAAAATGTTTCCTTAAAGAAGGTTAAACAGAGAGTTTATTGACATAAGTGAATTGGTTGAAGAAAAGACTATTAAGTAAAAGGCACTTATTTAAACACCAAATTAATCATTTAAAGGCAAATTAGAGGTCGTATCTCCTCCTAAGTAAATAATGTTAGCCAGTAATGAGATGCCTGTTTCAGATGAGGCATGCACTTTCAGGAGTGGCTGCTGGCTAAACAGTGCCTTGGGCTTCTGAGTTTCTTCTAGTCTATCATTCAATCAACACTCTCAAGTTCTGATGTCTTAACATAGAGATGTCATTTTCCATTATGATTAAAGAGATATTTTAAAGCTCCTTTCATTCCAGCAGAAGTGAAGGTCTCTCTGAGAGGAGTTGCCTGACAGGTAGATGGATCTGCCTCTACTGCTAGCTCAGAAGCTGTACTGACCCCGTGAGTGTGCACAAGCATTGTTGGTATAGCCTTGAGAATCTGGTCTTTCTGTGGGCAACTTCTCAATGTGCTACTTGGGGCCACATGCAAACCCGGAACTTTATTTCTTTCAGGGCTCTTAGATGTAAGTTTTGGAGGTTAACTCCAAACATACAATGACCTCACCAAGGCTGGCTAGTATTTTAGCTGGAGGGCATCTCTGCTGCCTACCCACTCCCTGCATATAATTTCTCTGTGAAGCTATGTTTTCAACTGAGGATCATCTGCCTGGCTGGAAATTCTAGCCTTCCAAACATGAGGGCTACCGAATGCTGGCAGTTCCTTCAGGTCCACACTCCAGGCCAAATTGACACTGATGCCAATGGCTTCCTTTTATACAGTTTAACTTAGAGCCAGTGTCAGGAAGTTTAAGTTTAGCTAATGAAATTTGACCTTTTCCTGCTTAGATGGGATAGTAGATCCTACTTTCTCTTTCTTTAGTATTTTCCAGTGAGTTTCATTAGTAGTTACATCATGATTCTGGGTTCCAGAGAAGGACGGGACACCATGTACCCAGGTCTCCCTTTACTAGCCAGGGAGAAGAATAGAGCCAATCCATAGTTTCCCAGGAAATGTGCCTTCTGCCTGGTGGTCTTCTGAGGCTGAGACCCAGGATATGGGGCAGTGGGACTTGTGCACACACAGACATCACTCCTTGTGGTTGGTTACTGATGCCTCATGGTGGCTGAAGCCCAGGCAGTTCTGCTCAAAGTTTCCAATCTGGCTCTGGTTTGGGAAGCAGCTGTCGAAAGGGCAGTCTTTTCTTGATTTTAGTCTTGATGTCTTCAGCCATGGTGCTGACCCCTAAAGATATCCCAGAGTAGCATGAGCTCAATAGGATCCTTTGCAAAGATCCAGATCCCAGATTTTAATCAAAATATTTCTAAGTATTTGTGACAGAGATGGGCGAAAGACTTCAAATGAACAATAATTTGAATTCATGTATAGCTTTGAGTTCAAGTTTCTATCCAATTTCTTTTTTAAAATAGATTTATCTGTTTTTATTTAGGTGTGTGTGTCTGCCACATGTATACGGGTGCTTTTGGAGGCCAGAATTGAGCATCAGATTTCCTGGAGCTGGAGTTACAGGAAATTGTGAATTGCTGGTTGTTGGTGCTGGGAATTGAACTCAGGTCCCCTGGAAGAGCAGAAAGTGCTCTTAACCACTGAGCCATCTCTCCAGCCCTCCATCCAATTTCTTAACCCTTCTGTTGTTGTTTTTGCTTTTGGAGACAGGGTCTTACTGGGTAGCCTGGCCAGCCTGTAACTCACTATGTAGACCAGGCTGGGCCTGTGACTCACAGATAGCCACCTGCCTCAGCCTCTCAGGTGCTGGGACTAGAGATATACACCAGGTACCTGATCTTTCTTAGCTTTTCAGGATCTTGCTGTCACTTTACTGTCTTGATTTCATGTGTTTCATGCATGGATCCTGTTCATACCCATCTGCTTGCTCATGTAACTTGTGTGTGTGTGTGTGTGTGTGTGTGTGTTTTTTTTGAGGCACACACCTAAATTCATGCATTTTAACCCTCAGCAATACAGTGCTCACATGTGAACCCCGACTAAGCGCTCCTTGCAATGCTATGGTATCTTTCTTTTCTACTTGTGTCTGGGCTGTTGTCAGCCTGTCAAGTTCTCTACCCTGAGATATGACAGGGCAGGGACTCACAAGAGGTCATGGAATTGCTCCTGTGTCATAACTGACAGTAACTGGCAGTCTCCATAGAGAGAACAGGCTCATGAAAATTTGAACATCAGAAAAAAACCTTCTCTAAGTGGTGAGTGGGCAATTTAAGTTTCTACTGGCTTAGAGCCAACACACCCTTTTAAAGATAAGAAACGGAAAGGGAACAGTTTTGGTTCAAGCCACCCATACACCACTCACTTACTTCCTGGGAAACACAGGGGAATAAAACGAGACTTTTTGGTTACTTCAGGTCCTCTCCCCTCCTCTTTGCACACGCCCCTCCCCGATCAGACATTTTAAAGTGAGAAAGAAAGAAAGGCACTTTGTGTTTAAGGTTAATCAAGTTTCAGTACAATTTTTTTTTTTTTTAACAAACCAGAATCACAGTAATCTTTTATTGTTGCTCTGATGTGTGGCTGTTGAAATCCTCAGCTGTGAGAAATTAAGCTACTTATTAATCTAATTATCGTACATTCATCCTCGAAACTTTCATGTGACTTGAAAAGGCTATTCAACCTTTTCCCTCCCCTCCTAGAAAGGGCTCAACCTTGCACCAATTAAGATCATTCTGAAGTAAGCTTTTAAAAAAGCTTTCCCTAATCACCCAGTGGAACATGGAGCAGCAGAAACGAACTCAGAGCTCTGGGAAAAAGTTGAGCATTCTTGTCTGTCTGACAACTTTCATGGTTTCATTGCGCTTGCAGGAAGCCTTGATTTTCCTATTTGGTCGTTCTTTCTCTGACCTCCAAATAAAGTCCGTGTAATTACTGAGCAAATAAAGTTGCAGCATGTGTTTTAAAAATCAATTGCCACCCTTGGGCTATAGAAACGTAACAATGCACAGATTTGCCCGGCCCCGGCCATATGAACTAAACCCCCGTACTGTATGTGTACAATGCAGAAGTTCTGACCCCTGAAGCACGTATTTACTATGCAGATTTTTAACAAGGGTTTCTGTTAGGACTTAGCCATTGATATTAAAATGGCTCCATCCTAATATAGGTTCAATTTAGGATTAAAAATATGTTGCAAATGTATCATATCTTAAACATCCATTCATTGCCAAATGTCTCACTTCTTTTTCCATAAATGAGGGCATAAATGGAGCTGTTTTACATTCAAATTAAACTAGCTATTAATTTGAATGCAAAGCAGCTCAACATACAGGATGCAATTTCAATGACAGGTTTACCCCAAGACAGAGAGCAGGAAAAAGAGTCAACACGGGAAAGTCCAGGCACTTTGTCCTTTCCTCTTAGTGCCTGGCAAACTTGCTCACTGTGAATAGTTTTTGAAGTGAAGATTAAAAGAGTGGAATTATAAAGTATAATTACATTTTATTGAAACTCGAGAAATCAGAAAAAAAAATTCAGCAGGAAACTTTTAGTGAAACATGATGTGTTGTTATTATCATTAAAAGATAAAAGTTCCATACTGTTTTTATCTGTTTATTTGGAAGAAATCCAGCCTTTACAGTTATGCAGGAAACAAAAACGGGGAATGCAGGAGTAATTATTAAAACTGTGTGATTTGTTATCTCAGCTACTGTCTTTCCAAATGGTAATGCGATATCAGCAGCTGCAGCCGGTTGCTGCTTTCCTCTATTAGTAAACAAGTGCTTTGGAGACCTGTGTGAGGCACTTTAAGCTCCCTACTCCCTAAAGTGCTGTCAGGCTTAACTACTAATCCATGGTATTTCAGAGCCCTGGAAATTCATCTTTATAAAACCTGAACAAAAAAGGGAAAAAAGCCTGGAGGGCATGAGCTCCCTCTGGTGAGACAAATGACATGTTCATTTATTAATGAAACAATAACCCTGGAAAGAGGATCAAAGCACATCCCATCCTCACTTTACAATCCCCAATTTTCTCAGGCCAAACCATTTAATTGAGCCATGACAATGGAATACTTAATTGTTGCCTTAAAGTTTTGAAGCAGCGACTTCTTCAGCATCGGTGTGAATCTCGGGATTATTATCCAACCAGAATACAGTCAGACTGGAGCCGGTGGAATGTGATCCACCCCACATCCGGGGGCTCTGCTGGCACAAAAGGTGAGGAGCACTTGTTTGCGGTGGGCAATGCCGGGTCCACTGGTTGGGTCTCCGACCCTGGTACGAGCTTCCACGCGATGGATGGACAAGACCCAGGTCCCTTCTGATACAGAGAAGCAGTCCCAGGATTTGGAGAAGCAGAGCTGGGACTTGGTAGCCTAGAGCCAGGTCTGGAGCAGTGCTGTGGAAATGGCAGCCACCTACTCCCTGTGGGTTAGTCACCACCGGTGCTTGAGAGTGTTGCCACCTTTAAGTCCAGTTGAAATAATAAATGCTGGGCCTGAAAGTGCATGCCTGTGACTCCAGCAGAGGCAAAAGGGCCACACATTCGACTTGTCTGGATTAGAGTTCCATGCTAGCTTGGGCACCTTAGCAAGGATGTGCTAAACACGTGCAGGGCCTGAGGATATGGCTCAGTGGTAGAACACTAGATTATCCTGTGTCATTAGATTTATTAATATTTTGTTTTGTGACAGTGTCTCACCGTATAGGCCAGGCTGACTTCTAACTCCTAATGGGTTTCCTGAGTGCTGGGGATTACAGATGTATACCACATCTGCCTTCAAATCTAACCATCCATCCATCCACATATTCATTCATTCGTTTTTTTGAGACAGAGTTTCTCTGTGTAGCCCTGGCTGTCCTGGAACTCGCTCTGTAGACCAGGCTGGCCTCACACTCACAGAGATCCTCCTGCCTCTGACTCCTGAGTGTTGAGATTAAAGGCGTGTGCCACCACTGCCCCACTTATTTTGGTTCATTTTTTATTTTTAATTATTTGCACGTGTGTGTGTGTGTGTGCGTGTGTGTGTGTGGTGTATTCCAGCACATGAGTGTAGGTTATCTGAAGAGGCCAGAGGTGTCATATCCCCCTGAGCTGTACTTATAGAAGGTTGTGAGTTGCCTGATGTGGGTGCTGGGAATTGAACTCAAGTCCTCTGGAAGAGCAGTTCATGCTTTTACCACAGAGTCATCTCTCCAACCCTTAAAATTTATTTGTTTATTTTTCATGACAAGGTCTCTTTGTATAACACCAACTGGTCTTGAATTCACTATGTAGCCAAACTTGGTATACTTCAGCACATTTTGGCTAGATATTTATAAAGAAATTTCTAGTATGTGATGGGGTACACCTTTAATCCCAGTACTTTGGAGACAAAGTCAGGCAGATCTCTATGAATTTAAGGTCAGTCTGGTCTTCAGAGCAAGTGTCAGTTCAGCCAGAGCTACACAGAGAAACAAACAAAACCAAACACACACACACACACACACACACACACACACACACACACACACACACACACGGGAATCATTTTGAAGGACTAGCATTTAATGTTGGGTGTAGGATATGTATACTCTCAGCACTGGGGGGGGGGCTGAGGCAGGAGGATCTTCTAAGCCTATGACTTGAAGATTAGTCTGGGCATACATGAGATACTGCCTCAAAAGAGAAAAGAAAAGAAGAGCGATCTAACAGAATAAGTAAGAAGGAGGGAGAGAGAGAAGGAGAGAGAGAGGAGAGAGAGAGCATGCCCCTTAATTGGACCTGGTCTCTTGTTTATACAGTTTGCTGCAGAATAATTATTTGTAACAACACATGCAAGTGATGGTGATTCTAAGTTCACAGTGTAGTTCTACTCAAGAACTTTAGGAGACATAAGTCCTATTAGGGACCAGTCTATGAGCCAAAGGGAGTGGCCCAAAGGGAGTCTCTACCTGAAGATCACCAATTTTCCTCATTCTCCTCTCCTCCCATTGTTGCACAGAACATTTATTTTTAAAAATTTATACCTAGAAAGAGCTCATGGGTTTGATCTACAAATGGCTACGACACTATGACATGGATGACAAGTTTCATCCAAATCAGAACTGAAACTGAGCAAAGGGATTTACATCTGCAGAAAAGATGTGTTTTCCTACCACTTTGAGACTGTTTAACTGTTTATGTCATTCATTCATTCATTACGGAAACGTTTATTCAGCCCGTCAATGAGCCATTCAGTGACAGGGATTGAGGCTGTACTGCATGTACGTCATGAGCAGGACAATAGCTGTAGCTGGGATTGCATGAAGTTCTATAAGATATGGGCATCGAAAATATAGATGAAGGGGGGAAATGTTAAAGAAGATGGAGACGAAATGTATTCCTACTTCAATGCTGCTTTTGAAAAAGGGTATTTACTTTTTGCTTGAGGGATGTTTAATTCCATAGTGTCCATTCAGCATGTGGCATGTTGTCATCTTACATGCTAAAGATACAGTCCATACTGCATCCTGTAACCAGCTAAGGCATGATGAATGTCAATGCCCCATCTTGAACAGCATGAAGAGCAACTACCAGATGAGCTGTGACTTTGAATAATTATAGTTCTCATGATGTGGTCAAAGAAGACTGCAAGTGGGACTTGGTCTTTTTACCTCCGTTCTGGTGAGAAACCCCTATCTGGGGAAGGGTGACAGAGACACATGCCTTTGCAGTTTCCTATCCTTATGAATTTTGATTCATAAAGAGGGAACCTAGCTCATTTTTGGAGGTAGTATAGGAAAAGGCCAGGTTGTGTAAGGATTCACTTGTACGAGGTTCCTACAATAATCAAAGTCAGAGAGTTGGAAGGCTATGGTGGTTGTCAGGGGATGGTGAGAACAGGATTCACGCTTCCTGGTCTAGACTTTCAGTTTCGTACAATCTAAAGAGTCCTTAAGATAGGATATAAAGTTAGTTACATGACAATGTGACTGTACTTAATGCCCTGAGCTTTGATCTAAATGGTTAAGTTAGTAAACGTAAATGTATTTTTAACCAGAATTAAAAATTATTTATGCTGCCAAGCATGCAGGTGAACGAACGCCTTTAATCCCAGCACTCTGGAGGCAGAGGCAGGTAGATCTCTATGAGTTTAAGGCCATTTTGGTATATATAGTGAGTTCCAGGCCAACCAGGGCTACAGTGTGAGTTCTTGTCTGGAAAGAAAATGACTTAATGTAATAAGCAAGCAAGCAAACAAAACACAAGTTAATATAGGAGCTTGCTCTGGTGGGCTCCAGCTACCTGGAAAGCTGAATCAAGAAAACAGCAAACTAAAATCTTGCCTGGACTACAGAGAAAATTCCAGACATCTTGGGCAATTTAGAGAGACCATGCTTAAATAAAATGTAGAAGGATGGGGAGGGGCTAGGAATATAGTTGAATGGTAGAGTACTTGATTAACACACATGAGGCTGTAGGCTCAATCCCCAGCAGCATGCATGCATGCATGAAGGTACTGTTTGATTGTTTTTACTACCACAGCAGATACATAAACTGATATCCCTGCTGCAGCAGTGAGCGATACACTATCCTCTAAGCTCACAAGTGGGTAGAGTATTATGTAAAAAAAAAATAAATTAATAAAAAAGAGAATAGAATATTGATATTCTTTTTTTTGAGTATTGATATTCTTGATAGGATTTCAAGTTGGATGAAATATACTCTCTCTGTGTGTGTGTATAATTATATGAGAATCTTTTGCTTTGTTTGTGTTTTGAAACAGGGTCTCACAATGTAACCAGCTCAGACTGTCCTTGAACCCATGATCCTCTTGCCTCCTTTGTCTCCATTTTCTAAGTGCTGGAATTATAGACATGCATTACCATGCCTGGCTTGTGAAGACCCTCACTAAGTGTGAGAATGTAAAAACCCATGTTTCTCCTTTGTTTACTCCATTGCCCAAATCTCTAAAATGAAAACCATATTAACCCTCAAGTAAGTGTGAAAGATAAGACAGAATTCTTATCCGTGATGACTACTTTGAATAATTTTTTTTTTTTAGGATTCTTTAAAATATCAATTATAAAGGCAGGATTAGTTTGATTGCCTTTCCTGATGTAAATGACTGGTGACTGTGTTTCTCTTCTATCTTTACTAATGAATCAGCCTTCAGAATGGCTGGCCATGATTTCAAGTCCTATATTTCTAATTCCCCCAGTGCTGATGGTAATATACAGCATCTCCAATAACACATGTAACCAGCTTCACTTCAGGGCAACTATTTCTTTTTCATGTTCTGAAGGCGATGTAACATGGGGAGAAGGGATATGGATTTTCCCCCAAGCTCTGCTGGCTGCATGTTCATTACACCCATGCAGACGGGAGCTTATAGCATAGGAAATTTATAAAATATCTAAACAGCTCTCAGTAAACTAAGACCCATTCAAAATCTGGCCAGGAATCTTTCTTTAGATATATAAAACAAGATGCTGCGTCTATTGCCTGCTGTCTTTGTAAATGGAAATGAATTGTTGCTCACTAATGCTGAAGCACTTGCCAACACTTAAAGGATAAAACCTCAGCAAAATTATTTTTTTAAGCTGAGGTGGAGACTTACATTTAGTATTATTAAAAATATCTACAAGGAAAAGTTTTAATATTTGAGCAATATTACACTATTCAGTGTTAAATAGTTTTTAAATAACAAAAATTATTTAGTGGCTATTTGATTTTTCTTAAGGTTTACCCTTCTGTCATATTTAAGGTGTTCTATGTATATTTCATAAAATATGGGCAAACAATAAACAAAGTGTGCCTTCACTCACTGTCCCAGTACTTTTGACTTCACTACACCCATGAGTGCATTAAACAAATTAATTTTAACCCTAGACATGATGTAATAGATGAATATATACAGTAACATACTAAACTCACATGGAAAACCTACAGCTCTTAAGTTCTGATTGGATTCTATCATGCACTCCTATAGGTTCTGTGTTTAATTCAGAGGTGAACAATAGGTAATAATAGGTAATAATGTAAGTGGTGAGGTTAGCCATATACACTGGGCTTTGGGGAACAAAATGGCTCCCTCTCTGTGTATGTGTGGAGAACTGGAGGAGATTTTTCTAGCATTCTCATTAGCTTAAACAGAAAGTATCTTAACCACTGCTGTATTTCCAAAACCCACGTTTTTGTGCGAATGTGTCCTGCGAATGTGATGGACACTATGTAGTTCTTTATTTACTCTCTTGTTTGCACGGTCAGGTCAATCTTAGTAACAAAAGAGTGAAAGTTCTAAAATGTTTCCCCAAAAGGTGAAACAGAGGGAAGTGTGCATCACAGATTGTCTTGCTTTCAGAGATGGCCAGGCCCTGAAGTTGTTTCCCCACATCCTGAACCAGGCACAACCTCCAAGAAGAGCAGCCTTAGAAAGGCGAATATGGCTCTTCAACACTCTTGCCCAGCTCAACAGCAAGGCAAAAAACCAGGAGCTTGCAAACAAAACAAAATGGCTTTCCTAGACCAGAAAGAAAACACTTGGCATTCTTGAGTAACAGCTGCTTGCTGGTAGAAGTATATGATAATAAATTGAACCGGGTGAACATTCCTAAGAAGAAATATTTAATTATCCTGTTCACCATTGTGAGGAACTTCTGCTGCTCTTCAGGTTATTATACAGTAAATAACCATTTTTTTTTCCTAAAGGACAGAGCTGTTTTAATGATATGACAATGAATGCGTAATTATTATGTTTGTTAGGAAGGAATCACAAGACAACAGACTTGATACTGCTGCTCTGGTTAGTGCATCTTAATTACTTTTTCACTTATTTTGCATATAAAAGCTATTTGTTAATTGTCTTTGCTGTAAATATGCAAACTATAATTAGTCATTCATAATTCCTTATGTGTTATCTAACTGTACATTTGTTTCTGAGGAACATATATTAAAGTGTGAATATTTGATGGGATTTTGTGTGTGTATGTGTTTTGTGTTTTAAAGTTTTAAGTAAGTATTTGGCACACGACAGTTCTAACCCCATTCTTAAATAAACTTTTGCTATATAAAAAATGGAGGTTCAAAAAATATGGCATTATGGAGTGCACGGCACAGTTGTGGAATTTTGAAATTGCTCTGTCTGGGGACATTGATGTAACATGAAGCATCTTATTGTGCTTTGGATGAGTCCAGCTAACATCTGTCCAGGTGAGTCTTTAGGCTTTATCTATGTCAACTTCAACTTTTGTATAATTACCTGGACACTGATCAGTAGAAAAGGAGTTCGTGGACGTGCTCAAACACTCATTTATAACTGATCTAAATACATTGCTTTTATCTGCTTTACACTTTGGACCAACACTGCTCAAATGTAAAATTTTAACTCTCTATACTCTATAAAAAGTGTTTGTAAATTGCTGTATTGAGAAGTTCATTTTAAAATTGTTTTTTGGAGACTATATGGGACTTCCTGAAGCAAACCTAAAGGTTTTTCTTGAGGACCTTGGTCATCTCACAAGCTAGCCACACAGGTTTTTGATCTCAGAGAGGCACACCTTTTTTTGCATTGGAAACAGAATTTAAATTAGTTTCCCCCTCCCCCTTTCCCATGATTGTGACTTCATTACAAACTAGCATTGCTGGGTATGTCCTCATGTACTGAGAGATTCATTGGAACGATTGACTAGTTAAATGGACCACATGTTTTCAAAACATTGCAGCTATCAGAGGCATCAGCCAATGTTGGAAAATTTTCTTTTCACTTGTCTCCACGAATCCCTGCCAGTCTGTCTTGCAGATGCCTGCCACATTCCACCTTCCTCACCTCAAACATGGGATTTACTAGCCGGTTGTACTGTTAAGCCCATGTCATGACACTTCTATTCACTCCTGCTTTTCAGCTGAAAGCAGCGCCCTGTGAAGATAAAGCTAGGTAAAATCTATTGTAAAGAAGAGAATTAACGGGAATGCAGCTATCATATCAAAATGAGAACACACTGCTGCTCTCTTCACCCATAGACACTCTCAATATCTTCCCTAATGATGGAGTTTAACGGGAGGGCTGATGAGAAGGCAGCTCACCATCTTTTTTTTTTTCTTTCTTTTAGAAGCAGTCCTATTCTGAAATTCTGTAGTTGTTTATCTATGTTTGGCAAATCTTTTTTTTTTTTTTTAATGAGCATATAAGACAGAATGACAATGGGGTGTGAATAAGAGAAGACCCAACAAACATGCTCTAGAGAAGTGTGATGTGAATAAAGCACAGATGCCTCTTTATCATGAAGACATTTAAAAGAGATTTAAAAATAAACCGTCGCCAGCAAAACCACTCGTAAGTGCTATGTTTTCTTGTTTTCACAGTGAGATTTTCAGTTTTGGTTCTTTACATTTTTTTTCCTTTTGCCTTCAGAAGAAAAAAAAAAAAAGACACAAAGACAAAAAAGTGAAATATATGTTTCAAGTAGCACAAAATCTCAATCTTAGTTGTGGTTGTGGTATCCTATGGAGAAATGATTTCGTTGGAAGAGCTTATAAATGGAGAATATCATGTGAATTGAGGCCCACTCTGTCCTATAATCTGAGCTAGTGAAATACCCATTGGGAGGTCCCTACAAAGAAAACCTGTCATAGCATTAAGAAGTTTTGAAAATTAATACTGATTCATATTCTCACTTCCACTATTACTAGAAGCACACACATGATTTTTCCATAGTTTTTGTAGATTTATAGCAGAGTGAAGTGACAAATATACAGGAATGACAAGGACATAAACTGCTTTTTTATAGAAGATGTTACTCAATGTGCAAAAGAGGCATTTTAAAAGAAGCAGAAAGAAATTCTGGGGGGGGGGCAGCGAGTGGAGAGAGAAGTAGGAGAAAACGAGGGGGAGGAAAGGGCATTCCCCTACATATGGAATTGGGTGGGGGCGGGTGGGAGGGGAGGGTGGTTAGAGTGCATGTGAGAGGACAGAGAGGGTAAAAGGAAGGGAGGGAGGGAGGGAGGGAGAGGGAACTGGGATTGCTTCTTCGAATCCCCCATGACAGAGCCCCCTTATCAGCAGGAAGTAGTTTGGAAAGAACAACGCCCAAATTCCCAAATATTGTCTATAAATGTTTGTTTTCATTTAAATGGACTTGGTTATATAAAATAAATAAAATAAAAAAAAAGAAATTCTAATTATGCATATGAGGGAAAAAATAAACTGGATGCTATGGTGTGGTCTGCACATATCTAAAGCATTAGAACATTCCAGATTTGCCTATAACGTGATAGGGATCAGTCTGACCTCCTTTTTGAAAAGTTTGAGAGGGTAATTACATGAGGGGCTTTTGGCTTTCTAAAAATAATCCTTATGAAGTACCTATTTCACGAAGAACCATGTCAGAATAATAACCACAGTCTTCCCAGGGCGTTATGCAGGGTGACATTCTGAAGGCTAAAAGGCAAGTGTGACTGAAATTCACAGATGACAAGAACACACTAGTGATAAAGGCTTCCCTCTGTAAATTAACGCCCATCCAGTCCTTTGAGCTTCCCAAGATTCCAGATATTTTCCACACAGAATTTTCCAAATACACTTTCAATTAGAAGCTTTCTTTCTAAGATCTTAGAAGAAAACACCCTTGTGTCATGGGTTCTGAAATGTAAATGGTCAAAAGGAATCATCCTTCTGGCCTTGCTCAACTAAATAGATCTCAATGCTCATTGCTAAAGTGGAGGCGCTCAAGGGATGGGATGGGGAATGCCCCAGTGGAAATATTTCCACCATGTTTATAAATCTGTAAAAAGAGTAGATAAGAATTCTAAAGACATTGTTGGAGGGCCAACAGGATGGCTCAGCAGGTAATGGGGCTTGCCTACAAGTCTGATGACCCAAGTTCAATCTCCAGAGCCCACACAGTGGAAGAAGAAAACCTACTCCCACAAGTTGTCCTCTGACCTCTTCATGTTTGCTGCATGTGAGCACATACACATGTGAATACACATACAAATAAATAAAAGGTAACAAAAATAATAAAAAACCAAAACAATCCTAGAGACAATATCTCTCAGTTAATGTTACATGACAGCTAAGAGGGTGTGTGTATTTTCTAACAGTTGGACACACACACGCGCGCACACACACACACACACACACACACACACACACACACACGCACATACACACACCTATGTATTCTGACTATGGCTTGATATAAGTCTACCAAATAACAAAATTCCCAATGACAACCAGTATGACCTACATTATTGTTCCTTCTTCTACATCATTTGGCATTTAGGATCTGAAATCAGGAGACAAGAGACAAGCTAACTATTATTTTTCTTTATGCCTGAGCCCTACTTTCTCCTCCAGAAACTTTACAACCTTTTGAATGTAATCAATTTCTGTTACATGGTTCTGTTCATCTGTCTCTGAAAAAAATGGTCTCATGTGATCATCTGAAGAGCCAAACCTAAAATATTCTTTTTAATAATAAAAACAGCACCTTGTCTGGTTTTATACAAAGTCACTGCCCTCCCTACAACCCCAGGGGAGCATGTGTGTGGAATTATCTAGCAAAGAAAAAAACAAACAAAACAAACAAGCCTACTCTGCGTTTGTGTTTGCCTGTATCAATTGTGAGACAAACAAGAGTCACTGGTGGTGGCTGGCCATGAGTCTGCCGGTTTGAAATACCTTAGTCAGGGGGAGTTCCACAAACTGAACCGAACAATCTCTCACAAAACATCTGCAACCATCTGACCCTGGCCTTAACCTTTAAATCTATCTTTTCATATTCATCTCAAAAGACCTTGTCAATGGCCAAGGAGACTCAAGAAAAGGATTCTTCAACAAACAAAAAAGATACAGAGGAAATTCAACCCAGATTAGGTAGCAGAAGATAATACAGTTTGCTCATTTTTATTCTGCTGCTCGAACTGGAGTTGAATTCATTTTCATTCTATCTTTATTCATGTTGTTTAAACATAACATTCATTAGGATTGTGAACTGCAACAGAGAGACGAGAACAAAACTACTCGCCAAATTTGTTGGGCATCTGTTCCCACTAGAGGCGGCCCATTGCCAGCTCCATATCGTGTTGGGTTTTTTTCCCTGAATTCATTTCAAAGTCAATCCATCAGTTTATGAACTGTTTGATCAAACTTGTCATTAACCAAGTGAAACATTTAATTTGTATTAACAAAAATGGGACAAATAATTAGTATGGGGATTAACCATTTCATTCTTTCTTTCTTGCATTTTTTATTTATCAAACATGTTCATTGTTGATATAACTTTTTCATGTGACACTATATGGTTTCTCTGGAAATGATGGGAAATACTTCAAGAGAATACTTACGAACTCACGGTCATGTAATTCTGTGAGTAACTGGATCTTGAGGCATCATCTTTACTAAGATGGAAACAGGTTGGCAAAATGGAATGAGCCAAGCAGTCAGATGTCTAAGAATATAATAATTGTGCTTACATCAAACATTTAAGGAATTTCCTCTTCTTTCTTATTTTCTAGTGCTGGAAATGGAACCCATATAATCAAACACTGTCCCTTAGAGCCACGGCCCCATCCCTATTTTCAGTTTTGAATAACACTGACATCTCATTTTTCTATCCAATCACACACTAGCAGACGGTATATGTAACTTACCTCACAGAGTTCTCATCTTGCCCACATGTGCCTGCGATGTTTATTGAGGTTTTTCTACCCCAAACTGCTATTTGTATAACATGGGATTCAAGATGGAACTATGACTGTTGGTTAGGGTTTATGCTCTTGGGAGAACTTAGTCACCCTCTCGTGCAGTTGCATGACCATGACCTCATGGGCATTTGTCGGCATAGTTATGATAATTTGTTAATGAACTGTTGTTGTTTTAAATTGCCTACTTAATTATAGTGCCCCAGAACAATCATTTTTCTAATTTGTACCATAATTGCATGCCGAGATGAAATGTTGGTGTCTATCATGTGTTTGCGTCTAATCATTTCTTGTTCATAGGAAATTTTCCAAAGAGATATCTTCTTCAATAAAATGATGATCTAGTACCAGCTATCTGAAATGTACTTTCCTTAAGTTAGTTTGTACTTTCCTACAGTTAGTTTGTAAACTAACTGTAGCCTCAGTAATTTACAACCAACTCACTGAATACACATAAAATCGCACATGTAAAGATGTATGATATACTTAAATGTGTCCTGGTTTCAGTAAATATGAAAAAAATAACTGCTGTTGCCTACGTAGAAAACTTTAGCAGTTTTGATAATATGTTTGCCTCTAGCAATTTTAAAGAACACTTTATAAAAATAGTTCACTGAAAGGGTATGACATTTCCCACTCAATTGTGTTAGTGTTTCTGCTGCTGTACAGAATGGGCACCACTCACCATTGGTTCACTGTGGTGGGCCCTTGATTTTGGTGTGTTCCTAATTCATCAGGTGAACTGAATGTCCTCATTCTTCACAGTGCTACTACTAATCTAACAGCACTTCTTTCTTGGTATGACCCAAATTTGCAAAAGTCAGAGAATTTAAGCCAAGTCTCTTGTGAGATAAAGGGCAACAGAACACTAAGCTTTAGAAAGAAAGCCATGGTGGAGGCCACCGAAGTCAGCATGGCTCTTATATTGTCAGTGAAGTTTCTTCTTTACAGTTTACAGTTAGTTCCCATGGAAAAATACATTCAATGCAAAACATTAGTTATGGGCCCAACAGCAGAGTTCAAAACATGCATAGCCGAAGTACATTTTCCCCCCAAATACAAGTATGGGCCTGTTCATTGTCACCCACACAAAGAACTGAGTACCAAAATCCTTTACTCAACTAAATTCTTAATAAGTAAACTGAGACTAACCCTCTAATACCAGATTTGTTAAACAACATGATTTAGGGCCTTGCTATTCATGTACCTTGTAGGACGAAAATGACTGGGAAAGCTAGAATCATGAAAGAGTCATTTTATGTGGCTGCTAAATTCCTCTCAAATCTCCTTGCAACTTAACGAGCAAAGAAAGCTCAATGTGTAATGCCGGCTAATGTGGTTTATGTAGAAAATAGTATCAACCTATCTTTGTAGCTTATCTAAGCCAGGATAATACTTTTAGCCTTTATAGTAGACCCAACTCCATTTTTTCAACTCTTGACTATGTATTTCCTGAAACCCTTTTCCAAAGAGTTAAATTGGATGTGAAATCTGTACCAGGCTATCCAGCTGCCTTTGTTCTAAGTCTCGCCAGCAAAGCCTCGCCTCTGTATCACTTTCATTGCGTTCTGATTGAGCTTGACAGTGTGACAGGAAAGCAAAAGGACGCGATTCCAAACTGAATGAGAGTCTTTTTCAGCCACACAGCAGCCTCCTCCTTAGCCCCTAAGAAAAAGAGGTAACAGATGCTGATAGCAAAGCATCCCCCACCAAGTCCTAACTTTGATGCAGGCAGAAGAAGAATTAAAAAAAGAAAGAAAGAAAGGAGAAAAGACCCTGAATGGAATACAAAGGAGGGGGAATGGGGGGAAATGGTGGTACAGAAAAGTGACTGGGAGAGTTAGGGAGCTGATGCACATTCCAGAAATGATTTAGTTCTCAGAAAGGGGGTTGGTGTCTTCAGAATTTTCTCTTTCAGGTATGGTGCAAGAGGTGATTGGTGATACTGAGATGTCTTGGGATGGAGGATGCTCACGGAACTAAGACTTATCCCATGGTGGAAAGTAATACCCCACAGACAACTTGAGTGTGCTTTGGGGAATTGACCTTTCTGACTGAACAGTGTATAGTAGCAATTATACATTTTTTGGCTATTTTTTGCTTGTTTTTTTTTTTTTTTTTTTTACCATTTTTTTGTTTTGTTTTGGAAGAGAGTTTCTCTGTGTAGCCTTGGCTGTCCTGGAATTCACTCTGTGGATCAGGCTGACTTCAAACTCATAGAGATCCATTTGCCTCTGGTTCCCGAGTGTTGGGATTAAAGGAGTGTACCACCACTACCTGGAACATTGTAAGTTTTATTTCAGTATTTTCTGAAGTCAAGTGTGTAGGAGCATCACAGTGTTTGGTGTTAGAGTGAAGCCTTGTCTCAGAGAGGCTTCTGAGAAACAGCTCTCAGAAAGGAGCACAGTAGACATGTAAGACACCATACTGGGGATCTACTTGTCCATCTTATACAAGACTGTTTTCTTCTTAACATTTTGAGTTAGGGTAACAGTCTGCAGTCCAGGCTGGCTTCAAATTCAGGACCTTCCTGCCTCAGCTTCCCTATGCCAGAATTCCAGGCATTAATTGCTGTGGTTGGCATCTTATATTAGTATTTCTTACAATGTCAATATGTATTTAATCTGCCTTAATGTTTGTCTTAAGAACATGAATCAAAGTAGACAGGTTCTATCCAACTGGATGGGGACAGCGTGAAGGTTCGTGTGGTTCTGAATCCACTGCTAGGATAAAGAGTTGGGAAACAGAGGTGAGTCCCTCAAATCCATAGCCGAGCCCTCAGGGCAGGACAGGAAAGTCTGAGAACTAGTGCTCCTAGTGGGTACATAGGGAGAACAGGACCTCTCAGGGCTTTTGTATTTGCCTGTCTCTCAGAGAGAGAGGGAGAGAGAGAGACACAGAGAGAGAGAGAGAGACACACACACAGAGACAGAGACAGAGAGACAGAGACAGAGAGCAAAACTACTCCACATGGGCTAGAGCTTGCTCTAGTCTGTCATCTAGAATAATGGGGAGGACAATAAATGAAGGACTTCTGCCTTGATGATTCTCAGTGGCTGGTGAGCTTGGTAAAAGCTCCAGGAACGCAGAGCCCAGTGACATGGTATGCGACCCCTATGGGGTCATTATAGGCTATGGCAATGTCTCTATGTGGTGTGGCCACATTTAACAAAAGCATTAACCTTGATTATTAGCCAAGAGCCTGGTTACTGGGCCTTGCCAATTTTAACAACACACAAATTCTCTTTGGGCCTTTTTTTTTTTGTCATTTAGAAATTTGCAGTTGTATATCTTTTAACATTTATTGGGTATGTGTACAACATGTGTGCCATGGCAAGTGTGTGAAGGAGGTCAGTGGACATTCGAGGGAGTCAGTGTCCTCCTTCAGCCACGTAATTCCTAGGAATTAAATTCATGTCGGGAGCTGGAGAGAGGGCTCAGCAGTTAAGAGCTGCTCTCCAGAAGACCTGGGTTCAATTCCCAGCACCCACATGGTAGCTCACAACTATGTGTAACTCCATTTTCAGGGGATCCAGCACCCTCACACAGGCAAAACACCACAAATATCAACAAATTTTAAAAAAATAATCACATCGTCAGGCTTGGCAGCAAGAACTTTTACTTGCTGAGCCATGTTTTTGACCCTTTTTTTCAAATTTCAAATTTTATCTTGTTATTATTTTACTGTTTATCTTTCAAATATAATAATACTGATTTTTTGTCTTGAGTTGAAATGTTCAAAACATAAATAAAAAGTCAACTGAATTTCATGAAAATAAAGTTTGGGCCAGGCACAAAGTTGGAGCAAAAGATAGTCAAATTAGCTAGAATTCTGGCCAACATATACAAAAGACAAAGGAGAGGAAGACATTGATGAAAACAAAACAAAACAAAAAACAAACAAACAAACAAAAAAGCCTGAAGAACTACATGGCTGTCTTACGTCAACTTGACACAAGCTAGAGTCATTTGGGAAGAGGAAACCTCAACTGAGGAAACACCCCTACCACACATGCCTGTAGAACAAGTCTATTGATATGGGAAAGCCCAACCCATTGTGGGCAGTGACACCCCTGGACTGTGGTGGTCCTGGGTGCTAAAAGAAAGCAAGCTGGGAAGCCAGGAGAAGCTAATAAGTAGCTTCCTCCACAGCCTCTATGTCAGGTCCTGCTCTAGCTTCCTACCTTGAGCTCCTGGCCTGACTTTCTTTGATAATGGACTATGACTAGAGAGTTGTAAGCTGGAATAAACCCTTTCCTTTTCAAGTTGCTTTTGCTCATGGTATTTATCATAGGAACTGAAACCCTAACTAAGGCACCCTAAGGACCCTTAACTGAGCTTATAAATGACTCTCTCTCTCTCTCTCTACACACACACACACACACACACACACACACACACACACACACACACACAAAGCATATATAATACACGCTGAGTCTACAACTCTATGTTGAATATATATATATATATTGGAATTATTCTGCACAGATAGATAACTCATACATGGAACACTCATGTAGATTGACACATGCATTTATATATGTTATTGTATACCTAAATATGTTTGGAAATAATGACTTAAGACATATCTCTCATATTTACATTCCTATACAGGTTATACTTTTATGTCTTCCAGATAATTAATGTTCTCTGTCTATATTTAGTCTGATTTGATTTCCTTTAGAGATAGCTAATGGGATAACGCAAGCTCTATGAGCCAGTTAAATCAACCACCTAATCTTACACATGAAACATTAAACAGTGAGGAAGCATCAGCAATTAGCAAATTGCTTTGATGTGACTAACTGCCTGGCTCTCTGCATCACCAGCGTTGTGGGCCTAAGTCCCAGATGAAGCTGTTGATCTAGACATGCTGAATGCAAAAGTAATGAGCGTGCACTTCCTCATGCAAGGATGGTCCATCCACAGAATGCCAGGGAGCCCAGAGGGTGGTGGACAAGGTGTAGGTGGGAGGGAGAAGACCTAGGGAAGAAATCCCACTCTCTTTCTGGAAGGTGTTTCCCTGCTGAAAAATCTGACAACAGATATAACATAATTTTTAAAATGAAAAAAAAAAAAAGGTGTTGAACTGCCCAATATGATGCTGAAGATGGATCAGAACTTATCTTAGGTGTGGTGTCCAACTGGGGTGGTCTAATATAACCTGAGAGATCTGGTCACTAAATCTCACATAGGCACAAGCTGCTTTGTTGAGTATTGACAACATCTAAACACCATCCTGGAAGCAGTCTTTCCTCCTAGGACACGTGTAGCCCTAGGCAAAGCCATGCAGGGAGAATCAATGGGCACACAGAAGAAACATGCTAGTGTTTATTAGGAAAACAGTGTGAAGTGTGTACTTTTCATTGCTCAAGATATTTTTTAAAAATAATCTATTTTTATCTTATATTCACTGGTGTTTTGCCTGCTTGTATGTCTGTGCGAGGGTGTTGGCTTCCCTAGAACTGGAGTTATAGACAGTTGTGAGTTGCCATGTGGGTGCTGGGAGTTGAACCTGAGTCTTCTGGAAGAACAGTCAGTGCTCTTAACTGCTGAGCAGTCTCTCCAGCCCCTGCTTGAAGTATTTTAACTGAGTTACTTCATGTGACTCAAGGACAAGTGAAGGGGCCAGACTGATGGCTCAGTGGGGATCTGTTGCAAAGCTGATGACCTGAGTTTGCTTACTGGCACCCAAATGGCAGAAGGAGAACACCAGCTTCTTGAGTTGTCCTCTGATTTCCTTGCCACAAGAAAATGTGAAGAAAGGATACTTTTTGAAGCCATCAATGAGTAGATGAAGCAGAGGGAGAAAGATCCATCAACACGCTCCTGGTTACATTGGGGCAAGATGGTCTGGTAGGTCTGGGATGTGAGTTCAGGTACCCTGTCTTGAACCCTACTCTTCACCAGCTTCATCTCAGTCATCACAGGCATCGAGTCATCACAGAAGAAGGCTGATGGGGAAAGAGAAAAGGAATTGGTAGTTCAGTGAGAGGAAACAGCCAGTAAACATGGGAGAATTGTAAACCTACTGGGTAAACAAGGAAGCTGATGGTGGTGCCCAGACACTGGAAGTAAAGGGAAGTGGCAGGAAACTGAATACTCTTAAGAGGGGAGGGGCCCACAGCTCCACTGGCACATGACTGAGGAAGCTCCAGGGCAAACTTCCCAGTGCCAGCTGTGGCCATTTGTATGAGCTGATTTAGTTCCCTCCATGACCCCAGGAAGTGACTGGTAAAGCCTCATCTTTGGAAGTGGTAATGGATTTTTAGAGCAGTCTCTCTCTCTTTCTCTCTCTCTCTCTCTCTCTCTCTCTCTCTCTCTCTCTCTCTCTCTCTCTCTCTCTGTGTGTGTGTGTGTGTGTGTGTGTGTGTTTCTGTAGAGGCTAGGAAAAGGTGTCCTGGAGCTGGAGTTACTGGCAGTTGTGAGCCACTCAACATGGGTGCTGGGAACTGAACTCAGGTTCTCTGGAAGAGCAACAAGCATCTTAACCATGGGCGCTTTCCTGGGGAGAAGAGGCTGACCCAGATGGGTTTGAATGAAGGGTCAGAAGGAATTATAGATAAACGAGAGTAATAGCAGTGAAATAAAGAGAGCAATTCAGAAAGACCCTTACGTGCTTGGCCTGAATAAGGTATTTCAATATGACTTAAGTCATCTTTTTTTGTGCATTGGGAAAATGACCTACCTCTATCATCTCTTGAGTGACTGGGTGTGTCAATTTTCTGTTACTTTGATCTATTTGCTGTTGGACCAATACCACACTCTCCTAATTCCTAAGTGAAAAATTTAAATAATTAATTTGCAATATATATTTATAGTCTACATGTTTTGTACTCTCTAAGTTAAAGTTTTAAAGTATTATCAATTTATACACTACATGTGAAATTAACTTGTTTTAAAATTAGTTTTATAATTACCTTATTTCTCAGTTCTGTTTTAAATGCTCCTGTATGACAAATTTCAGAATCACCTTTGTAGGTTTTTTCAGAAGAGGCCTGTTTTTGTATTGTGTTTCTAGTAAGGTTAGGCTGTAATGACATTTAAAACTATTTACTTTGTGTGTGTGTGTGTGTGTGTGTGTGTGTGTGTGTGTGTAGGTCAGAGGACAACTTGTGGAAGTGAGTTCTCTCTAACATGGGTCCCAGGGATTGAACTCAATTTTCATATGTGGCAGCAAGTGCCTTGATCTCTGAGCCATCTTACTGGCTCTGTAGTGACATTTTAAAATACTATTTTTCTTTCCAAACCTTTATCAATGTCCTTCTACAGAATTTTTAATTTCCCTTCATACAAAGCATACATTTTTCTTGTTTTGTTTCCTTTTTCTCGTCTTTAATAGAAGCTACTTTACTTGTTTGACTTTGTAACTAGTTATTTTAAGCAAATAAGAAAGTTATTACCTTTTTATGTTTGTACTTTTACCAGATAACCTACTGAACTCTCTCATGTTTTACACGTTGGTTCACTTGAGGGTTTTCTTTTAAGACTATAATCTGAAAATAATGATACCCCTGCTTCCTCATATCCAATATTTATGCTTCCTACCTCATTCTCTGCTCTAATTACATTCGTGAATACTTCAAGAACAATCATTAAATAATTATGGTGATAACAAGTGCCCTTGTCTTGTTCCTGACTTTAATGAGACTACTTGTACCGTTTCATCATGTCACAGTGTCGTGTGGGCTGCCACTTTGTGGTGCAAAGATGGAAAGTTTTAGACAAATGACTTAGAGCTTTCTTTGTCATTAAGGTCTTATAATAGAAAAAGTCAAGATTTTTTCTTATGGTAAATTTTGAGATAACCACAAGGTTGTAATCCTCTATTTGTATGGTAAAGTCTCCTAGCAGATTTTTTTGTTATTGAGGGAGTTTCTAATATCCCTCTTTTGGATCTAAATTCAACATATTTGGCAATTCAAGCCCCAGGGGTGAGTCAGGTCCCTCGCTACCTTTACTTTTCTCATAGGGTGAGTTTCCTGCTAAGGTTTTTCTGTGTCTCATGGTCCCATTATAGCCACTGCAGCATAGTGGATATGTCCTATTACTTTTGGATTTCTAGGGTGTGTGTGTGTGTGGGGGGTGGCAACCCAATTCTCTTTCCACCTACAGCATACCCTAAGTCTGTATATGTTTCTGCTAATCACACCCCTCTAGTAACATCAATGACATAAACTATTTTTGTTTTTAATATAAAGATATCCTGTTTATTATTGTTGTTGTTGCTATGTGGAAGAGGAGAGAATTCAAGTCATCAAGCTTGCATGTTTGGACAGCAAGTTTCTTAACCCATTGAGCGACCTCACTGACCCTGTTTGTGAGTGTCTCACTATCCAGCCTAGGCTGTCCTTGAGCCTCCTAAGCACTGAGATCACAGGCAGGTGTGACCATAAAGTTCTTATTTAAATGTCTAGAGCGTAGTGCACATGAGCTCTTTGCTAACGTCCTTGCACACTTCATACTGCAGCAGATGCCCATAGCTACACATCCCATAGATTAAGCAGGCAGACCCACTGCTGCTCCACCTTGGCTCCTTGGAACTGAACAGTCAGTGGCAATGCTGTATTGTGTGTCTGCTATATAGCCAGTGTAGAGGGTCATGTCATCTCTCAGTATAGTCTGAGAATTGGGCATGCTGGTGCCCACATTCCCCCCCCTCCTGCCGTTACCTTCTAGAGCTCAAGAATCTAGATTCACTCATATAGTCAAGAGGACAAAATACTTATTGACCTCTGCTTTACTGTGTCCCAAGCATCATTTGAGTGCTGGCTAGATGATTGTGAATAACAAATCAGGTCCTTCCCCACCGGAGCTTCTAGGCCAGGGAGCTCCTGGCTAACTTTGGCACAAGTATGGTTTGTGTGCAAATGCATAAGCAGGCATGTCACTCTTTCCTTTCTACTTCGGATGCTTTCTAGTTCTTTCTCCTGCTTAGTTGCTTTGACTGGGATTTCTAGGACTGTGTTAAGTAATCACTTTGATCTCTCCCTGCTCATGTGATGCTAGCTATGGGTTGGTCCTGTATGTCTTTGTTGAACTGAGACATGTTCTTCCCGTAGTTAACTTGTTGAGAATTTTTAATATGAATGGATGTTAAATTTTGCCACATAAGTCCTGGCATTCTCTACATAGTAGAGCTAATAAGAATATGTTGTATATATTTCCAAATGGCTTAAAATAAGGGTCTTGAAAGTTATCATCATGAAATGGTGCATACCTTTGAGGGGATAGATTTCTGATTATTATGCAATGTATTTTTGTTTTGAAAAAACACACTGGACACTACGAACATGCACAATTATTACTTAATTGTAAATCTTTTTTAATATCAAGGCATATTTACATAGGAGAAAATGCTAGTACCTATTCCAATGGGAGTAAACATCAAGGATGTGAATCCTGGCTAAATGAACTCATCTTCACTCTATAAGCATAAACTTCTCTCCCTCTTAAAAATGTCTTTAAAAATATATTATGATGTTTATTCATATTAAAGAAAGTTCTGGAAACACTTCCTAGTCCTGTAGAGCAAGTTAAATATTAGTCTATATTACTGTGGCTTCATTTCAACATGTCACAGGTTTATTTGCAACCTGCATTTTTACCCGGATTAGTTGCCTAATGACTTCATTTTTTAGGTATTGTGGTACCTTTTTTTTAGACAAGCTTAAAGTATCTTACGTCTATTATCTTATTAACTATTACCTTAGGGAATATTAGGGGCATCTTAATTAGTGTTTCCATTGCTGTGATGAAATACCATATCCAAAAGCAAGTTGGGGAGAAAAGGGTTTATTTGGCTTACACTTCTGTATCGTTGTTCATCACTGAAAGAAGCCAGGACAGGAACCTGGAGGCAGGAGCTGATGCAGAGGCCATGAAGGGGTGCTGCTTCCTGGCTTGCTCCTCATGGCTTGTTCAGCCTGCTTTCTTATAGAACCCAGGACCCGCCCAGGGATGGCACCACCCACTATGGCTTGGACCCTCTCCCCATTAATCACCGATTAAGAAAATGTCCTACAATTAGATCTTATGGAGGCATTTTCTTAATAGAGGATCTTTCCTTTCAGATAATTCTACCTTGTGGCAAGTTGACATAAAGCTAGCCAGCACAGGTGACATGCATGCATTATTTCATGAAATATCACAAGGAGTTTGTGGTCCATGAACAAATGGAATGCACATGAAGTAAGGTAGAACTGGAGATATAAAAGTCTTCACAAACACTACTTGCCTTTAATTTGCTCCTCCCTCCAATCAGAGAGAATGGAATGGGCTTGGTGATGATGCTGAGGATGAGGCTTTTTTTTTTTTTTTTTAAATAGAATGGCTTAGATATATATTGGGAGGGAAGAGCAGATGATTTAAGTGGAAATATCCAGTCTTGTGGACAGCTGTTTGAGAAACTCCTCCAAATAATATACACGTTTTCCTGATGCGGATGCTCAGGAGAGGTCTAGAAAGTGCTTGACTCTAGGTAAATTTAAAAGAAGAAAGATTTACTCAGCTAATGTTTTGGAGGCTCGAGTGCATGCCACCATCTGCTCAACTCTGGTGAGGTCTCAACAGTGAGTAGCATCACAATAATGTGATTCCTCGTACAGTGGTCACATGGTAAGACAGGAAACTTTTCTTTTATAAAAAAAGATCTCTATATCATCTTAAACTCACTATGTAGCCAAGGATGACTTTGAATTTCTGATCCACCTGTTTCCACATCCCTAGAGCCTTACTGACATGCCCCATCATACTAGGTTTATATGATCCTAGGGATCAAATTTATGGCATGGTAGACAAGCATTCTACCCACTGAGGCAGATCCTCAGCCCTCATAGAAATGAACCTGCTCTCACCAGACCTGACCCACTCACAAGAAACTACACCAGTCTGCTCAGAGGCATTGATCCCATGGCATAATTAGCCTCTTCCAGGTCCCACACATTCACTATGTCTACAATGACACAGGGGCAGGCACATGAATGAAGGGTGAACCAGAGTTAAACCATGGCAGAAATGGATACATATTTGTGGAAAGAAAAAGGCAAAAAAGATGTGATGAGGCAAAGGGAAGACAGTGACCCAGTCTTTAAGATCTTGCAACTGCAGTGGTGGTGCATGCCTTTAATCCCAGTACACAGGAGGAAGAAGCAGGTAGATCTCTGAGTTTGAAGCCAGCCTGGTCTACAGAGTGAGTTTCAGGAAAGCCAGGGGTGCTTTGCAGAGAAACAACCAGGGCAGAAGAATACACACGATTGTATCCTGAAGTGGAAAGTACAGTCTGCAGATGTAATAAGACAGGAGACAAAGAAGACACTAAGGCAGCCTGGATGGTCTCGGAAAGCTTCTAAGAGGTGGAGTCTGAGTTAGACTTTAGAACGGAGGGATTTCAGAAAAGTCATAAGGAGGGAACTGGACATGTCAATGTCTGAGCAGGCTAGTTGTAGGAAGGATAGAAAGGAAGAGGTGTGTCTGTCAGTTGTGTGTTCTTACATAGACTAATAAGATTTTGTGAGACTGGATACAAGGCCTGTTTATTTTAGTGACTTTGCAGAAAGTCTGCAATGTTTTAGAAAGCAAATAGTAAAGGATCTCAGCTAACTCCTGGGTCTGAAAAAGGCATGCTGTCGCAGGAAAGAGATGCGTGGAGTCTGGAGTGTTCTTGACTTGTGAATATACAATAGACTTGGGGCACTAGCCTCAACACATTCATTTGCTATTTTATTGGAGCCACCATCTTTTAAAAGTATATGTGTGTATGTTGGAGCATATTGCTTGCTTAATCTGGCTGGTCAGTGAGCTCCAGGACTCCTCTTGCCTGTACCCACTAACATTAGGATTACAGCCTGTACCCACTAACATTAGGATTACAGCCTGTACCCACTAACATTAGGATTACAGCCTGTATCTACTAACATTAAGATTACAGCCTGTATCCACTAACATTAGGATTACAGGCACTCAGCTTCTCCATGAACACTGGAGATCTGAATTCAGGTCCTCACATTTACCCAACATGCCCCTCACCCAGGAAGCTGTTTTTCTGACACTTTACCCCATGTGTTTCCCCTCTAAAAGTGAGGTTGAGCTCACAATTGTTTCCTGTTATCACAGTTTGTTTGTTTTTAATTACTCTTTTTATACTTTTGACTCTGTTGTATCTACTATTGTCATATCTGGGCTCTCCGTTTATCCCAGACACAGTTCATCTCTGGCAGAGAACATTTCCTACCAATGTTGTTATTTTAATCTGGGCTCAATTAGTCTTATAAACCTTAAAAACAGCTATTATTATTTCCAGTAGTCTCTCTGGGAATCAGACCTGTCATTTCACTTAGCATTCTTCCCTTCTTCATAAATCAGAGGAATACCATCTCTGTTCTCTGATAGGATAGTGTTATCCTCAAAGAAATGTCTTAGTAAGATGCTAAAAAACTCAACATGATAGGAACCCATGTAGGTGTTTCTGGATAATTAAAAATGATTTTAAGTTTTAGGTATGAGCAAGGTAGAAAAGCCTATCTCCAGAGTGGAGAATACCTTATTTTCATTTTGGTTTTTAGACTCAGGGTCTGCCTATATGGCCCAGGTTGGCCATGAACTCCTGAGTTCCAGTGATCAACCTGTGTCAGCCTCCCACATAGCTGGGATCACAAAGTGTGCCATTATTCGGGGATAAGGGCACTGAGGACTTTGAGCATGCTCAGTAGGAGTGAAATGGGTTTTAATGCAGAAAGATAGAAGCTGCAGCACACCAGCACCACCCTTAGTTCTGAGCAAATACCAATAGGCAGGGTAATATACAGGAAAGAGATGGCAGAGTTTTGCTGAAGTTCATGCCCTAATTTATTACTTTCCCATCTAATGGAGAGCTGTAGTGAGAATGAGGTTCATATCAAATTCCTATTTCTCCGTTCTCCCTTTTTGTTCCCATTTTAATTCAGATGTATGCATTATCAAACATCTGTTTTAATTACAGCCATTGTTGAGGTAGTTAATCAGCTGTTGTCTCTCACCAGCCCAAATCCTATATTGCTGAATTTTTTTGTACAATCAAAGATACAGTAAATATAAAAGCAATTCTTGTATATCAGCACAAAAAATGCATACAACTTCTTTGCTCACTGATGCAACCAAAACACCCAGGAGTTATTATAATGTGCATTCCCTTGACACAGACTTTTATTTCATGCAAATGACTGTGATTAAGATTCAAATTCTTTTTTTTCATTTTCACACATTACTTAATCAATGTGAAGTACTGTGTAGAAATTGCATCTCTTCCTAACAGTGATTTTGACCAAGTCAAGTGTTGCTCCTAGAATTATAATCCAGACTTGTGATTCAATTATCATTTAGAGACTTTCTAAATTCAAATTAAGTTCCTTCTTGTCTCCTCCTCTCAACACTGTAAACTTAATATCAGTATGGATCATTTGTGACGTGCAATCAACATAACTTTCTGTTGTCAAAAATCAGGCAATGGAATGTCTTTCTCTTTCTCTCCCTCTCTCCCTTCACTTGCAAAAAAAAAAAAAAAAAAAAAAAAAAAAAAAAGCACAGCAACCAATAGAAACTGGTCATTAAAATGTATGAAAATGCTCAAGGTGCAGTCTATTTTTCCACTTCTGTTACATTTGGCTTTAGAGTGAATAAAATCGACAATCCCCAGCATACTTATCTATTTGAACTTACAGGGCATGGCTGCACACACCACCATTTAGAAAGTTAAAAAGAAAACACATGGTACTTAGAGTTTGGCATCTTTGCTTGATGAATTATAGTTGGACATTCAAAAAGCCCATTCTCATCAGAATCAACAAGGAAGGCACAAAACAAAGTAGCATTCCAGAGTCCTGCCAGGCAGCTCCTATAACTGCATAACATTGATCTATTTACAGTTTAATGCACCCAAGCTGGAAGCTGAATCCTGTTTTGTTATTGTCTGTGACTATCTCTCCATTGCTCATTTTGCATTTTATTTTTATTTGAGGAAAAAATTAGATTTGCCAAGGACTGGGAACTGGCAGGTTTGGGGTCTCATGATACCAGCCACATTCATTTTCTTACCATATGCCAAAGCTTGGATTTCTCTTAACCTCTGAGGTGAAACTAAAATATAATTCTAAATTGTTTTCCTTCCTTCAACATTCACTCCAAATTCCTCTTTTGTATGTCCAATTGCAATGTTGCAATGAACATGGGGAACATTCACCTTTTCTTTTCTATGGTTCCTTGAACATGGCACTGTCTCCTCCATGGTTCTGTGGTTCTGTCTCACATCAGAACTCAATTTGTTAAATTTGAATCTTTCTTTCTTTCCTTTCTTTTTTTTTTTTCTTTTTTCTTTTTTTTTTTTGGTTGGGGCTAGAAAGTTGACTCAGTGGTTAAGAGCACTTGTTGCAAAAGATCCAGGTTTGAGACCCAGCACCTACATGATAGTTCACCAAACTCCTCGGGGCACCAAAAGCCTGTATGTGGTACACAGATAGATGTACATGCAGTCGAAACATTCATATATATAAAATAATAAAAGTTAATCTGAAAAAAGAAGCTAAATTTTCATTTAGAGGAGTGTGACAGTTCCTTTCAGATCATCGTTTCTTGTTCATTCCCACAGGCATGGACACACATCTCCTGCTGGGAGACACTGAAAATATATTGGTAATAAGAAGATACGACAGTTCTAACGGTGCTCTTGCTGGTTGGAATCAAAGATCCAGATGTCTGAATTTATGAGACCAGGAAGTATCTGAGTGGCTACAGTGACTCTGAGGGAAGAAGTCATCAGCTGCTTTAGCTGTTCATGGGAAGCCAGGATAGTGTCCTCGGGAGTACAGCAGCCAGTCCTTTAGAAACTGGACCTTCATCATGTAGGGTCAGCCTCTGCTACCCACAGAGGGACCACAGGACAAATTTGTTTTGTTTTGTTGTTTTTCAAGAGATGGGATTTCTCTGTGTCACAGCTCTGGCTGGCCTTGACTTTGCTTTGTAGACCAGGCTGTCCTTGAACTCAGAGATCCTCCAGCCCCTGCCTATGCCTCCCGAGTATTGGCATCAAAGGTGTTTGCCACCACTGCCCAGCTGCAGGACAAAATCCCTATTTAGCCCAATCCTATCTAGGGGGATCCAAAGAGGTTTTAGGATAAAGCTACAGGAGAAAACTGAAGACGACTAACTGGTCTCAGTAGAATCTGCCCACATAATCTATTCAGCTGTTAAGAGCACTAGCTGCTGCTCTCAGAAGACCCAGGTTTGTGTCTCAGCACTGATATGGTAGATCACAAGCATCTGTGACTCCAGTTCCAGAGGACCTGATGCCCTCATCTGACGTTTTGGGACACAAGGCACATGCATAAGGCACATAGATATTTATGCATACACTTGAGCAAACACTCATGCAAATAAAATTATAAATAAAGAATTCATCTTTAATCCCAGCACTCAGGAGGCAGAGGTAGGTGGATCTTTGTGAGTTCAAGGCTAACCCGGTCTACAAACAGAGATCATGTCTCAAATTATCAAAATAAAAAAGTAAATCTTTAAAAAAGGTAATCTAAAGTCTGGTGTGGTAACACAAGTCTTTAATCTCAGAACTTGGGAAGTAGAGGCAGGCAAATCTCTGTGAATCCAAGTCCAGCCTGGTCTACAAAGCAAGTTCCAAGACTGCTAGGGTTGTTACACAGAGAAACCCTGTCTCAAAAAAAAAAAAAAAAAAAAAAAAAAAAAAAAAGAAAGAAAAGAAAAAGAAAAAGAAAAAATAAAGGAAATCTAATCTAAAATAAAGTTACTTGGAAATATAAATATTGTTACATTTAATTTACTACTGGTCATATACTGTGTGTAATAAATTATATTAAGTTTACCAGTTAATTATGTTGTTAATTTCAGTTTCAGATGACAAAATCAAGGCATAGAAAGTTCAGGAACCTGGGTTGTGGTCCACAATCAGGAAATGGTAAAGCCAGGCTCTGAAGCAAAGAACTCTAATGCCAGTGTCTCCCTGCTTGCCATGGCTCTGCTCTTGCCTTACTCTTCCTGACGGTGGCTTCCCTGTAAAAATATGCTGGAGAGTCCTGCAGGTACTGGAACCAAGCTGCCTGTTTCTTTGTGATCCTGAAACCATGCCTTTTGAGATGATTTCTGAGTGTTGTGAGTTTTCTGTTCTGTGTTAGTCTGAACTGCAAACAAACCATGTCAACAGTAGACAATCCTAGAAGGAGAGGGTGAAGTTAGAGGCCAGGGGCCCTCATGCATTGTGTCATGCCAATCCAACCACAGCTACAGCTACATCATGGTGATAAACAATCTTGTCATCTGGGCAGGGTGGGATAGGCCTGTACTCCCAGCCCTCAGGAGGCTGAGGCAGGAGGATCATACTCAAGGACAGCCTTAAGCATGCAGTAAACTCAATATGATAAGACCCTACCAAAAAAAAAAAAAAAAAAAAAAAAAGGTATGTTGTAAGAACTGCTTACAGCTATCATCATCATCAATGGAGATGAGATCTTGCTATGATGCTCATACTGGCCTGGTACCCCTTCATACAAGTAGTGCTTTTACCCCGGTCTCCTAAGTAGCTGGGACTTTGGGTTTGTATCACTGTGTCCAGCTATTATTTTATAGTCTTAACCAAAAGCCAAATTACAAGTGAACATAATTTTGTTAGAAATAAAAATTAATCTGCCATCTTGATCATACCTATGTCTTATTCGAGGCCTCACATACACAATGATCAGTAACCTTATCTGTCCATCCATCCATTCATCCATCCATCCATCCATCCATCCATCCATTCATCCATCCTCCATCCATCCACTATCCATTCATCCATATATCTATTATCTATCTATCTATCTATCTATCTATCTATCTATCTATCTATCTATCTATCTGATACATAGTCTTACCATGTAGCCCTGGCTGTTCTGGAACTCACTATGCAGAACAGGCTGGCTTTGAACTCACAGAGATCTTCCTGTCTCTGCTTCTCCAGTGCTGGGATTGAAGTCCTGTTGCCACTATACCCAGCTTAATTTATTCTTAATAGTCAAGCAATAAAGAACTATTAACCTAATGGGAAGCAACTTCCCTCCAATCTGAGGACACCTTATAATTATGTTGTTGGCATTTCTGGTACAGTTAACTTAAAATATGAAAAAAAATTAACTAATTAACAATTGAAAGACAGGGTTAGTAGACTAGTTTGGAGTTCAGAGATAGATGTGTGATTTTCTAGCTTTGGCCTCAAGTATTAACTGAGACAATAAGGTGAACATTCACAACTGTTAACTGTAGCCAGTGAGCATATTAGTCACCCCACCAGGTGCCCCACTGATTGTTGACACTTTCATAAGCAGTTAGGGAATAAAAAGAAAGGTCATCCAAAGGAGCATCTCAGACCGCATCACGAAGTGAAGTCCCAAAGTATTTTGCTATGTGCTGTTTGTAACAGTACCTGCTAAACACATGTAACTATTTAGATTTAAATACAAATCATTTATGATAAAATTAAGTGAAATAACTGAAAATTCAGTCCTTCACTTACCCTAGGCAACGGTTCAGTCAACACACTCTTGTGGAGACAATACAGTGGGGTAAGGGATGTCTATGGCAGGACTCTGATGAGGAGACACACAGACAAGGCTCCTCACTTTCATGGATCCCTTCTGAAATAAGGAAAAACAACCAACGCACCAAGCCAGAAAACCCAGAGACTTCCCACTGACAACTAACTACTTCAGAGCATGAGGCGTGAAGGTGCCAGGGAAATCACATGACTACCTGTCTTTTGTCATCATCAGAGCCAATTTCCCAATTGAAGTTCCATCTCCCAAAGGCAAGGAGAAATGACACTTCCCAGAAGTGTGAGCTGCAGACTGTGGTTGACCGTGGTCAGCTCTACCCACTCACGGACATCATAAGCTCCAGCCATATGCATGTGGTCACCGTTAGTGGCTTACGTCTTCCCCATGTTTGTGAAGAGCAGAAATCAGCAGCATTCACAAAGGGAATTACTCCATACTAGTACTGTGCTGCCCACCACTCTCCAGGATTTAAATATAGACGGGGAATTTGAAAACAGAGACTGGAAGCTGCAGATTTATTCTACAGCTTTGTAAAAAGTCTGTCTTGGTCTCCTCCAGCCTTTTCCTCTGTGCACAGGCTGAAGGTGCCCCTGCAGGGTGGGCAGCTGTGTGGGGTATGAGGAAGAGAGTAGTAGTCAGCTCAGGCTTTTTCCTCCAAGCACAAGCAAAGCATTTTATAGGTGACCAAGAAGCTCACTGCTCCATAGAGTCTAGAAGGAAACATTCATGGCTGTGCCAGAGGCCGATACATGTAAGAAAAGAAACATGTTTTGATCTGTGTGAGTGCAAGTTGAGTAACTGAGCAGGGTTACCATGGTCTGAGGTACAGGGCAGGAGTGAGAGCTGCAAACTTTGTCACAGGATTTTGTTTTTTGGCTGTGAAACCTTCATCATTGTCAAGCCTTCTGGATTGTCTTCCTTCTTGGACACACACTTCTGTCAGTGTCCTTTGCTGTTTATTTACAGCTTTGAAAATAGCCTGGAGCAAACAGCAGTTTACACAAGGGGAACCACAGAATGTGGTTTTCAATTACTGTTTGGGTGACCCCTGGGCTGAGATGGTGTGATTCTGAGTGGATTTTAAATGCCAGTGGTGACGGAGCAATGGCCAATGTTTATTTGTATAGGTTCTTAATCACTGGCATGGCATTTTTTGTTTTTATCCCTCTCTTAAATTTTGGAGCCATGAATTCCCAAATTATTACTATTTGGTTTTTTTTGTTGTTGTTGTTTTTTTAGGTTTAGAAAATTAACTGCAATACAAACATTTTTGTTCTGATTCATAAAGATTTTATCAGTGTTAATACAATGTCACTACTAACAAAAAAACTAATGTTGATCGGGTGTTTCTCATATGTCCAGAGCCTTCTGGTAGCCTTGAAGAAATGGATAACATTAACACAGGACTTTTGAATGTGAAGGCTGAACACATGCATGTGTCATAAGAGGTATGCAGGAACTTCAGATCAAATTCCATCATTAGCATTCAAAGTGAATCATCTAATAATTGTCATAAAGCTTTCCTGGGAAGTTTTTGAGTTGCCTGACAATACTAAGGTTGCGTTGTATCAAATGTAAACAGGGTGAATGGTTACACTGGACATTGAAGGAGTTCTGTTATAGGAAGTCCAGCCCTACATCATTAGCTGCTGAGGCAAGGTGGGTGGGCTGGCAGGAAAGACATGGCACCACCTGACTTTACCACTGTGGACAGAAGGAAGTTCATCCCCTCAACATATGTCTGGCAAGTCCTGAGTCATTCAGAATAACATGTGATCTTAACTTGACACTCAGCTTCTGTGGATTTTATAAACACACAATTTCTCAACTGAAAGCTCCCAGCAATTCTATTCCCTATTGCTAAGAGCTGGGCCTCACTGGGTGAGGGGCCCTGGAGGCAGTCTAAGCGGCTGTAGCAAACCAGGACTTGTGTGCAGGATTGCACCATAGCAAATGGTAAACCACCCTGTCCTCCCTGTCCTCTGAGCACCACCCAGCCCCTTGTGATCAGTTTGCTAATGTTCCAAACACTACACCGATTATGCAGCTTCAACTGTTTCTGGCTGCTCTCCGAGCTCCTAAAGCACATTGCACAATAAGATTTTGAAATCATGAAGTCTGTGCTCTGAAGGGCTCACAGGGTTAAATCACAGTAGGCGAAATTTCAGCCCTGGGAAGAAAGGAGAGAAATGAATTAGCAGGGCTACTGAGCTACCTTAGCCACAGGCAAACTTGCCAGAGTTCAGAATCTACTGTCTTCCAATGGCGTCAGAGAAAGGTGACAGATTCTGTAATCATGTCCTCTTTTCCCTAAATTGTATAGGTTTTAAGACCTCCCAAACCTGGACTGTAGTTCACTCTTTCCACATCCCTTTCTAGTCTCTTTCCCTACTCCATGATCTTCTTCCCAGAGCGTCTTTTGTGTTCATACAGTGAATATGTGTGTGTATGTATTAAATCTAGATTCTGAATATGATTAATTGTGTGTGTGTGTGTGTGTGTGTGTGTGTGTGTGTGATTGAGGGCTTAAACGCATGTGTCAGGGTGGCATGTGGAACTTCTCAGGAGTCACTTCTCTCTGTCCACTGAGGTAGTATCTCTTGTCTCTACTGCTGCACCAAGTGAGCTTCTAAACAACTTCGGTGCCTCTGTCTCCCATCCTCCCACAGAAGTGTGGGGATGACAGATTTGGGCCACTACACCCAGCATTTCTGTATGTGTCAGGGGTTCATCTCAGGTCCTCAGGTAAGCATGGCCTATGATTTTACAGTCTTGCTAGCTCTCATCAACTTGGGGTATTTTGTTTTTCTTCTCTTCTATACCCCCCCTTTATCACTTTCTCACAGGGTTCCCCCTCTACTCTCATGGTCTATCTATGCCAATGGGTATATATATTTGTGATTCAGACCTCGATTTCACATATGACAGAAACATGTGATATGTGCATTTCTGAGTTTAATCATCAAGATTGTTGGCATCCTCTGCAGACTTCATCCCTGAACTGTTCACACTATCTGGTTTATTAGTGACTTAGACTTGATGTGCAAAACATACATAAGATGAGGTATACTTTGTGGTTGAAGTGTGTGTCTGGTATTTGGCTCCAAAGTTTGACTATACTTTTAAAATTTTTGTCAGTAATTGGGATTGTACCTGGGGCCTTATACATGCTAGACAAGCACTGGCCCACTAAGTTCCACTCCAATCTACATTTGGCTTAAGATGGTCAGAATTAGCTTATTGAAAATGAAAACCCTAACCCTGGTAAAATGGTCCAGTGGACAAAAGGGTTTGTTGCCGAGCTTGGTGACCCAAGTTCCATCCCTAGGACTCAAGTGATCGAAGGAGAAGGAGAGAATCAAGTGTGTCAAGCTGTCCTCTTGCCATGGAACACATGTCAACATATGTACACACACACACACACACACACACACACACACACACACACACACACACTAAATAAACATATATAATATTGAAAACACTTCAATGAAGCCCCCAGCAGCAAAGGCACTGACAGCCTATGTACAAGGCCCTGACAAGGAACTTGGACAGATTACAGTGCCTTTTGTGAGGGCCCTCTTCATAGAAAATGACAAAATGATTTCATTTTCGCTACTTTAGTTTGCCGTGCAGTCTTACTCACTGGCAACCAGGAAGGTAAGAATCTGTGGCTCTTAGATTAAGATTTTTGTTTCTACCCAAATACTGTGAATTAAAATAGGTTTGTCCAAACTACTTTCGATGTGTTGCAAATCTGCGTGTCGTGTTAAAGTGGGCTAGTTGGGATAAGGATGAAAACTTATGAACTATCAGTTGCTCTCATATACTAAACAATTGCCCATCACACACCCTTAACTTTGAAGTTCAATCTGGGAAGAAGCAGGCTTGCTGGGAAAGTGCCACACTCTACTTTGTCCATAAATGTCATGACCCACTGCAGTCCCCTCAGGGCTGTGTGGGAAATCCTCAGAATAATTCACTTCTGCTTGATGCTTTGAGCCCACCTTCTCAGTGCCCTCCGCCATTGCGTTCCCAGGGCATCTCTCACTTTTTAAGGATTCAGCATTAAAAGTGGGTCTCCTGTTGTAGGCTCCACTGTTCATCAATTCCATAGGAACTGGGTGGGCATTTCATATTTTCTTTCCCTTTCAGCCCTGAAAGCAGCATTAGCAGAGAAATTCAAAAGCAAGCAGAAAACTGGCATAGCTAATTTAGGCTAATTAGGATGGCGGAAGCCGATTCGCACTTCAGAGCTTCCCATGCCCTCCCATGTCTCCACCTGATTGCTTTGTCCAGCAGCAAACCCGGGAGGCACTTCCAATTACATCACATCCTCTTCAAACACCAAACCACTCAAGCTAATTTTATCCTATTAAATAGACTGAAGGATCCAGAAGAAAGGGTCTCTCCCTCCCCACAAGCTTCAATTACCAGGGTCTCTGATTATCATCGCTTCAATCCTATATGCACAACTAAATACTTTTTTTTTTTTTTTTTTTTTTTTTTTTTGCTTAGCATTGCCTTCTTGATTTAGATGAAAAGCAAATGTTATGAACATGTCTTTATAGTTCTGGAAATGTGACATAAGGAGAAAAGCTAAAAAGGAAACACCCTACTTATTACCATGGGTAATCAAAGTCAATTTTGAAGTTTCCAAAGATATTAGTATCATAGAAATCAGCACCTCTCTGAATATTAGCATTTACAGAGCTCTCACTCTCTTGCTCTATTGCCTTTCCTTTCCCTCCCCTCTTCTTTGACATCTGCTGGGGACTTGCTACGTTTTCCAGGCAGGTCTTGAACTCAGGAACTGTAGTGATCTATCTGCCTCAATCTCTGGAGTACCAGGGATGACATACCTGCCACTGCCATGTTCTGTTCCTCTCTCTTTTCACAACTGCTGCAAAAGTAGCTAGATTCCAAGGAAACGGGGTTTCAAAGTTCATGATGAGAAGCAGGTGGTGCTGGAAGGAAAGGTCGAGAGGGTCAGTGAGACGGTAACACAGCAATTCATTCCTTCTTCATCTTTGTAGCAAACATTGTCATACATGCCTAGAGAATGACTTTCAAAATTCTAATTTCTAAATTCAGAATAAACTTTCTTCTCAATTTTGACCCATCTGGGTAGTTTTACTAGGAAATGTTTAATGTGTATTTAATTATTACAGCAGCAGGAATAGATTAGTTTTCTAGAATTCTTTCTCTTCTTCTCCTCCTCCTTCTTTTGCTTTGTTTTTGTTTTGCAAGACAAGATCTCATTATGTAGCCCTGGCTCTCATGGAACTCACTCTGTAGACCAGGCTGGCCTCTCCCCACCTCTGACTCTGCTGGGATCAAAGGTGTGCATACCACCACCTGGCTCTAGAATTCTTAATGTGAAGCCATATCTCTAGCCTAAGACTTGGAAGTGAAGTGGGACATTTTATTGCTCTCAATTCATTTTGGGAAATGAGTCATAAAAAGCCATCTTAAAAATCTTTGCTCTAGGCTAGTGGTGGTGGCATATACCTTTGATTACAGCACTGGGGAGGCAAAGGCAGGTGGCTTTCTGTGAGTTCAAGGCCAGCCAGGTCTACACAGTAGGTTCCAGGATACCCAGAGCTATACAGAGAGATGGATCTCCCAAAACAAAACAAAACAACACTGCCTGTTCAAGAAGACATGCCAGGTAAAGACACATGGATTTACATGAAAGGAGGTAAAGAACTGATTTTGAATTTAAATGTATCCACAGTGAAAGTTTAGTTCCTCTTTGGGATCAGAAATAGGTTTGACATGTCTTAGAAAGAACTAAATAAAGAAAGGTATGTCCACCTTCAATACCATCCAGGCACCTGAATGGTCCTTTGCAATGACAGCCACAGCAATTTTTCATTTCTCCTGGCTATGCTCTGTGTGATGGGGAAAATTGTGCAGGTTAAATGTCTAATGTCTCCCTTCCCTTTTTAAACAGTCTTTTTCCTTTAGCAACAATCTACCCAATGACTCTCACACAGTTGTCTCTATTACACACATAGACACACACAGACACACACAACACACACACACACACACACACACACACAACGAGTCTTTTTAATTGTCTTAGGACAATCACATCTCCCACACCCACCCCTGAAGAAACAGCTGTTAAACCAGCATCCATCCAAATTCTGTTTGGGCCAATTTTCTTAATGTTTCAGCAAGGCTTAATCTGTTGGCATAAGTGTTTAGTCCCATTAACAGCTAAAGTGACAGTCCACAGCTCACTGTGCTGACAGTAAACAAGGAATGTGAGGAATGGCTTTGAAACAATGGCTCAGCCTCAAGCCATTTTGTCTTCAGATGCCTGGAGACTTGTCCACACCAGAACTGCCTCTTTCCCTACAGCCCCACTCTTATATAAGGTGGACCTCCTGCCACAGGCTTGTCATTAGCTGACTAAATTTATGTCACTCACATCACTCTGATCTGATTGGCACGTGGACTCAGATGTTCAGTAAAGTCACTTTTCTCAGATTTTGGAGCAGATTCTGATAAAAACTGGAAGGAGGATGCACTTGTCTACAGTGGAGGTTGTTTGGTTTAATCACTTCTGCATATCCCAGGAGATGGGTTCCTCTGTGTAAGAGCTGAACTCCAGCACAGTGTGTTGTGCCTGAGAGCAGAGAACACAAAAATGGAAACAGACCTGTTCAGGTCTAGGCATAGTATCCAGGCAGTAATTCTTTAAACATCCAGCTTCCACTTTGAATCTCTTTAGGATGTCTCTGTCTGTGCAGATGTCCTTTTCTGTCATTTCCTCAACTAGAACTTCATTTTGTCAGACCACAAGTATATGTAGCCTATACTATGGCTGTTGCTTCCCACCTTTTTGCCTCTGCTGAGCCCTTCACTCTTTCCCATCATGTATGTGCCCACTGAGAACAGTGTTCATTGTCTTGGGATCTTCATATGACTGCAGGATTAAAGAGATTACCCTCAGGGAAGCCAAACTCCTCCTTGGGAACATTTTCTCTGGGTGACAATTTTCATGTGCACACAGGTCTCCTACCTGACCAACATTAATCAGTCATTCATTCCCTGAGCCCCACCCCCACTTCCCTTTGAAATCGCACACATGATAGACTCTCTCATGCATGTAGGTAGAAGTTTCTTTCCCAGCTGCCAATCCCAAGTAACCACACAGAGGCTTATGTTAATTACAAATGCTTGGCTGCTAGCTCAAGATTATTACCAACTAGCTCTTATAACTTAAATTAACCCATTTATCTTAGTCTATGTTCTGCACATGGCTAGTGGCTTTACCTGTCCCATCCCCCCCCCCCACATGTTGTGATCCCTCTGTGTCTCCTGGCCACTCCACTCACTCTGCCCTTCTTCCTCCCAGTATCCTTAGTCTGGTTCTCCTACATAAATTTATCCTATCCAGCTATGGGCCAGTCAGCTTCTTTATTAAACCAGACACAATGGCATGTATTCACACAGTGTAAAGGAATGTTCCACACATTTTCTTTCCAGTGTTGCTGAACAGAAGGGGTTGCATAGAGTGTGATGCTCCACAGCCTAAGGTTGGACCTTTAGACAAAGGGGACCAGGAGAAAGGCTGTAAGTGGAGAAGTTGACATATTTGGAATTTTGAAACTCTATCCCCAGCCTCTATTAAAATGAAAAGGCAGGGAGGGTTAAGACAGTGTTTAGTAAACTCTTGCTGTATGCTAGATCTTGTGGATTGTGTGGACTGGGAGTTGAGGCTTTGTGCATGGCAGGATGACAGGCTATATTTACCTACCTATACCCCAGGAGATAAGTTTCTATCTGTACATGCGCCCTATAGTTTCTAAACATACTTCATCTCAGCCTTTGCAGCTGGTTCTTTGTTACTCTGGAATGCCCTCTTCATCCCATCCATGTACACTGGCATCCCCCTGCCTCATTGGTCTTTGTGGTTGCTACGTACTCTTCAACACGCATGAAATATCTTTGGGTAGCCTTACCCTACCCACCATGTCTCTGATCTCAGGTGACCATGTTCCTTTCCCCTCTGGGTTTCTTTATTGACCTCTTCAAGTCCCATAAATACACTTGCTAGTAATGACTGACTTCTCTCTTGGATCTCTTCATCTTGACTTACCAATTATTATTGAATGAATGGCTACTCTGTGTTGGGCATAAAGTAGTCAAGGTAGGGATAGACAAAGCAAGGTCTATTGGGAAATCAGGTGATGAATTACCATGTGGCTCATCTATTTGCCTTTGTCCTCATTCTGTCACATCATGGAAATGTTTTCAGTGGGTCTCTTCTAAGATCTCATTGTCCTAATGCATAGGTATCTCTAGACCAGGGCCATTTTTAAGACAACAAGTTTTCTGCCTCTCTTTCTTGCCATCCCACCTTACTTTCCCTCTGTTTTTGTTTCCCTCATCCCTCTTTCCCTCCCTTGCCCTTTCCATGTGTGTGTGTATGTGTGTGTGTGTGTGTGTGTGTGTGTGTGTGTGCGTGCGCATGCGCGTGCATGTGAGTGCACAAGCCACATGCCTGTGGATATATGTATGTATCTGGTGAGAATGTTATATTCTAGTACATCTCCATGATACACAGTTTCCAGAGAAAGATTTGGAAGATGTAAAGAACTTTCTTCCATACTTTCTGTCTGAGTATTTTCATTATCCTCTCATTCCTGACTCTATTTATAGGTCCCTTTTTCCATATTCCCTGTGTACCTCGTTAAACAAAGCAAAATAACAACAACAAAAAAAACTGATTTAAACAATTTACATATTGTGCTGTGACTAATTTGTTAAAGATCCTTCCTGTTCAGGCACTGGCTACATGAACATGGGTTCTGTGCAACTCTATCTCCGAACATAGACTGCATCAGACTGAGTGCCCAGTGCATCAGTCAAGCTCATCTGAAAGGATGTGTAGTATGTGCCCAAGGACTTAATAAAGAACCTAACTTTGGGAGCTGGTGAGATGACTCAGCGGCAAAGAACACTTACTGCTTTTGCAAAGGATGGTTCCCAGCACCCACACTGGGCAACTCATAACTGCCTGTGACTCCAACTCCAGGGGCTTTGATGCCCACTTTTGGGTTTTGAAGGCAACTTCCCTCACATACGCATCATGCTTCTACATGTACACACTTACACCTGCTTGTGCAAATACCTAAAATGTGATCAATAATAGTAATAATAATAATGATTTATATACTATTATTATCATTAATTGTTTCAAGAACCTGGGTTCTTGGGCAGGGCAGTAACTGAAGTGATCTGGCACACTGTGGTAATATGTGAGAAATGACACCTAAGTCTCATGGGCTTCCTGAGTACTTGTGCCTTACTCCCTGCCAGGGACATCAGCAAGTTTGGGATCCCAGGGGACCCAGAGGACATTGCTTGCACTGTCTTGCAAAGGGCAGGGCAATTGTTCCCTGTTCTCTCTGACTTCAGGCAAGTGCAAGTGTGGCTATTTCTGTTCCTCAAACACACTTCAGTTTCTTACTCATGCAGCCTGTTCCTACCCATTGGGCTGCCTGGCTTTTGATTCTCTTCACCTCTCTTTAAACTAAACTCTAAGTCATTGTGTTTGTAAAGTCCTGTGTCCTCCTCCACAGATCCATCCACAGGATTCCCTTCCTCCTGGGAGCTAATTGCTCTCACCTGCTAACATCAATCATATCTACCTACTGTTATCACCTCCCTGACAGCTAATGACACTGACTGGCAGTTGTTTTTACCCCCACCCCTGGGGGTACTTTGTCTTGCACAAAGTAGATGCTCAATCAATTCAGGCCTTGGTTTTGATATTTGTTTTTCCAGGGACTCCCTCTGATTTCTTTGAGTGTCCTTGTGTGTTGACTCACACACAAGTCTGTCAGGTTTTGGGACAGTACAGATAGTGTTTGTCCTGTTCACAGCAGTCTCCTAGTATCTAGCATATAAATATTTATCCACAATAAACATTTGCTGGACAAATGAACTTAACAGTTGGCAAACACAGGTTGTAGAGTGAGGGGGACCCTAGGAGAAGGAACCATAATGAAAGCAGAGGAAGGCTGGCCTTTGAAGATGCTGATGTGGTGGCTTTGTGTCTGTATTTCACTTTTTTGAAGCACATAGGTAAACGTAGACTTAGCCATTATTGGGAAAGGACATTTTAGACTCCACCATCAATGCAAAAGGACATCAGTAAGTGTGCAGTGACATCATGGAGTCTGGATAACTGAGGGTCTGGTGGAATGGTACAAACAGATGTGTGATGTGGGGACCTTCTCTTACTCATGGGTAAAATGTACTTCCTTGATGCCTGGTGAACCTTGATTGACACTTGGGGTTTAGGCAGAATGATGTACTATGATGGACTGTGAGAAGTCTCCATCCTGTGATTCTAGACTAAATGTGTCTGTCCTCTGAGCACAACCTATTTGTTATCTATCCAACTACAACTGTTCCTTGGCTGAATTCTCAAGGGCAGCTGGACTGTTAGAGGTGGGGATAAAAGGTCATCTACCTTAAGTTGGCAAGAGAGTCTTTTCAGGACTAAGAACTATTTTACTATCATTAAATGTAAAGGTTATTTAAATTTTGTAGTTAGTCCATTCTATGCATAGTTCTTTGTGGACTAGGATTCCTTTTCCATAGCTTTATTTACAAACCTCCCAACTTCACATGTAAATGGGGGGGAAATGGCTCATTTAAAACTCAAAATGAAAACCTATGGTAAAGTCTTGCCGAGAGCTGTCCTATTAAAGTTATGATTGTACAATTGGATATTATGGAGGCAAATAAATAAAAGTAGGTAGAGACTGGGAACATGGCCACTTCCCCTTCTCCTGGTACTTGTAAATGAATGCTTTCAGTCCTCCCAATCCATCTTCATTAACATTGTGAGCAATTTGTATTGGTCTTACGATGCAGCATCTCTGCATTATGTGAACGAACATGGTGCCCTGGAAACAGGCAATTTAATATGACAAGCATCCCATCTCTCACTTTTTATTTCATAAACAGTAATTTCTGCTAGGAATTATTCCATGATTTGTGCATAATTTCATGCAGTGGTTATTTAAATATAAATAGAGAAATCTGTCATTTAATATCTTGTCTGCCCCTTCTTGGGTTGGCATTTGCAACATTTTAAAATAAGGCCACAAGTGAATGATATAAAAAAAGAAAAAAAAAAAGAAAAGAAAAATCCTCAAGCCACATACTAGATAGGAGATAATTGTGTCTGCTCATTAATTGTTCTTTGAGTGACCTCCAATTAACTTTCTCAATATTTCTAGTTTCTTTAAGAAAGAAACTTAAATGGGGTCTCTTTGTGAAATGTGTTTACAATGTAATGAAAAACCTCTTTGTTTACCTAATTAAGATGGCATTCTCTCAGAAGACAGGACTCCCTCTGTGGGGATTCAATTCCCCCCTTTGCAAATGCTAACTTTTGACACCAAACTAACATGGGAGCGGCTGAGATATGAAGCCAGACACACAAGTATGTTGACCAACACCCACCATTTTATTATTCTGGTGTCTCTCACCAAAAATGCCACAGAGTTGATAAAATTAATGAATTTTACCAGGATTCAAAGAGACAGCATGGGGGGAGGGGGTGGCTACTGTAATTAACTTCTGAACAGGAACTAATTCAGCAGTAGCTCAAAGACAGGAGTTTTGTGGATGTAAGTTCAGAATATTGCTTTCATTTGTATCCCACCACTCTCATCAAGCAAAAATTATGAAGACTGGCTAGGAAACATTATGAAACGGAAGAATAAAACATTGTTCCTTGCCCAAGCTTGGCTGTTTCTTTGTCTGTTCTAATCAAAGGCCTGTGAAGAGTTTTTCAGATCAAACAGACTTCTGTGCATATGACCCTGGGTGAACAAGGGATAGTTTCCCATTTCTAAACAATGCCTTGGTAGCAAGAACACAAAAGAAGAAAGTGAAAACATGGGTGTGTGCATGTGTGTGAGCTTGTATATACGTGTGTGTACACTAGTCTTACTGATGCCAATTCTAAGGACTGCTGACTTTCTGATCTACATGTCTGGCCTACATCTCTTCTCTTTGAACTTCCATCTTCTTCAAAGCAAGAGGTATCTTCACGGGGAACAAATTTCCAATTATGAGCAAGTAAGCTGAAATTCAAGAGATTCCTTTTCTGTCCTTATCCTTTTTTTTTTTTTTTCCTTCTTAATTTACTGTTGTCTTAAACTTGAAGGTGAAGTTTTTCTATTTCTTCCTTGTTTGTGTCAGTGTTACTCATTCACTCTCACTGACAAGTCCTTCAGCAGCTTTCAGACGCGGCGGCAACTTGTGTGCCTCCTAAGGGAGTAGATGGCATCCTCATACACACTACTGTGTCCTTAGCTCCCCAGACTCTCCTGGAATGGTGTGCTGACTTCAAACACTAGGGAGAGCTCAGTGCCTTGTAGGAATTCCTGTTTTGAGTCAGTCCCTCTAATGTCAGCATTATTAGAAGTTATTAGAACCATGTTAGATTCATCATTAGAGGGTAGCAGCATTAGAAAGGTTGAGAATCACTGATATAGACTATATTGAGATTATATTGAGATTAATGAACCAAGTATTTAATTATAAATTATGCCCCCTCCTCTCCGTTTTTCCCAGACAGGGTTTCTTGGCTGTCCTGGAACTCACTCTGTAGATTGGGCTGACCTTGAATTTATAGAGATCTACCTGCCTTTGCTTCCAAAGTGTTGGGATTAAAGACATGCCACCATGGACCCCCGCCCCACCTTTTATTTTTTTTTAAACAGGGTTTCTCTATGTAGTCCTGTTGTGGAGTCCTGGAACTTGCTTTGTAGACCAGGCTGACCTCAAATTCACAGAGCTCCGACTGTCTCTGCCTCCCAAGTGCTGGGATTACAGGTGCTCACCACCACTGCCCAGCCCCCCTTATTTTTTAAAACTCAGACTTGCTATTCAGAAAAAAAATTAAGCTGTTTCAACATTTTTCATGTTCATAAAAACGTAAAAAAGAAAGCTTGCCCTTCACCCTATTCCCAGGCTTTCTCATCACTCTTAGTGTGTTTGATCATCTGTGCTTTGCTGAACTCTTTCTTCTGGTCATGCTCTTCCTCTTTGGCCCCTCCTGACCTCATGCCTCACCAGGGGCCAGAATAATCTTTATACATACTGCTTCACCAGAATCAGCTCACGCTTGGATGCCTTGCCCCAACCTACTGAACCAACTCTCAGCATCGGTACTCTGTGTCAGCTAACCATTACTTTCCTTGAACTCAGGTGTCTGAATCCTAGACTTAAGGGTTTGGACCATTTGGAACCACACTTCTGAGGCAGCCCCCCTGAAGCATGTCCAGGTTTGTGCACCGTATGAGTATAAGCATGCCTGTTCATGACAGGAATCCATGCAGCCTGACCTGAACTGGCAGAAGACCAGAAAACATGCAAAGTTAGACAGCCAGTGATTTGGGGATGGCAAATCACAAGTTTAATTAAAATGTATCCTTAGAAAACTCAGCTCGCCTTCGGTCCTCGCCTTCGGTCCCAGCATTCAGGAGGCAGAGGCAGGAGGATCTCTGTGAGTTTGAGGCCAGCATGTTTTACAGAGTGAGTTCCAGGGCAGACAAAGTAACATAGTGTCTTTAAAAAGAAGAAAAGAAAAGACAATTAGCAAAAGGACAGGAGACCTCAGTGTGTCTTAGATCAGGAGTGAGAATACAAAGGGGTGCCTTTCAAGAATTCATTTCTGTTTCCAAATAAAGGTCAGAGAAAAATACAGGTGTTACAAAGCACAACTACTAAAATAATAATCTTTTTTTTTTTTTTTTGGTAGAAGTATTGCTGTAATACTGAAAGGAAATAATTAAAGAATAATACCCCACTTCTCACTTTTACCATAATTTTACTGAAATTCTTCCTTCTTGCCTTCTTTCTAATTTCATACATGCACTTCTGTGGAGGCACAACCCATGCATGCTAAAGTGAGTTTCCCCTAAATGAAGAAACAGTCAAGTCTTTATAAGTCTACACTCACAGTGTCTCACCAGCCATTTCGTTCTGGGATCCCCAAATTCCAAGCCAGAAGCATTGGGAAAATAAAGAGCCAGGGCTCGACTGACTGACTCCAGGGCAAAGCGCAGCAAATACTTCTCCCTGGTCACCAGGGGTTTGGAAGTTAAAACAACCACTTCCGATGAACTCAGTTTCCACTGCCCTCATTAATAGTAACAGTGAGCCAATGATTAAATTACAGATACAAATCCAGGCCGAGAGTCTTTAACACATGGGAAGGAAAACCGAGCTGGTTTGGGTTCTCTTTTTACCAGGAAACCTGTAGTGGACAGAACTAACACTTTCCACAGCAAGCAGAGAAGAAATAAAGGGCAACCAACAACACCCCAGTAAAAAGGCCCCAGAACACAAACTAATAAAATATGTCATATGCTAAGCAACTCAGCTGTCTTCAGAGTTATCTACACAGAGACAAGTGCTTTAACTTTCAGTGAATAATAATCTTAAAAACACACACTTTTTTTTTTTTTGGAAAAAACACACACTTCTTTTTTTTTTTTGGAAAAAAAAATATTCTCCTTCCTCATACTCTACAGACTTCTTTTAAAGCTTGTGTATTCTGAAACAAAAGTAGACACCCTCTTAGTGAATTGTGAATTAATCTGGAAAAAAAAAATCTGGTTTTATACACATGCTTTTAAATGTTCAGCTGAGAAGTGAGAAAAGAAAAGGGAAGAAGTGACCCCAGATTCCAATTTTCTCACTTAGATGAGATTTAACATCTCCGGATCACAAGGGCAGCTTAGGGCTGCCAGAGAGAATCACTCACTAATAGATGCAAGCGTACACTTTGCTGTCTTTGCTTTCCCAGTCACATTTTTAATTACTCCTTTAGACCACAAAGGCGTCGTGTGAAAACCACACGCTTCCTTTCAGCTGCTCCTCTTCAGAGGGGTCTTCTACATTCATTTTGTTCTGAATCCGATTTTATCCGTCTAAAATTTTGAATATGTCCAACTACAGAGTAGTTCCCTCTCAGGAAACTTGAGACAATGACAGGAATTCATAGTAAGTTTCTCCATTCAACCAGACATTTCTTAAGGGAATTGCAGAGGTGCTGTATAGAAAGAGTTAATGTGTGTATATCTCTCTGAAATTGGCAAATGTATTTTATTTCCTCTAATATTCTGACCAGAGATCTAAGCTTTCTTTCCTCCCTGTCCATAGGCTCAAAAAAAAAAAAAAAAAAAAAAAAAAAAAAAAGACTGCATTTGCTAATTATACATCCTGAAAAGAATTTGGTTCGGTGTAAGATGATCCTACTGATATGCTAAATCCCTTTTTCTGCTTGTGCTGCCTGAAGCTTGTGTCTAACATTTTTTTTTCAACTGTATGACAATAAAAGTTCGGGCAACAAAAGAAATAAATGGGCCACTAAAGAAGGTACAGCCAAGCACATGGCAGCCGCCGCTCCCTCTCCTTCTGGCTGCTCTTTTGTAGAATCGGGTTTGGTACCCTCAAGTCAATAGCCCAGACCCAGCCACCTTAGCCACTCAGAATGACACCCAAGCCCTCTCTCTTTACGTTCATGAATAGTCAGCACCCAGCAGACAAAATAGAACTAATCTTTTCTGACAGAATTGTTCAATTTTGAGGAAAATCTTTTGAGTCTTCCACACACTTGCAGAATATGAGACAACAATGGCCGCAATCAAATTTGAAAACAACGGTAGCCAATAGGATGGGGGAAATGTGCCCTTGAATGAAATGGCATACTTATTCAGTCCCAGTGGCCATAAAGTTGGGACAAATATTCATTTCAGTACATGAAAGAGATAAACAAATGGAGTGGGCATCCTCCAGCCTGAGCCCGGCTTCTGTGATAATTCCTTCTGGTATGATGCTATTATACACATGTCCTTCTTTCTTTCCTTTCTTTTCCTTCCTTTCTTCCTTCCTTCCTTCCTTCCTTCCTTCCTTCCTTCCTTTCTTCCCCCCCTCTCTCCCTCTTTTTCATAGAGGAAACATAAATACTTTTCTCTCAGAAATGATTTTGTTTGGGCAGAGGCAAGAGTCTCAGTATAAATGCGCCCCCCCCCTTGAATCCAGCAACCTTTTGTCATCATTTGAAAGCCATTTTGTCATTTAAAAACCCTGTAGCATATCAGTGACTTACAAGTCTAATGTGTGCTAAAGATGAATCTTTGCTCATACTCTCCTCTACCTCCCCCTGTTTCATACAAGGCATCTTTATACCTTTGGAGACAATACAAGCAAGAAGAAAAATCTCCCCCAGTTCATGGCAAAAACAGAAGTTAGCAACATGGTCTATGCAGCTGCAACACTGCATTTAAAATTCCTTTTTCTCATCGGAAGAGGGCTAATCCTGCCCCCGTAATTCCCTACAGCCAAAATGTGCCCCCTCCCCTCGTGACAGTGCAATGCAAAGACACTACCACGCTTATCTTGCCTAACCAGATGGCCGACTTGGATCAATGCACACACGCCACGATCAATGGGAGAGATAAGAATTAGGAAAACAGTGGTACATGCTCCCAGAAAGCTTGTACACTGCATAATTATTTTATGATTCTACACATGGCTACATGTGATACTGAAGTAGAGAAGGAAAGGATAATTAGAGTGCCAGGAAGAATTTTGTAGTAGACTACACTTTGTCAGTCAGCACTTGCCACTCTAGCAAACTCGCTGCCCTTATCTGAAAGTGATTTTAGAAAAAACATGAGCAAAAATGTCAGGGAAGGTATTTCCATTTTTTTGCCAGGTCCTGTCAAGTCCCAAAGTTGAGTTCAGAACCCAAGGAGGCTAGCTGGGATTTGGCTATATCTCTCGTCATTAGCCACTGCTAGCTGCCCAGACAAGGGAACCCAGCAGTTAATATTTGAATGTGATGCAGACTGTAGCCAGAAAGAACTGGGTCCCCCAAAGATGCAGTCAAGTCCATTCAGGAAATTAGTGCAGTAGGAAGTGCTGCCTTTGATTTCTATTTCCTGATTGGCTGACTGAAGCAGCATTTTCCAGCAGGTTGGTAACACTTCGGATGATGATGAAGGAGAAGGAGAAGAAACAGCAGCAGCCATTGTCCACTCCTTCCATAGAGCGATTTCTCTGTCTGCATTTGGATTACAGGAGAAGTATGTGAGGGTTTGAAGCTGGCATTTGGCTGCCTTATCAGAATTCAGACCCAGATCAGAAACCAGAACAATGAACAGTGCCAATCTTCCACCATGGCAATGTGCTCATCAGAGAAACAAGTGTTCTTTTAGTTTCCTCCATGTAAACTACTTCATACATGATTCTATTATTATTTACAGATGCCAACATCTTATTTACCCTGTGTGACTCCCAAATTTATACTTTTATCACCTGGTATTAAATGCTAACAAAAATGTAATGCTGTCTTCTTTCAGATTTGAGACTGAGTTTGCATGTCAATTAGAAGATTCAATGAACCTTTGCACTTTTTTGTAAAGAGAGATAGGAGCTGGGAACTGGGGTCAGCCTTAGAACCCATGCAGCCTGTCATCCAAAGTAGACAACTGCATTCAAAATAAGATGGATGTTCAATGTTCAAATATTAAAATGGCCACAAGCTAATATCTAAGGATCAATAAAGTAAGTATAACCTGGTAAACTCTCCGAGGGATTAAAAAAGAGAGACTGACAGCTGTGAAATGCCCCTCTTCTTCTAAGATATTTTTGTTGGGATAAATAGGTCTGGGTTGCTCTGTGCTTCAGTCATCCTCTGTGATATAATCTGTGGCATTATCTTGTTTTCCCCATCCTATAACATATCTCTCCTCAAACTTCGCTCACAATGGATGGCTGTATGCAGCTAACACTTAACTTCGATGCACACTATCAGACACACAGGCAGATCCTGGATCACATATGTGAGGTGTATTTCCATATTTATTTTTAGTTCAAAAATCTTTCAAAGGCAGAGCTATCATTTAACTTTTTAAAGCTTATTTCTCTTTTTCTCTGAGATAAGTGTAAACATGCCCTTTCCAGCAGTAGTCAGATTCATCTTGGATTCCTTTGGCTGTGAAAACTGATTCTGCGTAGATCATGCTTGACACAGAGTAACTGAGCTCTCAGAAGTAAGCCAGAAGCCTCCTGCTCTCAGGAAGGGAGACATCTAGTGTGGGAAATTGAGGGTTTGAGTAAGAGCCTGTGAGGTTCAGGACAGGGCTGAGATAGGCCCACATCCTGGCTGCAGACAAGGTGAGGGGCCTGCACCTGAGACCCACCAAAAATCCAGAAAAAACCATGTGCTCTCTACCCAATAGTACCCATGGCTCCTAACAGAAGCAAACCTCATCAGGTTGGAGCCCAAAGTGTCAGTGATCAAGACAAATGATATCTAGATCATAGTCAAAGCTCAACAGTCACCCAAGATCTTTAAGGGAGAGCCAAAGAACAAAAGGAAAAACTTTCTCAAATCTGTTTGAACCAAACTACCTGCATTTATCAGGACTAGAACAAAAAATAATGTGGCTAGTACATTTTTGAAAGTCAAATGTGCACTGCTAAGATTAGTAAGAGAGTTAGCATAGTATACAGGAAGCCCTTTGATTCCCAGTGCCACACTAACCAGAAGTGGTGGTATATGCCTGTAATCCCAGCATTCATTAAGAAGGAGGCAAAGTCATCTTTAGCTATGCAGTGAGTTCATGACCAGCCTGGGATACATGAGAACCAGTCTTCAAGGAAAAAAAAAAAAAAAAAAGCATTGTGCTATAAAATAATCCTTTTGCCTTCTGTGCACTGTGAAGGTGTGTTGCACTCATTGTTTTAATAAAGAACTAGTTGGCTAATAGCTAGGCAGGAAGAAGTCAGGCAGGAAAGCCAGACTGAGGGAATGCTGGGAAGAAGAAGGGTGGAGTTGCCAGTCAGATGCAGAGGACGCAGGGTGTGTAGAAGATGATGCAAGAAGCCATGAGCCATGGGGCAGCACACAAATTAATAAGTGGGGATTAATTTAAGTTGTAAGAGCTAGTTAGTAACAGGCCTAAGCTATCAGCAGAGCATTTATAATTAATAATAAGTCTCTGTATGGTTATCTGGGAGCTGACTGGCAGGACAGAAATTTCCTGCCAACAGCATTTCATTAAAATATACAAACAATAAAAGATCATTAAAGGACAAAACAACATAGCATGGTGGTGCATAGTCTATGACCCAACACTCGGGAGGGAGAGACAGGAGGAACGGAAGTTCAAAGTCATCCTTGATGGTATAAGTGAGTTCATGTAGTGTTTCCTTTCTGAAATCTTGTCTCAAAAAAGAGTTAAGGTGTTGGAGAGGTGGTTAAAAGCACTGTCTGCTCTCCCAGAGGACCCAGGTTCAATTCCCAGTACCCACAGGGCTGCTCACAACCACCTGTAACTCCAGTTCTAGGGGATCTGATGCCCGTTTCTGGCCTCCAAGGATACCAGGAAGGAAAGTGGTGCACAGACATACATTCAGACAAAATACCCACACATATAAGTAAACAAAATTAAAAATAAAAGAAGACAGAGCTGAAAAAGAACAAAATAATATTTTTATTTTTTTTCATCAAATTTGTTGGAAAACAACTTACATCCAATATGCTGCACCCATCTTGAATGCTCAATTCAATGAGTTCTAACAATATTCCTAGAATGTTCCCTTGTGTTCTGTGGCAGATAATCCCTCCCTCTTGGTGTTACTGCAATACACTTTGCTTTTTCTGGAATTTTATACTTTTAGAATTTTCTAAAAATGGAGTCATATCTTCTACATATTTTCGGGACCTGGCTCCCTTGATGTAGTATAATGATTTTGAGGTTGCATCACTTCATTAAACATCAGTAGCTCATTTCTGTTTACGACTAAGTAAGATTCTGCTGTTCGGCTCTCTCAGCTATTGTTTACCCATTCCTTACTTAACAGGGATTTGGTTTGTTTCCAGTTTGGCATGTTTGTGAAGAAAGATGTAGAGCAGCCACATAGAAGTCTTTATGTGGGAGCATGTCTTCATTAATTCTGGGTGTCTGATGGTGGAATGACAGAGCATATGTAGATATTTTCTTAACTTTTGAGAAACAACCAGACATTTTCCAAGGCGACTTACCATTTCCTATTCTCACCACAAATATAGGAGCTTGTTGCCCTATGTCCTCTGTAACATTCAATGTCGTCATTAATGTTAGCCATTTTAATGAGCATGCCATAAAATATCATTATGCTTTTACTTTGCATTTCCTTACAATGAATATGTTTATTAACTATTGTTATTTTTTTGTTCTATACATTATGTGTTCAAATCTCTTATCCATTAACATTTTTTACTGTTTCAATCATTTGTAAGCATTTAAAAAATCCTAGCAGGGCATTGGTGGTGCATGCAGAGGCAGGTGGATCTCTGTGAGTTTGAGGCCAGCCTGGTCTACAAGAGCTAGTTCCAGGACAACCTCCAAAGCCACAGAGAAACCATGTCTCGAAAAACCAAAATAAATAAATAAATCTTGTATACAAATAATTTGCTGTATATACTAGCTCCATTATGTTTATTTAATGGTATATTTTGAAAAACAAAACTTCAAAACGTAACAAGTTCTGTTTTATAGCTTGTATTCTTTTTGTAGCTTATGAAAGACATTTATTTTATGCTTACAAAGATTATTTTCTCTTCAATTATGTGTAAAGAGTTTCATGCTTTTTAACCATGTACATTTGGCTTAATTTTATTGTACGATGCAAGATAAACATCTCTTTGAATAGAAAAAAATCAACACTTCTAACAACCTTTGTTGAGAAAAACCTCCCTTTACCAATTGGATTTTCCTACACATTTGAAACATCAGCTTCCCTTCCACACATGACCCCATTCCTGATTCTCTGTCCTATTCTATTGATCTGTATACGGTCTGCCTTTCTTTAATAACACTTTGTTAAGAGAGTGGTAGTGACAGCTTCCAAATTTTTTCTTCTTTAAGTATTATTTTTTGTTTGTTAGTTTTGAAACAAGGCCTCTCTACATAGGCATTCATGGCTGTCCTGGAACACACTATGTAGACCAGGCTGGCCTTGAATTCACAAAGATCCTCCTGCCTTTGCCTTGTGAGTACAGGAATTAAAGGTGTCTGTCACCATGGCAGGATAATAGGTTGTTTTTATAGCTACTTTAATTTTACTTGAATTTTTAAAAACTTATGTGTGTTTGTGTATATGGACAGCGCGTGTGAAAGGTACCAGAGGAGGTCAGAAGAGGGCATCCAAACCCTGAGCTGGAATCTAGGCATTCTTGAGTTGCCTCATGGGAGTGTGAGAAATGAACTTGGATATTCAGCAAGTGCTCTTCACCACTGATCTGTCCTTCCTGCCTCTTGACCATTTTTTATGAACTTTAAGACCACCTTGCCAGTTTCCCTAAAATTTACTGGGACTTAGACCTGAACTGCTTTGAGCCTATGAATTAACTTGAGGGAAATTTACACTCTATTATTTAGTTTACCTCTTCATTTTTTGTGACTTTAAAGTTTCTTGTTCTGCAATTCTTAATATAAAAGTCTATACACAGCTGGGCAGGGATGGCTCATGCCTTTAATTCCAGCACTTGGGAGGCAGAGGCAGGTTGATCTCTGTCTCAGGAGAAATTAAGTCTATACAACTTTTGATGACTTTATTCGTAAGTACTTACATTTTGGACTCTATTTTAAAGAGTATTGACTTTTTAAATGTTGTTTTACAGTTGCTTGTGGCCAGCATATATAGACATGAATTGATTTTGTTGTATCTAATGATCTATTAAATGTGGTTTTACATGTTTCAGAGCCCTTAGAATTTCTCCAGCAAATAAGGAATTTGATTTTTCCAATCTGACGTTTCTGACTTTTATTTGTCTTACCTCCCTGTGGTGACTCAAATCAGTGCAGTGATGGGAAAGAGAAGTGGCAGGAACAAGCAAGTGCACCGCGCTCAGTTTCCGGGCAAGCAAGCAAGCGCTCGTCTTTAAGAATACCTGCATGTGCTTGTAGGTGAACTCTGCATAATGAAGGCACTTTCTTCTAGTTACTGAATCGTCAAAAAGTTGTGGTGTTTCAGAAAAGTGACTGAAAAGGGGGTTTTAAAAACAAAATTGTTAAAATTTCATGTCCCATGTGGGGGAATGGGTACAGCACTGGTCGGGGTCTATTGAGTTATCCCTACTTGGGGTCCTGGGTATCGGTGCCTGCATCTGGATTCTGTAACCAGTACAATAGACGGACAAGTGTCACCTGACAGACACTCATGGCCTTGGCAGTGTAACCTGAATCAGCCTAAGTATGGCTGCAGATGCTGGAGAAGTGATAACCAATGATGGGTGACTCCTAGCAGGATCAACGCTGCCTAAAACAGGGAATGATGAGAGCATTTCCCCATGACGGGTGAGGTATTTGTTATCCAGGAGACCTAAGACAGGGATCACTTCATTTAAAAATTAAAAAGGGAGGAACTGTTGGGAAATTTAAGTGCTTGTTCCTTATAGCTCTCTTCCTCTCCACCCAGTTGTAGAACTCCGGTGCTCTCAAGGTTGATCAAACAAGGTTGTTCTCATAACTTTCCAGTGTGCAGTGCCTGTGCCTTGACCCCAGGTGTAGGTGGTGCATGATTTCCTCCTATGCTCAGCCCATCCCCTGGCTTGGGTATATAAGCCCTTTACTCTCTGTAATAAACAGTGCTGATGGCAGCAGCTTCTTCTTCTCATGGTGGTCTGTTAAGTGTTTCAATCCTGACACCCTCTGCCAAGCTTGGTACTCTGGCTGCGCGGGTGCGGCAACATGTTATAGGATTCTACTCATTTTAAAAAAGGATTTATTTATTTCTCTGTGTGTGTGCCTATGAGTTTATACACAATCTGTATGCAATGCAGGTACCAGAAGAGGCAGGACGATGACATTGGATTCCCCTGGAACTAGGGCTACAGGCAGTCGTTAGCCACCCAGTGTGGGTGCTGGAAACTGAACCTGGGTCCTCTGCAATGTTCGTGTTGACAGAAGCCGTCCTCCTAGTGCCACAGTGCCTGCCTATCACTCTTAGTTTCTCCCTACACTTTCTTTTTCTTCATTGTGCTCATCACTTCCAGCACACTATGTCTTTACTTCATAGGACATTTTTTTTCGTGCTGTGTTTTTCTCCCCTCCAACTCCTGATGTCCTTGGGAAAAAACCCAGGCAGGACTTTATACATGATAAACAAGTTCTCCCATACTCACCCTTTTCTTGACTGGTGGCCACTCTTTACCATGGATTCTGATTGATTTCTTCAAATATGTAAGATATTGACAAAGACTTTTAGAAAGACACCCAGGGTTGTATTTTTGATGTCAAAAAGAAAGAGTGTGAACTCCAGAGACAGGCTGCTGAGGAGAACTAAAAAATTCTCTAATATTTGCTGCGCAATGATTTTTTTAAAAAAATCTGTAAAATAGGATAGAAACATCACTCACCGTTATGTGTTATATAAGAACCAGGTAATAGCTTTGTATAGTGACTCATGCCAGTAATCTCAGCACTTGGAAAGCTGAGGCAGGAGATTGAGGTCAGCCTGGACTGCATAGGGAATTTTAGGTTAGACTTGGTTATGAAGAGAGACCTTGTCTCAAAGACATTTAAAAGTATTGATGTCTGAGAAATATTAAGAAATGTTTGTTTACAAAGGGAGTGTTATACATAGCATTTAGTTGTCATGCATCCTGTCTGGATCCTCAGAAAGAGATATGGACTGGTTACCTTCCAAACTAGATATGCCTTTGTCATATGACATCCAGTCCTACCCATTTGCACTGAAGCACTAGCTAAGATGGAGATTTGCTTTATCTAATATGATGCTCCTTTAGAACTGCCTCTGAGTGGACTTAGTGAAGAGCTATTTCAGTCCAGATGGCCCAGAGCAATAAAATTTGAATTCTTGTCCAAGTCAGCTCACAGAAAACATTTGAATAACAACTGTGGGGGACTTTCTACATAGGACCACAGTGAACCTAGCTGTCAGCTGTCTCTCTCAAATGGCATTCTCCTTCCAAGAGAACCACAGTAGACTTGTAGGGACACAACTGGGACCTGCTCCAACCTACTTTCAGTTCTCACCTCCTTCATTCCTCAGTCCTATCAAAGGCTGTCCTTTTACCACTCACGTAAAGGTGAGCTCTTGGTGTTCTTCGGGGAACTTCCTGAGTCCTCTTGAGAGCACAGGGCTTTCCCAGCATCCTTTGTGACTTGTTCCATGTCCATCTGCAGGATAAAACATTAGCATCTGTCTTAGTTAGGTTTCTCTTGCTGTGACAAACACTATGAACAAAACCAGCTCAGACAGGAACTGGTTATTTCAGCCTACATGTCCCAGGTCACGGTCCATCATGGAGGGAAGTTAGAGCAGGAACTCAAGGCAGGAACGTAGAGGCAGAAACTGAAGCAGAAGCCACGAGCAAAGCTATCTATTGGCTTGCTATCCATAGCTTCCTCAGACTGCTTTCTTATACAACTCAGAACCACAAGCCCAAGGATGGCTCCACAACAGTGGGCTGGGCCCTCCAACATCAGTCATTAACCAAGACAATGCCCTACAGACTTGCCTATAAGCAATCTAATGGATTGCCCTTCCCAGGTAAGTCTAACTTGTGTCAAGCTGAAACAAAACAAAACAAAACAAAACAAAACAAAACAAAAAACAAACAGCAACAACAACAACACACACACAAACCCAAGATAATCATCCTAGAACAACAACAAAAATTAACCTGTTTGTTTTATGCTTCCAGTTTTTTTTGTTTTTTTGGGTTTTTTTTGTTTGTTTGTTTTTATTTACATGCACTATACAAATTCTAGACTTTCCTTAGTTCATCAACTTCCTTACTGCTGAGCAGAACATGCTCTTCCTCAGTGGAAGAAGGGATCAATAAGTCCATTTGGAGGAAAGCTAGTAAGAGAATATGTACTTCTGCAAAAACAAAACAATGCTTTCCCAGTTTCCATAGTCCTCTTCATCCTATCCCCTTGGGTACAACCTAGGACTGGAGATCAAAGGTACAGCCAGCAAAAGAATCTTCCCTCTGCCTCTGTTTTGTTTTGTTTGTTTGCTAATGGTGGTGTGTGTTATATTAGAGAAAAAAGCCCAACCAGGATTAATTAAAAACTTAAAAACCACTGTTATCACCTGTGCAAGACCTGCTGCCAGTGTGCTGTGTGGAGAGGAAGTGAATGCTGTCCTTTGAGATGGAGAACATCAGACAGGTGTTTGCTCTCACCATTTTTAAACAGGTTTATCTGTCGTCTATCTATCTATCTATCTATCTATCTATCTATCTATCTATTATTTATTGGTTTTTCAAGATGGGATTTCTCTTTAGCTTTGGAGGCTGTCCTGGAACTCTCTCTGTAGACCAGAATGGCCTCAAACTCACAGAGATCCACCTGCCTCTGCCTCCTGAGTGCTGGCATCAAAGATGTGCACCACTACCATCTGGCCAACAGATTTGTTTTAAAATTATGTGTCTGTATGTTTCTTTGTGGATATGTGCATGTGGGTGTTAGCAACTGCAGAGTACTTTAGAGCTAGAGTTATAGACCATTGTGTGTAGATGGAAGTTTCTGTTCTGCCTGGTCCTGCAGCCATTTAGTCCCAAGTAAACACACAGAGGCTTATACTAATTATAAACTGTTTGGCCAATGGCTCAGGTTTTTTATTGGATAGCTCTCTCTTAAGTACTAACCCATTTCTATTAATCTAAGTATTTTTACATGGTCTTGGCTTACTGGAAAATGCCTGGAGTCCTGTCTTCCTGGTAGCTATATAGTGTCTCCCTCACAACTCTCTGCCCTGCCTTCCCAGCATTCTCCTAGTATGGTTGCTGATAGGAGAGGTCATTCTGTAAATATGTTTCTCTTATTGTTTAATGAATAAAGCACTGTTGGTAGGACTAGGATACAAGGAGGTTTCGGGAGAAGGGGGAGGAGATTCAAAATGTAGGACCGAGAGAGCAGAATGCTGAGCCCTTTCTCCAGTAAGATGAGACCACATGGATTAACAGAAATGGGTTAATATTTAAGACAGAGCTAGCCAATAAGAAACTAGTAACTGGTCAACAGCTTTATATCTAATACAGCACCTCTGTGTGTTATTTGGGGCTGGCACAGCTCTGGGACCAGGCTGGCAGGAAAAAATGCTCATAACAAGTAGCCTTACCTATACTTCCTACCTGGCTACTGGCCAATCAGTGTTTATTCATCAACCAATAAGATAAACAAATTTACAGCATACAGGACATTCCCCCATCAATTGTGAGTCAACTAACCAAGGTACTGGGAAGCAAACACAGGTCCCCAACAGGATCACTAACTGCTCTCTAAATTGCTGAACCATGCATCGGTCTAGTGCCTCATTACTTCTATCTAATAATTCTAATATCATAGCCATGAAAGTGTGAGGACCCGAGTCCATCACTCTAGAGTCCATGTAAGGTCTAAGGGTGGTGGTGCATATCTGGAGAGGAAGGCAGGAGAATTCTGGGGGCTTGATGGCCAGCCAGACTAGCTAAATCTGTTTACCCCAGGTTCAATGAGTGCTTTTGTTCCACAAAATAGAGTGAAGGGGTTAGAGAGATGGCCCCATGATTAAGAGTGTTTACTGCTATTGCAGAGGACCTAGCTTTTGTTCTCAGCACCCACATAGCTACTCACAATAGCTTAGAACTCCAGTTTCAGGATGTGTGACACTTTCTTCTGTTCTCCATAGGCCCCTGCACACATCTAGTGTATATAAATTCATGTAGGCACATATATATACACACACGAATAACAAATAAATAAACTAACTAAAAAGGCTTAGTCAAAGGCTCTCACCACCACACTTGACAACTTCAATTCAATTCCTTGAACACACATAGTGGAATGCGAGAGCTGATTTTACAAGTTGTACTTATCTCCACACATGTAGCATAACACATGCTTGTCCACACACATGTTCATACACATACACCTGCAATAAATAAATACATGTAAAAACCATGGTTTCCTTTTAAATGGTGAATTATTAAGAAAGATATCTAACATTGACCTTTGGTCTTCACATACATATGCATACATGTGCACCTCCCTCCCCCACACACATACAAGATGCTTACCTAACTAGTGTGAGCCCCTGGATTCCATCCCTAACAAAAAACCAAACCAAAACAAAATAAACACAGCCCAAAATGACCTCAAACAAGCTCTGCATCTGGGCCAGGTTGGGGCTGGGCCTTTAAGAGTAATAATTGTGAATTTTATGAAGCCTATGTCTTATTTAAAAGAACAGTCATTCTTGTGCTATATTCCCAGATGTACTACTTTGTATATTCCCCAGATGCTGCTGCTTTCTTATGAATAAAGAAATAAAGTATTTTTAAGACGAGGGGGAAACACTTGAAGGCTGTTCTGTAATCCTTTTTATTTTTTTTGTTTTTCCCCTTTTTTGAGCCAGGGTCTCACGTACTTTGAGCTGGCCTGTGTCATACTGTGTAGCAGAGAGAATGGTCTTGAACTTCTAATCTTCTTCCCCCACCTCCCCACTGTTGGGATTACAGCAAATGCCTCTATCTCTGTCTCCCTCTGTGTCTCTTCCCCTCCAGAATTGCTTGTTGCTCATCCTGGCCTTGTACTCACTTTAGCAGAGGGTGACCTTGAACTCTGATTCTCCTTTCTCCATCTCCCAAGCTCCAAGATTATTGGCCCGTGGCAGCATGCCTGCCTTACTCTTGAGCTCCAAGTGTCCAGGGGTCATTAGAGCTTTGTCAGAAGTGCCTTTGTGTGGACATGTCTTCCTTTACTGTTTAGTCAGCAGAGACTCAGACAGACAGACAGACAGAAAGACAGACACACCAGGAAAGAGAGCAGTCTACTTCTCTGCTTTTCCTAAGATGGGCATGCAGGGAGGAAACTTGCAATGCCGTTAAAACACATTACTGCCTTTACACTTCTCTATGTGTGTGATAGCCTGGACTCTGCAGCTCCAGGAAAGCACACAGGCAGCAGGGGTTGAAAATGGAGGTGGGGGTGGGGAGAGGCAATGCAGCAGAAGACAGTAGCCACTGCTGTCAGGAGCAAGGGCTGCAGAGCCAGGGAGACCTGAGATCTCAGTATTTCCAAAACCCCACCCATAACTCACTTCATACTTGTTACACTACAAAGTCAGCTGGGTTCCAGTCTACAGATGAGGGAATTAAGACCTTAAGAGATTAATTTGGCCATAGACCCCTTGCTTGGATGGGCTCTGTGCTTCTTTAATCTTTGCTATTGGTGCCTTGAAATTTAAGGCATCTTTGAAAGAGACCCCTATAGTGTGTATGTGTGTGTGTGTGTGTGTGTGTATGTGAGTGCACGCACATGCACGCACACATGCATGTGTGTTTGAACTGCGTTGTGCCCTGCAGATAGAAGACTCAGTACTGCCCTGAAGCCTTTCATCCAGTGTTGTACCTCTGAGAACTGTGGGATTAAAGCTGGAGTAAGGGGGTCACTTCTTTCTCTGAGGGCAGCATTAAGAGCATCAGACCTTCAGGGTCTTAGGAATAAGAGTTTGCAGATACAGCCTAGTCTTAGAAAATGAGTTCAACAGTGACAAGTGTGGAGGAGGAATCAGAAGTGCCTGTGTATTCACATGCACCGCTTGCATTCATGTTAGTACATTTTAAAATTTTTAATATTTTAGTTTTTTCAAATGAGGTCTTACTCTGTAACCTAGAGATGTTCCTGGCAGTATCCTGAGTGCTGGGCTTACAGGCATGAGCCCTATACCCCTTCCTCAGTAAGTACTTAATAAAAGCTGGACAACATGAGGGTGGGCAGATGGCTCAGTGGTTAATGCACTTGCTGTGTAAATGTGAGGAACTGAATTCAGATCGCCAGGATCCCTGTAAATGCTGGGTGGGAATGACAGCACTCTTGGCATCCTAGCACAGACAGGGAGGTGGATCCCCAAAGCAAGCTAGCTAGCCGGGCTAGCTGAAAGAGGGAACTGTGGGTTCCACCGAGAGCACACCTCACTGAAAAGGGAGGGAAGTGATGGAGAAAGACTCCTGAGGTGTCAGGTTCCCACCTCTACCCACACTTGCAGGAGTACTCACCCACATACATGTGCTCACACATGCATGCTCACCGAAGGCATATACAAGTGAAAGAGAGAGAGAGAGAGAGAGAGAGAGAGAGAGAGAGAGGAGAAATATGAAGAAAACCTTCTCCATCTCCTCCAGTGCTCAAGGCAATGGCAGCATGGATTTACTGTCAAGCATAAATGCCCAGAGATGGCACACCTGCACAGCACTGTCTTGCTTAGTAGAAGTCTAGAAAAATAACATCAGGAATGTTAGAGAGGAAGTGTTCATAGTGGTACTATGATTAAGGTGCTGGCTCAATTCTGTGTGTCTCTTAGAGGAAGACCTTCCTGCTGGTCCATTTCATGCCCAGAGAAGGATCATCAAACCTTGTTCCAGGGCATCAGAAACACCTCCAGACCTCTCTCCCTGACTTCACCTCAGTGCTTTGGACTTAGCCAAGGTCAGGAAAAAAGGCTGCTGTGACCAGAAGGCCTGCATCCTGTAGCTCATCGTCTAAATAGCAAGAGCACCCCTATATTGAATCGTGTAGGAGGGCTCAGATTGGCTGTGGAAGACAAATTAGTACTTAACCAAACAGTACAGATAGGGGGTGTGCTGGCTACTTTTATCAACTTGGTACAAGTTGAAGTCATCAGAGAGGAGGGAACCTCAATTGAGAAAATGCCTTCATAACATCAGGCTGTAGGCAAGCTGTGGACCATTTTCTTAATTAGTGATCAATGTAGGAGGGTCAAGCCCATTGTGGGTGGGGCCATCTCTGGGCTGGTGGTCCTAGGTTCTAAAGAAAAGCAGGTTGAGCAAGCCAATAAGCAGCACCCATTCACGGTCTCTGCACCAGCTCCTGCCACCAGGTTCCAGCCCTGTTTGAGTTCCTGCTCTGACTTCCTTCAGTGATAGACTATGGATGCAGATGTGTAAGCCAAATAAACCCTTCCTTCAACTTACTTTTGGTTATGGTGTTTCATTGCAGCAGTAAAAACCCTAACTAGGAGGTCAAGTGGTAAGTGGTACACACCTTTAATCCCAGCACTTGGGAGGCAGAAGCAGGCAAACCTCAGTGAGTTCAAGGCCAGAGTGGTCTACAAAGTGAGTTATAGGATAGCTGGGGCTTTGCAGAGAAACCCTGTCTTGAAAAACCAAAACCAAATCAAAACAAAAAAGAAACCCTAACTAGGACAGGGGGAGAGGACGCTTATGATCAGTCAAGCCTGTGTCAAATGCCCACCTATTGAGCAGGCACTGACTAACAAAGCCACTGAAGGGGGTTGTCCATTTGATTATGCTTTATCTAAAGTTAAACTTAGCTTGGAGTTATATATTTTATCTGGTGTGCACAACAAATAAATATAAAAAGAATAAAATAAAAATACAGAAAAACTAGAATTCTATTTCTAATAGAAATAAAATGGAAGTTCAATATGTAATTTAAACTGTAATGGTGACTGTACTTTACAATGTAAAAGGAACAGCTGGAGGAGATTTTAATGGAGTCTTTTCTTAATGTAAATATATAAAATACATTCATTTTAACATGTTGGCAATATTAAACTTATTGAGATACATTACATTATTTTTACGCTTACAAAAAATCTCTATTTAGATGCTAATTTTAAAAAAACTTACAGAAAATATTTAGTGTGTGTGTGTATGCATGTGTGTGTGCATGCATTCATTCGTGGGTGCGTGCATGTGTGTGTGTGTGTGTGTATGTGTGTGTGTATGTGTGTGTGTGTGTGTGTGTGTGTGTGTGTGTGTGTGTGTGTGTGTATGTGTGTGCGTGTAGGTAGACCTGTGCCATAGCATGTGTATGTGGGTCTGAAGTCAATTGTCTGGGAGTGAGTTCCCTCCTTCCACCTTGTTTGAGTCAGGGGCTTTTGTTTTTGCTGCTGCACTGTGTGAGAACTTGTGTGTTTCCCATTTCACACTGGGAGTGTTATGATTGCAGGTGTAGTTCTAGAACTTGAATTCAGGCCATCAGCTGTGTGTTTCTGCCTCCCATCTCATGCTGTAGGAGTGATGTGATCGCAGGTGTAGTTCTGTAACTTAACTGAGATCATTATACTTGCCCAGCAAGCACATATATTCACTGAGCCATTTTTCTAGCTCCTAACCACCAACTTCTATTTGTAAATACTTGATCTATGTTTAAAAACCATAAAATTTACAGGAAGAAAAATATATTCATAGGCACATGCAATTCAAAAATTATTACTTTCTGTTTACTAATTTAGTATCAGTTTTAAAAATTTAAATGTGAGTTATCATGGATAAATAAAAATCTGGGAAAACAAATAGGCTGATGGATGTTTTTTCAGGGAAAAATCACTTACACCAGAAACAGATGACTGCCAGCAGGTTCCCCTCCCAAAGATGCTTCCTCCAGATGCTCTCTGTTCCTGACCAGGAAGCAAGAGAGAGTGGTGGGTCCAGGACTCCTGACCTAGTTCCCCCAGGTCACATCTGCACCTATCTCCACCCCCCAATGGGCGCAGTCAGTACAACAGGTGCATGCTGGGTGGATATCTCACTCCAGTAAGTTAGTAAAATTAAGAACTCTGTTTCTGAGTCATCTCAGCCCCATTTGGCTGCCATGTTTGGCCAATGACTGCCAGGTTAAATATCACAGAAAATGCCACCACTGTATTTATGTCTGCTACTAGAAGAACTGCCTGACAGATCCATGGTACACAAATAAGGAATAGAATATTCAAACAAATTATAGAGTTGAACAAATAGGTTAAGAATGTGGAACACAACAGGACAATTACATCTGATTCTTTAAAAGTACATTTATTTATTAATGATTTCCAGGTGTATAACTGTGTGAGATTGTGTGCACTGTGCAGGAGCCTGTGGAGACTAGAAAACAATGAATGATCCCCTGGACCTGGGATTACAGGCAGTTGTTGGCTGCCATGTGGATGTTGCCAGAACAGTAGGTCCTCTGCAAGAGCAGTAAGTGGTCTCAACCACTGAGCAATTTCTCTAGCCCCCCAATTCATACATTCATAAATTATAGATTAAAAGAAAAATTGAAGAGGGCATCATGAATCAAAAGTAAGATATAGGCACCTCACAATGACTGTTGAGGGAAATATAGGGGAAATATTTAAACTGTTCATGAGATGAGGAAGCACCTATAATATGTTAATCCATGGGGAAAATCCAAAGAAAAATAATAGATACAGTCTTAGTAGGCAATATATAAGATGCAAATTTAAGAGTGTGAAAAATCATGAACAAGACAGAATGGTAAACTAGTAAAAGTTGTTTCAGAAAGTTATAGGCAAAATGATTAACTTGATATTATTATAATTTATTAAGAAAAGTGTAAGTATGCTAATGGAAGTGAGAAAAGAAATGGGGAGAAAATTCATGGAAGAAAATACAAATAAGAGATGAATGATTTCAATATGCATAAGAAACTATTTCCCACATAAAATTAGCAAACATTTAAAAAGTAATACTCAGTGTTACCAAAGAAATTAGGCATGTTAGTACTCATGATACGTTGTGGGTATGAAAACTTTCTCTCTAGAATTCTGAAAATATATATGTAAGAAGTTTAAATGCTTAGCATCTTTTATTTAAAGAACTTTGCGTTTTGGAAGATATTTTAAGAAAACTTAGGAGGTTAAGGATGTAGTTCAGCTGGTAGAGTACTTACCTAACACACAAAGCAGGTACAGCTCTCTGAAATCCCAATACTCAGGAGAAAGGAGAAGTAGAGGTCAAGCCACCCTTGGCTATAATCGGGAGTTCAAGGCCAGCCTGGATTATTTATGTGAGACCCTTTCTGATATATGTGTGTGTGTATATATATATATATATATATATATATATATATATATATATATATATATATGATAGATTTAAATATCGCATTGAAAGTAATAGTTTTAGGGGTGGGGTAGGTTAGCCAAAACAAAGAATATATTTCTTTAAAAAAGTGAAAAATAAAAACTTTATGAAAACACGTTATTTTGTAAGATTTGATTTGTTTGTTTTGTTATCCATCCATCCATCCATATATCTATGTACCAATTTGAGTTCTGGAGATGTTTTCTTTAGAAAAAGACCAAATGACTTTACAATTTTATTTTTTTAAATGACACCCTAATTAGACATAAGGTAGTCCTGAGTACCAAAAGTATTTATACATGGACTACAAAATAAATATACCATAACTGGGAAAAAATAGTTGCCCACTGATTCACCTTGTACTTCCTCTGTTTATCTTCTGCTGTGTGTCTTGATGCCTTTTGTAAATTCTTCTGTTTCTTGATTTCAGAGCTGCTCTTGGTTCTGGTGTTACCCATTGTATTCCTACTGGTTTTTCCTCTGCTAGTCTAACAGAGGCATCTTCAGTGGGTTCATGAAGAACGATAGTCTTTGGTTCTTTCTCCCTTAGCTTATGAACATGTAATCCTGGCTGTCCTCCAAATTTATGTTTAGACCAAGCTGGCCTTAAACTTACAGAGACCTGCCTGCTTCTGTCTCCTGGGTGCTGGGACTAAAAGTGTGAACCATCTTACCCAGACTAGTTTATGGATGCTTTAGACCTGCTGTTTCTCTTGGCACTTTGCAGTTGTGATGGACCTTGTCACATGTCCATTGGTAATGAGGATTTTCTTATGATGTTGGTCCTCCAAATCCTCCCTGAAAAATCGTTGTGAGATTTAAGACAAATGAGGTCTCATCTCCACTGTAACCACACCTTCTATAGTCTGGAGCTTTAAAGCCATATCCTGTAATCCAAAATGGTAAAAGTAAACATGATACTGTTGGTACTAAGGATCTGAATTGAGATCCTTTTAACAAAGTACGGTGTGGCAATTAATCAAAAGCAGGATTAAAGGTCAAATGGGGGCAAGGACTTCTCAAACACTTTCCAGTCACCTTTAGTACAGTCAAGGTATACATATTAATGTTTCAAAATAAGAATTTTTTGCAGGTGGCCCAGAGGTGAAACTGAAAGCCACATATAGAGATCCTGTTTTTCTTAGCTTCAAAATAGATGCATTTATTGCAGATATTTTGTTTTGTTTTGTTGTTTAGTTTCACAAACCTTGTGAATCACAAGTACTTTATCTTTAGGATTCATCTTAGTGTCTGCTTTAGAATGAGATATCAGCCTTCTCAAGTCTTGCACTGCATGTCTTGATCTGTTATTTCTATAAGCCAATTAAAAACAGCAACAACACAAAACCGCTGACTGTAGAGTCCATCCTGTGTGGATGTGCAATGCTTCCCCTTGCAGGTATGAGCTATTGATAAAACTCCCAGTGTCAGGCCTGTGATAACTCCCTATGTGCCATCAGTTAGAGAGGCCCCGAGGTGCCCAGAGTCATCAATAGTTTCAGTGATGAAAGCAGAAGTGTATAATACTACTCTGTCACCAAGTTGTGCTCACTGTTGGGGCAATAGTGGCATTAATGTCATTAGGGACCAACCAATCACTTTCTGATTCAATGTGAGGCCTGCTCTCTAGGAGTGAATTTATGTCTAATATGTAGCCCTGGTCAAAAACCTGTGCTTTTGGGAGTCATGGGCCCTGGGCAGGCTCAGTGTGTGTGTGTGTGTGTGTGTGTGTGTGTGTGTGTGTGTGTGTGTGTGTGTGTGTGTGTGTTGGGGGGAGCCCTACTCCTCTTGTTCTGCTAAATGAATATGTTATCAAATATAAATATCTTATAAATATTTGTTTATACCCACAACTTAGTGCCACCTTCTCCTCCTCCTTCTTGTTAAGTGTCTTTTTAACATAATGTTATTATAGAATGTTAACAAACCAAGTATAACCACATAATATTGTTACTAAGATGAAAATTTATAGGTGATAAGAAAGGAAATACAAAAAACTAGTTGTGGTGGTACACACCTTTAACCCCAGCACTCAGCAGGTAGAGGCAGGCAGATCTCTGTGAGCTCAAGTCCAGCCTGTTCTACAAAGTGAGTTCTAGGAAAGCCAGAGCTATACAAAGAAATCCAGCCTCAAAAAACAAACAAACAAAAAAGGAAAGAATATAGAAGAAACTGAGTACCATAGATAACATAAATCTTGCACAGGCACCTGCCAATTTTCTGGGTGGTCAACATTCAGTTACACAACGATTCACATTGACAGCTTTGAAAACTAAGAAAGAGAAATCTAAAAGATGCCTGTTCAATGCATGCATGCAGATGAGGCAGAACAGCAACAGCACGATCCTAATTCAGCCAATCTTGCTTTAAAGTTTTAGTGATGCTTTCGGCTGAGCCCAGAGAGGCTTCTTCTGTAGACTCAGAACTGGTCAAAGTGCTCAGACCTAACTGGGACAACTGCATCAACTCCTCACAAGGCTCAGAAAACATGGAAGGGGAGGCAGAGAGACTGTAAGACCCGGAGGGTGGGAGGACAGCTATGAAATACTTCTGCATATAACACAGCCCTTGCACCTAGGAACTCCCTGCAGCTATGGTTACCCACAATAAAGGAAAAGGGGAGGATGTGGAGTAGGAAGACAACTTGTTGGTGAGTATCCTAGCAGGGTCCAGGAGAGGAATTCATGGTAGATATGTTGAAGATACTTTGTATATGTATAAGAAAGTGTCCAAGAATAAATAAAACATATTTAAAAATAAACAAAAGTAATGGGTGTTCGTGTGTCAGCCTAAGTTTCTATTGCTGGGATAAACATCACTGTGAAAAGCAACTTAAAGAGGAAAAGGTTTATTTTACCTTTTAACTCTCAGTCACATTCCATCACTGAGGAAAGCCAGGGCAGGAACTAAAGGTGGAATCTGGAGGCAGGAAGTTAAGCAGAGGCCATGGAGAGTGCTGCTTACTGATTTGTTCCTTCTGGCTTGCTCAGTTTATTTTCTTACAGACCCTAGGACAACCTACCTAAGAATAGCATCACGCACAATGGGCTGGGCCCTTCCCACCTCCCACATTAACCACCAATCAAGAAAACACACATTATGTTTAAAATATCTTTATATGTTAGATACCAATTCAAATAATGGATTTCCCTTTCATTGGAGATGAAACTCTTAGCTATGGGCATGTAAGCAAGCTACGCCCTGAACATTTTCAAGGTCTCCTTGTCTTTACGGCACAATGCATGTCTAAATCTTACACAATATTCTTAATGATCTCGTAAGTAGGACACTGTGGTTACTTGCATTGTCCTTAGACATGATTTACTGCAAGCCTTTCCTGTCCACTGGAGCTTGTATCAGAAAGGTAGGGACATGTCTCATCTGGGTCACCACAGAGCCCTGCCCCTTCTGCGTTGCCTGGTATATCCCAGTGCTTAGTTATTATTACCGGAGTAACTGATAAAATTCCTAAATTCCTATTTGTGTTTTAAATATATTGTGTCATCTTTTCTAACCTGTTTCGCACTGCAAAGATTTGATTTTTATTGAGAAATTACCAATAAGCCTCCAGACTCCCTAAAGACTAAACACGAAAATCCTTAAAATAATTATTTTGTTCTTAGGGACTGCATGAACCCAAAGGACATTTATAATGCCTGATAATGCTCTAGGAAGTTAGCCAAGAACTTTACCATCACTGGGAGTTTTGAAACCTTCAGGACTTTTCTCCTGGTGCGTTTAAGAGCATTCGCGTTCACTCCGAGCAAGGAATGCATTGGCTCATGTTGTCCCTCCCCTCCTCCTCTTAAGAAACACTGCAGCTTCTTTTCAGGGTCACGGACGATTCCAGCTGCCTTTGAGGTGTGCAGAAGACAGGCCTCCGTGCTCCCCCCCCCCCCCCCCGCCCCAGTTCACCTGGCTCTAATCAGAGACAATCCGCAGAACACAGTGCAGTTTCCCAGCAGGATAAAAGCTGGTTTCTATAAGGTAATATTTCTCTCTTGAGAAAGAGGGGTCTGTAACTCTGGTACTGTCAAATTTCCAGGTCATCTTTGCTTGCTGGGAGAAAGAATCCTTATGTGAGAGCTTGCTCCCTGGAGAGGGAGGAGGAAACAACTGCCCTCTGAACTGACCCTTGCCTCAGAAAGATGGCTACAAAGAGCTCCAGGGAGGCCCAGAACTGTGGGCTGAGGAGGTGTGGGTGAATTCAGAAGGAAGATCGCTTAAGCGGGATGACTTGCGTGGACCTCTGTGAATCTCTTGCAAGTAGACCAATACCGTCGCTGGCCAGACGTGGATCATTTTCATGTTGAAGTTGCCCTAAGGATTAATAGGGCTGTACATGGACTCCTCAGATGAAAACGGAATCCTTTAATAGTGTTTTCAAGGGTAAAGGAGAGAGATCTGATCGCTCTGCCGAGGAACAGAGAGAAATCACAACCACTCTCCTTGCACATCAACAAAGGTCTTTTATGTTCCACATGTAACAACTACCTCCTGGCTCTAGAGCAATGGTTCTCAACCCTCCTAATGCTGCAACTCTTTAATACAGTTCTTCATATCATGGGGACCTCAGAACACTATTAAAATTATTTCTGATGGTAAACCGTAATTTTGGTACTGTTAGGAATGACAATGTAAATATCTGATATACAGGATATCTGATATGTGATTCCTGTGAAAGAAAGAGTCATATGACTCCCAAAGGGGTCTAGACTCATAGGTTAAAAACCACGGGCATAGAGGGAAGACCCTCACCCCATCAAAACCCTATGCTTGGCCCATTTCTTCTTCACCTGGGAAATGGAGGAGGGCTTGTGTTTCTTGCACACAAACCCCACTTCCTAAAGTACATGTACGCTTATCATAGCATTTCCAACATTACCCTACCTCAGACAACATGCCAAGGAAACATTTTGTGACCTTTGAAGCTCGCCTAGGGACACAGAACAGTCACTGGATGGAGAATTGCATTCTGATGCCCGATCAGGTCAAGCTGTATGCCATTGTTATTTGGTCATATTTACTAAATGTCTTATTTGCTCTATTATCTATTTTTCCACATGTCTGCTGTTTTTGAGTTTTAATTGCTTTTATTTACCAAATGTCTTATTCATTACATTATCTAGTTTTTCAGATGGGTTCTTCTTTGCACCAGAAAGAGAGTCTGGTCTACCAGCATCACTGCAAGGGTTGAGCTCAGAGGTACCACAACAGTGATACCTTACCACCACCGCTTTGAAAGAACACTGTCATCATTTACGTGACAAGAATTAAACTTCTTGGTCTATGGAATAACTTCAGTTATTCAATAATTCTCAGGGTGTATCAGTATCCTTCCAATTATATTCTAAATACAATCAAGTGAAGAAATAAACCCTTGGAACTGTCTGTGATTTAAAGGGCTAGTATCAGTGGTTAGATTAGCAGCAACAACCCACAGACATAAATAAAACATGCCAGTAACCCCACGAGAGGAAGAATTAACAATGGCAGGTATTTCCCAAATTGTATCAACAGTACATGGAAAGAACACATTGGGGGGGGTGTTTATGCTTTGTATTTTGCTTTTTTATTTTCCTATAAATGCTAGACAGGAAAAAAGATGGCTTTTCTAGTCTCTTCTAACAAAGTCTAGGCAGCTTTACTTGTGGCCTAGCAAAGAACTAACAGTAAAATGATCATGCATTGGGCGACAAAACATGCTCAGTAAAGAGCATAGCCATCAGGAGAAGGCCCACATTAGAGGGTAAGCAGAATTATTTTCTGCTCCAAACAATGTTTAGAGGCAAATGTATTCCACTTTTTCTGAAGACTTTTCACTTTTCTGTGTGCAGTCCTTCATTTAGCCAACTGCATTACCTTCTGAATTCTAGTCTTCAGTGTTCATAAGCTGCATCTACTGTCTCAGACAGCTTGGGCTATGTAATCAAAATGTACAGGCCCTGTGGCTTTTAAAACACACATTCATTTCTCACGGTTTTGGAGGTAGGAAGTCAATGGTCAGGATGCTAATCTTAAGGGGCTCTGGAGAGGACTTGTGTGATAGCTTAAATTGTCAAATTGATGTAATCTAGAACAGAGTGTCACTGAACCCAGGTCAGACTTGCCTGTGGGCATGCCTGATGCAAAAGTTGGGGATGCCATCCCCTGGGTTTGGCTCCTGTATAAACAGGAGGTGAGATGAACACCTTCACATATGAATTAATTTATCATGCTTCTCTCTTGGCTATATAATGTCCCTGAGATGAATGACTAAGTTGCTTTTGTCAGGGTATTTATTCACAGCAGCATGAAATGACACTAAGACACTATGTCACTGAGGTGACTTGAAAGAAAATGGCCCCCAAAGGGAGTGGCACTATTAGGAGGTGTGGCCTTGTTGGACCAAGTGTGTCACTATGGGGATGGGTTTTGAGGTCTCTTTTGCCCAAGCTTCACTCAGTGTGACAGTCAATTGACTTCCTACTGTCTTCTGATCAAGATGTAGCCTCCCTGCACACTGCCATGCTCCCTACCATGATGACAATGGACTGAAACTATAAGCTACCAACCTCAAATGTTTACATTGTGAGAATTGCTGTGGTCATGGTGCCTCCTCATAGAAATAAAAACCCTAACTAAGATGGTCATCTTCACCACCACCTGCCTTCCTTGATGTATACACACAGGGTGGGAGAACTCTGGTCCCTTCCTCTTTATAGAAGCAGTTTGTTCTGTCATAAGGAACTCACCGGATTGATCTCATCTAATCCTAATCATCTCCCAAAGACCTACCCCTAAATGCCACCACATTTGGGGCATATGAATTTGTGTATTTGAATAGTCAGCCCATAGCACATATAATTAACTCATATAGATCCTTATAGGATTATTGGTAACCAAATGATTTCTCAACCACAAGGTATGTCTGGGTGTAGGTTTACATCATAGAGACTTTCAGATTTCTCCATCTCATAGCTGCTTAAGACCTGATGGCTCTTGTACCATAGTTATTAAGACATGGCTTCCTCAGACAATTTTACTAGGTGACATTTCTATCAAGTAGATTTCAAGGTTTTTGTTTGTTTGTTTAAGGCTTTGAATTACCCAGGAGGTCCCACACTCTATGCTTTTACATGTTAACATTTACCTCATTTCAAAAAATATTCTCTGCAGCTATGTTCAGTTGTTCCAAGGTAAGTAAGACATAGCTCCTATCCAATGAGCTAACAACTTGAGAAGAAACCTGTAAACAGGGAGCAAAATGTACAACACTGTAAGAGCATGAAAGTCAGTAGGAATAATTGGCCCTAGGAGAACATGAGTACAGAGACTCCTTCCTGTGGATATGTACCTGCAGAGGAGATTCATGCTTGTAATGAGTTAACCTCCACTGTCAACCTGACTGGACTTAGAGTCACCTGGGAGATTGGTAAGGCACACTTCTGGATGTGTCTGAGAGGGTGTTTCTAGAGAGGAGTAATTAAGAAGAAAAGACCATTCCAAGGGCTGGGAAGCCTACAAAAGGGGGAAGAAAAGAAAGCCAGCCAGTCACAATGATGCAATTTTCTGCTCTAATATGCCTTTCCTGACATGATGGATTGATGTCTCTGAATCTATAAAGCAAAATAAATCTTTCCAGGTTTAAGTTGTTTGTTTTGATTTTCTTTTGCCTTGTTTTGGTGCTGGTGTGTGTGGTGTTTTGTGACCTTGAACTTCTGATCATCCTGCCTCCACCTTCACTAGCATTGCAATCAATGATACCTGCCACCATGCCCAGTTTCACTGTGGTTCAGTTGTTTAGTCAGGCTTCCAATTGGTGCCTTTGTGTTAATTGTTGGCTCTGCCTGCCCAAACTATCTCTGTTTCATTCTCTTGTATACTCCAGCCATTGTGTGTCACTTATTTATTTATTTATTGTTTTTTTTTTTTTTATGTATACAGTGTTTTGCCTACACACTAGAAGAGGGCACCAGATCTTATTATAAATGGTTGTGGGTCACCATGTGGTTGCTGGGAATTGAACTCAGGACCTATGGAAGAGCAGCCAATGCTCCCAACCTCTGAGTCATCTCTCCATCCCCCATGTGTCACTTTCTTAATGAAACCTTCTGGCTACCTGACAACTCAGCCTTCACACATTACTAGTAACCTTCCTCATACATGCTATTTTTATTTTCCCTTAAACTTTATCATCAGCCAGTGGACAAAATGATTTCACACACGTGTGTATATATACACTCATGTATGTACCATCCCTCATTTGAATGTGTGCTCTATAAGGAAAACAATCTTTATCAGTTTTATTTTACTATTATATGCCAAGGGTCTAGATACTTATACACATACAGTAGTTATCAGTAAATATTTCCTGAGTGTGGAATGGTTTGGGATCAGGGACACAGGGTACATAGAGGCAAGGAGAATTAACCAAAACAAAAGGCATATGAAAAATCCACATAACAGCCTACTACCTTATAACAACAACAACAACAAAATCAATCAAACAAGTGAACACATAAACAAAAACAAAAAAGAAACTGAAGAAGTTAATTTGCACAGCTAGCTCATGCTGCCCCTAAAAGCAGGGATTATTAAATGACATTTATACTCCCAGGTGAGGGATAACACTGCAGGATCTGGGCAGGGAGGTCTCAGAAGCCCTGAAACAACACAAGGTCTTATTGGTCCTTTAGGTTGTTTACCAGAATAGGAGAATAAGACCTTGTGGCTGAAGACAGCATACAGCTCAGCCACAAGAAAGCTGAGACTAAGCTGGAGATGCTGGAGATGTCTTTCAATGTTCCAGAAGGTGCTATGTAGGCTGCTAGAGGTGAAAAGGCACCAATAGTCTCACCTAGCTGTGTTTACTACAAAATAAACAAGCAAACACCACTCAACTAGAGAACAAGATGTGCCCATCAATGCAGTAGTGGCACAACTGCTGTGGGGTAACCAATTTGCTTCTTACTGGAATTAAGACCTGCTCTGAAAGAGGGAACTCAGGCCTAGCAATGTAAACCCACTTGACAATCCATGTTCAGAGGGAAGTAGCCCAAGTGGGCAACTTACTACTGCTGTGTAACTAAACTGACATAGCACCAAATTGCCTTCTAAATATTTCATGATTACACTTATAGACAAAACTTCTTTCAACCTTAATCAGAGAGGCTTTTCTACAGGCAACACTGGTGAAGTTAGAATTCAAGATGTTGGGAATAAATGACCATTGAGGGCTCAGCCATAAAAAGAGAAACTTACACCACCTCCTCTAATGTTTGAGGAACATTGCAGAAGAGAGGGCAGGATATATACAAGGACCAGAAGACACAGTAGCAAAATGCTACCCTCTAGATTGTGTGTGGTCATTGTCATCATGAACTCACAATGACTGCAGTTACTTGCACTGGATCCACACAAGAGTGGCCCTGTCCACAATAACCAGTCATGGACAAGGGAGAAGGCTCATTGATTCTGGAAGAGAAGAAATCATGGTCTTCAGACAGCTGGGTCCACCAGGTCCCAGTACGTAGCTCCAAATCTGTGGCTACACAGGCCTCACTTAAACTCAGTGGGTCACAGAACATGTTCCTAGGCAGGAACATGACAAACAGATTTGTAGGTAAGGCAGGTAGACAACAATAGTAGGGATATAAAAAAGAGTGGGAGATAAGGATAGTCAGTGTGTGTTACATGCATGTGTGAAATTGTCACAGAAGAAATTTAATTAAAAAAATAAAGATAAATTAGTCTGAGGGCAAATCCAACAAACATAGAAAGAATTGGATACAGGCACTGACAAAATATGGCCGGAATCTGCATCCTTGACAGAACTATTTAGTAACTTCAGTTCCTTATTGGGTTTTATTTTTACATTATATTGGGATATAAAAGTTAGGGGCTGATTCAGAAATCTCATATGAGGAGGACCTTAAAGGGTGAACAGGCTCTGTAGTGATTCATAGGCAAAACACTTAAAAGATTGATCAATTGGGCATAGTGACACATGCCTGCAGTCCCAGCTGCTCAGGACATTGAGGCAGGAGGATCATAAGTTCAAGGACGAATGGGCATCTTACTGAGACCCTGTTTCCAAATGGAAGGTAGAAAGCCCGGGGCCGGAGCTCAGTGTAGAGAATTTGTGTGCTGCATCAGGGAGGCCTCAGGCCCAATCCCCAAGCAAGGGAGGAAAGGACCTTGCCTGCATTGTCTCATCAGCTCTAATGAGGCTTTGAGAGAAGTACTGTACTCAGACTGCTGTTACTCAGGTCATCAGAGATCTTGTGTTCCACTTTACCATGCTTGTTGTTTCATGGAATTCTTTGCAGTATTAGCCCCATTCTCCTCTCTTCTCCTATCTTCTGTTATACCATTTTCTTTTGTATTTCCCACTTTCCTTCTGCAAACTGCTTCATTCATTCATTCATTCATTCATGGTAGAAGAATGAATGTTTTCAGGGTTGTGTCCCTGGGCCCCATGCCCTCTCGTAGAGTTCTCATTTAAGTGACTCCCATCAACATGGATGATGCTTCCTTGTCCTTCAGTACTCCACCTTTAACCATACCTCCTGCCAACTCCATCCTCTCAGAACTCCTGTAGAAGCCTAAGATAAACAGAATCCATTTATTCCAGAATAAATTCTCACTTAACTCATCTCTCCCACGTCTCCTCTTGTCTTTCCCTTCAGTCTCAGCTAGTTCCCATCCATTTTTCTGAGATAAAAGCAGCTGATGCCTACCTTGGTTCCCAACCTTAGCTACCACCCTTGGACTTTTCTTGTCACTAACTGCTCCTGTGACCTCTTCACTCATAGCCCTAGGCTTGTCAGCACTTCCTCCAGGGGTCATTTTGAAAATATGTATGGGGCTATTGTTTGGGGTCATCACAAGTGTGAGGATTACGTAGTTGGAATCCCAGGAAGTGAGATGTCTATAATGTCTATGGCTCCACACAGCCCATCAGCTTTCAGACAGAGCCTTGAGACACTGATGTAGCACTACCAAGTACTGCATATTGTTTGTTGTTTGTTTTGTTTTGTTTTGTTCCTTGAGCTGGAGAGATGGCTTAGCAGCTAAGAGCACTTACTGCCTTTCCAGAGGAACTGAGTTTGGTTCCTAGCACCCACCTCAGTCAGCGCACAATCAACTGTGACCAGCTCCAGAGATCCACTCTCTTTCATGGTCTCTTCCAGAAAGCACCCAAATTCTGTTCATATGCACAAACCCACACAGCGCCACATATATATAACTGAAAATAAAGCAATCTTTAAACATTTCATTTCTTATAACTAGGGTCTTAATTTGATTTTTGAAATTATAAGGATAGTTGAACTATGGTATTTGGAGGTGTGGTATAGGTGGTATGTGTTTCCATGTTATCTGTGGTGTAGTGTAGAATAATTAGTGTGCTCTCTAATTTTATGTCATTGGTGGTGGGCCTTGAGGCTTCAGATGCTCAAGCCAGGCCCAGTGGCTCACTCTTCCCGCTGCCTACTGATCCAGCAGCATGTCTGCATTTTCTCAATTGAGTATTCCTCTTCTCAAATGACTCTAACTTCTGTCAGGTTGACATAAAATTAGGAGGCCACACCTCCTAATAGTGCCACTCCTTATGAGCCTATGGGGACCCCTTTCATCCAAGTCACCACACAGATGAATAACAAATCATGTGTTTAATGTGTGCCTTATGCAATAGTTGAGATACACTAAAACCCGCTCACTCTTTACTTGAAATTTAAATTTTAGAAGGTGTCTTGCCTACCTGCTGATCTGACAAGCCCCAGGTGGTGGTTGTTTTTTTTTTTTTTTTTTTTTTTTTTGTTTTGTTTTTGTTTTTGTTTTTAACTTTTCTTGATACAGTTTTGCCCAAATTTAAAATTAATTGACGTTTGTTTTAAAATTAAGGCTCTATTTCTTAGAAAAAGGCAGAAGTTTAGATTTGGCCTATACTTAGCTTGAGGGAGGGGAGGCTACTCCAGTTAGATGGGTCCATTCTCCACAGGTTACCTACCCCAACTCTTCTTCCAGTCTGTACCCTATTCTGTGGTTCACAAAAGTATTAAATCCTATAGGTAAGAGGAAAGCAAACCCATTACTTACTTATTGTGTCTATTCAAATGGATAGTGAACAGGCTAGAAAAATGATTGTCTCATATGGGAAGGCAATTGCCAACAGGCCTGGGTTCAATTCTCCCCACAAACTCATAAAAATTGTCCCCTTACCTCCGCTAGTGTGCACACTGTGACCACCCTGCCCCCACCCAAAACACACCAAATAAATGTAATAAAAATGTTTTACTAGGGAAATGTGAGACAACTCAATAAGGCCACATAATTCCAAAAGCAGAGAAGAAGGGCCTTCCTGTTTCATTTGCTTATTTTCCCCTGGACCAGTTTAAACCCAAAGAGAGACTTGAGCACAGAAAACTCGGGAGCGCTGATGGAAACGAACCCCATGTTTCTTCTGTTTTCCTTGAGCTACTTTTCCTCCCATGGTGATTAAATTTGGGCGAGGGAGAGAAGAGGAAAGGGACGGAGGAGGCAGGGACACATGCCGGCCAGACACAGGTGAGGCACAGATTTTGGCTTTGTGGGAACCTGGTTCACTTTTTACCAGGGAAATGGTTTCCTTATCTAGAGCTGTAGGGTAAGGTAGAGTCCTGGACCCCCTGAGAGCTGTAAAATAATGTGCTCCTGTGGATGACTGCAGCACTTCTACAGAGACTTGAAAATAAACAAACCTAAGCCCGAAGGAGCGTTGGTGGTGCTTGCCTTTAATCCCAGCACTCGGGAGGCAGAGGCAGGAGGAGTTTGAGGCCAGCCTGATCTATAAAGAGAGTTCCAGGACAGGTTCCAAAGCAATACAGAGAAACCCTGTCTCAAAACCCAGTAAACAAACAAAGAAACAAATAAAACTGAGCCCTGTGTGGTTGACTTCATCTGTGTCTCAGGCTCCTTCCAGAAGAGAAGCAAAGCAGAGGGGATGTCAAGGCCTAAAATGGAGGCAATAGTTTCAGCTCCTCCGCACAAATTTGATGGTGCCAGGTGCTAATGACAGAATTCTTTCTACTTCCTCCCACTTTAAATAGGCTTCCTGTGTAACTGTAGGACTCCTGGTGTGGACTGCCATGGCTGTGAACCCCACTAGGGTTTCTGCTCAAGACTCCGTGCCCCCAAACTATCATCCACACCCCTCCACTCTGTTACTTTGTAGTCCTGGTTGGCCAGGAGCTTGTTATGGAGACAAGGCTGTCCTCAAACTCCTGTCTCTGCTTCCTGAGCACTGGAATTTAAGGTGTGTGCCATATATGTACCCCACCCCCAGGTCTTTTTGAGGTATTACACCTGTTCTCAACCTGCCCTGACCCACAGGTCTCTGAGGAAGGCAGAGAGGCTGTTACTTCTGGCCTGCTCCTGGGAATTCTGCAAGGTGGAAAGAAGCTGTGGGCTGTGTCTCATAATGAAGGGCACAATGGACCCATGTGCTCACCCTTTCATGTCATTAAAGTGCATGAGAACTATGTGAAGTAATGAGTCTTCCTAAGTGTTCAAGGCACCAGAGGTCTCAAGGAGAAACACAGGAGCTGCGGAAGTATGGAAGCCCCTGCAGCTTGTGTCTCGCAACTTCTCTGCTAACTCAGCATGGCCAGGTTTCATTTAGTTTGAAAAGCACCAGCTAATTCAGATGCAACATTTCATGAGAAGGAAAGCAAGGCCAGAAAGAGTACCTAGGTGGAATGAGGCCAATCAGCAGCAGGACTGGGATCAGAACCTGGGTCTTGCTAACTGCTGAAAGCTTAGTTTCAGGAGCCCCTCAGGTTCTACTGGGGAAATGGTTGTGCTGGGAGATGCTCACTGGTTCAGGCCACAGCAGGACTAGGTTGTCAGATGGCGCCATTGCCAATCAGCTGGGGCCTCCCCTAACTGGTTCCAGCCCACCAGCTGGGTCAGGAATGCAACTTTGACCCATGATCCGAGTCCAGGGATGCCTGGAAAGCTCAGAGCTCTTGGGTCTGCTGGTGAGGCAGGTGCCCCAGTGCCCTTGGTATTTTTCCTGCACTGTGTAGCTCACCACATGACCAGGGCAGAGTTCACCTGGGAAAATTCCATTTCTGAGCTTTACTTTATTAATGGAACTGAAAGGAATGTTGCATTTTCTACAGAGGGCCGGGAGGATCTGTGTACTGTGATGAAATAATGAACTGGAATCATCATTGTGCCTGTCTGTGCTAGACAGGGGCTTTGCAATACCCTTCTAGAGTCACAGTTATAATGTAATCTGTTATGTGTGACTCAAACCCCCACCAAGCTTAGGCTTATCTCTACACTCTGAGAGTTAAAATGACTGGCCCAATGTCACATTAGTATATATTCCCCTCCAGCCCTGACTGCAACAGAGTGCCCTAGTCACTCAGAAGCTACTACTCCCTGGGTGGCATTTGGCTGCTGGAACTTGTCACCATACAGATTCTTCTCTTTCTTGCCAATTATTTCATGTGGACTACATAGACTGACTGAGAGAAACAGTAGAAGGTTCCACACTCTAGATTAGGTCTCCTCCCTTTGCTTAAATTGCTTGGACATCAGGTGGGATGGAGTGCCCACGAAAAGTTTCTGGTTGCTATGGAAATGATGGTCCTGCTTTATGTGTAGACTAGCCTGGACTAAATCTTTTTGATCTAATTACAGAAATAGAGATCAAGTCTTTCTGATTCCCCTCTTCCCTTCTTTTCCTCCCTCCTTCCCTCCTTTCTCTCCCCCTTCACATACTCTTGTATACCCACAGATGTGTATATAAAACAATTTGTGGGCACCATTGGTATGATCACCAAATATTTTCAGCATATACCTTCATGGCCTTTTGTAGTTAAATGGGCCTGTATGTGTCATTTTGTCCAATGAGTTTGCCCAGAAATCCTACAAATCACTTCTGAGCTGAGCTTTCACTTGCCATCACGAAACCCTTAGATTTCTTGCCCCCTCTGTATGTGACCTGCAGAGTCCAAGAAGGTAACTGCTCTACCACCAGGCTTCCTGAGTGACCACCTCAAGCTGACTGCTACTAACCCCAGGAACCTAGAGCGGACAAAAGCCTCAGCAAGAGTGATTGGGTCATTCTGGCCCACAGGAACAGGGCTGTTTGCAACTGCAGCAGAGCAGTCTCTCTGGCTAACACACCTTTACAGAGCCAGATGTTGTATGTGCCTTTTCTTCCTCCATATAAACCAAGGATGTAGGTACTGTTGGCATGTCCACCCTGTGTTTAAAAAACTCTAGCTGAGAAAAATGAATTAACTTGTCAAAGAGCTCTGCAGACAGTTGGTGGTGTTTCCATCTCCCACCTGCCACCCTGGAAACCCTGCTTTAGCTAGCACAAACCTGTGGTCCCCTGGCTTGGGTGTTTTGTGAGGCCAGAGGAAGGGAACACTTTGCAAACTTGTGTTTGCTTCATCTTGTCACTTCACTATGTAATGGGACCTTCTTGTCATCCTCAAAATCCATGTACTTCAACAGGAAGATTTAGTGGGGTTTGCATCTTTGTTTTTCAAGCTTCAGTTTTTAAGTATCATGTATGTGTGTCTGTCTGTGGGTGGATTTGTACATGTAAGTGCAGGTGCCTTCAGAAGCTAGATGTATGAGAGCTTCTGGAGGTGGCATTAAACATGGCCAAGAACCACCTGACATAGACACTGGGAACCAAATGTGGATCATCTGTAATAGCAGTGTGAGCTCTTCACTGCTGAGCCATCTCTCCAGCCCCAGGAAATTTGGTTTTTAACAAGTCCTTATAGTTTGATGGTTGACATTCCATCACTTTCTAGAAAACTATGATCTGGCAAATATATACCCTTCTCACAGCAAGCAGCCCTCATCTAAGAAAGTTAGTTTTATTAACCAAAAAAAAAAAAATCATTCTTCCAATTGATGGCTGTGTGAATGACCTTTGGCCTGCTGTAATATAGCAATGTGTCTACCACAGTAAAAATGCCAGAGTGAGACAGGACCCACAAAAGGCAATAAAGGAGCAACATTCCGAAGACAAATGCACTTGAGACACTTATGACAGCCCTGGGAAGGAGGGGGCAGCAATCAGTTATAAGAAGTGACAGTGTTTTGGCAGCCTCCATTACTTTAACTGACAGGAAAAATAAAGCTAGTATAAATTACTTTTTTAAAGGAGCAAGCCATGAGTGTTCCGAATAGAAATCAAAGTTAGTTTGGGCTTTTGACTGACAGCTGCCAGGTGCCCTCTCTTCTCTGAGTGCACTGAGGTAGGCATTTCTCTGGGACAGACATTAAAACCTTTCTAGCGCTACTAATTTCTCTTTGGTTATTTGATTTAATCTGGGTTTTATTCTGCTGTTAATCCCCTCAGACTCACTCTGCCCCTCAGATGGTCTCTTTGAGGCATATCCTCATCTGGGTCTGCTTGTGGCTAAAGGCAAATCCTCCATAAATTTAGTCAGGAATAGAGAGGGTTGTCTATTCAAATAGCCATTGTTTGTAATGCCATGTTTCCTAAAGATGTGAGACACTATGATTTTTTTCTTTTATTCATGTGGGGGTGCATGTATGCTTTCCATGGTATGGGTGTGTAGGTTAGAGAACAATTTGAGGGAATCAGTTAGTTCTCTCTTTCACCATGTGGGCCCTGGGAATTGAACTTAGGTCTTCAGGCTTTGTGGCAAATATCTCTACCAGCAAAGTCATCTTAACAACCTAAGGTATGACTTTTGGCTTTCTACAATATGAGTGTAACATACCCTAAAGGTGCTGTTTTTCTTTTTTTTTTTCCATGTTCACTTATGCCTTCTTTAGCTATATTCTTATTTTCCCCTATATAAAAAGTCTTGCAAAGTTAAAGGAACCTGCCATTTCTCTTTTTCTCAAACAGCATATTTATCTATTGAAATGGGTAAGGTAGAAATGCTTCCCACTGGTGAGTAGCCACATCCAGCATAACACCTCTAGGATTGGGACACAGTGTCTATTTTATTGGCTGGTCAAAGACCAGAGTATTGGGATTCTTGCCTAAGAACAGCTCACACACTCAGAGGCTTTTTTCTAGTCTTGAAGTGGCTTAATGTTCAAAACTGCTTCCTTGTGATGAAAGTTCAAACACTATTGGGGTCAAAGTTGAAAGAAGTCTGCCACTTCGTGGGCAGATGAGGGTTTGGAAGGCCTGGTGTGTGGCTGAGGTGAGCAGGAGAGATAAAGATGACCCAAGTTCACATTCAGTTACCTGCTTCTGACTTCCTCAAGAACTGAGGTTCATTAAATTCCTTTCTCACAAGAGGGGAAGAATTCACAGCCATCAAAAAGTAAATCTTACCTTTGTTCTGGCGAGGGAAGTCAGCCTCCTGTTTCTGGGGATGGTTTTCTGCATTGTGGAATCCCGTCACAGGTATTTATGAAATTGTGCTCAATTCAGCTTTTCCTCCTGCTGCATCTGAAGGCTCTAGTGTCTCCTAGTCAGAGAGAGATTGAGCAGGCGGGTGTTTCTCTTGGAAGACCCCTAAGAGAAGACGGCAGATCTGAGGACCATCTTTGCACAGATTCGATTTGGAACGGAAACAACCCACACATACATGCTGCATGCGGAGATGCTCCTGCCATGTAGAAGCAGCTTAACAGCATGCAAACTTCACTCTTTTACAACTCATTTTAATGGGATTGGATTCACTGGTACAGATTTCACTAAGCCTGCCTTGAGAGAGAGAGAGAGAGAGAGAGAGAGAGAGAGAGAGAGAGAGAGAGAGAGAGAGATTCAAATTTTCTCCAGACTTCTGGTTCCCTCCCCAAACTCATCAGTATTACCACTTAGCATTTCAGTGTTAATTGTAAAGACAAGAGAGGATTTTCTCTGTAAAACAATAGTGGTCTTTGGACACAGTTCTGGGGCTTCAAAGAAGAGTCCTACGGACTGTAGATGTATGTCGGTGCAAATGCAGAAAGCAAATCTTCCCCTGCACATGCAGATGAGGTGGCATTCACAATTTCCCTCTACATGCGTGGCCTCAGAGCTGGAGACAAGGGTTCCCAGGACACAATCTTTGTAAAGGGGAACTCAATAATCAAGACAAAAGATGATTTCATGTGTGTGGTCCCATTGCAAGAGCCAGGCCATAAGACCTAGGGATTCTTGGGTTTTGTGCTTACAATCCATTGCCAATGCACCAGGCACCCAAGCCTTAGTTACACTCCATCTCTGTTTTGTATGACTATAAATGAGTACGACTCTGCTGTGAAATGGTGTCATAGAACTAAAGAGGGACTGTGTTTTACTCTAGGCTACCCATCCCTTTTAGAAGTGTCTTTATTTGTATTTGTATTTTCCTGTTATCACTGATGGAAGACAGAGTAGTACACAGCCAGGCACCCTAGAGGGAACAGATATTCTTCAGGTCACACAGCTGTGACCCCAGCTCCCCACTTCTCATGTGTCCCTAAAGCTTCCTTGATCTGGGTTGGAAAGATATGTTGCTATTAGTTAGAAGTGCTTCTGTCTTCCACGAAAAAGTCTCACTGTGAACCACAGATAAAGCTATTCAATGAAAGAATGGGGGCACGAAGGCAAACACTTTGATCATACACTCTTATACCTCCCATCAGCAGCTGGAAACAAGGATCCCCTGGACTCACAGTGAAATGCAAATTGTAGTGGGTAGGCCTGGGTGGCCTTGGGAATCAGCATTTCCACACAGGTGGTGTGGTGTGTCAGTGTTTGAACCGTACTCTTGAATAGCAAAGAAAAAGAATATACTAGCTAGTTGTACACTTTCTTCTTCAAGTACATAAGCAACAGACTTTGTGCTTGAGCATAAGGATACTAAGCTGGGGCTTCTGGGGCAGACCTGTAATCCTAGTCATTTGGGAGGCTGAGGCAGGAAGATTGTAGGTTCAAGGCAAGCCCAGCTAACTCCATTAGACACTATCTGTCTTAACCAGTTTTTCTACTGCTGTGATGAGCCACCATGAAGAGTTTATTTGGCTTACGCTTCCACATCACAGTTCATTATCAAAGCAAGTCAGGACAGGAACTCAAGCAGGTCAGGAACCTGGAGGTAGAAGCTGATACAATGGCTATGGAGGGATGATGCTTACTGGCTTGCTCTCCATGGCTTGCTCAGCCTACACTCTTATAGAATCCAGGACCACCTGTCCTGGAATGAAACCACCCATGATGGGCTGGGCCCTCTCCCACCAATCAGTAACTAAGATAATGCTCTACAGGCTCGCCTGCAGCCCAGTCTTATGGAGATACTTTCTTAATTGAGGTTTCCTCCTCTCAGATGGCCTTAGCTTACGTCAAATTGACAAAAAAAAAAAAAAAAAAAAAAAAAAAAACCACCAAGAACATTATCACAGAATAAAAAGTAAAATGAAAACTAAGGATTGTAGCTCAGTGGTACAGCTGTCTCCTAGAATGTGCAAGACTCTGGCTTCAATACCCAGTACTAGGGTGTTGGGGAGGGTCCTGGAGCTGAACTTCATGCTTTCAAATCCTGGTGTCAAGTGTCATCCATCTATAACAAAGCATCCATTTTTTTCCTTGTGGGAAACAGGGTTATTATGAATATTTGCCAAGATGGCATATTGGAAATCTAGAGAACTGATGAGGGCCTGAAATATGACAATTGAGGTAGCAAAAGGACATTCACTGTAGAGACATTAATGGGTACCCCTTCCAGTAATGATCAAGTATGGGGAGTGGGGGAGGGCACAAAAGCAGGTCCCAGATTCCTGCATTGGATGGCGAGTGGGTATGTTCCATCTGCAGGCAGAAGGAGCATGTGGAAGGCAGGAGGAGCTGAGTGACACACAGGAATGATGTATACAATTTTGGACACATTTAGCTGAGGGTCTAGGCTTGAGATACATGTTCAAGAAGGCTTAACATGAATAGACCATGTGAAACCACAAGAGATAAGACAGGACAGAACTCTGGCCAACCCTCTTGGTGAAGGAGTGAAGAACAAAAGAGAATCTACAAAGCAAACTGAAAGAATGCTTTTATTTTTTTAAACAGAATAGGACTAGCTACTAGCTGCTGAAAGGCCATGTGTGTTGAGGGAGCTCTTAGGACTACTCCTTCTGGTTCAGAATTTGTGTCACCCTGGCTTAGTTGTACACCCCTGCAATTCCAGCCCTTGGGAGGCAGAGCCAGGAAGATCAAAAGTTCATAGCTACCCTGAGCTACATAAGAAGTTATCGGTCAGCCTGGGCTATTTTAACCCTGTTTCTAGCAGCATCAAGAAGTGTTTGTGAATGGCCTTCTCACATTAGCCATGGCTCTTCCTTACAGGCCTTGTTCTTGTAGTCACTGGATCCAGAAATACTTGACCACGAATTCCAATGCGCTCCAAAGAACAGTATATTCTGACATCAAAAGGAATACAAAATTGAAGAGATGGCTTAGTAAACAAAGCTTTTGCCTCACAAGGGTGAGGACTGGAGTTTGAATTCTCAGTATCCATGTTAAAGTCAAGCAGACAGGGAAACAGCAGGTGATCCTAGCACTTGGAGTGGTGTGTGTGTGTGTGTGTGTGTGTGTGTGTGTGTGTGTGTGTGTGTGTGTGTGTGTAAACCCTCGGGGTAAACTGACTATTCAGACTACCTAAAATGGCAAGCTCCAGGTTTGGCAAGAGACCCGGAAGAACAGAGCTCAATGGAAGAAGACAGATGTTGTCAACGTCGGGCATCCACATTCATACGCATACTCATGTATGAATATGCCTTCACACTGACCTGTGTGCAACACATGTATGCACCCACACACATGTGAACACACACACACTTGCCAAAAGGAAGAAAAAAAGACAATAAAGAAAAATATTTTTTTAAAAGAATAAAGACAGGGATATGACCTTGTTTTATTCAGCCTGACACCTCAGGCTGTGGCTCAGCCAGGACCCAGCCTACAAAGACACTTAAATCAATGTTTGCTGAATGAAAGGCAACATGAAATATTGCACTTAACAGGCTCTGCTCAAATCCCACTACTTCAGAGGGCTTCTCCTGATGAATCCCACTCTTGGGAGGTGCTGTTCTTGTGGATTTCTGTGTAAGCTTTTAATCCCACCATCTTGCAAATTATTATTATTCCTGTGTTGTTTTTAATCGGTGCTTTGTTAATTGTGGTTGTGTGTATGAGCAAGTGTGTGCTTGCAAATGCACACAGGCTTCCCTCCCTTGATTTACATGAGGGTCTTTTAGGTCAGACCCATGGTTTTCCTTGGTTTTGAATTCCCATGCAAATTTGGGCACAGGCACGGGCAAAGCACCTGTTGATGTAATCTTTGTCTTCTTTCTGGGATATACCTTTCAATATTTGAATCTTTATTCCAATAATATCTTAGCTCCTAGTCTATATGCTTTTCTTTTTCACAGAAAAAGAAAGGAAGGAAGGAAGGAAGGAAGGGAGGGAGGAAGGAAAGAAGGCCATATCTGAAGTTGGGATTTCATAAAAGAACAGTATTATATCCTTCATTCTTCCCTAGAAATCCAGGAGATACTTCTGCTAACAAACTTCATGGCCAGTTGAGGCTAAATAGTGTGTCACACCCACCACACACACACACACACACACACACACACACACACACACACACACTGTACTTTAATTCTGTAGCCAACAGAGGAAAACACACTTCCTGCTTCCAGAAAAAAGCAAGTATACGAGGAGGAAAGCCTAAAGGTAAGAGGGTATCTGTGATCACCAATAGCTTCCCTCAAGAGGCTGTCTCAGGCACAACTCTTCAGGAAGGAGAAGCTTTCTAAGGCACGCAGGATGAACAAGGCAAGGTACAGTCAACATGTAGGGAAATACAAACACCAAAATCAATCTGCTTAAACTGTGAGAAAAACTGCAATCAGTTCCCACTAACTGGCAAGACCCAAATGAACAGCTTTTATCAACTTTATACTACACCCACTTAGTCATTCACTCAGTAGTGTGCATTGAGCACTTACTGTGTATCAGGGCCCCATTCAGGTACTAAGGGTGTGGAGAAGAGAAAGCATGACTCCTGAGCTCAGCTACTTATCTGGACTAACAAACTAGAACTACAGTTCTTAAGTAATTACTAAGGAGTTCTTCCTTCCTTTTACTTTTTTGTTGATGAATGAAATTAAGGGCATGATTTATAATTTGGACAAACACATATTTCGTTTTGTGACACAGTGTCTTACCTTGTAGCCCAGACTTTCCTCTAATTTACTCCAGCCCAGGCTGGCCTTTAACTTATAGCAATCCTCCTGCCTCAGCCTCCTGAGGAATGGGAAAACAGGTGTGAACCATCATACCCAGCATATCTTATATAAAAATTTAAAAGTACTTTCTTAGTGCAATACTTTAAGCCTTCCAAACAGTGATTACATAAAATACATAGTTACACAAAATGACCTAACACTTAACATTAGGGAATATATATTTACGCCTCAGAAAAATGGACATTTTCCTAGTGTTTAGGCTTTTGTTATAGAGTATTTGAAGCCTTCTGTAACATACAACATATCATCAGATTACTTAAAGAGCTCTTTCCTGAAATTAATAACAAGAGTCTTATTTCAGATATTCTGTGACTTACCACAAATGAGCTTGTAGTTTTCTTTAGCTTTATGAACTACTTGGCTAGGCAAGGCTTGTAGCCCAGCATCTAAGTTTCCTCAGGCTGGAGAGCCGAGCTTAGCAAAACTGGGTGCTTGGCTGGTGGCTTCTTCTGGCCTGTGCCTTCACATTGCTGTTCTGTTTTGTTACAAGTTCGTTATTGTGCTTTTTATAACTAAGATACGCTGTTGAGAATCTGGAGCGATCCATCATAACATCTACTTCTTGTATGACGTGTTTATTACATTTCTTTCTGTTGGCTTCATGGTACGTTTCCACGGTGGCATATGATTAACTGTATGTATTTGTTTTCTAGGTGTGTGAGTTGGTACAAAGATAGACAGCTGGGCCAACCTCACCTGTGATTGGGAGCTTTTTAGAATCACAAGAACATAGTGTTGATACCTAGGACCTTTTGATTTACAGCCTGATTTCCCTTGCTGGCAATTGGCTGCTTTCTTTGCTGTGTTGCAAGAGCAAACGAGTCGTGTCATATTATGGCAACACCAGCATTATAAACTTAGTTTCCTTACCATCAGTTTAATGACTTTTAAGTCTCCCCCCCCCCCTTTTTTTTTTTTTTTGAAAGAATGCATCCTTTAAGGACATCACTCATTCTGGTGTTTCTTCTCTTTACTTATTATTGTTAATTAGAAACATTTATGTGTGTTTGGCATATGGATGTTTTGCGTGCATGTACGACTATGCACTACGTACATGCAAGAGCCCATAGAATTCATAAGAGGGAATTGGATGCCCTGGAGCTAATCATGGCTGATTGCCAAGTGCCATCTGGGTGCTGGGAACTGAACCTAGGTCCTTTGCCAAATCAGCCAAAACTCTTAACCATTGAGCCATCTCTCCATGTTTTCTTTCTTTCCTTGCTTCTTTTTGAGATAGGGTCTTCCTGTGCAGCCTCAGCTGACCTGTAATGCGCCATGTAGACAGATTCTGGTATTCCCCTTAAAGGAAAGTTCCTGGGGGCTGGGTGCTCTGGGAAGAAAAGTAACATCATTGTTGTGTTAATAGCAATTACAGGAAGGCCCTGTTGTATGAATGCCACCTCATGCATCTAGAAGCTGGTATTCCAGAAGAAACCATTTACTTATAAGTTACTTAAATTTTCTTTTAGAAAGAAAACAGTGTGCCTCTAGCCGGGAGGCAATATTAGAAAATGTACCTGATTAATATTTTTGAGGTCTGCTACTTTGTCCCTGCTCCAACACCCACTCAAAACTGGCTTTCTCCTTGATTCTTGATTAAAATTCCTTGGATAGCCTCAAAGTACAATCCCTTAGACAAAATTAATTGCCTTAAAAAAAAAAAAAAAAAAGTCAGCAACAGAAAGCCCAGTAGGAACACAGGCATTATTCTAGAGAGCAGCCACCCCAAGACAGTTTTGTTAGTGGAAACACATTAGTTTTTCACAAACTAAGCAAGGATGATATTTACAGAACACTTTAGCAAAGGTCAGAGGCTATCTGCTCACAAACCATGTGCTTGCTTTTGGAAAACCTGCTACTCTACAACAGGTTTTCCACGGGTGTGGGTCCATGGAACTTTCAAGATTTTTTTGCAGTTTTAGGATATGTTAGATATACTAAATTCGTTTTAAAAACAGAATCACCTCCTCCCCAATCAAGTCTTTTAGCAGATATGAAGACGGAACTTTGTTTAAAGCAAAAATTGTCCATCTCAAGGCATTGAGAACGCAAGATCCTGGTTTTCAGGTCAGCGTTTCCTAAAGTGGGCTCCACTGGTGGGAGTTAGGAATCCTGGGGGCCTTTGCAAGGCAGGGTCCATGAGGTACTGAGATTGCCCTGCAGCAGGAGCCGCTCCGTGCTGCAGAAGGGGCCGGCGAAGGCAGAGGGCGCCACCGTGAGGCTCCCATTTCAACGCTTGTCGTTCTGATTGTGGTGGGTTGGAGATCACAGGGAAGCTGTGCTATCCGCGGAGGAGACATCAGACAGTGTAGTAAAAAGGGTAATCCATTTATTTTGAGAGAAATTTGCACTCTGAGATCATACACGCAGCAGATCACAGAAACACACGCAAGCATGAAATTTAATTTTTAGTAACTCTTTCCCGGGGCTTCCACCGAAAACAGTAGTGAAAGGGAAATGGTAATCACGACATGGTAATTACAGAGGGCTGGGGAATGAAAAACTTTGAAAATGTAGTGTTCTTAGGATTTCCTTAAACATGAGACAGACTTCGGTATTTTAACAGAAAATGGTGGAATTAACATCACAGAGATAAGACTTTTAAACTTCAAAATCAAGAAGGATAATGGGCATGTTTCCCTGTTGTGCTGGGCTCACTGGCGATGCAGAATCTATAAATGTGATAAATATTGACTTACCCGGCTTCCAACAGATGGAACGAAACATGTCGTAAAACAAAGCAATACTTTTGTGCTTCAGGCATGAAGTGAGTGGGAGATTAGACCGGGGCGTCCCCGGATTAATAAGAGGAAGCAAAGTGGATATTATTGTTTATGCCCAACTGCAGGGCATTTTCAGGAAAGAAGGACAGAAGGAAGGGAAAAAAGAAGAGAGGGAGGAAGGAGGAAAAAAGAAAGATAAGACAGGAACTGACCAAACCCTGGCTCTTCCCTAGGGTGATATTAATTCTCCTTTTTAAAAATTTTAGTTATTGAAAATAATAATAAACACATTTAAATGTCTTGAAAAATCAAGTTTAACTGAAAGTCTTGAACTAAACAATCAATGATTATTTGTCTCAGAAAAGAATTAGGATTCGATGTGTCCAAGGCTAAGTAAAGATGCTAGTATGTGAGATACAGGCTCACCCCAACGCCAGCATTTAAACATTTAACAGAAGTAGATTTTCTAAACTTTCTACTCAAATTTTCTCTGAAGGCCAAAGACACAATGTGGTGAACATTTGAATTATATAAATACCAATAATACCTGATAGGCATTGTCACCCTTGTGTGTGTGTGAATGGGTTTCATTTGGAAAGGGAAGATGTTGGGAGGGGGGGAACCTTTTAGGAAAGTTTTGGTGAAAAGGCCATTTTTTCCTTGAAAGTACTATGTCAGATAATACAAGAAGAAAAGATGAAGATGAATTTACCAGTTTGGGGTTTGATTGAGATAATTTGTGGTAATGGTGGCTTGTTCTCACACCAGAGAGCCAAACTTTTACACACTAGACTTTCAAAAGCACCACCCTGTCAGCAAAATAATTTGTCAGGTTGTCAAAAATACAGCCATCCCCGAGCCAGGAAATTTCTCTTGAGTTTGTGTCTTCACACGGCATGATGGCTGGAGTGACAGCCTGGCTGCAGATCTGTCTGGCAGCTTCATTAGCCATCTCTCGCCTGATTGATTAAACCGCATTTAAGAACTACTTTTATTTTTTTTTTCAAGTCTCTTGTTTAAATTAAAAGGTCGGGTTGCAAGCAAAGGTCCACTGCTCCCTTCAGCATGGGACTGTAATTCAGTCACATTACCACTGGTGATATTGGCCTGTGTGAGACTGGTGGCCAGGCTCAGCCACCATGGGCCTCTCTGGGGCATCCAGGACTCTTAAGTGCTGAGGTGTTTATTTATTTGCAATAGAAGGACCAACTGAAGGATTCTGGCTGGGGAATCTTCAATTGTTATGAATAACAAAATTCTGCTTTCATTGGAAACACATTTCCATATGTGGAATACACCTGAAGCCTCCCATCCACCCTGACTATGGGAGTCAAGACTTTTTTCTTTAAAGTGCATATACACCACACAAACCTCCATATTTTATCACAGTCTATGCTAAAACAAACAAACAAAAAACCAACCAAACAAACAAAAACAAAAGCAAAAAGTCAGCTCTCTGAAATGCTTGGATTCTTGCATCACGAAAGCAAAACCAGCTTTTTATTGCCACAGAGAGGAAGTTTTTTATTATGTTTGAAACAGCAGGACCACACTCCTGAGCCCTCCCACAAGCATGGCAGATGAACAGGAAAGGCAGGCAGCTTTTCTTCCTCCCTACCCTCCCTTCCTGGTTCTTCTGCTGGACAGCCAGCAAGTAAGGAGAACTCTGCATAGGAGGAGAAAGTGTGTTTAGCTTTCCTAGCCTCACAGGTGGCCACTGATGTCCATGCCACTGCAGGCCCAGAAGAAGAATGCAAAAACTAGCAACTATGGTTGCACAACCCTTTGCCTACATTCAGGGGAGGGAGAAGGTGTTCACAGCCTCTGCTTCGCCTTTGTTTCACGTGGCTGATGTTGTTTATGATGCCTGCTTTTATTTCATAATGTATTTACCATGCCCCAGCATGAGGCCGATTCCTTTGTCATGAAGTTGATGAGAGAGGGGAGGTCAGGACGCATCCACACAGGTAGTGGGACTGACTCTGGAGACTAAAGTCTTATGTTTCCATGTAACTATTTTTTCATTTGATACTTACAGAACTTTAAGCTTCCATCTGTTATTAAATTCTATGTAAAATTGATTTTTGGATTAGATTTTAGTGAGGTTTTTTTTTTTCATTTTCAATTATAATTAAATCCTCCATAATCATCAAGGGTTGAGTAGAACTGGTATTGGCCAGCTCCTACTGAGCATCAGTAACTCAGTGTGAACAAGGTTAGTGAACCATATTAAAGGAACAGTATTGCCTTTTCATTTTCATTTCAATGAGATTCAATTTATAATAAATAAATTTGCATATTGATACTACCAATTAAATTCAAAATCACACACATGCACACATATACACGCACACTACTCACAAGCAAAGTTTCACAAAAGTGAAATGGAAACAGTTTTCACTTCTTTGAGAACATTGCTGAGCCATCTGCACAGCAAATACCAACTTCCTGAAATGGGTTCCCACAGCCTGCCCATGGCGACTTGGCTGCAGCTGATGTATGTCAAGTTTACACATGGGCACTGACTGGAAGACAGAACTAAGAATTTTTAAAAAATTGTAGTTAGTAACTTTTCTTGCTATCATCTTTTGAATTTTCTGATGTTGAGAAACAAACAAACAAACAAACAAAAACAAACAAACAACTCTGCACTAAGAAGTGAAATGCAGGTAAAAATATCAAGTCATTACTTACCTAGTATAAATAAGTTTAGCTGTTTTAAAAATGATTCTGATGCTCCAAATTTAAGTGAAAAATGGAGATATCTCTTTGGAAGGCATAGAATATAAAAATATATTTGTTTGATTGCAAGCTTAATTAATTAAGATGACTGTTTTAATCATTAAACTTTTGTTAAAAAGGAAAGTTGTGACACATACCCTAATTTAAGTCACAGGAAATGTTATAGGAGTATTTTCCTGATAGTTTTTATGCAGTGCAAATTGCAAAATAATTCTAAACCTTAAGGCTGACTAAAATTATTTCTAAAAAGAAATGTTCATGAGAGTTCTTCTGTATCCAGTAAGTCATTTACAAATACCTGGCTCCTAATGATCAAAAGAATTAATATTCTATAACTTCTGCTCCTGATCCAATACGTCAATAAAATAAACCAATCACTGTTTATGCAAATCAAAGCACAAATAAGAACAATTTCAAAATACATTCAGATACCCAAACCTTAAAATTAAGTTAATGACAACAACTATGGGTATAAAACTTTCCTGTGGAATAACTGCCAAATTGGTGGAAAGAAGGGAAATATTTTTCCAGCATTTAAGATGTATGTACCCCTTTAAACGGTATTTATTTTTCATTTGAAAATCTTTACCAAGTGGATTGAATCTAAATAGCTAACAATTTGTTCCACTCATAACTCATGTTTTTGAAAAAAAGTTATGTTAATATTGATGGATATATTTGGCAAAGCGCTATCAGCTATGTATAAAAGCTATTCCAAACAGCGTCTTTAATAAGGTAGGAGATGAAAAATAAGCAGCATGCAGCAGTATGTATGCACTTAGGAGGCACACTGCATTTAGGAGAGCTCTAATGAATAAGAAATGTTTTATTTCCTGTGTCTGAGACACAGAGCCAAACCATCAAGAATCAAAGCAACTCAAAGTATTAGGTAACAATCAGTAAACTTGGGCAAGATTCTTTTTCCCTCTCAAGTTTAATTGGCTCATTGTTCCCAAGAACCATAAACCGTGGGCTTGGTGGCAGTGCCGAAGTCTACTCCCATAAAGGGAGATTAACATACTCTGGAACTTTGCACTAATCCTTGTTTTGAGTTAACTCAAGCAGATTGGATTAGTAATTCTTACCTACCACCCACTAGAAGGGACCCTGGCTTCTTCCCCCTGACAGCATGTGGGATTGTACACCTTGTAGGCATTATCTTCCTCTGGAAGCGTTCTCTTGGGGAGAGGGAAGGAGAAAGAAACTGTTGTATATGATGAGGGTAAAAGCCCAGGGCTTTCAAAGCTGCACCAGGCAGTTTTCCATTACCATCTTGGTGTACTTTGGGTTAATGCAGGCCGTGGTCAGGTATTCGGAGTTCATTAACAAATCCTCATTAGTGAACTGGTTTCCCTTTTCCCCACACCTGGGGGAGGCTGCTGCACTAAAGAGGGAGGAAGCCTTTTCTCTCGCTCCCCCTTGGAACTATCTCTACATCCTTTCTTTCTCTCCTCAACTCTCAGACAAGATCCTGAAGAAACAAAATGAGCAGTTCTCAAGGAGGACCATCACTGTCCCATTCTTAAGAGTACCAGGGCTTGACACAGCCATCAGTGTGGAGTTCTAACACAAAGAGCATCTGACCTCAATACCAAGAAATATAGGACTCAGATCACAGAGGCTGAAGCAGTCACAGAGCACTTGAGGAGGTTTGATTTTCCATTTGTGAGCAAATTGTATAAAATCCCTTTTGATTCCTACCTTTAATTTTCTAAAAATCATATAACAACTAGGACTAGTCATGACCTGTGCTATTCTACTCCTGTCCATGCAGAATAGCATAGAAATCTGGCACTGCCCCATTTTCTTGAACGCCTCCACTCTAGAGCAGCCAGATGGCCCTTTGTCATGATGTGACACAGTCAATAACTTATCACTGTCAGATTGTGACAAACAGACAAAACAGTCCATTTTCTGCTGTAGAGTGATATATAAACACCAACTCTTTACATTATTAAAAATAACCACAGTAATAGAATTTAAAGCAGAACTGCCAATAGGCTTAATGGGTTAATTTTTTTTAAAAAGGATTAGTTGTTTATAATCACTTTGCTTCATTCTTTTAAAATGAATTCTAGCTAAATGAAAACTACTGCCAAGTAGTCATTCAAAGGTAGGTAATGACCTGCAGTTTGGAGGAATTTGGAAGAACTCAGTGGTGCCCTGCATGAGGATCAACAATTGATATTCAACCCCAGACAAACAGACAATAGGGTCCTATTTGCACAGGACAGACTGAGAAGTTACATGAGGTGCCCAGAGCCATTCAGTCACTATGGGATTTGAACCTCTGTTGACTCAAGTCCAGTGCACCTATCGTTCCAGTACCAAGTTTCTGATGTTTCTCAACATCTAATAGGAAGTTAGAGGTTCTAAACAGATGATGTTGACTGAAGGAGTGGGAGGAAGGCAGGCTGGACTAACGGATGAGCTTTGAGCTGGAGGGGATAGAGAGGCAGGTCTTCAGAATGTTCTTAGCAGCTGGGTTGTCTACAACAGCAAATAATCTAGATACATAAAAAGTTTGAAAAATTAGAAGGTGTGTGCTTTAAGATACAGAGTCACTGCCTCCAAACTGTATATCCCTCCTCCTTTCCCCAAATGACACAGCCCCATGCTGGCTTAGGATCCAGCCAAGACACCTTCCTGAGTCACAGAACAGCATCAACCCTAGAACTAGATGCTGTTACTAGGGCTTCAGTCTCTTTGTCAATGGCCCTGACATCTTCATCTTATGACATCACATCATCCATCCTTCTCTCCAGTCCTCTGTGACCCTCTACCACTATGGGCTTGGCACAATCCTCTTCTGGAGTCCCTCTTAGGGGCAATATGGCTTTCCTTCCTTGTTTCTTCTCTTCTTTCCTTCCTTCCTTCCCTCCTTCCTTCCCTCTTTCCTTCCTTCCTTCCCTCCTTCCCGCCATTCCTTTCCCCCTTTCTTCTCATTCTCCTTTCCTTTTTTTTCAGTAGTTAACATCTTTGATATGAGACTGGGTTTGAATTCTGCCTCACAGGTGGCAGCTGAGACATCAATGTCTTCACCTAAGCCTGTACACCATAAATTGCTAAATGGCTAACAGAAAAATCACACAAGCTGCCATGTTATTTCTGAAAATATTACATCTGTAGAATTCTTGATGCCTCAGAGGAAATTGGATAGAAAATTCCAGTCTCCTTCAATGACTCGTACTTCCCTCTCCTTGTTTATCATTTTCAAGATGCTTTACCCCTGCTCCTTCTAAAAGCTGTGCCCGAAGTATGATGGACACTCATACTGTGGGCACAGTATGGGCTGATCTAGGAAGAGTAGAAAAATCTCAGTTGATGCCACAGTGCTTAATGCTACAAGTGCATCCTTGGTTTTTGTTTTTTAATTTTTGTAAGAGTTTGCCTAAAGTGAGGCATGCATGAAGCAAAAGTGCATAATATGCTCCAGTGTTCCAGTTTCCCCATCACATGCTCACTGGGGGCCAAGTGAAAGAGTTTCCATTTTTTCTTATTACATTCCTTCTTGTTAGATTTGGTCTACTAAGATATTTTTAGATTCTGACTCTGTCACATAGCAAATAGTTTTTCCAATAAGCTCCAGAGCATTTGCAAGTGGGATTAACTTACATATCTGGTACATCATTATCCAGGTTATTAATGAAAATGGTGAGAGTAGACCCGAGAGCCTGGTAAACATTTGCCTAACCCTGTCTCCAGAGTGACATTCACAAGGGGACACTTGCACCAGTCCAGAGCCAAACAGAAAAACAGAAACCACCGTAGAATTCGACACAGGGAGAATTTATTGTAGGGCGGTTGCTTCAAAACCCACAGAAAATCTGAAGAGCAACACAGCTCCACTAGAGACTTCAACAGCAGGGAGCTGCTCTCACTCAGAGGCTGGAGTCACCAAATGGGCTGTGTTGGTGGATCCCACCAGCAAAGGATAGAGCCAAAGACCAGCAGGTGTGAGTTTGATCCCCAGAACCAACAATAGAATGAGAAAGGTGACCCCTGAAGGTTGTTATCTGACCATGTATGTGCATACCTGCACTGTCACATGCCCACACATGACAATGCCCACACACATTTTAAAAGGTAAAGCTGATCTAATTGGGCTGTCTCTATCAAAGCCTTTCCCTCAGAGCTTAGGGAACCCCTCAGAAGAGAAGGCAGAAAGAGTGGAAGAGTCAGAGGGGATAAAGAACACCAGGAAAACAAGGTCCTCTGAATCAGCCCAGCAAGGTTCATGTGAACTCAAGGGGACTGAAGCAGCAAGGCACAGGCAAGACACCAGTCTTTGCCGGAGCTCTGTGTATATATTGTAGCTATTAGCTTAGTGTTTTTAGGGGAGGGACTCCTGAGTGTGTGAACACATGTGTCTCTGATTCTTGTGTGTTCTCTTGGGGCTCTTTTATTTTTTATTTTTTGTTGTCTTGTCCTGTCTAACTTTGATGTGATGGTTGCTGTTTTATTTCAATATATTTTATTTTGTCATGTTTGGTTGTCATCTCCTAGAAGCCTGTTCTTCTCTAATGAGAGACAGGAAGTGAATGGATCCAGAGGCGAGTGAAATTGGGGAGGAACTAGGAAGAGTAGAGGGAGCAGAAACTGTAATCAGCATATATTCTGTGAGAAAAGAATCTATTTTTTAATAAAAAGAGGAGACAGTAAAGTTGAGAAGTTGTAGCCATGGTGGGAGTTGCCATCAATGGCCCTTTGCATCCCTTCTGTTAAGTCCACTGGCTGGAAGCTGGATGAGGCAATCACAGCTAGGTTAGCTCACCTGCCATGATTGAGATCAGAGGGGAGCAGACTTGAAGTCATAGACGTCCGGGGCTATCTTTGCCATCTCCACTCATTCAGTTACTCTCCCACTGAACACTTTATCTCCTCAAAGTGGCTGACATTCACTATCTCTTTGGATAGGGTTGTTTATCCAGTTACTGATGGACTATTTCTGAATCTGAGATCATTTTTCTGTTTTGCTCACAAGAAAATAAGGGAAGAAATTGCCTGGAGAGCTTATCCTTATAGACAGATATTCTACCAAGTGAAGAAATTAAAATACCATGAATTAACTAAGTCTTAATGATTTTCACTTGCCCACCCAAGACCTCACAAGCTATAGCCTAAGGGACAAGCCCAGTATATCTTCTGGATTGCTCATTGAACGTGGCTACACCTATTCACTTACACTTGACAACAGAACAGCAGCAGTAAGCTGAGCTGTTGGAAGGTAACCAGATGGTCTGCGAAATGTAAAATATTAATGTCTGATTCTTTATAGAAAAGGAGAAGGAAGAAAGAAGAAACCAGAACCCTGCTTAGAATTTGCAGACTTCAACTATAGCTTCTGAATAGCAGAGATTGCCCATCTCACCCCACTCCTGTCCCTCTGTCCTCTTAGCCCTCACATGTGCTTGGCATGCATTTGTGTGCTTGCAGAACACATGCCTTGAAATCATGATACCCAGCATGATGAAATTAGGTCATGAAAGTGGAACCCGTCATGATGGGGCTGTGCCCTCAGAAGAGACCTGCGGGACCTTCTTCGTTTCCTACTGTGTGACAACATAGCACAAAGATGCCCTATGGTAAACCAGGAAGTGGCTTTTACCATGAGCCTCATCACTGAGGCAAGCCCACCCCTCCAGTCCACCCCGTCACCCTCCAAGAACCATGGGAAATAGAATTTCGTTGTTTAAACTGCCCAGGAATTTGTCGCAGTAGCCTGAACTGACTAAAATAGCAGCTGACCAATTGTCATTGCTCTGTCTCTTCTTGGGGGAAATGTAAAACATTCCCACAATGGCCCATAAGAGCTTACATGAAAGGATTCCTCATTACTTCTCTATTACTATTACACTTCTACCCTCAGTCAATCATATTTGATTCTACTTTGCCGAATCAGCCCAAAGGTGTTCGTAGGTTCTTCTCTTTTCTGGTGAACGCTGAAGGCACATGCCACAGTAGGACTTTATCCTTGCTGTTCTGTTGGCCTGGACAGTTTTTGTCCCAGGTATCAACCAGGGCACTCTTTTGCTGAAGGCTCACTTTTCATGGGTCCTTTTTCTGACTTTTCTAGTCAGAACTGTGACCACTACCTTCTCTCTGCACAGTGTCCTCGTCCCCTTCTATGCTTTGCTATATTCAAAGTATTGTCATCCTGTGATACAATGATTTGCTTTGGGTTTGTTATTTCTCTAGGGCAGGATTCTTGTACTTCTTGTTCACTAATGTATCTCTAGTACCCGAGGTAATGTCAGGGAAATAAAAGGTATGAACTTTGTTTCTTTTTAAGACAAAGTCTTAGCTATCTCAGCCTAGCCTTGAACTTGCTATGTAGCTATGTAAATTTCGGATCATCCTGCCTCTACTTCTTAGCTGCTGGAATGATAGTGTTCACCACACCTGGTTTATGAGGTGCTAGGCAAGTACTCTACCAAATGAATTATTTATTATACTTCTCTGGGACTATGATAAGTATTTTTTTGAATGAAGGAATTTTCAAACAGTAAGTAACTCACTTAGAACCACTATCTACTTTCTTATCATTCCCACAGTTGGACCAACAAAGAGAATTTCAATATTTCTAAACTACTGTTCATCAGTAAGGTTTTCAAGGAGTTTGTAGTCAACATTTTAAAAACCAACATTAAGCTGGGCAGTGATGGCCACCACTTTTAATCTCAGCACTCAGAAGGCAGGCAGATCTCTGTGAATTCAAGGCCAGCCTGGTCTATAGATTGATTTCCAGGACAGAGACAGAGAAACCCTGTCTCTCATAATGGGAGATGTCATTCTGTAAATATGTTTCTCTTTGGTTAATGAATAAAGCACTGTTGACCAATAGGAAAGCAAGATAGGTGGGACTAGGAGACAAGGAGGAGAGAGGAAGAAGTAGGGAGGAGATTCAAGATGGAGGATGGAGAGAGCAGAATGTCGACCCCTCTCTCTGGTAAGATGATATCATGTGGAAATACTTAGATTAATAGAAATGGGTTAATATTTAAGACAGAGCAAGCCCATAAGAAACTAGTAACTGGCCAACAGCTTTATATCTAATACAGTGTCTCTGTGTGTTATTTGGGGCTGGCGTGGCTGTGGGACCAGGCCAGTGGGAAAACATACTCCTAACACTCTCAAAACAAAACAAAAACAAACAACAACAACAAAAAATCCCCAACTTTGAGTAACTTTGATCGAGGGCCTGGTGATATGGCTCAGCAGATAAAAGAGCTTTCTGGCTGGCAAGACCACTGATGCAGCATTGATCCCCAGGACCCACGTGGTTAAAGGATGGAGTCGACTTCCATGTGCATACTACAGCCTGTGGGAACATTCTCACATACACTTAAATAAAAGTAATTTTAAGGTTGTTTTGTTTTGTTTTAAAGGACCTGAACAGAACCAGTGTGGGTGTTCTGGGTAACAACTCCAACCTTTAATCGCTGGTTCCAAAGATTTCTTCAGCACTTTTCATCAGTGACTTTTCTTTAATAAAATGTCTACAATGTATAATTTAAGCTCATATGGGTATGACAAGCGTATCTAAGGAGCTCTGAGATGTGCTTTTATGATTCAATGAGCCACAGGAAGCCCTTCCAATACCTACTTTAGAAATACTAGAAAATACCTTAAAGTGACAAAACTCACTTAAGACCAGTTGACAGGAAAGAGAATGTATCTGAAACCTGTCACAGATCATTTGGTTGCTTGATTTTTCTACAACACTCTTGCTTCTTTCTATTTGTACACATATTTCTCATTCTTAAACAGCAAGTTCCTCGTTGTTTCCTCGAGGTGTACTTCCCCCACACCAGAAGACTGACACAGGTGATCTCTCTCTCTCTCTCTCTCTCTCTCTCTCTCTCTCTCTCTCTCTCTTGTTTTGAGGGTTTATTTTATTTTTAATTACGTGTATATTCATGGGGCCATGTGACTGCAAGTGCCTGTGAACTTCAGAGCTGGAACTACAGATGGCTGTAAACCATTCAACATGGATGCTATAAGAGCACAAATGCTCCTAACCACTGAGCAAGTTTTTCCAGCTCACCCCTGGCCAGGTCATCTCTTCTAATATAGCACTCTGTAACAGTTGTTATGATATTTACATGTTTTTTTGCTTTCCTAGAATTGAAGCTAAAAGTGTGTAGGGACAATGATTTGTCCAGTGTGTTTTTTTTCATTGTGTATTTTTTTTATCATTTTATACACAGAATAAACAATAAATTAGGACATTTGACTCTTAAAAAGTAGTATTTATTTGTACCTATTTCTTCTCCTTTTCCAAGTCTATAAAGAGGTTTTTGATGTAACAGAAGTCCAAACTCTTCATACACTAGAGTCTTGCTGCCGGCCTGATGAAATAGCTGAGCTAAATCAATCTGATTGAACAAACTTTTAGTTCACTGTCAACCTATACCATTGGCTCTGAGACTGTTTTCCTGGTCGAGTTGTTGTTTCAGTATTTTGAAACATTCAGACTACTCATTTGTTCTCAATGTTGATTTCTTTTCCATATGGATTTCTTATTCTAAGCTAGCAGCACTCCTTTGCTGTCATTGAAAAGGTCTTCCAACATAGCTAGGCTGCCCAATATCTAGCTCCTGGGTGCTAGACTGCAGCAGCTTCCACACAAAGCTCTTGCATGTCCTGTGCACTAGTGTCTGGTTCACATTCAACAATGTCTTTCCTTTCAGGCTTGAGAATAACGTCCGCTCCTGCCTCACTCTTGAGAAACTGTGTGAATTTTTCTTTTTTTACGTTTGGACATGATAATTTTATTTAACCTTACAGAAGCCTTCTGTCAGTGAGCAGGTAGTAAGAATAGTTTTTAAAGCCCAAAAGATGCTGTTTTAGTTGTTGTAGAATGAAACCTGAGTGTTCTGCTTGGAGCCTTTGTGCTGAGTTCCTTCCTAGAAGGATGAGAAGCTCACAAAAATGAACTCTGAGGTGATCTAAGCCGTTTCCAGCCACTCCTCAGCTCCTAACTATGATGTTTTCCCCTACTTTAAACCATTTTTGTAGTTATTAAAAATATAATTAAAAGAAAGGTTTAATTGGACCTCCAGTGCTAACCTAAAACTGTTTCGAATGACCTCTATTTTATTATTTCACAACAGTCTTTTGTTCTGCGTCTTTCCATCTGTTTGCTAAGCACTTTTCAATGGAAGTCTCAATTAGGAGGGAAAGAGGGAGGGGACAATCATTTAATTCAAAAATTAATTTGGAGATCAGGCTGCTGACTTAGGCTCATGCCAGCAACTTAAGGCTTTTCAGCCTTGGCCACATGATCCAGGGGAACTGGGCAGCAACTGTCTAGCTGCCTTAATCCTCCTTAATTTGAGTGCAAAGAAATTCACGTGTGTTTCTAAGAACGTTTTTTTTTTTTAGTACAAGAAGTCCATTTTAGGGGACACTATCTAATGCCCTTGTTTCTCTGACCTTGCTGTGCTCCAAATTAATTTTTAAAGCATAGAGTAGAGAGTGGGATGAGTGTAATAGTGTGGGACTAGGCTAAACACACGCTTACGTCCTGAGTTATCAGAGCCATTAATAAAGGGGTCGTCAACGATTGGACTTATATCATGCAGTGAGTTTTCTTTATGTCAGGATGAAGCTAGGCTCAGATATGAGGAAGACAAAAATAGTCATGCCTACCCTAACTTACCTTGAAGACCTGGTGGAAGGTACCAGGGAGTGACCCACAATCATCACTTCCATTGTTTGTAGCTCTCCAGGGCCCCCAGTCTTTAGAGGAACTGAATTAAAGTGCATAGTCAATTTTCCAGAAAGCAGATTAAGGCTTTGCAGTCATGGCAGCTGGGAGGGATCTCTCTTGGTTTCTATTTGGGAAAGGAAGAACATAGAGTCTACAAAGCTGGTGGGTTCCTGTGCACTTGAGTCGCATGAGTTGATAGGCATCTGAATGGTCAGAAATTTCTATCTAGGTTTTGCTAAAAAATGGAAAGTCAGGGGTTAGGCAGGGCTACTGCTCCCAAGCAAAACTGCTGAATAGGAGTGTTGGTTTCTTGTGCTTTCTGCTTCTGCCTCTTTCATTCTTCTCCAGTGAGGAGTCCCATTTCTTCAAAGAACCTCTCTCCCCAAAGCAAAAATATTCCCGTGCCCATCTCTGCATATCACCAAACTTATGCTCAAGAAAGGGTGGGTCAGACTCTTCAAACCATAAATAGCAGTTATTATTCTGGTCTAAGCACTTTGCACATAATGCTGTTTGCTTCTCAGTAACCTTCTGAGGTAGGCATTATTCTTCTCCTTACTTTGCATTCTAGGCTAGGCTTCTCTAGATGCCTCACTGAAATTCCAACCCAGGAAGTCTTAGCACAAAGCTTCTCAGTCACACAACACCCTCTCTTTGCTTGAGTGTATCTGTACCAAATAACTTTGTGTGTTCTGTCGTCCAGAATAGTTGCTTCTGACTAGGGAATGGAGCCTCAATAAAAGAGTAAGGAGGCTGCTATTGTGTGTCTCTCACCTGGGTAGCCTTCCCCTGTCTCTGCTAGCAAGTTGTAGAGGCAGTTGTCTGTTCCGGGTTTGCTATTGCCTTCATGTAAGCTAATAGGCCAGTGTAATGATGGTAAAAAGAACAAAAGTATTTAGGGACTTTAATCTTCTGGTTGTATGAACCTTCAAAGTCATCTGATCCAATCGTCTGCCTGATGCAGGGACCTTCTGAATACTTGAGGACAATATTCCAGCCTCTCCTTCCTGGCACTGGTGAACTCTGTGTCCTTCAAAGCTTGGGTTTGCTTCCCTGTTCTTATTCATGTTGAGTGCAGACCCGCCTATTCTGTGAGCCCAGTTTGCATGTAGGGTGAGGAAAGCATGCAGGAATCACTTTTCTCTTTCTCCTCAGACATTCCCAAGTAAAATGATTCTCTATCAGGTCAGTGGGGTTACAAATAGGCCAAGAGTTTGATCATGTACCAAAGGCTATAGGCCAGCACCCAAGGACAAACAGTTCATTCCCAAATTTTTCAGATTGAGTGTATGGTGAGGATGCTTCATTCCAGGAAGCAGGTAGTCTTTCAGTGCCCCCAAACAAACAACATTCTACCTAACCCTCAGGTCCCTGAGCTTGACAGCTTGTTTCTTCTTCACCTGCCTCTCTAGTCTTGTCTTCTCTCAATGACTCCCAAACCAAGGCAGAGTGCTTGTGGTAAGTACTACCCTACATGAATTTTGATAGCAGTGACCTCATTTCACAGACCTAAACTGTTTGAGCTTTTATTTTAAGAAGTTATGGTTATCTATTTTTAAAATAGCCCATTTTAAAAAGCCTATTGGCCACTCTGACAAAAACAAGCAAATCAGTAAGAAGCTGCTGGAAGATTTGAATAAAGACACAAAATATTCTGCAAATGAGATGCCTGCCCCCAAAGTAATCCAGTTTACTCCAGGCTTAACCAGTTGGCTTCTAGAAGCTAGGCAGCTGTGTTAAAGGATGGAGGCCTATGTTCTTCAGGGACTTGTCACTGGGAAAGGCTGATGTGGCAGCAAGGGGGAACTCACCCCTTGGCCACCAAACCCAGTCTCAGAGTTTTATCTAGTCTGGGAGCAGCCCTGGCCCTGGGCCAGTTATTCAGCTTTGATGTGCAAACTCGGCAGATGAAGAAGCACCAAGTGTAATTAAAACAGGGTAAGGGAGAGATGGGGCAGGCTGGGTGCTCTCCACTGTTCACAGTGGCCAAATTCTGGGCTGTTGCTGAGACTAGTTAAGCCAAGGAAAACAACAATGAAAAGTTCCACATTGCATGACTGTTTGTGGCTGTCCACATTCATGTATGTGGCAGGAAGATGAATCAGAGGGCTTTGTGCATGTTTTATTATTGTTAAATAATTTGAATCTTCCTGATATTTTACTCACTGCTTAAATCAATTGGATTTGATTTAACTTTTAAATTTAATAATTTATTTTTTACCTCTGGATACCAGAAGTAATCAGTGCAAAAAGCTAGGCTAAAGGTCACAATATATTCAAGGAAGCAAGGCCTAACATCAGAAGCCAGCTTTTTAGTTTCAACTCCTGTACAATTAGTTGCGCCCTTTAGCAAGTCACTTTAGCTCATGAACATGTGTGAACATATGTGAGATGGCTACAGGATCTATTATACTTTTTCCAGTTGAGATGAAGGCAGGGAAATCACAAATTCAAAGGCAGCCTTAGCTATGGAGTGACTTTGAGGCCAGCCTAAGATACACGAGACTGTCTCAAAAGCAAAGCAAAGGCAGAAGAAAAAAGACAGACATGAATGGCCAAATAATGGAAACTGAATGGCAGATATCAAGACAACTGAACAAAGTGCAGAAAGCAATTAAACAGCAGTGCCAAGGAAAAGTGAAATAGGGTTAGGGGTTAAATTTAATTAGGGCAGTGCTCAGCATAACCCTTAGTATCAAGTAGGAATGAATGCAAACATAAACACAAACACTTTCAAGTGAAGGACAGAACATGCTGCTGTCAGCAGGACCCAGCCTGGGAAAAATGTTCAGGCAGCACATCCAGTGTTGAGACTATTTGTGGAGCCCATTAACTCTCTTGGTATTTTTCCTTGAGTCAACTTTGATTTGAGTCTGAAAAATCTTCTGAATGCTCATGTGATAAAGGCCTGGTTGCCCCTGCCTGGATCAGGGAGATCTGGTTTAATGAATGGATTAACCCATTGATGGATTCATACTTTGATGGTGTCATTGGGAAAAAGCAGAAGCTAGGAAGTGAGGCCTGTGCTGGAGGTCACTGGGGACTTGTGTTTCTTGCTCTGGTCCCATCTTGTGTCTCTCTTTTTCTAGATGTCAGGAGACAACCTCTATGGTTCTGCACCATTATGAGCACAAAGGTCCTTGTGTTCACAGATATCACAGAGGAAGCCAGGAATGTCAAACCGGCATATTTTCCACTCAGAAAGCTAGGAATGGAAGTAGCTAATAGCCTAAGTAACTCCTGTGATTTCTGTAGGGCCAAGCGATACCTGGATCCCCCAAGTTCCCACAACCAGGACCAGAGGTGGCTAATAGCTAAGAAGACCTTTTTGGTATCTGTATGACCAAGACCACACCTGATTCCCCCTCACCTAAGGTAAGATAACACATGTAGCCCATCTTTGGAATCTGCCTTCATAGAAGTGACAGGTACTTTTGGGAAGAATTTTGATGTAAGTACTCCTGCTTGTGCACAGGGATTGTGTTACACCAGACCCCCCCCCATTGTATTGTACTTACATATGCCTAAAATAAACTGATCGGTGTTAGACTCTAGTTTGAACCAGCACCGGCTGCTGAGCCTTGTTTAACTAGATTGTTTTCTTGCCTCAGGTGGACAGACACTCTGCTGTCCTTGTTTGCAGAGATCCCCACACAGCACACCTTCTTTGTCATGATACTCTCTTCCCTTCAGGCCTACAGTGATAGAGTCCAGAGACCACAGACTAAAACTTATGAAACTGCAATCCCAGACAAATTACTCTTTCTTTCTTTCTTTCTTTCTTTCTTTCTTTCTTTCTTTCTTTTTTTTTTTTTTTTCAAAATTGCTTCTTCTAGGTATTTTGATAGAGCAGAAAGTGACTCACACAGACTTTGGACTTGACCATTTGATTCAGAGGTATGACAGTGGGGGCTCTGGGATTCCCTTATTGTTTAACCATTGTTAATTTGGTTCATTTTAACTAAAACATACACATTGTATAGATTAATAAGGCATCTCATTATAATTTTACATAATATATACTTTTGATAATCTTTAAATCAGTTTCAAGTTCTTTCCTCAAACAATTAGCATTTCTTTATCATGGAACTGTTTTAAATCCTTTCTTCTAATTGCCTGAATTATGGAACACATGATTGCTGTGTATAGCTACCTCACTGTGTTACATAGCACACCAGAACTTCAAACCTCTTTTGAGTGATAACGAGTCCCATTAATCAATCCTTCCCACCTTGCCCTTCCTCCGTGCCCTCCCACCTCTGGTCACTGCTACTCTGCTTAAACCTCTATGACTCCCACCTTTTCAGACTCCACACATGGGTGAGAAAATGCAGTGCTTGTCTTTCTGTTCCTAGCTTATTTTGCTTAACACAGTGGCTCTCAATTCCATTCATGTTGTAGAAAGTGACAGGTTTTCATTCTTTCTATGGTGGAACAGTATTCCATTGTGTTTACACTTTCTTCTTCTACTTATCAGTTCAAAAGCACTAAGGTTGTTTGCATTTCTTGGTTATTGTGAATAGTGCTACATTGAACAGGGGCATACAGACATTTCAAATATATTTTGATATCATTTCCTCTGTATAAATCTCTCATCTCTCTCTCCCCCCTCTCTATCTATATATATGTGTGTGTGTATCATCAAAAAGCTCTATTTTTAATTTTTTGAGGAATTTCCATACTCTTTTCTCTACTGAATACACTAATTTACATTCTCATTACATAGTTGCCATTAAAATGATTATTATAACAATAATGCATTTAGCTATTCATATTTGTCTACATATTATACTGTTGGGTGTACAGTTACCCTTCCACACAATCATAACAGTCAGAATTGATCAGAATGCATTGCCCTGACTTCCAATTCTCCATGTCTCTGATCTTGTGAGATGGAGGGCTTCCATAGCCCATTTGGCATGGAAGGTGGTTAATTCCATTTGTGAATAGAGACACCAAATTTGATCCAGATTTTCATTCAATTAGCACCTGGGTTACATGTTGTTTATCTTTACACTTTTTATTTGAGAAGTATTTTTCTGCCCTATAAGCAAGCCTTTTAAGCAAATTATTGGCCAGTGTACAAGATAAATCCAGGATAGCAAAGAGTTATGGTACAGTTATCCAAATACACTCCAGCAACCCAAGAACAACCTTCCCTCCTGACTGTTAGGAAGCAAAAGCAAAATTCCCCCAAATATTCGAATCTCCCAAATAAAAGAGCAAGATTGAGAAAGAGGACCAGACCGGAAAACAAAAGAGAGAAGGAACCTCCAGGGGGAGGTGGCAGATGGTCTACCAGGTGGATTTTGACAGTCCACAGAACCGGCCAAACTGACTGGTGGACCAGGCAATTTTTAGCAATGATGGCAGTGTGAGCCAGTGTGTACCAGCCACATGGCCCAGTGCCAGCCATCACTCCCAGTGACATTCCAGATAAGCAATGCATTCATTGCTGAAGAGGACTGTGGGGGGGGGGGGGGAAGTGGGAGGAAGATCAGGAGAACAGGCAAGTGGTATGGAGCAGAGTACACTCCCAGCTCAGATCTAACAGGTTCCAACATGTCTGAATAGGTAACTAGTGAGGTGGCTTAACCTTTGGTCTCTACACACTAGGAAACATTGCCTTCTGAGAAAGATTTGATTTACTCAAAGAAGTAATTAAATCTGGTGGCATACTGCTAATCAAGGTAGCATTCAGCACTCAGAGCTGGAAAATTCTTTCTCTCCTCTTTGTAAATGCCTAAACCCTGGGCACCTTATTATTCAAGTTTCTAATTAAAAAGAAAAAAGAAAGAAAGAAAGAAAAGAAAAGAAAAAGAAAGAACGAAAGAAAGAAAGAAAGAAAGGAAAGGAACGGAGCAGGGAAACAGGAGCAGTTCAATCACCTGCAGTAATTCATCATGTTCACAGACTAATAAAAGATCACAGTTCTCGAAGATGCTCCCCCCACACAGACACCAAGCGCCACCAGGCTCCACTATGAGCGAGCCAGGAGTTGCTTCGTCCTTTACCTCTCTGTGACTTAACTGTCACACTGCATCGTTGCTGCTAAACTGCACAGAAGGTATTTCTAATCTCATAACGGTGACTGAAAGGGGTTGAAGGACACAAATTAAGTCTCCGAGCAGTACAGCTGAGTGAGGAGGGAAGGTCAGTCAGTTGACTCTTCCCACAATTCCCTGAACAAGGCAATTATTCATGAAGGAAATTTCAAATTATTTTCATTAGACTTCTGTTTTACCAATCTAACCAAAGTGATTAATTAGGGATTAAAATATTTACTCTGCACATGCTGCCTTGGCTGAGCACTAGCATATTTAAGCTTTGTGCTAAAAGGGTCAGCTGTTTCCAGTATTGTTTGGAATTCATTTTCTATTTTCTCTGTGAAAGGGCACTGACATGCATGTCTATACCACACTTAGGGTCTCTCCAGGACCAGACTGGAGAAGCAGAAAGAGGCTCTAGAGTTCCCACCCTTTGACCCCAAATTTCTTCCTTGTTAGAATCACTTTGCATCAATGACCACAATTTTTTCTATATCCACATTAACATAGGAATGTATCCAAGGATGCCCTGGATTGGGGGAGTATAACAACACCCCTACTCTATGACATTCCATAGATCAGCAGTAAGGATGCTGTAAGACTCACCATGACATCTGTCTGGGAAGAAGACTACAAGAATGGGGGTGGGGGGAGGATTCTGAGCTTTTAGGATTCTCAGAACCCTAGGATTCCATAGAACAGATTCTAACAGCTTTAGCTATCTCTGGCCATATGCAGAGGGGGATTCAAGCAGGACACTCCATTTGTTCCCATGTACCTATCGGGACTGGCCCAGTTATGAGTTTGAGGTTATTGCTGCTTCAGTGAGACTGTAGATGGGACACTGGTGCTAAGGTACTCATTCATTTTGCCCTGCAGAGAGATTGCTAAGAGTTAAAAGGAGGCAAGGTGCTATTTGCTTATATTGCCCTCAAATGCATGCCTGAGAGAAATGGACCCCTGGGGCATTCTACAGCTGCATCCCTGGAGGCTTGCAGAGGCAACTAAATGATGAGACATTTTGTTTTGTTGTTAGTTTCCTGTCATCTTATGGCTCCCCCACAAGACTCAAGAGACAATGTGTAGGGCTAAGCCAATTCCCTGCTCTGGTGGAAGAGGTAAGTAGCAGATACATAGGAGAAACATAGGTGAGTAAATAAGACTTCAATCCTTGTCATGCACAGTTGAGTAAATAAGTCTAAGACTTGTTTGCAGGGACAGGCAAAACTCAAAAGGGCAGGATGGGAAGAACTACTCTCAGAAGAGAAAGCACCTGGGTCAGTTGTACCGATGTGGAGAGAGTTCTTGATGGGTGGGAAGGAAGAATTTATTGACAGGAGACCATTCGTTTCAACCAAGTTTTGGGGTCATGAGCCAGGCTGGCTGGAGCCCAAGGAGACAGCTGGTGAGGAGACGTGGACATCCCGGCAGGTACAGCAAGCAGCACAGCGCTGGAGTTTGTCTAGGAATAGTAATAGCAAAAACCAATAATTCATGGAGCATGTATCAGGAGTCACATAGAACATGGGTGGTGTCTTGCTTCCCTTTCTTCTCACAAGAACCCTATGCCCATTTCATATACAATTAATAGCATCCACCAAGATTTGCCCTAGTATGTCAGGGGACAAAGCCTATGCTCCTAATTAGCACAAAACACAGCCTTCCTAGTTATTGAAAACAGCTGGGAACCTTAATGATGGCTATCTGGCCTTGAGGAACAAAACTTGCAGGAGTCAAGGGTGTCCCTCTCACTCCAGGGCAGCAGGCCCCAGGACATTTAGATGGGGAAGTAGCAGGTTTGGATGGTCATCTTCACTCAGGTCTTCAAAAGTCCTGAGATTTAGGCAAGCTACTGGAAACTTGTGCCTTGGATGTTTTCACTATGACACAAAAGCAATTTTGCTTGTCTCATCTTCTCTGTGAGACTGTTATAAGGTTTTCATAAGTAGTTAATTAAAGGGCCTTACAAATATTTGGCAAATGATAGGCCAGTACTTTGAGTCCCTTCATCTAGCGCTCCTTTGACAAACCTACCACCTGGATACTATTACTGCTTTGAGATAAAAGGGGGCAGAAAGAAATATTTTTTATATAGCTTAAAAAATTCTAAGTTTTTATGATTATATCTTTGTAGGAAGCAGTAATATTAACTTAAAGAAAAGATTATTTTAAGAACTCTCTGAATCTTCGAGAAAAAAAGAGTGGCAGAGGCAAGGCATACCGGCATATAATCAGAAATCATGTAAATCAGTGAAGGACCAGCTAGCTACAGGGGAAATTTTACCAAGAAGCAATGTAGGTTACCTGGAATTATGAATTACTGAATTTTGGGTACCCTTGGCTCCATTTCTGAGAGAATGTATCAGATATAAAACAAATTGATCTTGGCTAACAGCTTTGAAACATTATCTGCTCCTAGAAGTTGGACATGTTTCAGAATATGTGAAGTCTCAAGAAGTTATATTTTGCCTTCACCTTCTATCTGCGTTTTCGAGCCACTGGAACCTCACCAAGATGAAAAAGATGCATAACAGGATTTGCATTCCTTGCCAGGGAAGGACCGCTGCAAGCGAACACTTGAGAATTTACCTGTTAGCAATATTATTAGAACTCTCAATCGGTTTCCTTGTGGGGCGGAAGTGTCCTGAGGGGAAGAAGTCACCGCCACTTTCTAATGTTTTTAATCTTTTTAGTCTGTCTAAGCTGTAAACTGTCAATCACAGGGACTATGTAGTCACCTTGAATGCTGTTTAATCAGGAGAATGTTTTGTGTATCTACAAATACCTGATGACACAGGAATTAAGTCTTCACAATAATTACCCCCCACAACATCACTTGACATCATTCTTCATAGGCCAAGCCAAATCTGTGCTTAATCTCTCATGGTTTTTCAGTATGAGATGCTGCGTTGTACCCTCATAGCTGGAGTCTTTATTTCACATGGAGGACACGGGTAAGTGAAATCTGCACTTTGGGCTGTTTATAATGTCTAAATGGCTCTGTCTGTCACAAAATGTGGCTGATGACAGGGTAATTAGGTTGATGCAGACTGATTTCCAAGTTCACTGAGAAACAGGAGCTGCTCTGGTTCTGAAGTGGGTAAGTGATGAGTGAGTGCTGTGTGCACTGAGGTTTCTGTTCATGCTTTCAGCTTATGCCGCTCTTTACACAAGGAAAAATAACTCAGCCACACACCTCTCTCTTAATCATTTACACCTTGGAAACTACATATATTTCATCCTTCTATGCTTTCTATTTTCTCATTCCTCTTCCACTTTTTTTCCTTTAACCTTTTCTTGGATTTTTCAAATTATGTACACTGACTTTATGATATTTTTATAAAGGAAAGTGCACAAATGTATACATTTATTATATGTATAGTCATCTGGGGCTGTAGCTCAGTTGATAGAGTGCTTGCCTAAGATAAATGAAGTTTGGGTTCTAGCCCCAGCTCTCTCTCTCTCTCTCTCTCTCTCTCTCTCTCTCTATATATATATATATATATATATATATATATAGTGTGTGTGTGTGTGTGTGTGTACATACATATTAATTGTTTGGGGTGACACATATTATACTTATAATTTCAGGACTTGGGCGGGCAGAGGCAGGAGAATCAGGAGTTTAGAAATATACTCAACCACATAGATAATTTGAGGCTACCCTGGGAAACAAGACTGTGTCTCAAACAATATAGCCATCTAATAATATTATACAAGACAAGGCATTTGGTTTAACACATTAAGCCTGGCAACATTGGCTTCAAGTGCTGGCTGATTGGTCTTGGATGCTGGTCAGAGACAGCCAGTCAATGGTTCTGCTGGTATCACAAATGGGATGGGCAAGTACTGGTTGGTAACAGTGTGGGTGTTGAGTGTGCACACATCTGTGATTCAAAGGGCAGGCCTTTGCAGGATTGTAGAGCAAGTGCTGACTGCCAGGAGAAAGAGTGAGTATATTCTGCAAAACCAGAATGACCAAGTCCCAGTGGAAAGGACAGTCTGAAGAAGGCCAGGTCTTTGTGGCCTGCTTTGGACTGCAGCTCTTGGGCTTTAGATCTACGACTCTCCCAAGGCTTAAGCACCACACTATGATGCCTGGTGGGCAGCTTCTTGACGTTACGCTCTCACTAATGCTGAGTGGCGCTGCTCCTGGCTGACTCTGTGAGGACGGTGAGAGCGTGGCCCCTTGTAGACTGCTGTCTTCCCTCTGGTCGTTCTTCAGGAAGCTCACGGTAAGGACTGAGTTGCTTCATATTTCTTTAGGAGGCTCATGCTAATAACTAAGTTACTTCCATCTCTGCTGTATTGCTTCTAGGGCTTGTTTTATAGACTGCACTTTAAAATCTAAAATTTCCTGCCTAGAAAAAAAGGAGCAGAGAAAATTCATTTAGTCATTCAATCTGCAAATATCCTGCCCCACTCTGAGACAGGGTCCCTCTGACTATCCTGAGACTCACTATGTAGACCAGGTTGGCTTCAGACTCACAGAGACCTGCCAGCCTCTGTTTCCTAAGTGCTGGACTAAAAGCTAGCTACCACACCAGCTACCACACCTCAGTTGGCCAAGCCTTGCTCACAGTGCTGAAATACAGCAATAAATAAAAAAAGCAAAAATGTCTGCTTACATTGAGCTAAATTCCAGTAAGAAAAGACAGAAGACAATTTAACCACGTAAATCATGTATGATGGTTATACCTGGAAAAGAATGAAGGAAAGAAGAGGGGTGGGTCTGTGGAGAGGGTTGTAATTGAAATGGATGGCCAGGGAAATCTCACTGAGGACGTGAAGGCCCTGAGACTGGAGTGGGAAAGGGGGGAGAAGGAAAGATGTCCTGAGATGGGGATTACAGAGGAGTATCCAGCAGGCTTGTGTGACCAGCACTGAGGCTGAGAGATGTGGCAAGAGCTGTGTCTGGCCTTTACAGAGCTCTCATGTTCCTTCAGAGCGGGACACAAAGCTATAAACGGTTTGAGCGGAGGAGTGACAGGATATCATTCTGTTGACTATACTAGAAATCAAGTGAAAAGGGCCAGGACAGAAGCCAGAAAATGGGTGTGAGCATTCCAGGTGCAGATGTAAGACCCGGATGACAACTGTGAATTCTGAAAAATGAAAATGATTAGGTATTGAGAAGGATGAGCTCATGGAATTTAACAGCAGATGAGCTGCGATATCCAAGACTAATTTTTATACTGAGAAAATAGAAGAATTTTATTTACAAAAGCAGAGATGGTGTTGGAAACCATTTGGATTTAAACCATCTAGGCTTGTGGCTGGATGATGTCACAATGAATACAGAAGAAGAAACCCAAGGACTAAGCCCTGGTCACTTGCTGCTAAAGGGGCCAGAAACTGAGGAGTACATTTGTTGAGTTGGTGCTATCTGCTGTATCAAAAAAACCCCAACATCTAGTGACTCAAACACTGTAGCTGATTTCTTACTCATGCCAAATTCAACTGTGTGTTTTGGTGAGTGACTCACCTCTCATTACAGCTACTCCTCATCTCCCAGCTTTAGTGCTTAGGGTAGGTCGCCATGAGCATCCATATCATATTGAGAGAAAGACGTTGAAGACCAGGCCTAGGATTTGTACCTGTGACTCCTCTAAACTGCAGTGGAGATTCACAATGAAGCCCAGCTAAGTGCTTATGAGAAACAGTAAACAGGTTTGGGTAAGAGCCATCTGGGTTCTGAGAGAGGGAGAATACAGCCAGGGACAATGGGAGAGTTTTGTTTCTAAGGTATCAGAAAAGTCTGGAGTCCAGGCAATGTCCAGGGAGCCAGGGAATGGGAAGATTTCAGGGACAAGTGTCCAGTGAAGTTAAAAGCTTGAGTAAGATGACAGTTGACCATTAACAGAAATTAATGTCTTTGACACCAAAGTGACAGCGCGATGGAGTAGTCACTCCAATGACTTAGTGTGAATTCACAAGAAATTAAGATGAAGAATTGGAGTCAACAGACGACTATTTCTTTGTTCACTAGCTCACCTGTCACAGTCATGTTAGGACACAGAATTCGCCCCAGATGAGTAAGAGGAAGGAACTTTCAGAAAGTCTCCCTTGTTTAGGTGTGAGCTAGACTAAAGGATTAAGCAGCAGATCAGGTACCCAAACATGAGGTACTGTGCAGAGTGATTACCACACTGAGATGAAGAGTCAAAGAGACAAAATCAGGTCGACAAGACCCATAATAGGTTACTTGTTATTAGAGAAACAGAGAGATTGGTCCAAGGCCAAAAGAAACCAGAGGCAGAAAGTATACAGCTAGAAATATAAGAGCTGGGACAGGGATGGAGCAGTCTGGAAGCCCAAACCTTGGAAACCCTGGAGTCTGATGACCAACAAATGCTTAGCTAGCTATCTTGGTATCCCCTAATCCAGTCTAGCTGATACTTAAAACAAACCATGACAATACTATGTTCACCTCAAATAGGAAACAAATAATTGACAAATCCTTTAAATACCAATTGCTAGATAAAATCAAGAGGGTTTACTTAATATCTGAGCTATTTAGTTTTGCCTGGGAAGGAAGTAAGAAGTTTCTTCTGGAAATGCCCATGCAGAGCATGGCTTGTAATTAGAAAGGGATAAGATGATGTTGCATTGCTAACTCATGGGCGTACAAATGCACACATACCACTTACAGAAGGAAATTTAAAATCAAGTCTAATGTGTATCGTGTGTAGTAAAGTGTGTATAGTGTGTAGTATTGTACAATGTGTATAGTGTGTACAGTGTGTAGTAGAGTGTGTATAGTATGTAGTATTGTACAATGTATATAGTGTGTACAGTGTGTAGCAGAGTGTGTATAGTGTGTAGTAGAGTATGTATAGTGTGTAGTAGAGTGTATCTAGTGTGTAGTAGATGTGTACAGTGTGTAGTAGAGTGTGTACAGTATATACTGTGTAGTAGTGTGTGTATAGTGTACATAGTATATAGTGTGTAGTATATAGTATAGTGCATAGTAGAGTGTGTATAGTGTGTAGTAGAGTATGTATAGTGTGTACTTAGTATAATCAGTATGCTCTTCCACCTCTGCCTCCAGAAGCACCTCTTCTTGATGCTGTATAACACAGGTACATCTAGGAATCACCTCTCTTCTGTAAAAGGATGAGGGCTTCACACAATATTCGTGTTTTCAGTGCACAGCACACTTGAGGTTTCTTTGATGACTTCCCTAATCATCTTTTACCCAATACAATTAGCATTATCTAAATTAGTTATCAGTTTACCAAATTGTATCCTCTTTTCAAAAAAAAGTCATATTGCAAAATTATAGGTATAGCCATAGACAGAACCAGCATTGTATGCTTGCAGACATTTGGAGAGAGATAATGTTCTTAATCCTAATTAGAATCCGTTCCTTTTCCTATAGGGCTTCTCAGAATCAGGGTGACCTTATTTTCATTTGGAGAGTAAAGCAAGGACTTCCATTTGTCTTGTAACACATCATCTCCTATTCAAATGTGTTTATGTAAACTCCAGGCCTTTTGCTGTCTTTCTGTGTTAAGGGGCCTTTTTTTAGCAACTAGAATGCAGTCTGTTCCCAATGATTATTTTTAAAAGACACCATCGGGAACAGACTGCATTCTAGTTGCTATTTTCTTTACTATTAACTTTAATGCATTTTAATTATTATTTGAGCTAAGTCCAAACTCAGAATTAAAACATATCTGGTGGAATGTTCCACACAGATCAGAAAGTCCCTGTTTGGTGAGAATCTGTTCTCCCTTTCTGCCCCAGTCCTGTTGTTTTAATAGAAGATTTGATCCCAGTTAGAGCCTACATTGTCAGCATTCCTTAATTTAACACATATCCATGTGACTAAGTACAGACAAATGTCCCAACTTCTGGGACATTGACTTCATAGACAAGTCACCTACTCCAGTACACCCTCTCTTTCCCGTGCTGCTAAGGTGAGATGTGCACACAGCCACAAGCTAGCTTTAACTGCAGGAAAGGACACTGCACAAAGAGATGAGATGGATCCCTGAAAGGTTGTGCAGAAAAGAACCATCCCATAACCACATAGCTGGATGTAGGACTATGTTCTCTAAGCCATGGTAGTAAGGTTCCTTTGTTAACGTTAACAGTAACATAGTTATCAAATGGGCTCAGCTTTGCAGATATACCAGAAAGATGAGAATAATACAATATGTAACTACTTGAAACATTGATACTACTTTTTTGTTTGTTTTTTGAGACAGGGTTTTTATGTATTTCTTTGGAGCCTGTCCTGGAACTGCTCTGTAGACCAGGCTGGCCTCAAACTCACAGAGATCTGCCTGCCTCTGCCTCCTGAGTGCTGGGACTAAAGGCGTGAGCCACCAACGTCAGCCCATACTACTTAAAAAAAAATTTTTTTTTTATCAATTTCTTGTGGGTTTCACTTGTGTATGATGTCATGTTTCTTCAACTCTTCTTTTTGAGTAATCAAACAAGGACTTTTTTCCTGACTCAACCCCAAAGTCTGACTTTCCACTGGCTCTCAACATTCCAATCTCTGATCTTTTATCAAAGACAGTTTATTCAAACTGGAATCTGAATAAAGTAATTATTGCTCAGCAACACTGCAACTGTAAACTAAATTAAAGTAAGATGGTCAAGGCCAGTGCTTTGTTAGAAATGACATAATTTTTAATAAAATGAATTTTTGATTATTTCAAATTCAGGGTACAAATGGCACTAGGCTTGTCAACAAGGGAAAAAAAAGAGTAATAAGGAATAAATGAAATAAACAACCAGCCCCCACCAAAAGTACAGATTTTGTTCATTTTGGCTTTTCTAGCAGGTGCATCTGAGAAGTCATTGGTTTGTGTGACCTGGAGTGTTTGTTGGTGCAATAATGAGCTATCATTCAAAATAAGAACACACACAAAATACCAAAAAAAGTTAACTCCTAAAAGAAGACTTTGATACACAGATGCTTACAATTTCCTGGTGTGCTTTGAAGAACGAACACCCTTTGTTGCTTGCTAATGCTAGAAAGAACTTAGGATTGGCATTTGATGCAACAAGAGGCATTCTAAAAGGCGCAGAATAAAATCAGTGTGAAGAGTTTCTCAAGGCCCTGTGTTGCAGTGGCAATAAATGCATTTTTATATAAGTATTCAGGTGCTTGGGTAGAAATCATCTTGAAATAGTCGCCTTAGCCTTTCATATTTAGGGATGCCAGGTGCAAAGCACACTTGAATGGATCCCTCTAATCATTAATAGGAACATATAAACCTTCCATGGCAGCAGCATTGAGGTCAGAGAGTGGGGGAGGGATGGGATTATATGCTGCGTGTCTCACCCTGAGATCCACCCTCAGAGTCTTGTTACACAAAGTTCTTTTTTAAAAATACAAATTCCATCAGTGAGACAACCAAGAAAGGAGCTCAACTCCTCGAGGGCAACTTTGCCTTGAAGCTTAGCATTTAAGTTTCTGTGACCTGTATGTTCAACAATGCAGCCAAGGGAAGAAGGGTTTGGAGCCACATCAACAGGACAGCCATGGCATCCATTCTGCCTAGGGTTTCCTTCTCTGGGCCTGCTCTTCTATCCATGCCTCTTGAGACCAGACTTCCTCTCTGCCTTTTGCTGGTGCTGTTTCTACACTTTGCTGGGGACTTCTTCTCAAGAGCTGCTGCTTCTAGGTTCAGAGTTTAAGCCTCTGAGGATGCACACTGTCTTCTGGAGGCCACCATCCATGCTTCATGTCGACCAGTCTTCTGGTTATTCTGGTGGGGTGCCGGGTGTCCCATAGAAGTCTCAAACCAGCTGAAATGGGGTCTCAATAAATGGCTTTGTGAAGTGCCCTCTCCTCAGCTTCTCATTTTAGCTTCCAAAAGCCCAGGGATGAGGCTTCAAGTCCTCCCCACCTGTCTGCAGTGTTTGTCTCACTGAGTAACAATCGTTTGCCCGTCTGTTTCTCCTAACTGAATTCCTTCAAGGTTGGAATTACTTGTTCATCATTTCATAGCTCAGGTCTGCTCCAGAACTTGGCAGATAGCTGGCATAATGCATGTTTATTGAGTGAATAAATGAAGGAAGAATGAGCTCTCTGAAGACAACTTACAGTGACCACTGGGGTTAGAACCTTCAGTCTGCTTCCCACACATGGTCCAAGAGGTTCATGACTCCAGATTTTTTCTTTCTAATTACTATTTTAGAACAAAATCCTGAAGATTCTAAATGAGTCTGTTGCAAAAAAATAGATTAAAATTGATTGATTGATTGATTGATTGACTAAAGCCCAAAGCTCATCTCTCACAAGACTCTTCTGATGGTTTTGTTTCCAGGTGAGAACTAAAATTAGACTGAGGAAGAGAGATCGCCGATGCCAGCAGCATCCTCACACAAACCTTCTTAGCTAGCATTTCCATGCCTTTGCTGACGTAATTGTCAAGAACATGTCAGTAGTTAAAATCAAGGTCTTGGATCAGCTGCAGCTGAACAAGAGCATCCTAACCAGAAGTTTGCTGAGAGATTTCAACTGTTCTTCAGACTTCTAGATGTTGAGTGACTCAAAAAAAAAAAAAAAAAAAAAAAAAAGTTTGCTCAAGGACATTACACTGAGAACAAGTCTGATGGCGTTATAGACAAAGTCTTGGCAGAACACTCAGGAGCTCTGACTTAAAAGACTGGAGACAGAATTTAGCTAATCTTAACATTAAAAAATATGTCAAGGGGTAATTTTAAAAGTAAGTGGAATGTCATTTTACAAGTCTAGCATAGCATTGCACTTTCCTCACAAACACTCTTGTTACGTGTGTCATCACATGAAAGAAAATTGTTAAGACATTTGTAAGTAAGAAAATTCATGTATGGGCTTGTCTCCTGTCCTCAACACAAACAAGAGTTTTAGAGGCCGCACATCTACATGATTTGATTAAAAGAGGCTCTTTGGGCTCTGGAAGGATAAACAATGAAACTTTAAGTGGACTAAAGCATCTGTTTACACTGATCCACATTATCCGTTGGCCCCCGATGAGCAAGAAAACAATAATCATTAGCCATGGACAAATAAAACTTTATTTCTAATCATCAGAATAGTTTTATCCCCCACCCCCACACACACCCGGAAAATAAAATAAAATAAATGGCTTCAGACTCCTTCACTAGACTGGCCTGTCTTCTCCAAAGGAAGAAAACTATGCTGTTAAGCCAATTATTAAATCTTGGGGGAGAAAGGCCCCCCGAAGGTGTATAAAATGTAGTCTGTTACAATAAATTACTAGAGAAGAGTTAACCAATGTCTAAAACACAGAATGGAAACAGAATTTCCAAGCGTGTAATAAAGTGGGTGGCTGTAATCCAAGCACTGGGAAGATGGAGGCAGGAAGATTATGAATTGAGACTAGCCAATGCTATATGGTAAAGCTCTGTCTCATAAATTTCCCAAAGGGGCTGGAGAAATCACTCAGTGGTTGAGTGCTTGCTGTTTTTACAGAGGACCTAGCTCGGCACCCAGCATCCATGTTGGGCCTATAACTCCAAGGCATCTGATGCCAAGCTGAAACGCAGACGTGCCACTGCTCAGATCTCCAGCCCTCTGCAGAATCCCTGCATTTCAAAGTTCTACAATTCTTACTTGGCCTGTGATCTACTGCTGTCTGTGATCTACTGCTGTCTGATGGTTGACCAAGTTGGCTGTGTGTGGTGTGACTGTGGAAGAGGCAGAATTCTTTCCCCTATGTGGATGTCATGTTTCAATACGACATATCAGAAGATGCTTTGTTGGACTAGGCTGTTGTGGATCCTCTATCAAAAGTCACATGGAGGTTAGGAAACCAGCTCAACTCGTAAAAGTGCTTAATGTGGAAGCCTGAGGGTCTGAGTTCAATACCTCTAATCTGCAAAGAAAGCACACATCTCTAAACCTAGCACTCCTGTGGCAAGACGGGAGTCAGCGCTGGGGGAGTATGTGGACATATGGTAGAAATAAGCGAGACCCTGGCTCAACAAGGCAGAAGAGAAAGAACCCAACTTCTCCGATCGCCACATGAGTGCATGCGTGTGCGCGCCCGCGCGCGCGCGCACACACACACACACACACACACACACACACACACACACAATCTCTAGTCATGCATCCAAGTCAAGTTCCAGGTATCTGGACCATGTCGGACTGAATCCTGCTGCCGACACCTTGGGCTTACCCATATCACCTTGGAAATCTACTTTTCTTCTCATTTATGCAACTAATCCCCAAAACTGTAGTACTTTCTACTCATGAGCCTTTGTGTCTAGGTAGCAGCTCTGCCCTCTTAGGATGGGACAAAGTCCTTAGAACCTATCCTATAACTTCAACCAACTGCAACAATGTAGCCTGTTATCTACTTTGACCACAGCAAAGCAACTGCAACTATCAAAATTTTCACTGACATTATTCACTGACATTATTCGTTACAAATAAATGTTACAGTTCAGAGTTTGTAATTCATAAAACATTCAGAAATGTCAGCTAAACTATTCTCACACTAAGCTTGAGGAAAAACATTTTATTCAGATTGCTAACCTAAGTTTTAAATAAAGATTTTTACAAAGAGCAGCTTAGCGGGTTTTAAATATTCTTTCTGCAGGGTGTCATGGAGTGATACTTCCCAAAGCCAACCCATGTTATCCATCATATGATAATTAATGACAATGGGGGAGCAGAGCTTCTCTCTGTAACTTCCAGTCAATTTTATCCTTTCCAAAGATTCCCTTCTATTCTGAGAAAAGGGTTTTTGGAAGGAAAGAATAACCAAAGGAAAAGGAAAGGGCAAAGGAAATCTTCCTTAGAAAATCAAATCTTCTTTTGCAGAGACTGGCATGGTTTTAACATGCTCACAGAGGTATCCCCCCTGGTTATGTTGCAAAAGCCATGCAAATAATAATTGTGGCTAAGTGCTACACTGACAGTCAATATTGTATTTTCCAAGCTTGTACTCATTATTCTTTAAAGTATTCATGCATTTTGTGAAAGATCAAAAGATTTACATATCATATGGAGTGCTTTAGGGAGTAACTTGCTGAGAACTTTAAATTCACAATGTTCCACAGCCTTTTAAAGTCGGATTTCACTTCCCTCTTCTTTGTGATAAAAAAAAAAATAACAAGATAGAGTTAGATGGGTTCTTCCCTCAATATAATAAAATGGCTATTTTTAAATATAAGATGAGAGTTTGATATTTTTATCTGTGATTCTAAACACAGTTTTGTGGTTCTAAATAATAAACTGCAGCTTCCTTTTAACATATGCATTGAAGGAAAGAACCAAGTCTATGTAACCCAACTTCCACAGCTCCTCAAGAAACCCACTACACACACCATAATCTTCACTGGTGTTGTTAATAGTAGAAATGATAGATGGGCCTGAAGACACTGAGAGTGTAGGATTTCTGGAAATGGAGACTAGAGAGTCATGGCTTTTATTCTACAAAATGTAAGGTAAGTGTGGTAGGAGCTGGTAGAGGTTTCTTGGTAGATGTAGACATAAAGTGTAATGGAGAACATTCTAAGGAGAAGTGGTCTGGCCCACTGGAACCAAATATCCTTTACTAATTGGGTCAGGTCAGAAGCTGAAGGTCTCTGTGCTGGAACTCTTTGCAAAGGGATTGCTGTGCCTTTGCTCCTAGGGTTAGTGTTGACAAGACAATAGGGGGAGGTTGTTGACATGAGCGGAGCCAGCGCCAAGTCGTTGCTCTCCACACAAATGTCTTTAAGAGAAGCACAGTGAGACTCGGGAGATGGTTCATGGGTGAAAGCTCCAGTCACACAAATCTGAAAATCTACATAAAAAGCCCAATGCAGTGGTGTACAACTATAATCTCTACATACTCACTTCAACAAGAAAGTTAGAGACCGGAGAGCCTGCTAGCCTCCAGCATGCAGTACAGTGGTACAAAGAACAGAGACCCTGCCTCAGCAAGGTGGAAGGTGAGAACAGACTCTCAGAGTCGCCTCTGAGCTCCACATGCCTGGTGGGGCACATATTTACCCATGCACATGCTCACACACACTAAAAAAGATCAGTTACGCCAATATGACATGTCAAAAAGGTTGTTTTCATCCAATACCCTAAACACACACACACACACACACACACACACACACACACACACGCACGCACGCACGCACGCACGCACGCACGCACACCCACACCATTTTGTCCCAGTGCATTCTACTCACTCTGCCTAGCCCAGCACACTGTGGCCAAGTTAAGAGATTCACCATCATCAAGCCTTTCTTCTTGAGATGTGCTGTCTTCCTACTGTGGCAAAAAGTCCTGGGGGAAACCAGAGAGTGTGTTTATTTGGGACATTTCCCTTTACTCCAGAACAAACGGTGGAAAAACTCTTCTTAATGAACCAATGCAGTGTAGAGAATTCTGCTTAAATATTTGCTCAGATAATATTTTCTTACTCTGAAGCTACAGATCTGGCAACAGAGACAGATTAATAATAGCAGTGAGCCCCACAGTTGTTTGAAGAGAGACTCATGTATCAAGGCAGCAACTAAAGAAAGGCCGAGAACTCACAGTGATGTGCTGCACCATCCTGCATATGTAAGGCTGTACATAACTCTGCCTTCTTATCCCAGAGTGTCCCAACAGAATTGACTCAGGAATTCCAAAGTCAAAACACACGTGAATAGGCTTAGTCAGTTGTAGCTTTGGATATAATATTCTGAAACATTTGAAAGCTGTAGGTCCTAAACCCTCTATGATGTGAAGCTTGTTATAAACTTGAACTAAAAATATCATTGACAAAAATCATGATCTTTAGGGAGAAGATAAAATACAGATACAACTAAAAAATATTTGTTTTGTTTCTGTGTGAGGGGTGAGTTAACAGGTGAGCAACATGTAATGAGACAATGACTCAAAAAAAAAAAAATAGTTCTAGATCGTGGTCTCAGTTTTCAGCCTTCACATTGTTTCAGAACTAAAGACGTGTTGAGTTGCCCAGGGTAGCCTTGAACACCTACTTCAAGTAATCTTCTTCCTTAGTTCCCAAATACTACCTCTTAACTTATATCACATTTGATAAATATCTCTCTCCCTGCCTTTCACTTCCTTTCCTCCAATCTCTCCTCCTTCTTTCCTTTCTCTTCTCCCTTCCTCCTTCCCCAAGCTGCTTTATTCACAAAAGTATCCAAAACTTTTGTCTAATATCTTCTTAGATTATGTTTGGTGATTGAATTTGAAATAATTGTTAGCAGAGTTTAGTTCCTTCTGATATGTGCATTTCAGTTCTCATGGGCTTCTTTGTATTAAAACTAGTAACAGCAAATACTCCACTAAGTTTGCAGATATTAAAGTTACTAGGTGGTAGGTTTAAAATTCTTTTTCTTTTCTTTTTATTTCTTTATTTTATTTTATGTATATATTGTTTTGCTTGTATGCATGTATGTGCATTGTGTATGTGTAGTACCCTCGGAGATCAGAAGGCACAGATGGTTGTGAGCCAAACGTTTGGGTTCTGAGAACTGAAATGAACCCAGGACCTCTGAACTAGTAAATATGATTTTAATGGCTGAGACATCTCTCTACCCTGCTATTTTGTAATTCAATATCTATTTGTTATTTTCAAAAATAAAATCTGTTTTAAAAACATGAGAGACCAGGCTGGCAGTGAAGACAGCCTTTCAGTGTCTGAAATCTTGTGATGCATTCAGGGCTGGGTCAGGAGCAACATATATCCCAGGATCAAAAAATAAAAAGAATGCTGGAATGCTAAAACCTGTCTCAGATCTTACTACCTACCCCTGCATTGCTAATAATTGTTTAGCAGTCAGCTTGGGTGCCAGGGGATTGACGTCACTACCGTCTTCTCAAAAATAAGATACTATTTTCTTTTTTCCTTCCTTCCTTTCTTCCTTTCTACCTTCTTCCCTTTCTTCCTTTTCTTTTAAGACAAAGTCTTAGTATGTAGCCTGGCTCACCTGAAAACCACTATAGAGACCAGGCTGTCCTCAAGCTCACAGAAATCCACCTGCTTCTGCTTTCTGAGTGCTGTGATTAAAGCATATGCTCTACCACACCTGGCCTAAGGATGGAGATTTGTAACAAAGAATGTGATGGAAGCCATTTCTCAACCTTGTTGACTGGAAAAGATGTCAGAGAGTGCTTCAGGTCACATGGTCTGTTAGTCAGCACTGCCTAATTGTGACAAAGTACCTCAAAGAATCAGCTTAGATTCAAGATGGAGGACGGAGAGAGCATAACTCCGGCTCCTGTCTCCGAAAATGAAAAGCTGGGGATTCTTTACAGACTAACATGGTTTGATCAAGCAAGACCCCCCTGGAACAGCGTCCCAGGGGATCCAACATCCAAAACAGCTGGGACAAAGTAGCTTTGCAGACCACTACAGCCAGGATTTCTGCGTCTTCTTAGGATCCTCATGACAGCGGCCCCTACCAGCAGGAAGCAGTTTGGAAAGAATGACGCCCAAATTTCCAAATATTGCCTATAAATGTTTGCTTTCATTTAACTTGAGTTGGTTATAAATGGTTAATGATCACAACCAATCTCTTTTTAAAGGTAAAAAAGGGGATTATGGCGTAGAAGTGAATACTTTGGTTTGGAATGGATTTTCATTTATCGATACAAAGTTAAGGTCAATTTTGTGATATGTATATTTCTCCTCTTGTTTAGGTATTGTGCTTATATAGCTCATTTAGAAATGTAATGTATAATTTAGTACAGATTTTAGATGTTTACCTATAATACTCAATACTTTAGTTAGGTTTTACCTATAATAGTCAAACATAATGTTAGTTAGGTTTACTAGATATATAGAGATGTATTTGAGATGGATAGGCATTCTCAAACCTTTCAAAGTCCTACAGAATATGGCATTTAAAATGGTTTAGGGTTTTTCTTAACAGTGAGACATAACTGTTCTTGGCAACACCACCTGAATCAGAAAGGAAGATGGACATTAAAGAAACTCGTTATAGAGTTTGCTTTCAATATGGCAAGACTAGCCATTTGGGCAAGATACTGCTCTTGTTTTGACTGTTTAACTTTATGCTTTATAAACCGGACATGCAGGACCCACAGGAAAGTGACTGCTGATACAAGATGGACATTGCTACAGGGTTCCTGCTTCATAGAAGAGACTGCCAGACCAACTGCAGGACACAGAGAAAAGTGACTGACAAACTGCCAATACAGGCAGACAGTTTAAAGTTTCCTCCTTTGCTGAGGAGTCTGACAGACACACTATGGCCTATAGGCTGAAGATGGAACATTACAGAAGAACTATGAGTGACTGACCAGGCGAGTTGTCTCTGTCATTTCTAGACTTTATATATTATCCTCTGTGGTCTTTGATGGAGTTGAAGACAGATAGTTATGATTATAGTTTTCCTTAATTAGGATTAAAGATAAGTTACATATAAAACTTTAGACTCACAAAGATAGGATAGATGATAGAATACTTTCTTTAAATCTTGCTAAATGTTAATGGACTAAATATTGTTAACTGTGGTTCTTATTTGATAATTGTTTTGTTGTATATTTTGCTATGTTAAGGTTAAAGCCCTTCTTTTTATTTTAGACAGAAAATAGGAGATGATGGGAGATGTCAGCCTGTAAATACGTTTCTCGTATTGGTTAATGAATAAAGCACTGCTGACCAATAGGAAAGCAAGATAGGCAGGACTAGGAGACAAGGAGGAGAGAGGAAGTAGGGAGGAGATTCAAGATGGAGGAAGGAGAGAGCAGAATGCTGGCCCCTCTCTCTGGTAAGATGAAACCACGTGGAAATACTTAGATTAATAGAAATGGGTTAATATTTAAGACAGAACTAGCCTATAAGAAAATAGTAACTGGCCAACAGCTTTATATCTTAAAAAAAAAAATCAGCTTATATGTTTTGGCTACTTGGCTGCTGGCTTCAGAGATCTTAGCCCATGGCTACTTGGTCCTATCCCATTTGGGCCTGATGTAGTTCAGTATCTCATGGCAGGAGTGTGTAGAGTAAAACTGTTCACGTGGTAGAAGGAGTGAACAGAGACTGGTATTCTTCAGCAGAACCATCCCTATTGGCTGAAGACCTCCTACTAGGTCCCATCCATTAGATGTTCAGAAATCTCTCCCAAAGAGCCAAGCTGAGGACAAGCCCTTAACTTAATAGATTTTTGTTGTATTCATACTATAGCATTTGGCATCACTTGATATTCCAGGAAAACACTAGAGATTTCCCACGCAAGCAAAAGAGTTGGTGAATGAGTAAGAAAGCGTGGGACAAACTAACACTATCATAAGGATCTCGGTGAAGAAATTTGATTACAAAGTAAGATTAAAACCCAGAAAAATCCCTTCAGATAAAATGCTGGCCAGCTTTATGTTAACTTGACACAAGGCAAAAACATCTGGGAGGAAGGAACCTAATAGAGAAAACACCTCAGTAAGATCTGTTTGTAGGTAGGCCTATAGGGAATTTTCTTAGTTAGTGATGGATGGTGGAGGGTTCAGCCCTTTATGGGCGGTGCCATCAGGCTAATGGTCCTGAGTTCTTTAAGACATCAGGCTGAGAAGTCCATTGGAAGCAAGCCAGTAAGCAAGCAGCACCCCTCCGTGGCTTCAGTATCAGCTCCTGCCTGCAGGTTCTTGCCTTGTTTGAGTTCTTGTCCTGACTTCCTTCAATGTTGAACAGTGAAATGGAAGTACAAGACAAATAAGCCCTTTCCTCCCCAACTTAATTTTGGCCCTGGTGTTTCATCACATCAATAGTAATCCTAATTAGGACGGATCCATGTAAGAGAAGTAGGCATATTCTTAGAGTACCCAGGTGTAAACTTCTTGGAACCCTTGTAAATTTAGTCTTCCATTTCAATGAGTGTCTTGCTACTCACATACAACACCCAGTGAGATTTGCTTCTTGCAAATACTTGCAGAAGGCCCTAGGCTATCATTCATTTATTATCTTCATGGCTTCTCTATATACATAGAGAGAGTCCCAGGGGTGGCTGAATATAGACAATGTGACTGTGAAGTACATCTTCCATGACATGTATCCAAGTCAACACAGACTGGATCTGGAGAGCAGAACACCTTTTCTGGGAATCCAAACATGGCTTGGAAGAATATCTGCTAACATTTATTGGGTACTTAATTTGCACCTTGAACTGTGCTAAATATTTGACATTCATTATCTCATTTACTGCCCATGATTTCTATTATTTTATAGATGATGAAATTGAGGATTACAGTAGTCGAGAACCCTGCCCTAGGTCACATGGCTATATATGTGGATAAGAAGGAATCCAAGCCTAGGTGTGGCTGTCTCATGCATTGTACATCCTTTGTGATAACTTGTTGCTGGGAAGGGGTGTCTCAAAGCTAGTGAGGGCCACAAAGTTCAGACTTCAGAAAGAAAGGTAGACCAGTAATGCCAAAAGTGAAATATGGAATGAAAATAACAACAACAAATATAATGCCTGTGATAAATCCATATCTAGACATTCTCATGCTTTCCGGATTTGCCAGGCTACAAATGAAAAGAACAACTACCATGCTTATAAAAAACTTCATAAAATATATGAAGTTCTTCATGGGACGGGACTGTTGAGCAGTTTTGAAGTTGAATGCTTGGAATCTGTTTAGAAATACTGCACCTTCCCACTGTGTAGAGTTTGCTTTAATGTACATTTTGTCCCTTTTTCTGGCAGCAAATTTACTTTTGTATTGAATGTTGCTTATTCAGACTAGTAAAGCCATTTGTTTTTGCTGACTGGAAGTCACATTGTCAGGTATTTAGGAATGAAAACACTGTGCTGAGTGGCAATAAATCCACATTTCCTACACTGACAACTAGGTACAGCTTGGTGCTTTGCTGAGCTTGGTGCCTTTCTGGGATGCTGAAGGAATCCCCATCATCATGGCCTATTAGACCATGGATATGAGAGATGTGCAAATAAAACATATTACATTTTATGCCTGTGTTATGTGTGTGCATATGTGTGTATGTTCTTGAGTGTGTGTATGCATGTGCATGTTCATGCAGGCAGGCAGATGTACACAGGTTCACGTGCACATGTGTATGTATGAGTGTGGAGGACAGAATTTGGTGTCAGGTATCTTCACTGATCACAAAATACTGTATTTGTTGAACAGAATCTCTTGCTGAATTTCAAACTCACTGACTTGGCTAGCCTAATTAATCACCTGTCCTTAGGGATCCTGGCATCACAGGTGGATTGCCAGCCCACCCATCTTTTATAGGGGTCCTGGGAATCCAGATTCTGGCCCTTAAACTTGCATGTCAGGTGTTTTAATCATTGAACAATCTCCCTATCCCCAATACCTTACATTTTAAGGTGACACATTAAGAAAAGCAAAAAAGAAAGATGCAAAATATAATTAGATAAAAAACTTTTAAGAAAATGCAAAAATACTATAAAGATGCAACTGGTAAGCTAAAATTCTATTAGCAAACTTTATGTAAAGTTTTGGGATGAAAAGTGTATGAAAGGTAATTCCTAACGTGTAGACTAAGTTGAGATTGGTGGTTGATATGTTTTCACGTCAAGTATGTCAAGAAACATGGTCTTTACAGGTACCTACACAATATACTGCATTCTTTTTTAATGAGTGGGAACATTGTATCAATAGTTCTTGGTTTCTCTTAATGAAGTCAATGCTTCATTGTTTTCACTGAATAACTAGGGTTAAGGGCATCTTGTGTCAGTTACCTTACATTCCCTACACACTTGCACTATTTTGTTTGTTTTATAACAAGTTCTCACCATGGAGCCCTGGATGACCTAGAATTTGCTGAGTAAAACAGGCTGGTCTTGAACTCAGAGATTAACCTGCCTCTACCTCCAAAATGCTGGAATTAAAGGCCAGCGCTTACACTTTTATTGAGTAGTGTGAACAGAACACACACACACACACACACACACACACACAATGAAACCACCCAGCACATTTCTTCTAACCTGGCCAGAACCTGAGATGGACCTTTCTGTTTTGCTCTCAGCTGATTCAGGCTTCCTTCCAGGCAATTCCGCACAGCATCAGGCTTACCTCGTGTTTCACTGAAATACTGGTTCTGAAAAGCACCCTCAAAATGACATTCTGGGATGGGGACCGATGTTGTATGCAGCATGGAGGCAAGAACAAGGGGAGGTGGCCAAGCAGTGTTAATGCAAATGTGTTCCCGGGCTTACTTGCTGGCACACCGAGTGGACACCCAGCCATCTGAATCCGGGCCAGCGAATTTGGCACATCTTCGGCTGGCAGAGCACGAGTCCAGTGCAGCATCCTGCTGCTGTTGGCATGTATACAGCTGTCTTTCTTCATCTGGCTCTCTCTGCCACCACGGACACTCAACAGGTGTTGCCAGGGACACAGTGTGTTTGGCAGCTGTCAACTTTCAATAATCATCTCTGTAGCAGATCCCACTCAGTTCTCCCACCCCACCTCTCCCCCTCCACACTCCTTTCCAGAACCCCAGCTCCATTGGACCACTGCAAAATGCAGTTAAGTAAGGATGCTGTTGAAGGCCTGAGGTCATGTGGAGACAGATTCTGCTGGGCCACAGCTCTATTGTGCCTTTTACTGCTACAAACTACAGCTCTTTTAGGTTGATTCAGCCATCTTTTCTTATGCCTCTTTCTAAGGTCAATTGTTTTTAATGTTTTATCTTATTGGGATGTGGGTAATGGTTTATTTTGCCTGATACAGTTTCACAACTCATTATCATTATCTATTGGTGACAAACCTGCTCCAGGACAGCTGTATCTATGTTCTTACAGGAGAGGGGGTACTAAATTATAATGATTTTTTATTTTAATGAACACATAAAGATTATGTACTATATGGTATAATGGTTTTTAAATATGTAAATATGTGTACATTATGATATAGCTATGCCAAGCTCATTAACATATACATGATCCCTGAAGTGACCTGTTAAGCCATTTTTCTTGCCCTTCATTAGTTGTTTTTGAGACAGAACCACAAAAGAGCAGGTCTCTTTTGGATCATAAGCACAGAGGAAGAAAAACAGCCTGCTGGAACCAATGTCTCCCTGGAGCAGAACCTGAGAGGAGGGCTTTGTGGGGATGCATTAGAAAAGCAGCAGAGGTCAGACAGACTCAGTGTGACTGGACACTCCATCAACTGTCCATTTCACCGCTTTCTGACCCTTCTCCACAGGCAAGCTCCACCCCAGTTCCGACGCCTGGCACCTGTTAGTCCCTGAAATGCATGTGCTTTTACGTACAATACCCATTGTCTATGTCTTGTATAATGTAACACCTGCAATTTTAGAGTATAAATATAAATATATATTATATATGTATATATATATATTATATATGTATATATGTATATCATAGTCTTAATGTACCCCAAGCTGGTCTCTAACACATTGTATAGTCAAAGATGACCTTAAACTTCTGGTCCTTCTGCCTCTATCTCCTAAGTATTAAAATTACAAGTGTATGTTATCACAGCTGGTTTATGGAGAGCAGGGCCTGGAATCCAGGGTCTGTGCATGCTAGACAAGCATTTTACTGACTGAACTACATCCACTCTAGCCTGAGACTACAGATGGCAACTCAGTAACTGAGTAGGAATTTTAAGGTTACCATTGTCTCTGACAGCTGGCTAATCACATGCTCAAGAATAAAGCATCAGCAGTGTTTCCCTGCAAGGCGTATCTACTCCACAGGAGACCCACACAGAGTGCCACAAAGATGCTGCCAAACAGCTGAACAAACATTCTCTTCCTCACTTATTAATCTCCGTACATGGCTGCTCACAATGAAAAGAACAGAGGCTAGAAGAGTCCACAAACCAGGGTTGTCCTCCTCAGCACACACAAGCAACTGGACCAAGTTGCAGAGGCACTTCTGCAGGGTAAAAAATCCTCACTGACACTATGAAGGTTTCTTCCTGCTTTCCAATACAGCCATTAATATGTAAAGCTTAAGATTGCCAGGGGGAATTATTGCATATCACATATGATGGTAACTCATGTTGTAATGATCGCATGTGTCTTTTTTGTGGTTTTCAAATAAAATGTCTTACTCTTGAACAGTATAATTGGCCTCTTACTATGATAATAATTAAATGCCATAAATGTACCATGTTGCCTCAGATGGAAGGCATAGTTTCAACTTCTGGGATCTTTAATGTATGCTTTTCTGCACAACTAGGATATCCACAACAAACATATATGTGTGCAAGTATGTATATGTTATTATTATCATTACATGACATAAATGTGCATGTTATATATTGTGTAACAAGTATAAATCCCACAAATCAGTCATTGAATGCATTAGGGGGTGCTTAGACTCTGATACATCATTTATATTCTGGCTATTGAGGATAAAGAACTATGCTGGGCTGGAGAGATGGTTCGGTGTTTAAGGATATGTACTGCTCTTGCAGAAGACCAGAGTTTGGTCCCTTGCACTCATGTCAGGTGGCTTACAACCACCCATATCTCCAGCTGCAGGGTAACTGACACCACTAGCCACTTAAGACACCTTCACTCATGTATATACCCTCACAAAGGCCCACACACATATGCATAGTTCAAAACTTAAATACATTTTTAAACAAAAAAATAACTAAATACCACTAATTTAGTATATGTGTTATTTCCCAAATGATACTTGCCACAACCACTTAAGATGCTCCACCATGGCATCTTAGATAGACTTTCAATAGGCTCTTCTAGAATGTAATTTGATAGGCTACTTATGTGTTTCTGGATGATGAAGCTTATGATGAACATTTCATCATGAGTTGTCTTCATATCCCTTTTGTAAACATGATTTGCCCAACAATAATTTGTGGAAGAAAGATTATTGGTAGACCAGATGGTGACACATGCCCCATAAGCAAATAAGGCAGACCCTAGTCAAAGTGCATGATGACTCCAGTAAAGGTGAATCCCACCCTTTCCTGAAAGGTCAGATGTAATTGGTCTTCTATCATGTAGCTAGCTGGCTGGCCTCCCCAAGGAATGACGGCCACCTGAAGGCTCAATGCCTGTCTCTACTCCTACAAGTTGGAGATAGGTCGGATTTAATGAGAGAACACACACTGCTGGGCCAGGTGCAGTCTCGGAGCCTTCTACCACGGCTACTATGCCAATGGGCCTACTGAGAAAACCTGGATACAGTTAGAGAGGAAGGCTACCTGACATCTGTTGGATGGGATGGGCTCTATTCCTGTCTACGAACTTCTTCTTTGGCAGGTGTCTTCTGTATGTCATCATATGTGCCTGGAGGAATGTATACTGCCAGCCACCTCCATGGCATTTGCATGTGCCTCTTCTGTGGATTTGCTAATTCGGGGTCTCCAAGTCCTATCCCTCCTGGAGCCCTCACTAAGCACTCACAAGCAGCAGATGCTTGGCTGTGGGCAGGACACCACAGAATCCATTATACACACCAGACCTTTGATATGGTCACTATTATTCTTCAATCATGTCACCTGTTTCCTAGTAGGGACCCCAGCTCCAAGGCAGTGTTCTCTGAACGTCAGTTTATACCAGATATCCACTACCAAATTGATCAAAGATTGAAATAGTATAATCTCAGTTCTACTAGGGGATATAGTTGGGTGCTGGTGTGTGAGTTTATTAACCACAAATCCATTCCAACATTCTTACATACTTGAGCCCATTGACCTGTAGCTCTATAGAAAGGAAATTTTTGATGTCTCTATCTTATTTCAGAAGCCATTTTCAAACTCACATGCTAAGAAACTCCTGCAACTCTTAGACCAACTTCACAGGTATTGACAAATATCAAGTCCAGAGTCATGGAAATATCTACATGTCACATGGTATATATAGCCTTCTATTCCAGCCCCTATTCTAAAATCCTCATGGTCATTTTCTACTGATGTGCCTACATTTCTTGCCAACACATAATAATAATAATAATAATAATAATAATAATAATAATAATAGTTTTGTAGTTATAGAAGTAAAGTTATTGGAGAATTAACCTAGAATCAGTTGTGAGAAACTGAGAAGAAAACATAGCTATTGGAGTTGAGAACAAAGTGGAGATTTAGTTGTAAGAAAAAGGAAGAAACAGAAGTTGATGGGTAGTCAGATTTGACCATTAGGAGAAGAAATTCCTGAATTATGCTACCACATGGGATGTCTTCCTGTCTTTGCAAATGTTCTCTCCTTATCATATCTCCCCAAGGTCTTCCTAGCTGCACTGCTTTGACTGCCACTTAGTGTGAATTGAACATAAGACCAGAGTTGGTCCAATAGAAGACTGACTTCTGATGCTAGGCTAGAGCACCTTAATCTTCCCCAACTCAGAATGGGATTGGTTCCAGGACAGATTGACTGCAATGGTTAAGGTTCTCTAGAGTCACAGATCTTAGGGAATGAATCTCTCTCTCTCTCTCTCTCTCTCTCTCTCTCTCTAATATATATATATAATACATATATATATATAATACATATATATATAATACATATATATATATATATATATATATATATATATATATATATTGGAATGCTTACAGGCTGCAGTCACACAATGACTACTTATAAGTGGAAAGTCTAAGAATCTAGTAGCTGCCCAGTCTCACAAAGCTGGCTGTCTTGCTGGTCCGCTGGGATCCTGAAGAAGAAATGGATGTGTTGATGAGGCAAGCAGACCAAGAACAAACCCTTCCTTCTTCCGTTGTCCTTATATAGGCTTTCAGCAGAAGGCGTGGCCCAGATTAAAGGCGTGCCTTCCTGCGTCAAAATCTGGATTAAAGCTGTGTGTCACTCTGCCTCAAGATCTGGATCGCAGGTGTACCCTCTGTTTTTGGATTACAGTTCATTCCAGATCTAGTCAAGTTGACAACCAAAGAGTAACCATTATGTTGACCAAGCCTAGAGGTGGACAGATCAGGACCCAAGAGGCTCAGAAACATAGGAGTGTAATAAAGATTGGCTCTGCTTAGATGCTGAATCTTCTTGAGGAACTTACTGAGGTTCTTCTCTGTCTCCTGCTGATTAGTGAACTGGGAATGGCAGCATCTATGTTTGCAAACTGTAATGGGGCCAGAATGAGTGCACCACTTAGAGTATTTATAATCACATCCAGCACAGAACAAGTGTTCAGTAAACTATAGTCAAAGCAGTAGCAACGGTTATGTTCTTACAGAGGATGATGAGCAAAGAGGATCAGGGAGAGACACTACCTCAAAAACTAAGGAGGACAGCTCCTGAGGAACACCTGGGGTTGACCTCTGGACTCCAAACATGTATCTCACACACACACACACACACACACACACACACACAGAGAGAGAGAGGGGGGGGGAGAGAGAAATTATTTCCTGTTACCTATACATTTTTTTTGCAAGGGATCAGTGATTCTCAACCTGTGGGTCTCACTCCCCTTTAGGAGTCAAATGACCCTTTCACAAGGATCATCAGACCATCAGAAAACAGATATTTACATTACAATTCATAACAGTAGCAAAACAACAGTTATGAAGTAGCAACAAAAATAATTTTATGGTTGGGAGTTACCACAACACAAGGAACTGTATTAAAGGGACACAGCATTAGGAAGGTGTCGAACCACTGGGACAGATGAACTTGGCAGTGCACCAAAAAATGGTTAGGTAACCTATCGCTTCTTAGATGCTTGTGTCCTAGTAAATACACTTCCACAAATCTAGCCTAAAGAAATGATATCAAGCATGGGAAAAATTTCTACATGTTAAAATTGCATCATGTTAATAACATAAATAATCAGAAGGAAACTAAATATTCAACACAAGGAAAAAATAAAACTGTCAATGATATGAAATACTATGCATGCAATTAGCATTATGTGTATCTAATGATTAAAATAATTTTATGCTAAGTTAAAATGATATATAATTTACCACCATGACCATTTAGTGAGGATACTTGGTAGATGGCAGCTTTGCTGGCTGTCTTCCCCTTCTGGTACCTCTCTTCTAACATGGCTATCAGCTGCCCATCATTTCTTTTGTGTCTCCCATCATCCACCCTGCTCCCAACCCCATCTAATTCATGTGTTTACTATTAATATAAAGATGGAGAACTTCTAGGGATGCATCCTCTTTATCTTTCCCATAAATTCTCTCTACCCAGGAGGAACTCTCAGACAGGAGGTGGGGCCAGTGAGGTGTAATATTTAACCTGTGTTCTGTAAAGGATAAAACTTCCTCATGAAAAAAAAATGTGCTCTCAAACATACTTGAAAACTATTACCAATAAAGTTTTGTCTAAAAGAAAGAAAGTAAGGCAGAGGATGGGGAGGAGTAATGTGCAATGCTGTCCTCTGGATGTATCATGGCTAGTACCCTCTTGAACTTACAGTAACTGCAGTTACTGGCACAAGATGAAGCCATTCAACATTCCAATATTGTCTGGGGAAGGCCTCAGAGGCTCAACCTTAATGGAGGTGCTCCTGGGAAAAAAAATCCATTTTTTTTCATCATTTTAGCTACTGTTAGTCTGCCTATTCTCCAGTGGGTGGTTCTACATCCGTGCATTTGCAGGAGGCACTAATTGGATTCACTGGATTATGGTGGGGAGGCATGAAGGTGGAGGGGGAGGGAAGCAGAGGAATGAGAGGAGGAGTTGGGGGAAATATGATCAAGATACATTGTCAAAGAATAAATTGAAATATTCCAAAATAAATATGAACCAAGCGTACACTACTCTGAAAAGATAAAAATGAAATAAGTAAATACCAGATGGAATGCATTTGTATCCTTGGAGGCATTTCTTTATAGCTACCAGACACACATGGCCAATTAAACTGCCACTCATCGAGAAATGGACACCTTAAAAGAGGAGTGCAAAAAAGATCTCATTTTGTCTCCAAACCAGGGAATGCGGGTGGATGGTGGGTGGGGGCTGGGTGCAGAAAGCACTGTTCTAGAAACCACTGGAAGGCCCTAGGTCTGAGCTCAGTGAGGAGATGGTCCAGACTCAATCATGTCTGCTGTGGGCTAATGCTTGGGACCCTTTGACATCCTTGAGTGTGACTCCTTTTTCAGGTTGCGTATCAGAACCTTAGGAAAATGAGTGAAGATGTCGGACAGATACTCCACTGAAAAGAACAAAGGAGGAGTACAGTGGCACTGGAGGTTTTGCACAATTTTTGGAGTCAGATGCCAAAGGGTCTCTAGCTCTCACAGGGTTAGAAGAGCCATTATTCTGTTTGTTTAAGAATTTTTTTTTTGTCCTTATGTGTTGCTATGTAGGTATGTGAATGTGTGTGCAGGTGCCCATGGGGACTAAAGGTCTCAGATCCTCTGGAAATGGAGTGCCTAATGGTTATGAGTGGCCTGATATAGTTGCCGGGAACTGAACTTGGGTCCCTGGGAAAAACAGCCGGTGCTCTTCCTGCTGAGCTGTTTCTCCAGCTCCAAAGGAGAATAAGGCTCTAGAATGCCACAGAAGTCACAATGTAGCTGGTACTTAACAGGCTTGTTGCACAGGCCTTTCTAACAGAACACTGTGACTACAGACTTATATGTTATTCACCCCTCCCCCACGTAATTAAAAGTCATTTCATACAACAGTTCTCAAGAGGCAGTTGGCTTAAAGATTGTACCTGAAGTCTTCCTATCCAATTGCAGGTCTAACTCTGACAGGGTAATCACCTTGTGTACTTGACCCAGCCCGGGACTTTCTAAAGTCGAAGCCCTCCAGGATCCCCCGGATCATTCCCATGTCAAAGACATTCTCAGCACCATAGCCTGCATCAAGTTACTCCATTGACTATAATTTATTTTCCCTTTAAGTTCAGTCAAAGGTTAACGTCTTCAAAGCAGGCTGTCAAAACCTGACATCGTGTTTGTTTTGCAATGTTGTTGTAACACAAAACGTACAAAGGTGCCCTCCCACTAAGTCTTCATGTCATGGGGAGATCAACATGTGTTTGGATTCTGAGCAAAAGCTAGCCTGTGGCAGCTTGCAAAGGAAGTGTGAGGCTCACCCAGCAGGTTAAGAACTAACAAAACAACAAAAAGTGCCGTTAGAATAATCAGTACCCTTGCAGAGCAGAACAACCCTGCCAAGTGCTAGCCTTGACTAGTTGTTTGTTTATTTATTTGCATGTATATGTGTGAGGTGTATCACATGTACAGGTATGCTTGCATGTATGTGTGTTCTGGTGTAGGCAGAGGCTGAGGTTGACATCAGGAATCTTCAAACATTTTCACCTTGTATACTGAAGGGGGCTCTCTGACTTGACTCAGACCTCTCCAACTCAGCTAGCTTAGCTGGCCAGCTTACTCCCTGGAACCCCTGTCTGTGCTTCCCATGACTCGTGCTGGGATTGCAGCAGGCTGCTGTGTCCATCCCTCATTTACATGGTTGCCAGGGATGCACACTTTGGTCTCATAGTCATGGCAAACACTTTATCACTCTCCCCAGCCTTGAAAGCTTTCCTTTACCTAAAGAAGTGAATGACAGAGAGGAGCTGTACAAGTTAAGAAAGGAGGCTATAGTTTTCAGGTGTATTATAAAGCATGGCTAATATTGTGGGTTTAATGTGAAATGTTTTCCATATACTTGTGTGTTTGAACACTTTAGTCCCTGGCTGGTAGCACATCTGGGGAGGTTGCCAGACCTTTTAGACAATGGTGACCACCTGATAGAAATAAGGCTATTGTGGCAGGAATTATGAATTATAGTCCAAACCTAATTCTGGCTGAAACATACTGCTTCCTGACTGCCAAACCCATGTAACCGGACACCCCATGATGCCACCATGTCTAGCTGCCATGATGGGCTATCCCTAAACTGTGAGCTGAAAGAAATCCTTCAAGTTGCTTCTTATCAATAAGAAAACTAATAACTAATACAACAAAGAATAGCCAAAGCCAGTCTGGAGGCCTGCACATAACGACAGGCCACAGGAGGCAAAAGCTCCTCTAAGTAATTGAATTTTCACCCTCTGCTTCATCAACTTGTTCTTTTAGTGGCCCAACTATCATCTTTCATCTCCACAGAGAATTTTGTTTTACTTGCCACCGTTCTCCAGTTGGGCCAGCTTGTGGTGGGTCTTTCTTAAAGAAGCTTGTGTTTATTTGGTGGGTAAAGATGAAGAAAGTTTTGACAAGTGTCCTGGGCCAGGAGTTCTTAAGGGATTTGAGCTTTTGCCCAGTTGAGCTCTACCAGGAAAGCATTTTCAAGAGAAAGGTTTCACTTGAAACTGTCCGGTCAAACACATCTAGAGTTCTCCATGGCGCACAAACACACCCAGAGTACAGTGAAAACAATCTACGTATGTCACTGTAAGGAGTAAGGTTTTTTCCCTGCCTGCCACCTGGTCTTGTCCCGCCAGCCCCAAATAACGCACAGAGACTCTGTATTTGATACAATGCTATTGGCCAGGTGTTAGTTTCTTATCGGCTAGCTCTGTCTTAATTATTAACCCATTTCTATGTATTTCCACGTGGTCTTACCAGCGAGAAGCAGCTGGCGGTTCTAATCTCTCCAGATTCTCCATGTTGACTCCTGCTTACTACTTCCCCTTTCCTCCTTGTCTCCTAGTCTCTCCTATCTTCATTTCCTATTGGCTAACAGTGCTTTATTCATTAACCAGTATGAGAAACATATACAGAATGACATCTCCCATCATGTCACAAATGCATATGAGATATTACTGCATAGGACAATGCTTCAATTTTCATTTTCTCCAAGAAAACAGAGCCTCAAGCCCTTTTTAACCCCCCCCCCCACACACATACATACACACAGAGGTATATCAACAGCACAGGGTGCAGTGGTCTGTGTGCACCAGCTCTCTTGTACCTATGACTAGAGTGAAAATTGTTTTGTCAGCTTTCAAGCATATGTGTTATGTTGGAAATTCATGTGACTCCATCTGGGTTTTACTCTTTATTTAATAGATCATCGAGTCCCTGATGCCCCTCCAATTAATTAATAGTGGAAGAAGAGTCGGGTACCAGACACTTCTGTAAGCTCTTTATGTCAAGCGGAGGAGAGTAAGCGTTTCATTAGCGTGATGACCACTTGCACCTAATTCTTTGATGTGCCCTAGATAAGCAACTCCAAGTGTAATGATTAGGGTGTACTTTCGAGATGGCTTCCAGCTGTCATAAATGAAAATGGCTCTTGTGGGTTTTAAAATGTTTCTTATGACTTAATTCAAATAGATCCCCACTGAACTGACTGTGTTCTCCTATCAGAAAATATTTAAATGCCATTGCAACAGCTCTGTGCTAAATAAGACTCTTGCACTACTCTCTCATCTAAAGGTTACAGTGTTCAGAACTTCATAAAGCAACCATTGCTCTTGCTCAGTTACTCCTACGATAACAGAAAATGTCTCCCAAATTGGAAGAGTTTAATCACATCCTCCATTAAAATCATTCTTCAATGGGGGTAGCATAATCTACCCTCTAAAATAAACTATTTTGGAGAACTATGTCCTAGGCTCTGTGTATGTACTCATATCTACATATTCAAAGACTTCTTTTCTGAAGATTCACACCACCACCCTTGAGCTATCTTCTGAGTGAAGTCCCTTTTCCCATGATAATGTCTCTGACCCTTTTCTCAAGAGTTGTTGTCTTGTTTTGTTTTTTTAATAACACCTTATTTCTATAATCCTTTTGGATTCAAACCCTAGCTGCCAGCTTACACATGCACATGCTCTATCCATGCCTATTTCCCTCAAAGTGAGTAGCCATCATCAAATGACATAGAGCAGAGGGCATCGTCTTTCTGCTACTGTTGGGTCAGTGCTTTAAATGTGGGTTGGTGGGTTTTGTTTTGTTTACAACAATACTAATGATAGCTGATGAATTCAGCTCTTATGTTGCCCCTGAACGCAAAATGACTTATGTGGGGGAACGGCCTGTAAGAAGGTAATTAAAGTTAAGTTGGGTCATAAGAATAAGAATTTAATCAATAGGATTAGTGTCCTTACCAGGGGAAGGAAGGAGGCAGCACATTCGATCGCTCTCCACATGTACACAGGACTCAGTAGGAAGGTGGCCATCTGGAAGTCGGGAAGGGAGACCCCAGCAGAAACCAACATTTCCGGCACATTGGTTATGGACTTGTAGCTTCAGGAAATGTCAGAAAATAAATTTATGTTGACTAGGCCATCCATCCTGTGGTTTTTGTTACAAAAGAATAATTGAGGATTGTGGTACAGTGACAGGGAGGGGTTGCTGTACAAACATGGCATGGTGCCAAAGTGATTGGGAACTGGTAGTTTCTTGGGCCCGAAGTTGTGTGGTGTATGTTAGACAGAAGCTGAAGGCAATGAGGATCAGAGAGGGTCTGCTAAGAGCTTTAGAAAATGCCATTGTTGTCTTAGTGTTCACACACTATGAACAGTAGGGATATAGATGTTAGGAATACTGATGTTAAGACCATTCTAGCAAGGTCTCTAAATGTGTGGCTGAAGGTGGACAGAAGCTGATCTTTGTTGCAGAGTGGTTTATGGCCGTGCTGTGCTCTGGTGTTTGGGAGGACATATGGTGCCAGTGTTTACCGAGGAGGGGCAGCTTGATGTCCACCTGCTGTTTAGAACAAAATGCAAGAGGGGAGAAATAGAACGAGGGTTTTTTTTGTTGTTGTTGTTTGTTTGTTTGAAATTACTTTATTTGTATGTCTGCATATACATGTGAGTGCAGTATCCACAGAGGCCAGGAGGGGGCATTGCATCTCCTGAGGGGCATTGCATCTCCTGAAGCCTGAAGTGGTTGTGAGCTGCCAGATAAGAGTTCTGGGAACCAAACACAGGTCCTCTGAAAGGATGACAGGTGTCCTTAACCACTGAGCCACCCCTCCAGCCCTGAGTGAATGAATTATAAGAAAGACAGAAAGAGAGGGAGAGAACATGAAGATTTGAAAATTTCTTTGACTGTTCTTATTACAAGAAAAATAAAATGTGTTTGAAGGGAACATTAAGAGTCTTACTGGGCAACAACTTGGGAGGTTAGAATTGGTGTGACCTGTAAGAGTATGGTTTTTCTGCCCGCCGCCTGCTCTTGTTCCGCCGCCACGCCAGCCCCAAATAATGCACAGAGACTCTGTATTTGATATTATGCTGTTGGCCTGTTACTTGTTTCTTATCGGCTAGCTCTGTCTTAAGTATTAACCCATTTCTATGTATTTCCATGTGGTCTTACCAGCGAGAGGCGGCTGGCAGTTCTGCCTTCTCCTGACTCTCCATCTTGACTCCTCCTTACTACTTCCTCTTCCTCCTTGTCTCCTAGTCCCTCCTATCCTCCTTTCCTGTTGGCCAACAGTGCTTTATTTATTAACCAGTATGAGAAGCATATACAGAATGACATCTCCCATCATCTCCTCTTTTCTGTCTAAATAAAAAGAAGGGTTTTAACCTTAACATAGCAAAATATATCACATAACAGTTATCAAATAAGAATCACAGTTAACACTATTTAGTCCATTAACATTTAGCAAGATTTGAAGAAAATATTCCATCATCTATTTTATCTTTGTGAGTTAAAGTCCTATATGTAATTTATCTTTAAGCTTAACTAAGGAAAACTATAACCATAACTATCTGTCTTCAACTCCATCAAAGACCACAGAAGGATAGTATATAAACTCTAGAAATGACAGAGACAACTCACTGCCTGGTCACCCGAAGTTCTTTTGTAATCTTCCATCTTCAGCCCATAGGCCATAGTGTGTCTAGCAGACTCTTCAGCAAAGCAGGAAACTTTAAACTGTCTTCTTGTATTGGAAGTTTGTCAGCCATTTTTCTCTGTATCCTGCAGACTGTCTGGCAGATTCTTCCATGAAGCAGGAACTCTGTAGCAATGTCCATCTTGAGTCAGCAGTCAATTTTCTGTGGGTCCTGCATATCCAGTTTATACAGCACAAAGTCAAACAGTCCAGACAAGAGCAGTATCTTGTCCAAATGGCTAGTCTTGCCATATTGAAAGCAAACTTCATAATGCATTTCTTCGATGTCCATCTTCCATCTTCCTTTCTGGTGCAGGTGGTATTGCCAAGAGCAATTATGTCTCACTGTCAAGAAAAACCCTAAACCATTTTAAATGCCATATTCTGTAGGTCTTTGAAAGGTTTGAAGAATGCCTATCCATCTCAAATACATCTCTATATATCTAGAAAACCTAACTAAACTATAAGTTTTGACTATTATAGGTAACTATAAATAATCTGCACAAAATTATACATTACATTTCTAACTGAGCTATATAAACACAATACCTAAACAAGAGGAGAAATATACATATGACAAAATTGAACTTAAATTTGTATCAGTAAATGAAAATCCATTCCAAAACAAAGTATTCATATCTATACCATAATTCCCTTTTTACCTTTAAAAAGAACTGGCTGTGATCATTAACCATTTATAACCAAGTCCATTTAAATGAAAACAAACATTTATAAACAATATTTGGGAATTTGAGCGTCGTTCTTTCCAAACTACTTCCTGCTGACAGGAGGAGCTGTCATGGGGGATCCTGAGAAGACGTAGAAATCTTGGCTGTAGTCTGTAAGGCTGTTTTGTTCAGCTGTTTTGAATGTAGGATCACCTGGTACTCTGTTTCAGGCGGTCTGGCTTGCTCAAACCACATTAGTCTGGAAGGAATCCACAGCTTTTTATTTTCTGTGGAAACAAAAATAGAAATCCTTTTCCCCAGTAACTTATCCTTGAACTTAAATGTTGGAGTCAAAGCATGTTTAAAATATATAAATTGAATTAATCCAGCAGCATTTCCTTTATCAGTTGTTGTTATTTTCTCAGCAGTCAAACAATGTAGAGACAACACAATAGCATACAGTAACCAGATTCTCTCTGAGTTTTTCATCTTTACGTGGCTTTATTATTACTCTGTTTATTTTACTTTTATTTTTTCATTTTTTGACATAGGGTTTTACTGTGTAACTCTTATCTGTCCTGGAATTTACTCGGCATACCAGGTTTACTTTGCAAATCACAGAGATCTGCTTGCCTCTGTCTCTTGAGTGCTGGAATTAAAGGCATGTGCTACAACACCCAGTTCCTCTTTGTCTCTTTAAAACCATTTTTTTTTTTTATGTCTACATATATTTTAAAACACACTGTAAACCTTTAGAGGTTTTTCTTAATATGAATCTGTCTTTACTGTAAATCTTTATCTTCATCTGGTCACAAGTCTTTTATCTGGTAAACAACAACATTGCTAAAATGAAAGTCATAGCTGTGTCAGCCACGGTTTACCAAAGATGGTGGCGGGTATTTTACCGCCTGCACGGAAAGCTGTGCTCACCGCCTTGGTCTGCGCTGCCACCCAGAAAGCATGCTGCCGGCTTGGAGATGTGGTCACTGCCATTGCCATCTCTCATACACACCAATAAATTGTTAGCAGAGTTATTTAAAAGCTGTGCGGTTTTTTGCCGCTTAAGCTGAGTCAGGAATCTTCCCTTAAAGGAGCCGCGCGAATATCTGCTTGTCTCTAGCAAAGCAGATTTCAACTGAGAAAAATGCTGCTACCAAGAAACCTTGCTTGTCTCTGTTCTTTTGTTTCTAAAACCCTTTTTTAAGCTTTTGTTAAATTTTAAGTGGAAGTTCTTATTAACCACGTGGGAGCCATTTGTAACGAGTATGGGTTTTTCCTCCGCCGCCAGGTCTTGTCCTGCCGCCGCGCCAGCCCCAAATAATACACAGAGACTCTGTATTTGATACAATACTGTTGGCCCGGTTACTTGTTTCTTATCGGCTAGCTCTGCCTTTAATTATTAACCCATTTCTGCTGATCTATGTATTTTCACATGGCCTTCTCTTACCGGGGAGGCGGCTGGGGTCCAGCTCTCTCCAGACTCTCCATCTTGACTCCTCCTTACTACTTCCTATTTCCTCCTTGTCTCCTAGTCCCTCCTATCTTCCTTTCCTATTGGCCAACAGTGATTTATTATTAACCAGTATGAGAAACATATACAGAATGACATCTCCCATCAGTAACCCTCAGATCCCACCAGTCACACCTCATGAGAAGCCAGAAATAGAGAAGGAACTGTACACAGGAGACATTGCCAGCTTCCCAACCTTGGTGTTGGACTTCTAGAACTGAGAAAATTAATGTCTATTGTTCACATTACCAAATCTATGACTTTTTAAACACCAGCCTAATAGGACTAATGCACTGTATCTGCTGTCAGATTTTTTATATGTTGCTGTTGAGATGTGCCTGTCTAACATACCTGACGCTATGAGGAGAGGAGAGGAGAGCTGCATGGGGAGACCCTCACATGTGGATGCCGGTGTTCACCGGTTCATCGGTGGCTTACAAGTCTTCCAAGCAACTGTAGCAGAATCTCACTCAGCCCCTGCATCCGTTCATCAGAATGAGGAGTCACATAGTGGCTATGGCTTAGAAGAAAATTTGCTCATCTTCTTGCATCTAGATGAAGATAACGATAGCAGTAATAACCGCTAGGCACCTTCTACGTGGAGTAATTGACTTGATCTCTTTGTGGCTCATTGTATTAGTCAGGGTTCTCTAGAGGCACTGTAGCATGTGCCTATAATTCCAGTACTGGGAAGGAGGATTCCTGAGCTTTGCTGGCCAGCTTGTCTAATTGAATGGGCTAGCCTCAGGTCCCAGTAATCAATCCTGTCTGAAAAAAAAAAAAAACAAGGTGCAGAGTGATTAAAGAAGACACCCAGCATCAACTGTCCTCACAGGTATATACACAGACACACACGTACACAGACATGCATGCATACAGTTACACATGAGTGTGTGGCAAAGCAGGAAAGGGGGAAGGAAGGAAGGAGCTTTCAAGTATGCAGCTGTTAACATTTATAAACTTTCAGTGATAAGTGTCCTTAGATGGGACAGGCGAGAAGATACAAAGAAACCGAAGGGAAGGTGACCCTGGCCACAGAGATTAGAACAATACAGCTGCAAGCCTAATAGTGCCTGGAGTCACTAGCAGAGAGCCAGTTTACCCAGAGCCTCTTCAGGAGCAAGTCTTCTGCCTCCGGAAGTGTGCGGAAGTCTGTGCTTCTATATATGCCCTGCTTTGTTGTCATTTCTGCAGCAGCCCTAGGAAACTGACATGTTACCAATTAGGAATTAGGAAAGGCCACAGGGTTGGTTCTGCTCATATTGTAATAGCCATATGTTGGGACCCAGAATTTAACTGCCTCAAGTCACAGGCCCCTTTATATTTCTCCCTTGCAGGTAGCCTCAATGACATGTTCATAGGCAGAGCTTTGAGGCCACCCAGTAAATCTTCACTGGACACTTTGGAACTATGGCACAGGGCAGGTCATACCAGGGCATGAGGAAAGGCCAGAGCCTCAGATATACCAGAGGAGCAAGACGGGCATTCTTGGAGCAATTGTTCAACATTTCATAAAACTTAGCTTGAATTAGTAATCTAACTGCTCAAAAACTTATAGAAAAATGCAATGGAGGTATTGGAAAAGAAAAACAATTTTTTTCCTATTCATAGAAAACATATACTGGGGCCGGAGAGATGGCTCAGGTGTTAAGAGCACCAGCTACTCTTTCAGAGGACCCGAGTCAATTCCCAGCATCCACATGGCAGCTCATAGCTATCTATAACTCCAGTTCTTAGGACCCAACACCCTCACATAGACATACACACAGACAAAATACCATGGCAACACACCAAAGTATATAAAATAAAGTTGAATAAAAAAATTAAAACAAAGAAATCATAGACCAATCTATATTTTAGACAAGAAAAATGAAACAATGATATTTAGAACACAGGCCCTTCTCCCACACAACATGCTAATGTACACTGTTGGAGCATCTCATTCTGGTTGTCTTAACACTTCTAAACTGCCAAAAAGAATGGCTTATGAATGTATTTCAAATGATAGACATTAAAAAAATCAAGTTATTAGCTATTTTAAAAATAACTGTGTTTCAGGGCAGATCTTTAGCATTCCAAACCAGTTTGCAGCCCGATGAATTCGGCTTGATGGAAACCAAAGCAAACAAACAAAAGGAAGGCTTAGAGAAGCCACCTCCCAGCTGCACGGAAGAAATGGCTTTGAGGCAGTTAACCCCAGCTAGGAAGAGCTGCGGCAAAACAGCGTGTCTACACCGTACACATACATATTCAGATGCTTTGTCAAAGAAGCTCAGTGCTGGAGCATTTCAATTAACAAAGTGGGATGGTTTACCTGATAAAATGCTCCCTGTGTGAGTGTAATTACATATTTATACCCCACAGAGATTTTTTAATTTCTGTTTGGTGTGTTTGCCTTGAAAGTGTTTGTCACTAGGAGCATTCTTGATGCGCAATTTTAAAGCTGCATTGGCCAACCGAGTGGCTCATTTTTATTTTAGATTCATTACAATCTGAAGATGGTCCTTTTTGCCCTGCACAACACAATATTGATACTTGCTTGAGAAGACAATACATCAAGGAACCAGAGAAGCATTAAAAGGATGCTGTCAAGTACCTGTCTTTTGCTTCTCCAAAACAGGATTGTCTTTTTTAACCCACTGGAGGCTATTAATTGAATTTGAAATGCTTAGAAATGCACTGTTTTTGTCAATTTGTTTCTCATCTTCTACTCAGAAAGCTTTCCCTTCCTCCCTGCCACTTCTTGCCAGGGTAACAAATCCATCGGAAGGGACCAACATCTTTTCTGGGGTTCTTAAGCCCTCCCCTTCCTGTGACTACATAAACCTGGCTATGGATTGCTGACTGGTTTCACAGAAAAGGAAGCAGGTCTCTGGTAGTCACCTCTCAGCCTGAGAGCTCACCATTGATTGACGGCCTATAAAGCCCTAGATAAAATCAACACGGTCATTCTTTTGGGAAGTAGCTGACATTAGGGAAGGAAAAACAGAAAGTGGTAATGTCAGAGTGTGGTAAGTGCTATTCAAGGGGAAATTATGGAAGTGACAAAGGGCAGGAAGCTCTTTTTGTGGGCCTCTCTACCAAGGTGACATCTGAGTAATAAGTTGACACCAGAAGGATGACAAAGAGCTTGACAGGAACAAAACTAAAAGGAGATGATGGGTCAGCCTGGCATCGGCTGGAGTGATTGAGAAGCTCTGTGAGTTCACCTGGAGTTGGAGGCTTGAGGGCCTTGAAGGTCAAATTAAATGATAAGAATTGATTCTCAGGGGAATAAAAAAAAAAAGGAAGGAAGGAAGGAAGGAAGGAAGGAAGGAAGGAAGAAAGAAAAGGAAAAGACTTAAGCAGCAGGCTGCAACACCCTTCTGTGGTTCCAGGGATGGACCTAACTAGACTGGCAAGAGAATGATAAAAAAAAAAATGGACAGATGGACACACAAGCAAAGTTGGGGTTGGATGGACTTGGCCCTTTGCTTGAGAAATGTCAGAACCCCAGAAGTTTGGTGCATTTATTATTTAGAGTTGAACAGGGAGGCAAGGGTTATTGCATACAGCTGAACCAAGGAGCTAGGGCTGTTGTGTACATATAAACAAGGAGGCAGGATTTATGGTACACAGCTGGATCAAGGACACAGGTTTAGCCAGACTCGGTGGGAGCATTCTCTGTAGGGCAACAGTCTTCTACTGTAAATATCCAGGCTGAGGGGCTAAGCTATGGAGGACATTTCCTTCACTCACTGTCAGTACACGTACTTGGAGCACAGGAAGGCTTTACCAATTCCCTTTGAGACTGACTCACCCTGGGAAGGCTTTGCCACTCCCATAGTCCGAGGCTAGGGTCCTTGATGTGGGCATGGCTATGTCAACAGCACGTATTCGCTTAGGACTTCCTCTGTTCCCCACAGAAGGCTCAGGAACTGAGGTATGGGAAGGAGGTAGCTCATCCCATATACCCACATTTATAAAAGAGAGGACCTGGGAGGTGAACAGGAGCGATCAACAGAGTTGTTCTGGGTTAGAAAAAAACCTTTCTTGGTACCACCAGATGTCGAGCACTAGGTGTGCTATGGGCCACTGAGTCAAAGATATACCCAAACCAGCAGCTTACCTTTTTCAGTGACTCCTGGCAACCCGGTCCAGTGGGGCTTCGGCTGGATACCAAGGCATGTGCTGGGCAGCTGTTGCAATCGCTATTTCAACCGGCTTTCTGTGTTTGCCTTCTCTCCTCCTCCTCCTGGGAAGGCCTTTCTGTCTTCTGTTTGTCCCTAGTTTATTCAGTGTGACTCTTAGTGGACTTCTGTCACTCCCCTTTGCTTCAGGGTTAACATGTGACTCAGATTTATCCAGTTATGCTCTCCTGTGCCTGGACCAGATGGGCAGGTCCAAGAGACATGAAGGTAGCACAGGTTAGATCAATTGGAGTCTCTCCCCAGGACCCCAAGCTATGCTAGCACTGAAAGAGATCTCATGTCTTCTGTTTGGATCACAAAATACAAAATTGTGGAGCTGGGAGTGTTGGTAGACTCTATGCCTCCCACAGAGTAAGAATTTCTGCAGTAAGAGAGCATGGGACAGTATACAAAGAAGACATATGCAAACTTGCAAGGGAGAGAAAATTGGCCTAATTTTTGAGATCCAGCAGTGCCTGATTTCTAGGTAATGTGGCCTAATGAATTTACATCTTTGCTTCAGATAACTAATGTTGAACTTCTGTTGACCAAAACCAAAGTATGAGCATCAGTCCCTCCCCATGACTCCCAATATCATGCTGTAGAGTTCTAGAACAGGAGCAGTCTGCTGTAGGTAGAGGCCTCCATGGCAAATTTGAAGGTGAGTCTGAGAAGTCTAGCTATGACCAGGGATGAGTCCTCTGGCAATTACAGGTTTAATCTTCTTACTCTTAAATATTCCTTTTTTTTTTTTTTTTTTTTTTTTTTTTTTTTCCTTTTTGCTTTTTGGTTTTGTTTTTTTGAGACAGGGTTTCTGTAACGTGTACAGTTTTTTCTGCCTGCCGCCACCTGGTCTTGTCCCGCCGCCGCACCAGCCGCAAATAACACACAGAGACTCTGTATTTGGTACAATACTGTTGGCCCGGTTACTTGTTTCTTATCGGCTAGCTCTGCCTTAATTATTAACCCATTTCTGCTGATCTATGTATTTCTCTTACCAGGGAGCCGGCGGCATACTGCTTTCTCCAGACTCTCCATCTTGACTCCTCCTTACTACTTCCTATTTCCTCCTTGTCTCCTAGTCCCTCCTATCTTCCTTTCCTGTTGGCCAACAGTGCTTTATTATTAACCAGTATGAGAAACATATACAGAATGACATATCCCATCATCTCCTCTTTTCTGTCTAAATAAAAAGAAGGGTTTTAACCTTAACATAGCAAAATATATCACATAACAGTTATCCAATAAGAATCACAGTTAACAATATTTAGTCCATTATCATTTAGCAAGATTTGAAGAAAATATTCCATCATCTATTTTATCTTTGTGAGTTAAAGTCCTATATGTAATTTATCTTTAAGCTTAACTAAGGAAAACTATAACCATAACTATCTGTCTTCAACTCCATCAAAGACCACAGAAGGATAGTAAATAAACTCTACAAATGACAGAGACATCTTGCCTTTGTCAGTCACCTGAAGTTCTTTTGTAATCTTCCATCTTCAGCCCATAGGCCATAGTGTGTCTAGCAGACTCTTCAGCAACTCGGGAAACTTTAAACTGTCTTCTTGTATTGGCAGTTTGTCAGTCACTTTTGTCTGTGTCCTGCATACTGTCTCGCAGACTCTTCCATGAAGCAGGATCTCTGTAGCAACGTCCATCTTGAATCAGAAGTCACTTTCCTGTGGGTCCTGCATGTCCAGTTTCTACATCACAAAGTCAAACAGTCCAGACAAGAGGAGTATCTTGTCCAAATGGCTAGTCTTGCCATATTGGAAGTAAACTCCATAATGAGTTTCTTCAATGTCCATCTTCATCTCCCTTTCTGACGCAGGTGGTGTTGCCAGGAACAATTATGTCTCATTGTCAAGAAAAACCCTAAACCAACCATTTTAAATGCCATATTCTGTAGGTCTTTGAAAGGTTTGAAGAATTCCTATCTATCTTAAATACATCTCTGTGTATCTTGAAAACCCTAACTAAACTCTAAGCTTTGACTATCATAGGTAATTATCTATAATCTGTACTACATTATACATTACATTTCTAAATGAGCTATACAAACAAGAGGAGAAATATACATATGACAAAATTGACCTTAAATTGTATCAATAAATGAAAATCCATTCCAAAACAAACTATGCATATCTATATCATAATTCCCTTTTTACCTTTAAAAAGATATTGGTTGTGATCCTTAACCATTTATAACCAAGTCCATTTAAATGAAAACAAACATTTATAAACAATATTTGGGAGTTTGGGCGTCATTCTTTCCAAACTACTTCCTGCTGATAGGGGGCGCTGTTGTGGGGATCTTAAGATAATAGTTACACAGAGAAACTCTGTCTCAAAAAATAAAAAGTAAAAGAAACAAGTAACCGGGCCAACAGTATTGTACCAAATACAGAGTCTCTGTGTGTTATTTGGGGCTGGTGCGGCGGCAGGACAAGACCGGGCGGCGGCAGGCAGAAAAAACTGTACACGTTACAAATGGCGCCCAACGTGGGGCTCCTAAGAAGATGCAGAAATCCTGGCTGTAATCTGTAAGTCTGCCTTATTCTAGTTGTTTTGAATGTTGGATCATCAGGAACTCTGTTTCAGGGGGTCTGGCTTGCTCAAACCACATTAGTCTGGAAGGAATCCACAGCTTTTCAATTTCTGTGGAAACAAAAATAGAAATCCTTTTCCCCAGTAACTTGTCCTTGAACTTGGATGTTGGAGTCAAAGCATTTTTAAAATATATAAATTGAATTAATCCAGCAGCATTTCCTTTATCAGTTGTTGTTATTTTCTCAGCAGTCAAACAATGTAGAGACAACACAATAGCATACAGTAACCAGATTCTCTCTGAGCTTTTCATCTTTACGTGGCTTTATTACTCTGTTTATTTTACTTTTAGTTTTTCATTTTTTGACTCTTATCTGTCCTGGAATTTACTCTGCATACCAGGTTTACTTTGCAAATCACAGAGATCTGCTTGCCTCTGTCTCCTGAGTGCTGGGATTAAAGGCGTGTGCTACAACACCCAGGTTTCTGTCGTGGAACTTGCTCTGTAGACCAGGCTGGCTTCGAACTCAAAGAGATCCACCTGCCTCTGCCTCCTGAGTGCTGGGATTAAAGGTGTGTGCCACCACCACTTGGCTTACTCTTCATTTTCATTAACAAGATTTCCTTCAACCAGCTTTACTGCAACGAGCAGACAAATCTGACTCATACCCTTGTATACACATATAATATAAATATGATTATAAACACCTGAACAACATGAATATAAATATCTTAGAGTTGCTATGTCTGGTGTGTGTGTGTGTGTGTGTGTGTGTGTGTCTGTGTGTACAGATCTATGAGGATGTGCATTCTTACAGAGGCAGAAGAGGATGTTGGGAATCTTTCCCAAGTTTTCTCACTGAACCTGAAGCTTGTTAGATAGAGTCATTAGCCAGCAAGATCTATCAATCTCTACCTCTACCTTTAACATGAGGATCACAGGCATAAGCAACCGCACCTGGCTTTTTTGTATAGGTGCTGGGGATTCAAAGTTTTATTTTCCACTGAGCCAACTCCCCATACACACACAGACACACACACGTCCTTGAATGTGCAGCAATCCTGTCTCTGACTCCTGACTACTGTGATTACAGGTATGCACTAGTGTACCCAGCTCAGCAGAGGATGAAAACAATTTTGAGCAGAAATTAAATTTGAACAATGAATATTTTTCTCCAGAACCCAATCAGGAATAATTAGCATTTGGTTTACTTACAAAAGCCATGCTAGAACATTGAAAAATTAATTCATGTGCTCTTCAATTATTTATGAATTGTATGCTAGGTGTGCTAGGAACTGAGTGATAGGCAATGCACGATTTGTGCTTTGTTTGTTTTTTGAGACAGGGTTTCTCTGTATAGCCCTTGCTGTCCCAAATTTGCTCTGTAGACCAGTCTTACCTTGAACTCTGCCTCCTGAGTGCTGGGATTAAACCAGATCTTATAATTTGTGCTTTTAAGGATGTTGCACAAGAAAACACATAACCAGCATCACATAAATGCTTGTCATGAGGACAACAGTGAGCATGAATGTTAAGGATCTTTCCAGTCACTCAGTGAGTTCCCAGTTTTCCCCTTCCTTCTAGTCAATTTTCTCTTTGCCCCTGTAGAAAGTGATATGTGTCAATCTAGCTATGAGGTGAAACAAAGAACTGTAAGGTAATTTTCCTAAGATGAGAGGGGAAAGGAATCTCAGGTCAGAGTTCTCCCCAAATCTTTCCTTCCTGCCTCTTCTCTGGGGGTTCGCTGTGACTTTAATCACTCCCACCATTCAATGGTTTTACTTTCAGAAGGAGCTCTCAGCACTAACATTGTTTTTAAAGCCTCTGAGTTCATTTCTACAGGTGTGATAGACAGTCTTCTTCCTCTGCTTTATTTCCACACCAGGCAACCAGATAGTAGTTCTCTTCTCATCGTTCTGCCTCTGACCACAACACAGGGCAATCCACTCTCCACCTTGGCACCAATGCTTTTGGACGGTCAGAATACCTCATCAGAACTACTAGACTAGACCTTAAGATAGGCTTATCCCCTTCCTCTGGATCCCATGCTCTGGGGACCAAAAGGTCTTGAGTTTTTTTATGAAAACCATCAGCACTTTGCTCATTCATTTCTGCCCATTTGCCAACCCCATGCCTGCACAGCAGACTTGCTGACCTGTTCCCCTACCAACCATGTTACCTTGTATATGACTGAACCTAACTTCATCATCTCAGATTACTGTCAAAAATCAATTAGACTATGCAGCTGAAACAACAAATACTTATTTCTCAAAGTTTGGAAGAAGGTGGGTGAGTCCAGGACCAAAGAGCCCCAGACCCTGAATCTGGTGAGTGCCCATCTTCTCTTCTTCTCATTTGCTGATGGCTATCTTCTCATGGATCCTCAGGGGGATGGAGGGTGGGAGTCTAGCTTTTGCATGTTTCATCTTTATGGATGTGAACCTTATCACTGGGCCGCTACCCCATGATCTAATCACCTCCCAAATCCTGCCTCCTAATGCCACTGCCACATGGATTAGACAATGGCACACCAGTCTGTGGGGAACAGGAGCATTGGTCCACAGCAATATAATCCAAGCACTTAGCCCTCTGTATCTGGCCCTGTCATTTGTTCATATTGGCTTCTCCTTTGCTCGACTGTGAGTGGTTTGAAAATAGTTATTATGTGTTACTAATTTTAATATTTCCAGTTCCTAATGTTTGTTGAAACACAAAATTATGTCAATTTGAATTGCACAATAATGTTGAATTTTTAGCATTCTGTATTCACAGGAGAGGCCCCTTTTTATATCAGGAGGGCTCAGCATCCAACAGGGCATATACCAGAAATCCATTCCTGGCTCCTCTGAATATCTGGCCCCAACTTACTTCTAAGGAATTACCATTATAAACAAGAAGAATATGGCTTGCTTTCTACTGTTGGTGGAGAGCCACTCTACAGGACCCAGTCTGGATCCTGCCACTGACTGTCATTCTGATGTTGAACCATTTGTCCTCTATTGTATAGCCCTGCCCTTCTAAATTTTCTGAACTGTTCTTAAGTTTTTGTTTATGAGTATGCCTTTGTGCCTGTGTGAATGTGAGTGAGTCACATGTGTGCAGGTGCACCAAGACCTAGAGTGTATGGGACCTCTGGAACTAGAATTAAAGGTAGTTATGAGTCACTTGCTGTAGGTATTTGGAACAGAACTCTGGAGCCACCTCTGAGCCACCTCTCTAGTTCCCTGAATTGACTTTCAAACTTTTCATTTCTCTGCACAGTACAGTAAACTTGCCACCGAAAGCCTTGAAATGCTCATGCTGGATTGTATGGGATTGAGACAATGATTTAATCACTATTCATTGTTCACCGACATAAAATTTACAGGCACTCAATTTCTTGGAAAAACACCACCAACAGAATTGATGTATGTATGATTTCTTCATTCCACTTCTAAGAATGTACACCCAAAGAATGGAGAAAAGACCATCTCAGAAAGAATCCTATGTTTGTGTTCTAGAGACATTATTTGCAATGACCAAGAAGTGGAAACAATCCAAGCATAGTTCTGTGAATGAACAGGTGAACAAAATACATGTCTTAGGGGTTCTATTGCTGTGAAGACATTTAATGGGGTGGCTTACCATTCAGAGGTTCAGCCCATTATCATCATAGTGGGGCATGGTGGTGTGCAGACAGACATTGTGCTGGAGATATAGCCGAGAGTCCTACATCTTGCAGGTAACAGGAAGTGAACTAAGACACTGGGCAGTATCTTGAGCACATAGTAGACCTCAAAGCCTGCCTCCACAGTGACAGACTTCTTCCAACAAGACCACACCTACTTCAACAAAGCCACATCCCCTCATAATACCTCTCCCTTTGAGCTTATTCCATTCAAACCACCCATAAGTGCTCTGGAAGCCTCTGGTGAGGACTCTACACAGTAGATTGACATGCGGGATGCCACAGCACTTCACATTTAAAAGTAAAGTGCTCAATTTTGTGCTTTGTTTATTTTACTTCAAATGAAAATTAAAATTAAAACATAGAAACTAAAATACTAAAAAAAATAAATAAATAAAAATAAGTAAAACCTACTGGCACAGTAAAAGTGTAGGCTAAGGTGTAAAGTGGAGTGAACCAGGGTGTGCTGTGAGCAGACAAAGGGCTCCCCAGTGAAGAAGAAAAGCAGTGCTGCAGTCCCCTGGTTTTGTAGTCTTGCTGAAGCCATCACAAGGTTAACTAGAATTTGATCTCCTTGATGGAGAAGCCTGTGGGAAAGTACCCAGCTGTCTCCTAGGAATTCAAGGTCGGATGCCTTAGCTAACTTACGTTAGGTTCTGTGTAAGTGCAAATCTCCCCCTGCAGCTGTTGAGTGAGCTACAAGATGTGGGTTTTGCCTTTAAAGCCCCTTGATCTAAATGCTCTGGGCTACACTTAGGTCCTGACTACCTGAGTGTAGTCCCAGCCGGCTGGGAAAATGACTTTCAATTGTCTGTAAACTGTGTTCAAATGGCCACTCTGGTGGGCTCCCCTAACACTCCTAATGGGGTTTTTGCAGGTACCTTCAAAAATTAACTTGAAATTCTGAGGCTGTGAATGCAGAAACAATCTAATACTGTGAGGGACTTGGGAGCCCCTGTCCTTCCAGATGCTGTATTGCTCTTCAGGGTTAGGGTCACTCTGGAGACTTTGCCTGGTGCTTTGGTCTTGGTTTTCCTTAGTCATATGAAACCAGTCCAGGCAGCTGTGATAGACTGAGGTCACCTTGTATTTCCAGTGCCTTGTCCAGGAAGACTCTCGGGGGAGGAATGAGAGCTAAACAGGAAAGGCATAGACAGGAAGGGTAGTGGTGCGGACACATCCACCGGTGGCAGTTTGCATGGAAACTCAGGAGGGTAACTTACTGAAAGAGGAAAAAGAACTCAAGCTCAGTGCCGGTGAACTTCCTACTGGAGATTCAGAGAGCTGTAGAGAGTATCTGTGGGAGGAGACTGGCGTGCCCAACATCCAAGGCACGAAAAAACTCAGGAAAGTGTAGGCTGGAGCCATGTGCTTCTCAGAGCCATTAGAATTGTTTGAGAGGGTTCTTGAAAATGATTGTGGAGCTAGGCTCTCTGACAGTAATGAACGCTAACTTTCTGGTCCCTGTACATGTACTCGCCGCTATTCTGAGGGCTATACACAATGTTCCACTCACAGACACTCTGTGAAGTAAATACTACACTGTCCCATTTTATTTGTGTTTTCACAAACATGGGGAATTGAACCCATGGCCTTGCCCATGCTAGGCAAGCACTCTGCACTGAGCTTTGCCCTCAGCCACATCCTCATTTTTAAATGGGAGAAAATGCAGTAAAGAGTTGTTAAGTGACTGTCAGAGGATAACTGGAACCCACAGGATCATCACTAACGTGCTGGGATGATGTAATGATCCACATAGTCACTCACAACCCATCTCTCTCTTACATTTCCATCATGTTGTATCTTCCTTTAGCAACTAAATATCCCCACCGTCTCTTTAGATACTCTTAGGAATCCAATATGGAGGCATTGTCTGTCTGTAATCCCAGGTGGAAGCAGGAAGAAGTACACGGTTACCCTTGGCTATACAGTGAGTTTGAGGTCAACCTGGGCAAATAAGTCCCTTTTTAAAAAATAGAAAAGATATTATTTGAAGCCCATATTATGAAGTATTAATTCAAGCTCCCTTCGATTGAGAAGGTGGTGGTGATGTCATATTTCCTGAAAGTATGTGGCATTCAAGTGTTTGGAAAGTTTGCTGCATACAATAATAAACAAAAACAGGGGGTGGGAAGATGGCTCAGTCAGTAAAGCTCTGCTATACAAACTGAGTCAGGATCCCCAGCATCTATGTAAAAAAGCCAAGCATTGTTGCACATCTCTGTAACCCTAGTACCAGGTGGTGGAGACAGGTGGTTCCCCAGAGCTCACTGACAAGCTGAGCACCAGTGAGAGACGCTGTTTCAAAGGTGATATTGAGAGCAATCAAGGAAGGTCTCCACAGGTAGACAGATACATGTGCACCCACAGCCACAAATGCACACACACACTGCATGCATACACACACAATTAAAAATATTAGATGTGTTTGCATATCATCCATGAAGCTACCTGGGAGATGTGTGTGTGTGTGTGTGTGTGTGTGTGTGTGTGTGTGTGTGTGTGTGTGCGCTTTTACTCAGCACTCAGAGAATATAAGGTTTCATCTCTCGGTGCTTCAAAAGGATGCACACTGCTGAGATCATTTGAGAAAATGCAAATCACTGGCAGTTTGGGCAGTCTCCAAAAGAATGAAAGTGAGCAGCCACCGCTATCAGCAGTGTTTAAATGAAAATGCAAAATCTTTGTCTTTAAAGGTGTTTACTTAACTGCAGAGTCTGTGCAGCTTGTGGAAAGTTATAGTGGAGGAAATTACACTTTGCTTCTTATCATCATTTCCCTACCTGCCAAACATCCCCATTTCAGAGCTGCTGGAGCTTTAGTGGTACTTAAAATGATCAGTAGAGAATGCCAACATCACCTTTAGGACAGGGAAGAAGGTGATGGCCCCAAATAATATGCACCCTCTCTTTCCGATCCCCCTCATTCAGAAGGGTTTATTTGAAAACATGATTTATTTATGTCTTACTAGATTTATGTTCTCCTTTCTCCTGGCCCAGTGTGAAGGAATCAGCAGAGAGTCAGGGGATCACCATGCTCTTGGAAAACACAGAACTCTGTTCCCCACAAACAGTAAAACATTTGCTGAGTAGATTTTTTTAAAGATAAATAGTTGTATAAATTAGTGATCAATTTGCCATTCGTGATCAATTAATGGATGGATGTACTTAAGTTCTTGAGGTGAGATGTAATGATGTATGGGTTTCTATGGAGCATTCCTTCTCCCTTCCTCCTTATGTTTTACTTTGAGTCAACAGTAAAAAAGGTTTGCATTGCAGAAGCTACTTAACAATGGGTAAGCTAAGATGAGAAACTGCCTCCAAGCCACCTAACAATGGAGAAGAATCAATAGAAGAGAAAATACATTCCATTACAGAGAGGAAGACGCTGGGACAGAATAGCTAGGCAGTGCTGAAAAATGATTGGCAAGTCTGGAAGCCTAGATGAACAGCAGTTTCAGCCACAGGACTCTCCAAAGGTAAACCAGATGACCCTGGTTTAAAAAAAATTGGCAGTCTTCCCCACTGGACAAGGTCCTTATAAACCTCAAAATCAGCTGTGGTTTTGGTGAGACACATGGGTCTTAATGGAGAGGAATCTTATTTTGGTACTCTGTGTCACCCAGAGGTGGAGAATGCATTGTTTAAAACTGAGCTACCAACTTGACCAGATCTGGAATCAACTAAGAGACGTGCCTCTGGGTAGATCTGTAAAAGTATTTCCTGGAGAGATGAACGGAGTGGGAAAGACCTTGTTGTAGCATGGATAGTACTTTCCGGGTTCCCACATACAGAGGTCTGAAAGGAAAGCTATTGCCTTTTTACCTGATTGCTTTCACCTCTTGCTGGTGAATGCATCTACTAGTTGTTACCACTGCTGTCACTGCTGCCACCACCACCATTCTTCACTGATGTCAAAATCCAGTTTCTCCAGCCATTCAATACAGATTGAAGACCAGTGGCTTCCACAAATTCTTTAGGTCTTAAGTGCCAGATTGGCTGGACTAAGAAGTTAAGCCTGGGTCTCAGAGTCTTCAGTGTGAAGGCTGTCACCGTTGTTCTACCCAGCTCATATGAGGTAAGCCAATCTAATAAATCCCCCTTAATATGTATTTAGTCTGTTAGTTTTGTCCCACTGGTAAACAGAACCACTAGTCTAAATTCCTACAATAAAATGAAAGTGGAAGCTTTCTAGAACTTCTGGATACAATGGAGACAATTCTAACAGGAAAGTTAGTAGTCATAAGTGCTTACATTAAAAAAAAAATCAGAGATGGGTCTGGAGAGATGGCTCAGCACTTAGGAACATATACAGCTCTTGCAGAGGACCTAAGCTCAACTTCTTGTACCCACATTAGGTGGCTCACAACTCTCTGTAAGTCCAGCTCCAAGAGATCTGACATCCTCTTCTAGACTCCATGGGCATCCGCATTCCCATGCATGTGCATATAGTCACATACAAATATGCATTTTATGTGTATGAGTGTTTACCTGCATGTATGTATATCTGTGTGTCATGTGCATGTCTGTTCCTACAGAAACCAGAAGATTTGGATCCTCTGGAAGTAGAGTCATAGACAGTTGTGACCTACCATGTGGGTGCTGGGAACTGAATCTAGGTATTCTGGAAGAGCAGCAAGTGTCTTAATTACTGAACCAACTCTCAAGGCCTCTAAATAAATTCCTTAAAAATCAGAGATGGGGACCAGCAAGAAACATCAGCAGGTAAGTTCAATCCCATGATCTGCATGGTAGAAGGAGAAAATTGACTCCCACAAGCTGTCCTATGACCTCCAAATAAATAATAAACAATAAATTAATATATACATGTTTGATACCAAGCTTGATGATGTGAGTTTGATCTTTAGATCCCATGTGGTGGAAGGAGAGAACCAACTCATATAGGTTGTCCTCTGACCTCCACACACATGTTGTGGTACACCTCTGTGCATACACACACACATACATGTGCACACACACACACCAGAGATGTCCCAAATAGCCTAATGATGCACTTCAAAGGTTTAGAAAAACAAGACCAGCCAGGCAGTGGTGCCTCCTCAGCACTGAGGAGGCAGAGACAGGCGGTCTCTGTGAATTCAAGGCCAGCCTGGTCTACAGGGCAAGTTTAAGGACATCCAGTGCTACACAGAGAAACCCTGTCTTGAAGAGAAAAAAAAAATGGGGGGGGGGAGTTGGAAAAAGAAAAAAGACCAGATTAAGCCAAACCCAAATACAATAGACAGAAAGAAATACAGATCAGAGTAGAAATGAATTAAATAGAAATCTGAAACAATACTACACATAATCAAGCAGCTCCTTTTTAAAGAAAATCTGGAAAAAACAGAGGAAATGGGTAAATTCCATGACATAAATGACCTACCAAATTAAGTCCAGAAAAACATAAGCCACTTAAACAAATCTATAAGAAGCAGCAAGATTGAAGCAGCAATAAAAAGTCTCCCTACCAAAACAGTTCAATACCCAACAGACTCTGCTGAATTCTACACAAGAACTCATAGCAATGGCCCTCAAGCTATTTCATAAAACAGTACTGGGGAGTACACTGCTGAGCTCATTCTGTAAAGCCAGTATAAACCTGACACAAAGCCCATCTAAGAAGACAACAACATAGGACGAGTACAGAGCAGTTCCCACATGAACATAGGCTTGTGTATATACACAAGCATTTACACATCTTCTTAATAATACTTCCAAAACTATAAAATATATAGGAATAAACTTAACAGAATCAGGACAAATCTTCAACAACTATATATCAGACAGGGGATTAATATGTAGGATAAATAAAGAACTGTGAAAATTAAACACCAAAAATCCACCAAATCATCCAATTAATAAATGTGCTGACAAACTCAATACACAATTACAAATGACAAAATGTAAAATTTTGAAAAGTGTTCAACATTCTTAGCAAGTAGGGGAATGCAAATTACAACATGCTTGAGATTCTATCTCCCCCTGGCAGAATGACTATCACCAGGAAAACAACGAGCTGGGGATACATGTCAGTGGTAGAGTGGATGCCCAGACCCTGGTTCAGTCTCTCGATAGGAATGGGAGTGGAGCCAGACAGCAGGTGTTAGCTAGGACATACAGATGTGGGCAAAGGGGAGCAGCTGTAGAACTGCAAAGTGGTATAGACACTCAGGAAGTCCATGTGGGGGTTTCTGAAAAAAAAAAAAAAAGCAACAACAATAAAAAAAGATCTTTATATGACCCAGCTCTTAGTCTCTTAGTCTCCATGATACCAAGAAACTTGTGCATTCATCTTCGCTGCAGCACTGTCGCCAAGAGCCACAAAGAAGAACTGGTCCAGATATCCATCAGAAGATTAATGGATTTTTTAAAAAGTGCTATATAAATACTGTGTGGTTCTTTCCATATGTAGACTCTGTGTGTGTGTGTATGTGTGTGTGTGTGTGTGTGTGTGTGTGTGGTGAATGAACGTAGAAGGGGAGTCATGAGAAAAATAACTCTTTTTAAAATATATTTATGTGTATTTTACCTGCATGAGCCTTATGTGTATGTGCTTGTTGACTACAGAGGTCAGAAAAGCTCCCTGGAACTGAAGGTACAGACAGTTGTCAGTTGCCGTGTGGGTGCTAGAACCAAATCCGGATCCTCTGGAAGAACAGCAAGTGCTCGTAGGCACCTAGCCATCTCTCTAGTCCCCACGGAGGAAGAGAGCTTAAGGGAAGGGGAAGGGGGAAGAGGGAGTGATGAAATTCCTATGACATGAAAGCAGAAAGTCAGGCTATTTGGAAGGAAGGGCAATAGTCAGACGGAGAGCGGTGTAAAGGGGAAAAGTGTGACATCGTCTATGTGAGCATGTTATAATGAAACCCATCACTTTGTATGCTAGCTCAAAAAAAAAGATTAGTTAGGGCCTGGCATGGGGTCATATATTTTAGAGGCAGGCAGACATCTTTTGTACACAGCCTGATCCACATAGTGAGTTACAGGAGAGCCAGAGCTACATAGTGAGACCCTGTCTGAAACAAACACTAACAAAACACATACAAAAATTAGTTCAAAACAAAAAAGAGAACTAGTGAGCCAAAGAGCACCAGATGGGCCCTCCTGCTCTGAGTTCCTAGAACTGGAGTCGTAACACCCTCATTAGCACTTTACTCAACAGCAAATCCTGGGAAACCCTGTCTACTCCTCATTCTGGCGGTGCGAATATGCGGCTGTCGCGAAACATGCAACAGACGGCAGAAGTCTGTTGATTACAATTAATGGGGCCTCTGTGGGTCATGAAAGATCAGGAGTTGTACATGAGGAAGACACTTGTAAAAGTGCGTGCATGGCCCTGTGGGTTGACAATATGTGGTTGAGTATGTACAGCTCTTTCCAAGGACTGGAGTTTGTTTCCCAGCACCCATGGTGACTACGCACTATCACCTACTGTAGCTCCAGCTCTAGGGAGATCCAGTCTGGCCTCTGAGGGCATCTGCATACACATGTACATGCTCCCCCCCTACCCCCAACATAGACATAATTCAAAACTACATATTTTTAAACTTGTAATTTTTAGGCCCACCCATTAAAAAAAAAAAAACTGAAGAAATAAATTCCAAAGAGACCCTGAGACCTGTATTTAAAATAAAAACTTCCCCCAGAGAATTCTTGGGATCATCCATGCCTAGGAAGTATTTCTGCATATTGCAACAGTGTGGTCTCTGAGGATCATCTAGGCACATGTGATATTTAGATGACAAAGACAATAATGGGAGACATGGGTGTGTTATAAAGAATATGCTTGGTTTCCTGCAAAGCTGCAGATGCTCGGCTGACTACAAGGCTAATGAGAAGGCTCTTAATTCCATTTGCCTTCTTGATTGGACAGCAGCGGCCTGGAAAATAAAGCAGTTGTTTTGAAATAAGCACCTTTATACCCTATCAAGGTCAAACCTTTTTCTTGATGTACTTAACTAACCATGTAAAATATTACATCAGCAAGCCTACAAGGCACTTAGAGATATATCCACATTTGCATAATGTCCTCTGTAAGTTAGTCTTTGGTCCTTAAGGGTGTTTAGAATAACTGCATGCAAGAATATACTTAATCCAATCTCATTTTAGCTTTTGCTCTTTTAAGATTTCAAAATTAATAAATCCTCCTGATACTCCAATTACCATGAGCTTTTATAAGCATAACTTTGTAACTTTAACCCATTTATGAACATACCCCACAGGCAAATGTACTAATGAATAGGAAATAACATTAGAAGTTTAAAAGATGGTCTCTTTATGAAGTAATGTAAGAAAATCCTGTTAGCTGGATCAAGTACAAAAGTGCGATTTCTTAAAAAATAGAAAATCCATCACAAAATTACATGTAATTACAATAACCAAAGGATAGAAAGTAAGAATAGTTGGAGTACCATGCATTATTTAACTTAGTACATGTTATCGCTTGCTTGCATATGGATGAAAGCAGGAAAAAGAAACTGACAAACTCTCTGCCTGTGGCTAAAGAAATGATAGTATTTTGTGCCCTACTTCCTTGATATGAATTCTTGACCAAATCTATTGACATACCTTAGGTAGAAGGTACCTCTGGCTCCTTAGTCATTGCCTCCCATGCCCACCTTTACACACACACACACACACACACACACACACACACACACACACACACACACCACTGCCTTTTATTCTGAGGTTGCATTATAGAATAAAATCAGCATTAGTTGTCTCCCTCAGAGCAGAAGGAAATGTTAACTTTAGCGTGATCAACAAATGAGATTTCTTCTTTAATCAAGTCAACAAACTAGCCACACACTGTCATCTTAGAATGCTTGCAGATGAATTTCTACCACCTGAATTATTTTATAGTGATTTCATTCAGTGTGTCACTACTAAATACCACACTGCAAAGAAGCCTGTTTTGCACACCTCTGGTTTTCCTGTTAGGATGACATATCACTTACCCAATACCACACAGCACCTGCCTGAGCAAGACATTCTAGTCTTACATGGGTCATTGAGCTCTCCACTCCCATTTCTCTCTCAGACACACAGACACAAACACTCACGTAGATACATACTCATGTATACACACACACACACTTATGCACATGCACACTCTCATACACACACATACACATTCTCATACACACGTACTCAAATATATATATATATACACACACAATGCATATATATACAAATTCACACACTCAACACATACTCATTATATACATTCATTCACAGACATTTATTTGCATATGTTCACACTCAAACACACACACTCACATACACACACATTCTCACCCAAATTCACACACTCTCACACACACTCATATGAAGTTCAAGAGTTGTCATAAAGAATTTGCAAGGAAAAAATTGTAAAAAGCATGAAATGGCAGTATTTGACAGGCTGGGTCCATAGAGGGAGACTCCTGTGTAGGGATGACTGAGGCCTGCAGTGGTGAGTGTAGCATCAGTTCTGTGGCTGAGATCTGTGTTGGAGAAGGGAGAGAAGCAGTGACTATTACAAGTTTCCAGATGGAAATGGAGGCTGACTTCCACACTGCTCCTGAAATGGGTGGCAGTAACATCACTGAAAGCTCTAGGACAACCAGAAGTTTATGGTTGTCCTGTTTTAAGTGAAACAGAAATGTAAAAAAAAAAAAAATATTCAAAAACTAACTGTAGGACTGGAGAGATGGCTCAGCAGTTAAGAGCACTGGCTTCCAAAGAAACACAGGTTCCATTCCCAGCACCCACATGGTGGCTCCCAACTGCCTATAACTCCTGTTCCTGGTGATCCTATGCCCTCTTCTGGCCTCCATGTCCTGCACACAGGTGGTGCACAGACATACATGCAGGCACCCTCTTGTGGCTTGCACAGGGACCTGTACACACATACACATAATAAAAATCAAACACACCCTCCAAAAAATCTAACTGAAAACGTATGTTTAAGGTGAAAACATGGAAATGGCGTCAATGTTCAATGACTGGAAACTTCAGGTGAGAGATGGTGTTAATGTGATTCCATATTTATTGTCACAGGTAATATCTTTGTGAGAGCAGATGGAAGAGAACACAAACTCATTCAGAAAATTATCCCTAATTCAATACATTAAATTATTAGCAATCTTTCTGTCTCTGAATTACGGTAAAGTTATGACACATGATTGTTTCTGACATTTTTCAACTCTCCGTCTCTATCGGGACTCTTCAGAGCATCAGAACAAAACTGTATATGAGCAGACTGGTGAGATCTGCTTGGCTGACAAGATGCTGAGCAGTCCACCCTGGTCAACTGCAGGCTGGAGAGTGAGAGGCAAGCATTGCTGAGACCAAGATGAGTAATGAGGCAGCTCCTCCAGAGGGCCGTCATTTTAGGTCTACATTCAGAGGCTAGAGTTCTATGTTCACAGGCAAGAACAGAGAAAAAAGAAACGGGTGTGTGCTCAAGAACAGTAGAACATGACATTTCTCAAATTCCCCCCTTCCTCTGCCTTTTGCTCTGTGCTCTGTCTTGCCCACAGACTATGGACAGAGACAGCAATGCCACTCAGCTGACCCAGCCACCAATGACCTCTGGAAATACCCTCACAGACACATGTAGCAGTGTGTTTTTCTAATTTTTCTCAATCCAGTCAAGTTGACAACCAAAATTGACTGTTACAATGCTGTTTACAGCTGAGCAATTGTGTAAGCATAACACTCATTGGATTTTGATTTTTATTATTTTGCATTAATGCAATTGTTGGTTTTATTCACATCTTGCTTGTTTTTATATTCAGCATTTTATATTCAGGTATTCTGATGTACTGGTGTGGAAGAGAACCCATAGTGCATTGGGACACAAGCAAAGCAAAACCACAAAAGAGGACATTGAGAAAGGTTACTTTTTTTGTGTGTTTTCAGAGAGTACTAAGGCTCAGGATAGAACTCACTGGTAAAGCACTTGCCAAGTGCATATAGGCCAGTGTGATGCCCAGAATTGGAAAAAAAAATACCTAAACCTCGTGTGGTGGCACAGAGCCTTTAATTCCAGAATATGGGAGGTTAAGGCAGAAAGATCTCAAGTTTGAGGCCAACCTGGGCTACAGATGGAGGTTCAGACCAGCCTAGGCTACATAGAAAGACCCTATCTCAGAAAAAGAAACAAAAATGTTTACAAAAGCCTTTGCAAACATATATTCATAGAAAAAAGGGGATGGGGGACAGTGAGTGGAGAGGGAGTTAGGAGAAAGAGAAGGAGAGAAGAACATGTAGGAGTAGGAAGATTGCATCAAGGGACGAATAGACGAGAACAAAAAAGAGATAACATAATAGAGAGAGTCATTATAGGTTGAAGAGAAAACTGACTCTAGAGAAATGTCCAGAGACCTACAAGGATGATCCCAACTAACAACCTGAGCAACAGTGGAGATGCTACCTTAAATGTCCTTCCCTGATAATGAGATTGATAACTAACTTATATGCCATCATAGAGCCCTCATCTCCTCATCTAGTAGCTGATGGAAACAGAAGCAGACACCCACAACTAAACACTGAGCTGAACTAAAATCCAGATGCAGAGATGGAGGACAAGACAAGGCTAGAGAAACCCACAGAGATAGCTGACCTGAACAAGGAGGAGATAATGTGCCCCCAGACTGATAGTTGGGAAACCAGCTTTGGACCAACTCAGACCCCCTCAACATGGGTCTCAGATAGAAGGCCTGGGCAGTCTAAAGGAACTCTGACAGTGGAAACAGGATGTATCCCTGGTGCACAAAAGGACTTTGGGAGCTCATTCCCCATGGAATGATATTCCCTTAGCCTAGAGACAGGAGGGAGGGCCTAGACCCTACTCTAAATGACTTGACAGATTTTGATGATCCCTCCTGGAAGACCTCACCCTCCCTGTGGAGAATGGGACAGGAGGGAGAGTTGGGGGGCATGGGAGGGAGGGAGAAAGAGGGAACTGGGTTTGATACATAAAATAAGAAAAGAAAATAATAAAAAAAGAAAATGCCTCTGTCCAAATATGGCTGAACTTACAGATGAACTAATCACCAGAAGGGAAAAAAGAAAAGGAAAGAAAAGAAAAGAGGGGATAAACTCAGTTAATCAAATTTTTCATCGGGGGGATGGGAGTTGAAATGACACAGAATTTCACAGTTTACTTTTTACATTTGTAACTTTATAGATGTGTACAATTAAAATATTATTTCAATGGAATTATGAGAGATAAAATTACTGTATCTTCATACAAGAAGGTAAACTATAACTAAGCCAGAGAACGACCCACAAAGTACCCAATAGAAAATGAGCTTGCAAGCCCACAGAAGCTTCCAATCACATTAGATAACAGTAGGCGCGTAGAGCTGCTGGTGCATATTTGACTAATGTTAATTAGTGAAGAAAGAGAGCTATGAGTTTGGAGGAGTCCAAAGAGAGCTGACCAGTCCAGCAAAGGGAAACCCTTAGCAAGAAAGGAGATTAAGTCAAAGATGTGGTCAGTCAGTGAGTGGAAGGCCCTGAGCCCACTCTTCCTGAAAACAATCAGTCATAGCAGCAGATAACCACTGCAGACTCATAGGCCAGGAAGTAGCATGGTAGGACACAATGTTGGAAAAATTAATCTTCAGGCAGTTTAGATGTGATAACAGGAGGAATACCCGCTAACAGAACTATTTCAATGTCAAATACAAAAGAAGAATCAGGACTAAAGGTCAGATATGGAGAGTGCAGAGGAAGGAATGTATCAGAACAGAGTCCATGTTAATTAATATAAATGACTACATGCAAGCTATTCTCTGACTTCCACGGTTGTTCTATAGCACACATGCATTCACTAAACAGAGAAACAAATGCGAAGTCTATGCTAAAAGAAGTTTGTCTAAGTAACTTCACTTTGAAATGTTGATATTCAATGTTATCTGTATTTTAACTGTGTTGTATACATTTAGTTATTTTAGAGGGGAATTTTAAAAGAAATATTTAATATAATTTTCATACTTACTGAAATTTTTTAATTTTGAAGGGCTGAGAACATAACTTAATTGATAGAGTGCCTGTGTTGTATACATGTAAACCTGGACTCAATCCCCAGCACTGAGCAGTGGTGCAGGCTTATAATCCCAAGCACTCAGGAAACAAAGGCAGGGGGATTAGAGTTTGAGGTCATCCTCAATTAAATAGAGAGTTTGAAGCCAGCCTGCACTACATAGCATCCTGCCTTAAAAAGAAAAAAATCATTTTTCAATGTTTTATTTTATTTCCAGTTACATTTTGGCTGAAATTATGTTCCGTTTGCTTTCTTGAATACCAGACATATTGTTTTATAATCTTTTAAATTGCTGTTGTCAATAGAATACAGATCATGTAAGAATATTGGCTATAACAACACAACTGGTGATTTTGCTAAAAAAAAGAAAAATAAATATTACACACACATAATTTGCTCTGTGTGTGTGTGTGTGTGTGTGTGTGTGTGTGTGTGTGTGTGTATGTGCTGGTTGGTTTTGTGTCTGCTTGATACAAAGTAAGATGGTCTGAGAAGAGGGAGCCTTAGCTGAGAAAATGCCTCCTGTGGGACATTTTCCTAATTGATGGTAGATGGAGAAGGGCTGGGTTCACTGTGGGCGCTGCCATTCCCAGGCAGGTGGCCCTGGGTTATCTAAGAAAATAAACTGAACAAGCCAGTAAACAGCCTCCATGGTGTCTGCTTCAGATCCTGCCTCCAGGTTCTCCCCTTGACTTCCCTTAGCAATGGAGTGGACTTGGGATGAGTAAGCCAAATAAATGTTTTACTTCCAGAGTTGCTCTTGATCACAGTCTTTATCACCATGACAGAGAAACCTAGGTAGAAATACATACCTCTCCACACACACATACAAACACACATACATACACAGACACACATATTCTCACACACAAACACACATATGTGCATACATGTACACACCCATACACACAGACACAGATGCACAAACACATACATGCTCACACAGACATACACATTCACATACATGCACACACAAACAGAGACACACATGCATATACTCACAGACACACAGATGCATGTATTCACATACATACATGCATGCACACACCTTCATTGCTCACCAATCCATCACAGAATGCCCAGACATGTGCAATTATGATTAAGGTCAGCTGTCGTTGGCATTTTGCCTACTTTCAGTCCTTAGTAAGCCATAGCTTTGCCTACTTCTTCTTGTCATTTTGTATGGTATTATCCTAAATTATTTTGCAAGGCAAAAAAGAATGTAATTTACTCAGTAGTTTATAGTACTGAATTCTTGCAACTTTGCAATTTTTGGCTATGGAACACTACTTTATCCTTTCCTCTTTGCTCTATCCTCTTAGGTGGCATAAATAGTTCTGGATTCAAGAGACATTCAACAGAAGGATTTATTTAGGACAGTGGAGGTGGGGAGAAAGGACACAGACATGCCAAGGATAATAATGACTATGAACCTGGAGACCCTCCTGATAGGAGGGACAGTGGGAGAAGGTGTCTTGTTCTCTTGTCCTGTACAAAACCTGGCAGGTACAAGTCACTATAACAACCACACACCTAAAGGAAACACACACTGAGAACCATCACCATTGAGATAGAAGTTTCAGGAAAGCCCTGGCTTTGATGGTTCCAACAGACTAGATTCAGCCAGCTGAAGAGGCAAGAAATGACGAAAGGCAGAGAGGAGATTTAACTAATACCCTGCTTGGGAAGAGGAGTTAATGAAGGAGTTCAGTGTCTGAAAGCCTGTCCATAGGATTTAAATAGAAGAATCAGGGAATAGGGCAAGAAATCAAGGTGTGGTCTGGTTGAGCAGTGTCTCAGCTCTCCTTCAATGTGGTCCAGTAGTCCTTATTTTCTGAAAAGACAAGCTGCTTCTCCGGGAAGGTTGTCCCTCTCTAATCACGGCCTTGCCATCCCAAATAATGCCCTCATCTGGGTGGGTGGGGAGGTGGCTTCTCCTGCAAGGATCTGTCATCCCTGCAATTTAAAGTGTCTTAGGCTTAGGAAAATGCTGAGAGACTTTTGGCCCCTTTGGGGAGATCTAGAACAAGACACTGTAAAAGCTCACTCTTAACCTTTGTATCCTTGGCCTTGAAGTGGGGAAATGAGTTTCACAATCCCAATTTGCTTTCATTAGTGTGGCAGAACACTGTCTAAAACCAACTTCAGGGTAAAGAGTTTATTTGACTTACAGGTAACAGACTGCAAACAAGGGTAGGCAGTAAGGCAGAAACTCAAGGCAGGAACCTGGTGACAGATACTAAGTAGAGAACAGGGAAGGTGCTCACTGAATGCCACCCAGGTTCACATTCAGTTACCTTTCTTATACAGTTCAGACACACAGATGGGATGCAGAGCATAGACAGGGCAAAGGTGTGGGGATTGTTGTCACTGAATATGAAATAGATCCCTTCCCTCAACTGTCCTGTGAATGATGCCGGTAAGAACTGGAATTCCTTTCGTTGCTATAGCCACCAGTCTTGTAAGGATGTAGTATGACACAGAGGGTAGGTGACTCGGACCTCTGTTTGCATTCAAATTGCATGGTGACCTAAGTGTCTGGCTATATTATCAAGTTCCTCCTGGTGTGGCAAAGGGCCAGGTTCTCCCAGTAGAGAACAGAGGGGAGAAGGGTACAGAAATGTGTTCAGAAAAGCCTCGACATTTCCTGTTCTTCTCCTTTCTGCTTGGGAACCTGTCAGAGCTTGTTTTAAATGTTTTCCTTAGTGGATAGACAGAATTTCAAAAAGGCAACCTTTCTAGCCTCTTTCAATCTAAATTTTCTCTAAGAATTTGTTACATACTGGAAGGTTTGTGTGGTGAAGGCTTGGTCCCCAGTTGCTGGTACTCGTGAATGTTTTAGGAAATGGGGCGTGGCTGGAGAAGTAGAAGGGTGTACTCTGTTTCTCATCCCTTTCTCCTCCATCCTTCTGCTTCTTTGCATGAGAGAAACCTTCACCCCCACACCATGGTTCTCTGCCTTGCCACAGGCCCAGAAGAAACTGAACCAAGTAACCATGGTCTAAAGCCATGGGCCCAAATAAACCCCTCCTAGAAGTTGACTTTCACAGGTATTTTGTCACAGCCACAGAAACCCAACTAACACAAAATGTTTATATCATTTCATTTCTTGACCTAGAGGTAGATCTGCAAATGTTCTTTATGACAGACTATTGAGCTGAGTGTTTTATTTATTTTTATTTTTTCTGATATATTTGTATGTTTAACATCAAAAAAATTATTGAAAACATTCCTTTCTACTGTGGAGCCAGTTTGTTAACAATAAAGCCTCAATTTGGAAACACCTGGCTTTTCACGCTCACTAATTCTCTCACCTAGCTAAGAACATACAGAAAAAATTGATTGTTTGCATTTGCATATCATGGGGAAATCCCAGAAACGAAATACAAAATGTTACTCAGTCTCCCTTATCTCATTTTCCTATGGAAAATGTGTTTGTGTGTTAGCATAATGTGGTCTGGCTATTTCTTATAATTCTATAATGTTCCACATTACTTCATGTTCCAGAGAGAATGAGATCAAATCCCAAAGCAGAGGCCCTGACTCAGAGCAAGACCTTGTCAATTTTCATGAGGATATACTCCAATTCTAGAAGTAGCCATGGCTTAAGTATGCCAGATTTGAGGATAAGCTTTTTTTAAGTGATTGAAATTTTAATCAACTCTTTTCTAGCTCAGAGAATCCCATATGGCATTGGGTCATTCAGAACATGGGAACGTTTTGACATTGCATGTCACTTTTGTTTCTTCCCGCAAAGCAGAGCCACCGTGCTCTGTTTGGGAAGCTGCTCTCTGTAGAAGCTACTCCCAAGAGCCTGCTGATAACTGCTGGCAACGTGATCTGAGCCAGTCATGCGTGAGGAGTCTCCCGCCTAATGTTTTGGCATGTCATGATCATGCACTGCTAAGTCTTTGTCAGGAAGAAACCTGTTGCCAATGTTTGTTGTTTACGCCTGTTGTTATTAATTGTCCCTTTCCCCACCCTGATAGCAATCACCCCATCATGGCTCTCCTCCCCTTTACTTGGAAGAGTGAAAACAGAAGAGATGTGGGAGATGGGAAGCTGGTGTATTAGATCACTTCAAAAAGAAAAAAAAAAAAAGTTCATTGGCATGAATTCCTGGATCTAGAGCTGTTATATTCTACTCTGGCCCTTTGGAGTAACTGGGACTGGTGGCCTTTTTCCATGCTTAACTGTGTCTCGGATTAACTGAAGCATCAAGGCATTTTTAAAATCCTCCTGCCTGAGATGCTGATGTGGGATCAAAATTTTAAAATGTCTGTCTTTCCTTTCTAGTGTTACCTTGTAATATTTGTGCAAAGATCTGCATTATAATGTGAATGTGTGTGTGTGATTTTATTTATTTATTTTGAGGGTCATGCACAGACAAAGAACAATTTGCAGGAGTCAGTTCTCTCTTTGCACCATGTGGGTCCTGGGGATCAAGCTCAGGTCATTAGGCTTGGTGGCAGATGCCTTGACCCACTTCGTCATTTCACTGGTTCCAAGAGCTAAATTTTAATCACTCCCTTTTTTCTACTTGAATTCATTGAATTGTCCTTTCTTAAACACGATTGGATCATATGACATCACAAGGACCTCTTAAATCAACTGTCTCCTATAAGTCAACTATCTCCTATGAAACAGTGAGGTCTCTTCTAAGCTTGTTTTTATGTTACTGGACTGGGGGAAATTTGTGACTATTATGAAGATGCCCACTTCAGATCCTGGCAGTTCGTAGTAGTAGCATTCTTTATTTTATGCCAGATGTTGTCAGTGGTGTTCTTATAGTCTCGTTGGTTATTTTAAACCAAGTGGCAATACATTATTCTAACTCTATCCCTTATTTACTTCTCACCCCCTTTCTCCATCCCACATAAACACACATACAAATTTGGTTCAGGAGGATCTATATTACAGGAACAATTAGAAAAATGAATGCTGTTCAGGATTTCTAGGGTTGGGGCTTCACACCAAATCCCAGGTCATTCTCAGCCTTTCCCAGTGATTCCAAAAGGCCATGTTAGAGTACAACAGCTTTAGATATGGAATTCATGGCAATTTATTTTTGCCACTTTATAGTGTTTTGGGCACTCTATATCTCCTCTGCTATCTCTTCCATCGGCCAAATGGAAAAATTCCACCAGAGATTAATTCTTGCCTGCATGGCACTTTAAAGATTAAAATGGGCTACATTAAAAGAACCAAAGCTTTAGCTATAGTGAAGAATAGGAAAATCACTAAGAGAAGAGGCAATAACAAGCAAAGTGCACCAGAAGGCAAGTAAGCCTTGCTAAAAATGAGCTCCACAATTATTATAAACTTAGATTGCCTGTCTTGATCCCTTGAGTATCTGTAGCTCCCTGATTGAGACTTAACTAAAAAATCAAAATTCCAGGCAAAGCTGCTGTGTTTATATGGGACCAATCCATTTTTTAAATGAGAAAATTCAAGGTAAGTTATGTGGCATTTAAGATGTGTACTCTGTGTCTCAGTCTGTCTGTCTGTCTGTCTGTCTCTCTCTCTCACACACACATACACACACACACATACATTAATCTTCACATTTAAATATGGCACAGTTAATGGTCATGGAGTGACCAGTAAACGTCTGCCTGAGAAAAGAAGCATTTCCCCCTTTGGCCTCCAACATAATTCAGAGAAAACACTATCTGGTTTCAGCATAGATTCTGGTCCCTCACTGCCATTCACAGAGATTCTGAAGTTCTGCAGATACATCCAAGTACATGTTTTCTGGAAAACTGCAAAGTCAGGGAGAGGGATATTCTTGAGTTGGCATCATAGAGTTTGTCTTTCTGAAATACAATCACTATTCCTTGGGACAATCCAATCTCAAAGTTTTTTAAGGCCTAAGGTTGTCATCTTTCAAGAAGCTTTGCTGCTACAATTTGTACTGAACAATTCCTCTCTAACCTTTGTTTTTGGTTTGTTTATCTATTGTTTTATTTATTTTTTTCTTTTTGTTTTTGCTTTGTATTGCTTTCTTTTTGTTTGTTTGGCTGGTTGGGTTTTTTGTTTGTTTTTTTGTTTTTTGTGTTTTTGTTTTGTTTTGAGACACAGTTTCTCTATATAGTCCTGGCTGTCCTAGAATTTACTCTGTAGGCCAGGCTGGTCTTAAACTCCACAGAGATCTACCTGCATCTACTTCCTGAGTACTGGGATTAAAATTGTGTGCCACCATGCCTGGCCTTCCTTCTATGTCTATAAAAATTTAAAAATAGCATTTAAAAAAACAAATTTGCTTATTAAAAACACTAATGGATAGAAGCAAGTGTAGTCTTAAAGATGCTGATTGGTGAAGAAGAAGCTGGAGAGGGGACCAATGTAGGTAACACCATCAGAAAGCAGGAAACATAGGCTAGCCCCAACTCTAATATTCTTGGGCTGTGACTCATAACCGGTGCCAATCATTGGGATATTCCTGGACTCCCCACATCTTTCCTGGACCCACCACCACCATAGGCCTCAAAATCCTTCCATGGAAAGCTATTCTGGACTGGTCACTTGCCACCAGGAGGTAACAAGCTTCTGCTACTAGAGTTAGCAACCCATCCTTCATAAGTCAATTCAAAGAACTAAATTAGCTATCAGGAGATGCCTCCGTGGGAAAATACTTGCCATGCAAGCTTGACAACCTGAGTTCTATCCCATAACACTCATAAAAAGCCAGTGCAGTAGCATGCATCTATCATCTCAGCGCTCTGCAGTGAGATGGGAGGTGCAGACAAGAGAATCTATAGGACTCACAGCCCAGGCAGCCTGGAGTAGGCAGGACAAAAGGACTGCAAAAGAGACCTTGCCTCAGCAAGGTGGGAGACAAGAACCAACTCAAAACAACAAGAATTGTCCTCTGGCCTCCACATATGTGCCATGTACTCACATGTACACACACACACACACACACACACACACACACACACACTTAATTAACTAATTAATTCTAAAGCCATTTTTTTAAAAGCCAAACTAGTAGTGAAAAGCTGAAAGAAGATATATTTGATATGCCATGTTGAAAAGAGAGACAAAGATCCAGGGACCCCAAGTCCATCCTCGTAAGGTTTAAATAGAAGGAAGAGGCGGGCATGATTTAGGTCCGTCAGGTGAGCTCCCAGTCATTCACTGTCACTGCCTTAGCTCCAATCTCTTGTAGGTCTAATGACATTTTCAGCATCATGTGAATCCTTTCTGGGAGACAAGCTGCACCTCTGTCTGGGAGAGGCTTGAACCATTTTTTTTTTTAATTTTTTTTTTTTTTTTTTGCCCAAGCAATACATCCCTGGGGAGAACTTTTAGTAACCTGGGATGCCTTGTTTTAACAGACCAAAGAGCCAGAGTTAAGGACACCAATGTCATTTTCCAAAGCAATACAGAGAAACTCTGTCTTGAAAAACCAAAAAAAAAAAAAGTTCTCATTCCTTCTAGGGTGTAGTAGTTTGAATGAGAATGGCCCCTTTAGGCTCATATATTTAAATGTTCCTTAGTAGAACTGTTGGGGATGGTTTAGGAAGTGTGGCCTTGTTGGAGGAAGTGTGGCCTTGCTGGTAGTTTTGAGGTTTCAAAAGCTCTTGTCAAGAGCTGGGCGTTGGTGGTGCATGCCTTTTAGCCCCAGCTCTTGGGAGGCAGGGGCAGGTGGATCTCTGTGAGTTCCAGTCCAGCCTGGTCTACAAGAGTGAGTTCCAGGACAGGCTCCAAAGCAATACAGAAACCTTGTCTCAAAAAAAATAAATAAATAAAAATAAATAAATAAACAACAAAATCAAAAGCTCATGCCAGGCCCAGTCTGCCCACCCCCTTCTCTCTGTCTGCTGCCTGTGGATCAGGATGTAAAGCTCTCAGCTACTGCTTGAATACTGTGCCTGTCTGCTTCCTACCATGATGACCGTGGACTAATCCTCTAAAACTGTAATCAAACAAGCCCCCTCCCCCTCCATGAAATGCTTCTCTTTAGGAGTGTTGTCTTGGTCATCGTGTTTCTTCACAACAATAGAGCACTGAGCTAACGCACTGTGGTCAGGATGGATTGAGATGGCACAGGTCCCCACCAGCTATGTGGGTAACCTCAGTTTGGTCACATCTTCCATCTTGTGATGTTGCTCCAGGTTTGATGTAAGTGAAGGTTTTAGAGCATACTTTTCCCATTGTGATCGAGTTTTTCTTTTTCTTTTTTGGTGGGGGGGCATCTCAGTTCCTACATTATTTTTGAGTTTGTATAATTTAACCCCCTACCAGCCCTATTGCCAAGTTCATGGAGAAATTGAGTCATCTACAGTTTGTATATGTCCCCCCCACAATAGTGAAGGATGTGATATCTCAATATTGATGTCTTTTAAAATTATTATGTGTGCCTACATACATGTTGCAGTCAGAGGACGAATCTGTAGGGTTGGCTTTTCCCTGCCAATATGATGTGGGATCAAGGGACCAAACTCAGGTCTTTAGGCTATTGCTGCAAACTTGTTACCCACAAAAACAACCTCTCATGCCCAATATGAATATCTCTAACTGCCTACCTGGAAACAGATAAGCCTAACACCCCTCCCCCAAAGACAGCCCCTCCTATCACGAGACTTTCATACAGGGGCACTACCATTGGTCAGACTTTCAAGATCCAAACAATACACCCTTTTGCCAGAGGAGCAAGCAAAGAGACAACAACAAGCTTTATCAAAACCACCCTTAAATTTCCATTGTTTGGTTATAGACGTAGCTTTCTACTTTTTTGATTTTCTGCCCAAATTTATCCTCATTTTTTTCCTCTTAATGCCAAGTGCTTGAGAAACACACACACACACACACACACACACACACACACACACACACACACACAGAGTGCCCTTCTCAGGAGACACCACCAGCATAAAAGTTGGAATGTGCTTGGCTTTGCACCCATCACAGCAAGGCGTTAGAAGACTGGATTTAGTGTTGTGCATCCACAGATATGAAATTAGGCCGACAGAAGTCTGGATCTGGGCCTCACTCCATACTGCTAACTTGTAGAGTGCCGGTAGCCAAAAGGGTTTGGAACGGCTGGCTCTCTCTATAGATGCTGCCATTCAATTCTGTGGAAACAGGGCCACTTACATCTAATTACAGTTTCTGCTTAAATTAGCAGGACAGATATGACAGCAGTAACTTCTTCAGAGTAACTGGTGGGATACCTTTAGCTGACACAGCTTACAAAGTAGTTGGCTTGCAGCAAAGTAATGCCAAGTTTTAAAAGTAATTTAGAATTCATATGATTCTGTCTACCCACCAGTTGTGACAGCCAGAGAAAAATATTTGGGGTGGGGAATAAGAAAGTGGGATGGGCAGGCAAGTGCCTACAGAATTCCAGAAGGAAGAATAGATTATCTCACAAAATGATTTTTGTGGAGACTAGGTTGTTTTAATTACATAGTGCCAATACGTAGTCATAAATGATCTAGCAGGCATTTGAACCTGAAAGATGAACTTCAAATTCCTGGCATTAAAAGCTGGCTGCCTGCAAGGATTCCTCAATCAACCTCTACCTCATGTTGAAAATACTGCTAATAGGTGCTTGTAGGGTAGTCTGTGCTTCTCACTGGCATAACGGCGGTCTTACTGACCCTCCTTGGGGGAAGTCGATGTTATGTCATGGGACTCAAGGTGAGCTGACCACTCTGCAGATTCCTCAGAATGGGTCACTGCACAACACACAAAATTTAATCAGTGTGTGAGACAGCCTGCAGCTGGGAAATAAGGTCAGATGGCCTTTGAAAGAGGCATCCCGGTAGATGTGAAGTTCAAGGTTTCTTGGGCTTCACTCTGAGCTGCTTTCTTGTCTGTTCTGTGGCTTGTTTTCTCTTTCTTCCAGCTTTCTGTCCCCTGTCCACCTACTCAACCTGATGACCTGAGATTGCTGCCCCTGTCTTCATGACCTGGGCCTCAGGACCCATATTAGTGTTCTATCAGCTTGACAGACAAGCCTTCTGATGGGAGCAGCCAGAGGGCACAAGCCCATCCTGCCCCTGGCTCACTCTCCCCTAGGATAGACCAACCCTGAGTCTCAAATAGACACAGTGTAAACCTGGGATGCCAGTTTCAATTGGAGAACACACAGCAACCCAGTTTGACTATTTGTGAAAGTAACAACTGAAAATAAAGTTTGGCTATTGAATTTCATGGCATACAGTTGATTATCTGGATCTTTAGGTTCTATTTCTATGAATTTAACCAACTTAGACAGAAAAAATACAGGAGGGCTCATCCTACAATTCAGTGGTAAAGCACTTGCCAGCATCATGAGGCCTTGGGTACAATCTCCAGCACCACTATATGTATACATACATGCATGCTTACATACATACATACATACTTGGTTGGCATGCCTTTAATTTATATACAGATTTTTTATTTTTATTTACCTAAATATTACAGTATAAAAATATCTGCATTGGTGTAAGCATTGTCTAAAATCTAGAAATGACTTAAGGCATAAGGGAGGCTATGCTAGGTTATGTGCAAACATTGCTACTTTATAGAAGGGACTTGAAAACCCACAGATTTGGAAGCAATCCTCATGGATATCACACCACAGCTACATAAATATACTTATTTGAGAGTTATAGATACACTACATACAGGAATAATGCACATGTGAGACATTTTTCTATAAGGCACATATCTCATTTAAAAGTCTTATTTTAGAATGAGGTTCTCCAAGCTCTCTTCTGACTCACTCTAACTTCTAATTGGAGGACAAGAGTCATTTTCTAAAGCATAGTTCCAAACATTGAGTCACAGAAATTGGAACTCCTCATCTACAGCTGACTGCCCCCCTTTTTCTGTTATTAACCTCCCCATCTTTCCACTGCAATAAATTTATTTCAAGCTCTCAGACAGTAAGTCAGCAAACTATGGCCCAAATGGCTGCCTTTGTAAATAAAGTTTTATTGGAACAGAACCATGCATACTCGTGTGTGTGTGTGTGTGTGTGTGTGTGTGTGTGTGTGTGTGTGTACCTGTTGTCTACAGCTCTTGATACAACACAATGAGCTGAGTAGTTTGGCAGATGCTATGGTCTGAGAAACCTATTCCATTTACCATTTGACCCTTCATAGAACAAATGTGCAGGATCTATATTAGCTAAATAATATGGGCCACAGTTTGCAGGATGGGCTTCTTTTTTGTTTTGTTTTTATGTGTATGGGTATGACTATCCGGGTGTGTGTATGTGTGTGTGTGTGTGTGTGTGTGTGTGTGTGTGTGTGTGTGTGTGCGCGCGCGTGCACGCGAGTGCGTGTGCATGCACATGCATGCACACATACAGTTCATGTGTATGTACACATGTGAAGGCCAAAGTTGATATGATGAATTGTCCTCACCACTCTCCACTTTATTTCTTTTTATTCCCCAGAAAGCCTGTGTAAATATAATTCAAACCCATTACACATTTGATCCTGCCCTAGACCTAGGAAGCCCTCTAATTGGGATTTAATGCCCTCTTTTCCATTTGCATCTGGAGTGATGATAAAACCAGGGACATATTAGAAACACAGTTTTCCCCTCAGGGAATGTCTCTGTTCCCTGCTTGAAGAGTTCTGTCTCTATGCCCTGGGTCCCAAGCTGGCTATTTAAGATTGGAAGTGGGCTGACTCTGGGAGCAAGAGTCTTCTTGGCATTTGGAGCAGAGACCTTTATTTTTTCAAGGAGAGGTCCTCTTTTGGTAAAGACAAATTCTTGGCTCAAGCAAATCAACTCAACATTCCCTTGACAGTAGGATGGCTGCCCCTGAACATTGTCATACTTGGGTGTGTGGTGGGGCCTTTGATATGAAGCATGGATATCTTTATCCACTCAGGGTGAGGTGGTGGTAGTCTCTGTAATGCTATTCTCTGAGGCAAGGGCTCTCAATCAAACCTAGTTCATTTCATCAACTTGACTTTGATTCTAGGGAAGTCTGCCTCTGACTTCTGAGACCAGAACTCCAGGTGAGCAGCCATGCCCTTCCTCATTCCTGCAAATGGATTGTTTTAATTCCAAAACAAAACATGTTTTCAGATCTACACTGAGGCTGGGAAACAGAGTATATATGTTGTAAAGAATACAGAATAGCCCTCTCTCCACACCAGACTTTGTGTGCACATGCTTCACGGTTCCATCATAGAAAGAAACCTTGAACTTGAATGCCACAACATGTTTACCAGTTAACTGGAATTATAAGATGAAAGTATCATTCTTTATTCCCATCATCTCAGACCAGCCAGGGTATGTGTTTGCATGGTTGATTTTAGTAATGCGAACTAATGAGGGAAAAGTAACTTTGAATAACTGAGAGTGCCTATTTCTGTGGGGGTGAAGATAAATGAGACGGGAAAGAGACAGGAGTAAGATTTTGTTTATCCTTTTTGAATCTAGAGGTAGAGTTTAGTTAACAGAGTGCTTGTTTAGCATGCATGAAGCCCTGAGTTCAAACACCAGTATCGCTAAGCTGGGTGTGTTGGTGGGCTCTTATAATCTTGGCACAAGGTGGGTAGAAGCAGGAGCATCAGGCATTTAAGGTCTGTTACATACTGAGTTCGAGGCCATATGAGATTCTGTCTCAAAAAAATTTTTATTTGTCCTCAGAGGAAACATACACTGCTTCCAATGAATTTAAATAATTGCTCACTTAAATAGTATTTGGTTCTATAAAAATGAGAGGAATCTAAAAGTGATTTCTGTTTCTCTAAAATATGGACATAAAAATTAATTTTGAAACATGCACCAGAAGCAAAGTAAAGTACATTAATATCTGCGCATTTAAGGAAGATACAAAGAGGAACTTCCCAGCACACACTATCCCAGCACAACTAAAAAAGGTAAGTACCTGGCAAGTCTCTATGAGTAAAACTGTCCCTAAAACTGGAGCGATGTAAAAATATGTCCTCTTGTGAATGTAAGCATAATTTTGTATATTTTTATTCTCTTTTGAAAAGGTGTTTTTGTTTTTATTAAAGGTAGCTGTTTTTATATGAGGATAAGGATTAATTCTAGCATTTCATTCATGCCAAGCAAGAGCTCTACAACTAAGCTACAGTTCCTAGACTGTTGTTTCAGTTACTGTGCTGGTGTGGGGCAAGGAGAATGAGGCTCCAAGCATCTTTGAACAGAACTGGCAGGCCACCTGGCCATTACTGCTTCCAGCACAGGAAGGAACAGATTTGGGCTGGGCATCACAAGCTGCAATCAGGTCTGATACCTACTACTGTTTCGTTGTGTGATTGCCACTCTGTGCTTTAGTCTTTCATTTGAAAACAAAACAAACAAACAATCAAACAAAAAAACACATGCAAAGAGTATATCATTGAAAGGCCCCAATGTACTATTGTGTAAAGTTTCACTGATAAAATGAAGTTAAGGAGAAAGTTTAAATGTCATTAAAAACTATCATTTTTCTCCCAGGTGTGTGTGTGTTCTGTTAATTAATCAAAAATAGTGCAGGTGTTTTTCTCCTTTGAGTGTAGAGACAGTCTCATTACAGAAACCCCCAACTAATCCAGAGATACCAAGACTGAAAGAGCTCCTGTTCTCTCCAGACTGGTTCTGTGGTGGAGCTGGGTGCGAAGAGGAAGACCTTGGGAGACACTGGGATGCAGAGGGAAGCTCCCACATCCTGTCTCCTCCCAGCTGCCTGCCTTTACTAGGTTAAAGAGAGGACAGGCAATTATCAGGATGGATTTTGGAATTACTGTCATTGGAGAAGAAGCCAATGTGGGCAAAGAGATGCTCTTGGGTGCCTCGTTTCCCCATCCCCATGGCTGGGGAACAAGTTCCCCATTACTCACTTTCCTATGGCCTGTAATTAATATCTCAGCCAGTTATGTTTTTTTAATGCTGCCATATTGTCAGTTTCATTCTATGTCTTCTTTTATTTTATTTTTGTTACAACCTTTAACAATTTTCACTGTGTATACTCATGGTGTACACTTTCACAAAAGTGTATATTGCACATTGAGCAGTGGTCCCCTCTCTACCTTCCCCACCTTGCCCTTCCTCGCCCCTGCCCCTCCCATTGGTGCTCTTTGTTTCCCTAGACAGTTTTGATTATCTAGAAACCACACATGAGAGACAACATGGCCTTTCTGAGACTTAAAAGCATCATCCCCAACTGTATCCATCTTCTTGCAAATGACCTAACTTCATTCTTTATGTCAGCCATTTAATTTCTTTTTAAAACGTATTTATTTTTTATTTTATTTGCCTTGGTATTTTTCTTGCATGTCTGTGTGAGAGTGTCAGATCTTGGAATTACAGTTTGTTAGCTGCCATGTGGGTGCTGGGAATTGAACCAGGGTCCTCTAGAGCAGTTAGTGCTTTTAACCACTGAGCCATCTCTTCAGCCCTATAACAATATACTCTTCTTCTTTTTTTTTTTTTTAAGATAGGGTTTCTCTGTGTAGCCCTTGCTGTCCTAGAACTTGCTTTGTAAACCAGGATGGCCTTGAACTCAGAGAGATCTGCCTAACTATGCCTCCCAAGTGCTGGGATTAAAGGCATGCACCACCACTTCCTGACTCAACCATTTAATTTCTTCAACTCCACTATCCATATTAAGAAAGACTTAAGATGTGGAGAAACATCACTGTCTTCTCCCCCAAAGTCTTTGGGGTAAAGAGGTGTCAGCTCCACCAACATTTTGGAAAGGGCTTACTGCCACATAGGAGGACACTAAATGTGGGGTTCGCCTAAGAGGGATTCTTTATTCCTGGATTTACAGATCCTCAGAGTTGAGTAACACCAAGAAGAAATGTCTCAGTGTATAGGCCTCGGTATCTGTTGTCCTCATAAATTAGAATCTAAGAAGTCATCTTTTCCAGGTTCAGAATCAATAAAAGCACAGGACAATACGTTTCCTGTGTTCCCTGGTGTACCTTCTCAGATATTAGTACTAGAACTGTGATCCTATGTGAAACAAGGCAGCGTTCCTCACCACCGTTGCTGGAGCGCTGTCCGGCACAGCTCTCATGTACATTTGGAAGCAGAAAGTGACACAACTCACTTAGAGAACATGACCAACAGTCCAGACAGCACTCCAGTGGGTAAAGGAAAAGTGACAGATATGGAAATTTGAGCCCTTAACCCACTGGTGCTGTCCTCCTCCAGGCCACCAATAAGCGTTAGGATCAAAGGAAAAAGGCAATTTAAATTTGTTGGGCAGAATTTTTTTCTCCAGCCCATGGGCAAGGCTGTTTTATTTGCTTGGCCCTCTCTAGTCCTAAAACTATTTATGGTCAGATATTACTAAACGTGTGGAGAGCCACAGAAAAAAAATTACATTTCTTTTATCCAAGGGTAGGGGAAATAAGTTAATTTCATGCTATTTCTTGAGGTCAGATAACAAAATGTACATTTACCCAGGAAGAGAAATCACAAGCTTTTCTTCCCAAGGTTGGAGTCCTGAAAGCAAAAGCAGCTTGGAGTCCAGGTGCTGGGTGTAGTCAAGCTCTGAGAGACCCACAGCTGCAGGGAGAAAACCCATGGCAGCTGCTCGGCCTTGGGAGCGCAGCGTCCAGGCCAGTGGAACGCCCACTGGCTATTCTGGCCCCTGTAGCCATGCTCATCGAAGGCAGCAGGGATGAATCCATCCCTGGGAGACACATGGTGCTGGGGAAGCTTTCTTCCCTTCTATTCCAAGCGTGACTCCTTGCAAGAAAAATGATGGAGGTGAGAGCGAGAGGCTCACAGTGGTTAGGAAGGAGCAGAGAACTGAAAGTAGTATGGAATGCTGTTGGGATGGGAAGTCAACTTATAAGTTTCAGAACTGAGAGTCCTGAGGGATCATGTTGTCACCCCCACTCCCCGCCCCCTCTTTTATGATCATTGGGACAGAGAGATCCAGATGCTTGTCTTGCCCAAGACAGCAAGTTGGTGTCGAGGTGGGATGGAAGCAAAGGCTCTCTGCCTGCCCATAGGTCCGTTCTCTTTCACCTGAACTGCACTCTGGTTCAGGAAGGGAAGAAGTTGCATTCAGATAAGGAATGGCTTTACTAGGTAGGTAGCCTCTGTATACAGTTCACTCATCCCCAAACCTCTCAGCTACACCTACATTTTTATCTCTATTGACAGCAATATATATTAATTAATATGCCCATTCTGCAATCCTGTTTTCTAATTCTTCAAAAAAAAAAAAAAAAACAAAAACTAGAATTACCATGTGACTCAGGAGTGCTCCTGCTGGGAATTTTCCCAGAAGATCTGAAATGAGGATGTTACTAAAGAGATCTTCAGCTTCAGCATCCACCAGTGAGTGAGGAACAAATAAAATGTGGTACATACACATAACAAAATACCATTCAGTCCTTACAAAGAGAATGCCACATGAGTAGGATTAGACAACATTAAGTAAAAGGAAATAAGCTAGGCACAGAAAGAGAATACTGAATGTTTTCATATGTAGCAGGCACGAAGGCTCTGGGGTTGGAGGAATGGAGTATAATGGTCAGTAGGCATGAGGACTACGTTAGAGATTTTTGCATAGGAGAGCTATTATACAGCATTAAAGATATAGTTTAAAATAGGGTTTTGTATGTCTCAAAAATTATTGAGCGAAATTGGCATGTTCTCCCTTCAAAAATAAGTATTTGAGATGACAGATATTAGTATGATTTAGTTACAGGTCATAGCCATAATTGATAACAACACTTTGTATCCCATAAACATATACAGTGATAATTTGCCAACCTACAATAATAATTAATCATTTTTTTTAAAAAATCTGTGACTTTAAATCAAATCTATCCTTTGCCCCTACCATCCATATGGGTAAATAGGACCCGCAACATCTTCCCACCCCTCTGGCATTGCAGCCATCTTCCTGGAGTCAGTTCTACCCATGAACTATAGAATTTCAAAAGATATCTGTTTCCCCTCCAAACCTTGTCTTTTTTCCGCATTAATGCCAAGCAGGCCATCATTAACTTAGAAGCATACTGTAAGAAGAGACATGGCTTGTGAGTACAAACAGTTTAAACTTCCCTTGGTACAGTTGGCAGTGCTGGTAGATATTAATAAAACCCACTTCCTTCAAAAAAGTGTCTGAAAGCCACTCTCTTTGGTGTGTGTGTGTGTGTGTGTGTGTGTGTGTGTGTGTGTGTGGTGTTGGAGGCTGAATTCATAGCTTTGTGTACTGCTAAGTAGTAACTCTTCAATGAATTCATGAGTCACCCCAGCCTTCATCTCTATTTCTCCTGGAGCCAAAGGAAAACAGGTGACCATGGCTTCCTGAGTAGCTCACTTCTAAAAGAATGGCTCTCACATGTTAGGAACATCACAATTCCCTGGAAGGCTTGCTGAAAGCAAACTTCTGGGCCCTATCTCCAGTGTCTAGTTCAAGAGTTCTGGGGTATGGCTACTGGTGTCTTACCATTTAAACAACTTCCCTTGATAATGTTGATGCCTATGCTGCTGGTCTGGAAATCATACTGAGAACCAATGTCTTAGATCAAGAGTAAGGTAGTCTTGGAGCAGGAAACAACAACAAAACGTATTTCCTCTTCAATGCTTTTCATAGGCTAGAACCCACCACACTTTTCTGATGGACAACTTTAAGCCCACCAGTGGAGCTCTGCTTTACTTAGAGGTTGTGTGCATTGGGAGACTCTCACATCTCCAGTAATTTAGGGATCAAGAAACTGGTCCCCAAAAGGCTGAGAGATTGGTGGACCTAGGGTTATGATGATCTTGAGAGGAAACGCTGGTCTGATGCCCAAGGATGGAGTACAACCCAGTTTTCCATCATGCCAGTCTTTCTGGTCCAGATCTTGAGGCAGAACATCCAATGAATGATGCTCCCAGGTACCATGGTGATGACAGGCCTTGAGCTGTGACCTCAGGTGAGCACATCTGTTTGAATCCATGCACAAACCAAGAGCAGATGCATTGTTCCCAAGTGACCCAGTCCTTTCCTTTGCCATACCACTAGCATTGGCAGCAATTTCACATGTGCCTCACTGAGCTCTCAGGTTTGCACTAGTATTCATGTGGTTCCCATTTTACAGATGGGACACAGACATCTCATTAGCTCCATCCAAGGTTGAGAACTGCCATCCAAACCAGGCTGCAGGAGTCAGTGCACAAAGCCACAGTGCCTCTCAGAGGTAGCAGAGTGGAGATACCGTACAGCTCTGAGGCAGCTCATCAACATTCTTGCCAAATGAAACAACAAAAGAACAGGGAAAGGAGCAAGCTGTTCAGCCAGCAAGGATGGAGAAGCAAACAAAAACAATGTAGAAGAATTAGATTTAAAAACATTTGCACAGCGATTTTCCCAGTCACACAGTACAATTTATTCCCACCTAAACCATCCATATGATCTGTACGCAGACACCTCATTTACCAGGGCCCATAGACAGACATAAACCCTCACTTTGGCTGGTTTTTATTTTAAGGTTAAGCCAACAAGAACCACTACAGCAGGAACTGAAATGGCTTTGTTAAAGGTGGTCAGCTTCCAGGGCCCAGCGGCGTGAAGAATGCCGGGAGAGTACTTTAAATATGTATTTATGAAGATGCACGTCCCTCTGAAACTCAGTCTCCTCCTTGCTTCTTATCTCTCTCATGTCCTGGGTCAGAGCCAGCCCTAGGCAAATCCGACAAATAGTTTATTTTCAGCACCACCACCCCATCCTAATCTGCACTCCCCCCACCACCCTATAACCACCCCAGGTGCTTCTCCTTGCCTCCCTTCAGCCAAACTCCATTTTCTGTCCTTCCCAATCAAAACCTGCCCTCCAGAAAGGAGATGATCAAATTTTTCACACTCAAACCGGTGAAGCACAACTTGAGCTGAACATTAAAGTCACCATTTATTTGTTTGTTTAAAATATACCAAGACCCGCACCTTCCTGCCCCCCCATCCTTGACCAGCTGCAGGAGTCTCTGATATTGAGTATTGGTACATAGCAAACAAAATCAGCAGAGCTACACTCCCTGTGATTCTGACATGCAGCCAGAGCTGTAAGTCATAGTATATCCGTTCATGAAAGGCTAATTATGTTACAGTTTCTGGAAATATTGTTCTTATTGTTGTTGTTTATATCATAATGGAGTGTTAGAAGTGGGATTTTTTTTTCAGGCAGGTTATAAGTTTGATGCAGCATAAAGGGAACACTAAAGCAAGAAATGACCCCTGTGTTGAAGTTGTTCCCCGGGGAGGACGGTTCCTTTTGCAGGGTTTGGAGGTGTTAAACCAGTAGCTTTGTCTCAGACTTGCTGTGTAGCTGAGGGTGACTTTGAACTTCAGATTATCCTGCCTTTACCTCTTGAGGGCTGGGATTATAGGTATGTATGTGTCACCTTGCCCAGTTTATGTGGTGCTGGCAATCAAAACCCAGACATTGTGCTTTCTAGGCCAGTACTCTAAAATCTGCCCTGTGGTTTTCATTAACGAATTGTGGGAGCATCCTTTGGACCCTAAATTTGACGTTATCTTAGCCCTCTGTGGCTTGCTTCCCACACACCAAACTTTGGCTTTTCTGTCGCTAGCACTGAGTATTTCAGTTGTTACAACGATTTGCTCTTCACATTGGCAGATTGTTTTCTTTGAGATACAGATACCTGCCCATGACTTTCAGCCTTGAGCTAAGGGAGTACAGGGCCCTGGTGGAGGTTCTCAGGTCACCCTGAGAATGAGATGGTATAAGTTTGAACGCCTGCCCTGTGGGTATTGATCATTTGTCTTTAACATAAGTGATTTATTCTTTCTAAGCTTCAGAGTTGCTGCTTCTGTAAAATACAAATAAAAATAATAACACCATTGGCAATTAATTCATTGAAGCACTAGACACCAAACTGATGAGTGTTCAGTAAGAGTAATAAAGGTTTGAGATTGTTATTTCTCTAGGAATTACTATGTGCTAGATGAGGGCTGGGTTCTGGGTACCTACCTTTATCTCATAAGAAAATCTACCACTCATTTATGTATTCATCTGGTTAACAATGCACACAGTCAGTACCATTTCATAAGGAGGGAGGGCAGACAGAAAACAAATAAAAAAATGGAGGTGATGATAATTGAAGGTGTGTGTATGTGTGTGTTGTTGTTGTTGTATGTAGAAGGAGATGCTGGGAATTTGGAGGAGGGACTACAGCTAGCCGGCAAAGGAGACATTTAAGACACACCTTCAAGAAATGCTGTGAGAGTGGAGGACAAGGGAGAAAGTATCCTTTTGGCAAAGGAAAATCCATGCACCCTGTCTGGTTTCTAAGATGAAAGCCATCACTGACTGCAGAGGATGTGTTGTCTTTTCCCTGGCAGTCTAAGGAGTCTAGGTTAATCCTTAAGCTTAGATTTGGCTCCACCTATCACATGTCTCAGAAGTCCCCATTAAGATTTGATGACTTCTCTATTCAGTTCTTATGAATCAATTGGTCAGAGTTGAGGCAAGTATCGCTTTATAACAGTTACTCGGCCATTCATGACAAGAACCTGAAAGTCTAAAGGCAAAAAAGAAATATGTGCTCATAGCTGGTTTCTAGCAGATATTCTGACATGATTTTCCAGTCACTTGCATTTTTTAATAGCTTTGAAATATCAAATACACAATTCTCTACCCCCACCTCCCGCCCCAATAAAAGGGCTTTGGAAATGTTGACAGAAACCAGTATTGTAAACATGTGCTTATTACATTAGAATATATTCTAAATACAAAGGATCCCATCACTTTCTTTTTAAAACAGAAAGTTTTGCTCACACAACTACAAACACAAAGCAAATCCATGGTGCTTTGTCTTGTCCACCTTATACTCCAGAGGCTGCAAGAAATGCTACTTGATTACTCACTCCCACACAACCCCCAGTAGCCAGGATGTCTCTCCAGAGACGCGTTCCAGCCCTGAAGTTCAGGGCCTTGCCATGCAACAAGGACAAAAATAATAAAGATTGTCTCTGCCACAGGGGCTGCCTCTGAGCCAGGGATGCCAGCATTATTTTCCCCTTTTCAACAGTTTCCGGATGTTCTGCAATGGATGCGTTCTGCTTTTAAGAATTTCCCAATTAAAAATATACGAACACAGACAAAACTACTCAGGCATCTAGTTAGCCCCTCTTGTACGCCCAGTTTGTTGTATTCGGAAAGACAGGAAGGCTGGTGTACAAGGGCCTTGTCCCTGCTGTAAAGCGCACCATCTCATTTCTTCACCATCTCATTCCTTCGCGCCCTGTTGGTTGTGTCTTAGTTTTGGACTCCATGATTCCAAGATGATGGTTTAATCATGTGGCCCTTTTAATAAAAGTCTTGTCACAGCTGACGAAAATAATAGATGCACAGTGGCTGCGTGGTTATCTAATCTCTAAAAAGCAGTTCTGGAGACCTACAGTGGGAACAAAAGGCTTGAGGCCAATTCAATAAAATTTCTCAAATGTAACTTCCAACGAACTGCACAACGGCATCAATGACAATATATCAACCATCTGTAAACAAAAACGCTAATGTTTTATCTTGATAACTGCGTTAGAAAAATCTTACAAACTGCTTCTTTCTGGTTTAAAAATTAAGTCACAGGCGGGGGAGGGGGGACACACGTCACTTCCTGGTCACACTCATACTCAGCAAGAAACATTTTAATTGTAAATGTGCCTTTCAGGACCTTTAAATTTCAAAAAGATGAGGAGGCCAGATCCTGTGTGTTTACTAATCTGTAAATAGAGCGCAGGCCAAGAATCAATTCTGAAATGTGGCATCAATTGCACAGGCTTCCACTTAGTTTTAGTCGAATAAAAGCCCTACTAGATACACAAATAACATCAAACTTACTGGATTAAAGAGCGGCCCCTCATACTCTAAATCATGATTGTCAATCATCACCCGGGATTAAGGGATATATTTTAAAAACCTAAAAGCAAGCGCTTCCTTTTAACTTCTGCCTACTGCGCATTTTGGATTACCGCCCAGAAACAGCATTACTTGAAACAAGACTGCCTCCCTCCTACCATCTACGAGAAGTGCATTGTTCGCAGCTGCCGCTGCCCATCAGCCAGGCACGCGGCTTAACGCGCGTGCTGAGCCCTTCGGATGCTGCATGTGTGTCGAACGCAGCTCCCCATTTACAAAAGCGAGCTGATTTCCAGTTTAGCCAGTGTTTTCCTCAGCGTTGCTCTCCCCCAACCGGAAAGCAGCAAATTAGTCTGAGAACTAAGACGACCACGACTTAATTCGCGTTGTAAAGTGGGAGCCTCCTTTAAACCCCGCGGTGGTCCAGTGAAGCTCTTCTAGATTTATTTAAGTGAACACAACCCCCTCCCCCGTTTCTGAATTTGTTATTAGCATTATGCACTTGGGGCTCTGTCTTTCAGGACTGGAAATAGTCTTTGAAAAGTCACGTGCTAGAAATAAAACTTAGAGGTGTAACAACCATCCAAGGGCCTTGGACAGGTTTTAGCTTTTCATAGTGTGGGAACTCGGAAGAGTTAAAACAGGCCCAGTAATTTGTAAGTTGCTTGGCTTTACAGTCGAGAGAAGTGGTATTTTGCAAAAACAAATCTCTGAAGGGTTCACAAGACTGGTAACAGGCTTCTTCAGTTAGGTGGAGGGAAACTTTAAGGCTAGGGTGTTTGGACACTTACTTGGCTGTGCTGTTTGGTGCTGTTTTAAACAAATAAGTGTGCTAACATTTGTAAGCATAGGTAAACATTTGGGGGGTATACTTAGTAATGCAGCTATTTAAAATTATGGAAAAAGAAAATATCTACTGGTTCTTTAAATTAAAAAAGTCACATTCCAGAACTAATCTTATGAAGAAATAACCTCATAATAAGATTACTGAAAAGAGTGTTAAGCTATGAAAAGTTCAGCACTCTTTGAAACTGCAAACAAAACACTGAATTTCAACCCAACAGGTTGCTTCGTTTAATTCATTCATCCACGCCTGGCAAAGACATTCCAAATTTGAACTTAATTAATATTCCTTCTCTTGGTTTCCATAGTTTCTTTTTAAACATGAGTAGCAGTGAAAACTGGCAGTAACTTTACACATATTCTCAATAATAACCCCCTCTGGCTGTCAATATGGATGAAAAGGGAAATTTTTTCCATACCCAAGGAGCCTCCATTTTCATGTCTTTTGTTTAAAGCTTTGCTGGTGATATGTCCCCCCCCCCTTTTAATTTCGTGCATACAGTCTGACATAGTTAACTCTTTCCTGGATCATGTCTCCTTCCATGCTTAGGAAGAGAATGAATATTCAAGGGTAGATCGATGTTCCTGGATCCAAACAATAGCCTTCTAGCCTCTTCCAATCAACCAAATAAGGGCAGTGGTCTTCTCCACTAAAGCCTGGCAGTCCTGTGTCCTGGTAGGAACTTGGTGTCACTTGCAAGTCAGCTGATACAGAAAGTTCCTTTGTTTATTTCAACAATGAGTGTACATTTCTTGTGCCACTGTAAAAAAAAAATAAAGGGGGGGGATGAATTGATAAGGAACATGTAACTGAGTAGATGACATTAGGTCCGTTAATGTAGTTGGTTTAGGCATAGCTAATTCAGCAAACTCTGTGTATTTTCCCTAAGGATAAGGACACCCGTGCAGAGAGTAGATAGAATCACAGTCTCAGATCTGGTCTTGTATCACTATCCCTTTTCTCTGCCTTCTTGGGTCTATGAATGAACTGAGTGTCTTCCACAAGTCACAATGTCTTCAGCAGAATGTAAAAGGGCATGATGGTACCATAAACACCTCTGTGCTCACCTCATTTCAGTCCAGAATCCTGCCATGTCTTTCTGCCATCAAGTTATTGCTGATTATTTATTATTATCATTAATTATTTTACAAATAATTAAAACTTCATTGTAGCCAGGAGGTAGTAGTGCACTCCTTTAATCCCAGCACTCTGGAGGCAGAGGCAAGTGGATCTCTGAGTTCAAGGCCAGCCTGGTCCACAGAGCTAGTTCTACAACAGCCAGGGCTACACAGAGAAACCCTGTCTCAAAATAAACCACACATACACAAAAGCACGGCAACAACAAAAACTTCATTGTAAAGAACTTTCAAGTAAAAACCATTTCAAAACTTTTATACAGTTAGAATAGCCATTCTGAACCATGGATTTTACACTTTCACTCTCAGTGGATATTTTATGCACTTATCTACCACCATACACACTAAAGGGAAAATTAATGGCAATTAAAACTAGAGGAACAATTAGCTTTATATCCTCTTGTACTAATATTTGTCATTAGAAGCCCACTGTCATTAGAGTTGCCCACTGAGCCGTGGAGCCTTTATTTATTTATTTATTTATTTATTTATGTTTTAATTTTAAGTGCATGGGTGATTTGCCTGCATACATGTTTGTGTACCACTGAAGGCAGAAGGTGGCATCAAATTGCTGGAACAGGTGTTGTAGACTGTTGTTAGCCACCTTGTTTTGGTTTTCTTTTAAAAGTTAGTGTATGAAGTAATGAATTTCATTATGGCATCATCATGCATGTATGATTTCATGCCATTTTACCTTTTTGTTATTTTTTAATCTAGCTTCTCCATCTCTGGACATTGGCATGTTTCACACTGCTGTTAGGAAATCACATGTGCTTACTTAATGTGTCCTTTGTAGTTTACAGTAAAGTTTATAACCTTGGATCTGTCATGAAACTCATTTCCTCTGGTTTTCACCAGTCAGGAGCAGAGCCCCATCACACCAGCTCCTGTGGCCCTTGTCCATGCTGTTATTCTCATCCATTCCTTATTGGCCATCAGTGTCAAAGGCCCCCACTGAAAAGGCCACAAGGTCAATGACCTCTCAGCTTACTTCTCACTTTGCTAACACCCACAGGTATAAATGACCACTCAGGACAATTTGCTATGGCCACTGCTGGCCTTGCCAAGAGCTACTTTTTAATTAGACTCTCACTAGACTTAGAAGACACTGTTTTAGCTTTAAATACACAAGTTCAAGGGTGAGCTTATGGGGAATTTCAAGCTGATGTCAGCAGAAGGCCCTTTGGATAGCTGGTCCAGAGCAGCTGAACAGATCTCGTGAATCTTTTCATGCCATGCTGACCTCTGGCTTTTAAACTGAGGCATTCTGCTTCCCCTCTATGGTCTGATCTAGGATCTTTCTAGTTCTCTATCACCTTGTAGTGCATTATGGAGTTTATTTACTAATTATGTTGTTTGAGTTTTGGTGGCTGGAATGCAAGCTCGCTGATGGGACTTCATCCCTTTCCCTACAATGTCTGGTACTTACTGGGCACTTAGTGATTTTGATGAATGACAAAATAAAGCCTACAAATCTGCTTGGGCCCCTATCTACCTGGGGCTTAAACTCTATGAGGTAGACTTTTGTGGTAACTCTTCCCTGGAAATATGGTGTCCTGATTTCTGAAAAGAGTAAAACAAATTGGGAGACATACCACTTACACATGCGTATAGTTGCCATTTACTGGTGCAGTTAATTGGGAACACAAAACCTATAAATGAGCTCATATTGTCTTTATTACTCATCACTGAAGCTGAATCAGGCCTTGGAATCTAGCAAGCTATCACACAAAGCCTTCAGCAGGCTCTGGGGCTAGGCTAGCCCAGCACTCAGATGACACTCTTGAATTTTAACTATTTGCTCAGAATTACCAAACCTGAAGTTTACAAGTTGGTGTAGGTACTTGCAGGCTTTGAGAGGCAGTGAGAGGCCACATTACTGATGTGCTTGCTGTACAACTAAGCATGAAAACTGCTGATTATCTGAGATCAAGCTATCTGAAGCTATTTTAATAAAAACCTACAGCTTGATTATAAGCAGGGTTTAGATAAGAGGGATGGGTTGATATTTTTCACTCTTGCAAGTTTCTGGTTGTTTGATGGAGTTTTCTGTCGTTTAAAGGGGATGCTAGATAAGTTGGGTTCTTGACAGTAGATGATTTCATTATGCTTTGATCCATTCCCCTATGGAGAAAATAGCCCTGAAGGAAGCTCCTTTTGCCACACAAAATTAATCTACCAGTTCATATGTTGATTTTAGGAATGTGAAATCATGTAAAATCACAAATCCAGGTATTATAATATGAGCAGCTGTGTTTTAAGGAAATGTCCCATGAGTATAAATACCAACAGGCAACTTCCCTGTTTGATCCTGGCTCCACCTTCCCTTACCTGGGTGGAATTCCATTGCTTTTCTCTATGCCTTAACTCATTTATTACCTAAAACAAATCCACAGTGTCTGGTGTAGAGTTTGTGTGCAGATTAAAGCAGCATCTGCCGCAGAAGTGTTCTATAAGTGTTGACTATTATCATTAGGAGTTCCATAAATATGGGATTGGCTGTGTGACTACTGAAGCATCAGAGAAGTGCTTTCCTGTGCGTAGATTTAGATGGGGCATCAGTGTTCTTGTGTGATGTGTTAGGAGGCTAGCCTTGGATTAGAAACATGCATATTAAGGCAGAAAAGGAAATTGGGCCTTTGCATCAGGAATGAGGGTGTGGAGCAGAAATAACTTTTCCAAGTATTGATCTAGCGTATGAATGTTCTTGAGAGTTTTGTTGAACAGCATTAAATTGGCTCCAACACCTGGAGCTTGAGAAAACTCTCACAGGATTGTTGATTTTTGAGTTTTGGGTTCATAAATGAGAACACTCACAGCCATCAGTATAGTCAATCACTTAGGGGCAGGGCTCAAGTACCAAGTGCCAGTGCCGTGCCCGCACAGCCAGAGTACCAAGGGGCGGAGGGTGTTGGGATTGAAACACTTAACAGACCACCATGGAGAAGTTAAGAAGCTGTTACCACCACCGTTTATTACAGAGAGTAATGGGCTTATATACCCAAGCCAGGGGATGGGCTAAGCATAAGAGGAAGTCATGCACCACCCACACCTGGAGTCAAGGCATACCTGCACTGCACGCCGGAAAGTTATGAAAACAACCTTGTTTGCAGGGGATTTCTACATCTGGGTGGGGAGAAGAGAGCTATAAGGGACACGTACTTAAATTTCCCAACACCAAGCATGCAGTCAGGCTTCATTAACTACTGTAACCATAGACTTGGTTTTGGATTCAAGGCATTGTATTGTTTTTTTAAGTTGATTGTTTTTTAGCTCAGCCAATATAAGCAGTAATACACGGCGAAATATTTTCTTGCTCATGATACATTGGGGTACTTATAGCATGTTCATGTTATTTCAAAAGCACAAAGAATGGGTCATACGCACATGTAAATTCACCTATCCATGGATTATTATAATAGATTTTAACTTCTCAGGTAAAATGATGTTAATTATTCACAAACCCAATAAGCTGCAGCTGTATTATGTCTAGGATTTTCTAAGAAAGGACTTGTGGCATTTATATATTTTTACTAGTACCATTAAGAGTTCTGAATTTAAAAAAGGAAGGAATTACATTTCACTTATTGTTTTAAATAACATTTTTATTAGGATATAACAAACTCAGAAAATGACATGTAAGTGTGCTCTTATGAAATCCAATCATGTCCTGGGAAGCCACACACCAAGCTGGCCAAGGAAGCAGGTAGGGTGACTGCAACTCTCATCTCTATCTTCTTGTCTCCAATCCAATCTCCCAGTCTCACCCTAGCTCTGTAGCAGACCACCTGTGGTGGCCTCCCTTTCTCTCTGCTTCTCCTCCAACCTTCCTCCCCCTCACCCTGACTCCAGCAGGCATTTCTTGGGCACTAGTCTGCCAGAAAAGCAGGTAGGCAAGCTTCATGTCTTCTTCACTATCCCTCCTCTCCTTCAAATCTCATCCCCAGCTCTGTAGACTGTGGCCTCTCCTCACTTTCTACCCCCATCCCCCAAGGGCTAAGTAGATCCTGGTGGCACATCCTGTATTTCTCTCTCCTTTGGGCCCCTCTTCAATATCCCCCCCTCTTTTTTTCTATACCCATTCCTAACTGTCAGCTCCCAATACCTAGAAACATATTTTATTGGGAATTCCCAGTGTCCACACCTGGCAAGATCCCAGAATAATTCTCTATGAGGCAAAACAAGGTCATCCACATCCTCCTAAGACCCAGAGAGAGCAACAGAAACCATGAAACACAACACCCACCAAAACAGAAGACCAGATACCAGCACCTAGAACCACAATCGTCCCAAACTCAGATGCCTTGATGCCAGTGTAAAACCATAATCTATAACCATTTAGGTAATGTATCCCCACTAGAGCCTGTCTAAACATCAGTATCGAGACAGGAGCAAGGATAGGTGGGGCTGGTAGGCAGAGAATACATAGAAGGAGGAACAAGAAAGGAAGAGAACAAGAAGAGGATGTCAGGGGCCAGCCACTCAGCCCAGTCAGCCAGCCATGTAGTAAAAGTGAAAGTAAGATTTACAGAAGAGAGGTAAAAGCCCAGAGGCAAAAGGGTTAATTTAAGATGAGAAAAAACTGGCTAGCAACAAGCCAAGCTAAGGTCAGGCATTCATAAGTAATAATAAGACTCCATGTGCGGTTTATTTGGGAGCTGGGTGGTGGGCCCCTCAAAAAGAGCAAAAACATCGCAACTACACACAGGGCTGAAATCCTTAGAAATACAACAGCAATAACAATAAAACAATACAATGAATCAATAAGACAGAGTTGGTTCTTTGGGGGGGGGGAGGAGGAAGACAAACCCTTAGCCAAGTTAACAAAAAGGAAGTGAGGGAAGATTCAAACTAACAACCTTAGAGATAAAAGGGGGTTGTGACAACAGACACGGAGCAAATAAAATCCTGTACTCTACCAAATTGGAAAACCTAAAAGACATGGATAATTTTCTCAATATATACCACCTATCAAAATTAAATCAGGATCAGATAAGCAACTTAAACAAAACAGAACTACAACCTCTAAGGACATAGAGGCAGTTGCTAAAAGTCTACTAACCAAAAAAGTGCAGGCCCAGATACTTTTAGTGCAGAATTCTAGCAGACTTTCAAAGAAGAGTTAATGCCAATATTCCTCAAATTATTCCACAAAGTAGAAACAGAAGGAACATTGTCCAATTCATTTTAAGAGGCCAGTTACCCGCTACTCAAATTTCATAAAGACCCAACAAAAAAAGAGAATTACAGACCAATTTCCCTTATGAAGGTAGATGCAAAATTTCTCAATAAAATACTTGCAAACCAAATCCAAGAACACACAAAAAGGATCATCCAACAAGTGGGACTCATCCCAGAGATGCAGGGATGATAAATCTGTAAATCAATAAATGTAACTCACTATATATCTAAACTGAAAGTCAAAAGTCACGATTATCTCATTAGATGCAGAAAAGGTCTTTGACAAAATCCAACATCCCTTCATGATAAAGGTCCTGGAGAGGTTGGGAGGTGGTAGCACATGCCTTTAATCCCGGCACTAGGGAGGTAGAGGCAGGTGGGTCTCTGTGAGTTCAAGGCCAGCCTGGTCTACAGAGCAAGTTCCAGGACAGGCTCCAAAGCTACACAGAGAGACTTTGTCTCGGGGGGAAAAAAAAAGTCCTGTAGAGATTAAGAAGACAAGGGACATGCCTCAATATAATAAAGGCAGTTTACAGTAAGCCTATAGTCAACATTAAATTAAATGGAGAAAAACTAAAAGGAATTCCACTAAAATCAAGAACAAGACAATGTCTCTCCATGTCTATTCAACATAATACTTGATGTTTTAGCTGGAGCAATAAGACAACTGAAGGAAATTAAGGGGATACAAATTGGAAAGGAAGAAGTCAAAGTATCTTTATTTGCAGATGATGTAATAGTTTACATAAGTGGCCCTGGAATTTCCACTGGGAAATTCCTAGAACTGATAAACACTTTCAGCAAAGTAGCTGGAAAAAAATTTAACTCACAAAACAATAGCCTTTCTATATAAAAAATAACAGATTGAGAGAGAAATCAGGGGGATGACACTTTTCACAATAGCCTCAAATAATATAAAATGTCTAGTAATTCTAACCAAGCAAGTGAAAGACTTCTATGATAGGTACTTTAAGACACTGAAGATAGAAATTGAGAAGACATCAGAAAATGGATTTCCCATGCTCATGGATAGGTAGCATTAATAAGTAAAAATAGCCATCTTACCAAAAACAGTCTATAGATGAAATGAAATCCCCATCAAAATTCTAACACAATTCTTCACAGAACTTGAAAGGACAATTCTCAGTTTCATATGAAAACACAAAGAGCCTAGGATTGGCAAACAATTCTGAATAATAAAAGAACTGTTGGAGGTATCACCATCTCCAACCTCAAATTGTACTACAGAGCTCTAGTAATAAAAACAGCATGGTATTGGCACAGAAACAGACACGATGATCAATGTAATTGAAGACCTGTACATAAAACCCCACATTTATAGACACCAGTTTTTGATAAAGAAGCCAGAAATAAATACTGGGGGAAAAAAGTCAGCATCTTCAACAAATGGTGCTGGTCTAACTGGATATCTGTATGTAGAATAATCCAAATAGATTCATACACATCACCCTGCACAAAACTCAACTCCAAATGGATAAAAGAGTTCAACATAAATCTACATACACTAAACCTGATAGAAGGGGAACAGCCTTGCATGCATTGGCATAGGAGACTTTCTGAATAGAACACTGTTAGTGAAGGCACTGGGATCAACAACTAATAAATGGGACCTAATGAAATTGAAAAACTGTAAGGTAAAGGACACTGGCAATTTAAATAAAGTAGCAGCCTACAGAATTTTTTTTTTTTTAACTAACTACGTATCTGACAGAAGGCTGATACTGAAACTTTATAAAGAACTAAAAGAAACTTGATACCAAGTAAACAAATAACCCAATTAAAACTGGGGGTACAGATCTAACCAGAATTCTCAAAAGAGGAAACAAATGGCTGAGAAACACATAAAGAAATGTTCAACATTCTTAGTCATCAGGGAAATGCAAATCAAATACTTTGAGATTGCATCTTATACCTGTCAGGACAGTTAAGACCAACAAAACAAGTGACAGCTCATGCTGTTCTCATGCTGTTGAGGATGTAGAGTAAGAGGAATAATCATTGATGTTGGGACTGTCAATTTGTATAATCACTAAGAAAAATCAGTGTGGCAGTTCCTCGGAAGATGGAAACTGACTGACTTCAAGACCCAGGTATACCACTCTTGGGCTCATATCCAAAGGACACTTCATCGTACCACAGAAACACTTGCTCACCCAAGGTCATTGCTGCTTTATTCATAATAGCCAGAATTTAGAAACAACCTAGACTTCTTCAACAGATGAATGGATAAAAAAAAATGTAAAACATTTACACAATGGAATATTACTCAGCCATTAAAAATCATGAAATTTGCAGGTAAATATGAAGCTAGAAAAATCATCTTGAGTGATCCAGGAATACAAATATGGTATGTGTTCACTTATATGTGATATTAGCTGCTTAGTCTTTGAAAACAAAGTTGCAATCTGTAGATCCATAGAAGTTCTAGTGGGGGGTGAAGGCATATAGATCTTCCTAGGAAAGGGAAACAGAAAAGATAGCTATGGATTGACAAGGTTGGTAGGAATCAAGCAGAGAGGAGAAGGAATAATAGATAGGGACAGTTAAAATTAAGGGCATTTGAGGGGTAATATGGAAACTTAATGCAGTAGAAGCTTCCTAAAATATATTACATATTCAAAGGTGATCTAAATGAAATCACCAAATAATAAAGGAGACAAGAGTCCCAACTGGCCATATCTTGTCTCCAAATGAACCTTCTGGTACTGGTTTGGATTACATCTAATTGAGTTGTTGGCCCAAGGGGCCCCACAGAAATTCCCAAACAACTGAGGTGGCTGCCAAGACTATAGATTGCTCCCCACAAACTTATGGTGAGATTCTATTCTTTGAAGACAACTTCTACACAAACTCATCAAACATGGAGACATCAAGCTGTTGTCTACCTACAGCCTTCACCCCTATGGATTAGTGTTCTTGGTACTGGAAGGTACTCTGCATAGTACCAAAGTAGAAATGTAAACACCAACACAGCTACAAATCTTCTGATCTACAGTGGTGTCCTGCTGCAAGATACACTAGTGCAATAGTGGCACAAAGCCTGTGGGAGTAACCAACCACTAACTGATTTGAATAAAGCTCCATTCCAAGAGATGACACCTAAGACTAGATAGCCCTAGGACCAAAAGTAAAGCCAAATAATACTGTTCTACTGAAGTAACTAGCAGTAAAATGACTCCTAATGATATTCTGCTATACTCATAGATCAGAGTTTGCTAAGCCATCATCGGAGAAGCTTCCTCCTGCAGCAGATAGGAACTAATATAGACACCCACAGTTACACATTACATAGAGTGAGAGACACTGGTACACTTGTCCTAAATGAGATGTGTAGTGAGATAGTCCTTCTGTGGCACTGACCACGCCCATTGGGGGTGGAGCCATGGGCGGAAGTGACCTGTGGAAGGGGGTCGGAGGGGGCCAGGAAAGGCGCTCTCTTTCTGGCGTGACTCGGACAGGAGAGGATCGTGTTGAATTTCCTGGTGTTCATCTGTCTAGGTTGTAAGTTATTTCTCCCTGAATAAACATCTATTCGGCCTATTTGTTTATCCTGATCCTTATTTACCGCAATAGAGATGTTTCCATCAAATCCCTCGCCTCAAGGATCAGAGTACATCAAGGATTGGCACAGGTATGAACTCGAGATTGAGGCAGCATGCACAGGGCCTACAAGGACCTGAGCAAATTGGGGGGCCCTGGAGCTGAAAGCGGTGAGCCCACATCCTTAATTCAGAAGCTACCTCCAATTGATAACCCCTTGCAAAAGAAAATTTAATTTCTTCAATGGAGTCTCACTGGGGAAACAAACTACTCTTAAGTGTAGGGTGCATGTTTAGAAGTAGATGGCCAATAGAAAACAAACTCAACATCTTTGGAGATTGCTTGTTTCATAATATCATGTCAGGGCCTCTTTTTTTTTTTTTAGTTTTAAATTTTCTTATTTTTACCCTATAGGTCCTTTGCATATATATTATGGCTTCCAGTTTTGTGCTTTTATGAGGATTCTTGAGTGTGCAAACTAGTGAGTCTCTGAGTCAATATTTGTTTCTTGTTCTCTTTCTTGGGCTCTCTTTCCTTTATTTTGTCCTATTCTAATGTATTTTTATTTTATCTTATTGCATTTTTTATTATCCCTTAGATGCCTGGGGGTTTTGTTTGTTTCTTTTGTGGGGAGAGTGTCCCAGTAATCAACACTACCAAGTGCAATGGATAAGCGTCACCTTGGGAAAATCATCTTCATGATCGTGCTATCTCCCTTGCCAGCATGTCTGTTTGTTTTCTAATGAGACAGAAAGAAGGTAGATTGAGATGGGAGGACAGTTGGGAAAAAATGGGGAGGAGTACAGGGAGGGTAAACTGTAAGCAGGGTATATTGTATGGGGGAAAACCCTTCACCTTCAATTTAAAAAAATTAAAAATTTAAAAAGAGACACACTGTGTCAACTGTGATCAGATATTCCCTTTCATTCTTCTTGGACATTAATGTGCCTGTTCAAAGGCAAAAATGGAACTTTAGTACAGGCATATGAAACTGAAAAAAACAAAGTAACCCAAATTGCAGTATGCCCATCCCCTTCAGAAAGGCCTGCCTTCCACTTGCTTCACATGGCTATGAGCTGGAATTGTCTGGCCTTCTTAATGCTAGCTGTTCAGTGGGACAGAAATCTCATAGGGTGTAAGTCTCTGGTGAACAGGAAGTCTGAGTACCTTTTATTTCTACTGGTTGTTAAGTCTTCATTTATAGCTGTTTCAAATATTTTTGCCTGTTTTTCTATTTGAATCTTTCTTCAGGATACATATATGTTGCAGATACTTTTATTTAACAATTACAGGTATTTCTCCCTATTCTTTGTCTGCACAGAAAACAGATGGATTTGACATAGGAGTGGTGATGGGAGACACTCACTTATAGAGTCCAGGTAGTTGAAGGGCTGGATTTGGAGATATGAAGAGTCTTGGCAAGCTCTTTTAGGACTTGAGATAATGAAAAAATAAAAGGAATTTGGAAATAGTACCTTCCAGATGAAAGGCTCTGTCCAACCTGTATAATGATCTGATCCCCACATTCCAGGGGTATGGATTCCAGGATTCTATCACAGCAGAATCATTTCTTAAAGCTCAAGTATTTTGGTTAAGGTTCTGTTAAACATAGAGACCACTTTATAACACCAAGTCCTGTAGCATGAGTTCTAACAGGTTTTAGTAATAAAACTCAGAATCAGATATTGGGGTTAATGCTGAAGATCAGAGAAGCAAAGTGGCCAGTCATTAGAGTTCTTACCTCTACCAATGTTCAGACCAAAAGGGTGATGTGGTCCTCAGAGTGACTGCTTGCTCAGGCTGTATATCTCTCGTCTCCTCTGGCCTTATATTCCCCTCTCTGCCCAGCCACATCACTCCTGTCCCCACCTCCTTAGTGGGGTTAAAGGCATGTCACTCCAAGTGCTGGGATTACCTTTGTGTGAGCTCTGTTTCTCTTTTAGACTGGATCAATTTCCGGTAGCCTAGGGTAGCCTTGAACTAACCAAGAGATTCATCTGCCTTTGTCTCCAGAGTGCTGGGATTAAAGGCTATACCACCGCTGCCTGGCTCCAATGGCTAACTAGTGTGGCTAGCTTTGCACTCTGATCTTATGGCAAGCTTTGTTAGATCATAAACATCACTCCAGAGCCCTCTGATCTCATGATGGCCTTGCATTCTACCTTCCCTCAATAATGTTTTAAAGTCTTAGGCACAGGCTCTCTCACTACCTTTACTCTTAAGATATCTGGTGCTTTTGTAATTGATATTGTCTTATAATCTTTATCTTCAAATTGCTATTGCTAGGAATATTTCTCATATATTATTGACTTTGTGCCTAGCAATCTTGCTAGATTCTTATACTTTCTGTATACACACTCACATTCCCAAATAATGCAATTTTATTTATTGCCTTGTTATATTGGCAAGGATCTCCAGTATATTAAACAGAAATGATAGCATATTTCCTTGTCCCACTGCTAATTTAAGAAATAAGTTTTCAACATTTTAACACTGTTTGTATGTACTTTTTGTGCATACTCTAAGGATTTTTTAATTCTAATTTGTTTAAAAAAGAATTCTGAATTTCATTAACCATTTTTTTTTGTTGATTTCTTTTGAACTCACAATAAGCATGGTAGATTTTGATATTTAAATAATCTACTGTTGAAATAAACCTTATGTGGGTATGATGCAGTTTTGTTTTTTAGTTATCACTAGGGTTAGGTTACTAGTACTTTGGGATTTTTGCTGTATATGCAAGAGAGAGATTCTGTTATTTCCCTTCTCCTGTTAGTTTTCAGCATGGAGGTTATACTGGCTATATGGTGTTCTACTCCTTGGGAAGTTTGTACTAAACTGGTATCTTTTCTCCTTTTAATAGCTGCAGGTACTTTTCAAGGATTTCATCAAAGTGTAAGGTAAGGTTTTTCTTTTTTTCTTCTTTTTTTTGAATTGTCTTATTTAGACAGTGTCTCACACTTTAACACAGGCTGGCTATTGACTTTGAGATGTACAGACTTTGATTCTGGTTAATCTGGGTCTCATTAACAAACATTTTATAATAAAGTTTATTAAACTAAAAATTCATTTGTAGGCATGCATATATATGTATGGGAGTACACATGTCATTGTACACACACGCAGGTCAGAGAACAAGCTACATGAGTCAGCTGTCTCTTTATAGTACGTGGAATCTGAGGACTGCACGGAGCTTGTCAGGGTTGGTGGAAGGCCCTTCTATCTGCTAAGCCATCTTACCAGCACATATTCCACATTTAGATAAGATGAAGTTTTAACATTTAGTTTGAATATTTTCTATTATTGTAACCTTTTGAACCCTTGGGTCATTTAGAACTACACTATTTTTTTTTAAAGCATAAATTATTTTTGGTGAACATCCCATTTAATTCTACTGCAGCAACAAACCACATTTTGAATCCTTACAAATGTTTGAAAACTCTGGGACATGGTCTAACACATGTCAGTTTTGTGAGTTTCCATGTGTACTTGAAAGAAACATGACTTTTTGGTTGTTTCATTTGACATTTAGTGGCTTACAATCTCTTTCATGGAACAAAAACACAAAAATCAAAATGTCTTAAAGTTACTAGTGAAAATTATATGCACTAAGTTATTTACTAACTGTAATTTAATAATGTTAATGAAAAGGTATTTATAATTTTCTGAATTAGTAAAATATTCAACATTCTGCAATGTGCTTTTGGTCCAAGCTATTAGAAATCCAAATGAAACCTATTTCATTTCACTGTGTCAGTTCTCACAGTAGACTGGAAAGTACCTGTACTCTAAGGATGCCTCACCCTTTGGTGGACCAGTTCAAATAAAACAACTGACATCAAATTTGCAAATGACCACAAAATGTCCTTTCAAAAATACTGTCTGAAAAGCAGCAAAGACAAATAGCTGTTTAATTACACTTTCTATACACTATTGCCAAGGGGTCATTTTGGTGACTTTACTCAGATAAACATGCAACCATTGGGATTACAGTTAAAGTACAGTGGGGGTAGACTTGTGTTACAAAGCTGGAGTGTTCTTCCAGAATTGACTATCAGATATTCTTGGAAAAGTGAAAGATCTGGGCTTTGAAATAAGAATCAGGATGTAAATCCACTAAAGATATGAGCAGTTACTTCAACACAAAGACAGTCAGAATTCCCAGTTTGTACTTTTTATCCCCAGTCTCCCTACAACAGCTAGCACTGGAATACAGAAATACGAGCTTGCTTGCTTTCTTTTTTAAGCAAAGGAAATTTCAAGCACACAAAGAGCTACCAAATGAAATTTCAAAAAATTCATTCCCTTACCAAAGCCACAAAAGGAATGCTTCCTTTTCCATCCTCACTTTTCTGCAAAGTTGAGGCAAGTTCTGGTGAAATGTCTGATGAGCTTTCAGCACACAGTGATATTACTGCTAAGCCTACTTTCCTAATACACATGAACAAGCCGATACTTTGGTATTTAATCAAGATATGTAGTCTGGCATCACCTTTGATTTCCTTTCTTTCACACTGCCCAGGTCCAAGAGAGTAACTTGTTCAGTTTTTCACCGGCTTCTGAACCCAAGACCCACTTCTCTCCTATACCACTGCCCAAGTTCAGGCCTTCTGTGCACATTAATACAGGAGCCTGGCTACTGCTACCTTTCAGTTCATGTTTATACAGTATTATCTAAAACAAACTACTTCATCTTTAATGATTTGTTGTTTCTATAATAAACCAACTGACCTAACACTGAAGACTTACTAAGCTAACCCAAACCATTCCAGCTTTGCCTTAAAACATACACTTCTCACACTGAACTCTACTCTGCAAGCTGTCTGTCCATTTGGTGAACCCAAAACTGGTTCAGACTCTATTACACTGCCCCATTTCCTCCCTCATTTTGTAAAATGCTGCTTGCATCTGTAAAGCCCAGGTGAAATATAGTCACCTTTGTGAACTCTTCCTACGGATAACACAAACAAGTGCTCAAAAGTATGAACTCTGTGTTATCCTGTAAAAATAGAATTTGGCTGACAACCATCATTTCACATGAAGTTGACCTCAGTATGTATGAGACCCAGCACTGACAGAGACTCCTTTCTCACGTGGGGTCCACCTGAACGTGCTATTTTTTTTTAAAGGCCTACAAAAACAATTTTATAACCACTTTTTCCTTTGAGATTTATTAACAAAATTATCCAGTATTTAACAGCTAAAATTTCATTCACAGTTCCTATGATGTACTCTATCATTAAATAAGCAATTACATTAGGAAGAGAAAGACATGCTATCCATTTTAAATTTGCCTCCAAAATGTAACTTTTTAGTGTTACATTTTATACACAATTCAGCTTTACTGTTTTTCTCACTACACTGCATCTCCCATATAGTTGCTTGAGTGATAGTTATGAGTAATTTATTAGGATTTAAAAATCTTTACATGATTTCCTTTGTTATTTCTACACAGGGTTTCTTTGTGTAGTCCTGGCTACCCTGGAATTCACACAAAGCTTCCCAGCACTATACACTAGAAGCAGCAGCATGTCCATTTTATTGAGTCTAACCAGTACACAAACCTTGACCTCCAAGTACTAATTTTCACTAAAAAGTAAGATGATTAATTTGAAAACTGCAGCAGATCTATAGCTACACCACCTCAAACGTACCCAATCTTGGTACTCATCTTGCAAGCGAAGCACAGATGGGCCTGTTAGTATTTGGATGGGAGAGCTAGAGTAGACAGGTACAAAATGAACTTGGAAAATTCTGTTGTATTGAGTGCAAGACAGTGCTTTTAAAATGTCACACAAGCCAAAAGAACACAAGAACCATCCTGAACAGGCTCCCACTAACTAGAGACAATCTTCATGAATAGAAAACTGGTAATAAATTGAATTGTGATTAGACTATGAAGCAACTCCCTACATTGTTTTAAAGGGAAAACAGCAGCTCTACACAGTGCAGAGGCTTGATCCCCAAACAAGTGGTTAAATGAGCATTTCAAGAGTGGCTGAGGTAGAGCTGTGAATACCAAGAAGGTGCCAACTGAGCGCAGAACAGCAATTATGATGGTCCCAAAGAAGTATAACTGCAGTCCGACCATGAGCACACAGGAATCCAAACTCAGAGACACAGTAACTCGCCTGAAAGGTCAGAGGCAATAGTGTCCCATCAAACAAGCTGCAGAGGACCTGCAGTGGTACATGATTGCCATTTGGGCCCCAGAGTAAGACACTGAGACACACCTGTACAACTGAAGTGGGGTCTGAGGACTAGATGTCAGTTACATATCAAAGCAGATTCCTGAGTGTGACAGTTATGGTCAGACAGAATTCTTCTGGAAAATGCAAAAGAAATGCAAGAAAACATCATGGGTGCAACTTACTCCCAAAGAGGAAGATTCTGTTTTGTATAGTCCTTAAAATCCTTTCTTTATACTTGTTTATTTCAAAAGTTTCCCCATTAAAAAGTGAATGCAGACAATGAATATCTGTATTTTTAAAAAGCTGACAAAAATTCAATATAGCATATAAAACTCTAAAAACACAATTTTAGTTGTGGTTGAGTTTAGTTCAAGTCTTCCATCTCTATGTACAAATATGCTTCGGGTTGTGTTGTTAATTTTCTTAGACTTTTTCTCATGGATAACTTTCTGAATTATACAGACAGACAGACAGACAGACAGACACACACCTGCACTGTATGACAATAGTGTTCACAGATGCTGTTCAGTAAAATTATATGAATTCTATTTTTTAAATAAGAATGTTATCACTATAAAAATAACATCACCCCCTTGTGGTAAAAAATGAAACTACATTCTACTGGAGAATCCTAACAGGCACTTAGGAAAATACTTATAAAATATTTTCACACAAAATCATGAGTGTTTCCTACCATATTTACAAAAAGTAAAAAATATATGCAGAGGAGGTCCCAGTCTTCTTTAGGTTGGTACTGTGTCTGGATCTATAATTGGATACCTTTATAGTAAAGGCTGCACATTTGACAGAAGTGTGCTACAACAAAAGGAAACTTGAGATCACCACAGCACAAAGATAGAAATGACTGTTGGGCACAAAGAGAGGCCTCAATGAAGGGCATTTGTCTATTTAAGATTACATGGGCATCAAGGTTTCCCACTTCATCAAGTTTAACCCAGAATTTGGAAGTCCTCCTAGGAGATCAGTTCTATTGAACAGGTTCTACCCAATCTTTACCTAACTTCCTAATATAAAAACATTATAGAAGAGGTCTTTTCTTCATTTAAGATTGCCAATAGTGATAAAAGTTATGAGTGTAAATGAACTTTCTCGCTCTAGATTCCTACTCCTGATCTGAGCCCTCTGTATTTTCTCCTATTTAGTAGCAGGCACTGGTACGTCTGCTTTACTGATCTTTTGATTATAAGATAAGTTAAATGCTTTCTGCAATGTAAACATAATTCTGGCCTCAACTTTTTTTTTAATTAAAAGTGGCTCAGTTGGTTACTGCCTCTTAAACACAGTAATATAAATATCAGTATCCTGGTTCAAATTAATTATTGACAGCTTTAACACATGTTGCATAGTACATATTAACAGAAAAATACATGTCAGCAAAAAAAAAAAAAAAAATGTTGACCATATTCTAATCCATTCCATCTGCTCAAACATTAGTGCAAATAATTATACATTTGTGATGACCCACTGCTGTCCAGCACAAACCTATGCTTTCCTAATAATGCCTTTCTTTTGAGGTTGTTTGCTATTTGGAGTATGACATGATATATTCTGATTTAATTTGGCTTTGTACATTAAGGCAGATGGCAACCTTCTAGCCACCACGGAAATGAGCAACTGTGTTTAACTGCTTACCCTTTTCACTCTAAATGGATATTTAGTTATAAAAGTAAATGTTTATTGATACCTATACCAAATAATATCACCAAATAGCAGTGATAAAATATGCAGTGCCTAGTTAAAACTATGTACTTAGTTAAGCCCAGGGATACCAGCTCTGCCCACCAATGAAAATTCTAGTAACTATAAATTATCAATAAGCTACTTTTTGTTCTACATACATTTTCATTCTAGACTACCCATTTCAAGCATTAAACAGCTAGCAGAATCAGCAAGCCTATGACATTTATTCTATTTTTGAATGTAAAAGGGGGAGTTATTTTCTCCCACGTGATAAACTACATGAGCATATGCATGTGTATATAATATATTCCTAAATTCATAATTATAACTACTCAATCTACATAATGGTATTTGTATGCATACTTTCTGCACTGACCAGAATTTAAAGGAGAGCAAGGAGGGGTAAACGGGAAAATTTGGAGAGAACAAGAAGGGGGAAATTATGTAATTTATTATAATTTCAGAATTATAAAAAAACCCAAAAACTTATGAAATACCTAGATTGTTAAAATCATTAAGCAGAAACAATATGATTGCATAATATATTTGCTAAAGGAAAACCTCTGTGATGGGCAGGTTTCCATTAAGTACAAACTTAATATTCAATTAAAATTTCATGACTACTTATATAACTTTAAATACCAATTGAGAAAGTATGATCACACACTGACCATATTTTTTAAAACCCAGCAGTATCTTGATACAGATCCTGTATTCCAACCTCTACCTAAACTTCACAGTGACAATCAAATACTGGATAAAAAGAAAATTAAGTAAAACTAATGAGGCTGTCAAAAAAAGGAATATACATGTTACACAAATAAGAAAAATCAACATATATTATTTACTCCCATTAGATGAGATTTAAGTCTGAGCCCGTGTCAGAATCTAGGCCTGTTCTGTGCCTTACGTTTTTCACCTGACAAACAGAAATAATAGTACCCAAATGATAGTTACTCTGGAATCAATAATATATGCAAAGGACAGCACAGTATATAATTATCTTTACTATGCATTAAAATTTTAAATTGCTGTTTTTACTTCATGCAAAACTATTTGGCATAATGATATGCACTGGTCTTCTTTCCCAAAATATGTAGTAAATTGTAGGATAAGCCTTCTCCAGTATAGTAGTAAAGAAACTGAATGTAATTCAATGAACTGGATAAATCAAAGTGCTTTGCATATAAAAGTCTCCATTAGCAATCAAGAAAGTCCAGGTGGATTTCTAGAAAATTTCTTACACTCCTGAAAAAAATCAATGGACAGTGTGTGAGCAATGAGAGAACATTTTTGCAAGAACACCATGTTAATCAGGAGATATAAACTTTGCTGGTCACAACAAGGCATAAATGTGAGTGCCCCTTACTCTTGCACCAACAATTCTTAGCTTTATAAACATGACCACTATGAGAATCAGTGGTATTTTAGGAGCCAATATCTCTTCGTCTGGATGTGTGCTAATGTAGACAGAAACATCTCAAGGAATCAGTAAATTCTCTACTTTGAATCAATCTATTAGCTGATAATTATTTCACTGTATATAAGAAAGCTAGTACTCAGAAAATGAAATATTTAGAAAGAAAAATGGAAAGAGCAAAAAAAAAAGAATAATAAAAAAAACAACAAATAAAAAATCCCCCCAAAAACCCATAAATTACCTGTTTTAAATTTTAATTTAACCTCCTTTAACCTATATTAGCCGCACTTTTTAAAACAAGTAAGACCCTAGGGAATTCACAACAATGGTACTCCTAAATGAGGCCAGTAATTGTCTTGGAATTGATTACAAGATCATATTCTAAAAGTCCATCCACTTATCTATTCTATCAATTAAATCAAGAGCCATTCTAAACCTATGTATAAGGACTTGTGTGTTCTGTCATTTTCAGTAATTCAGAGGCTAGTTTTCCTTCTTAGTCTATGTTCTGCATTTTCACACTAAGACACTTGAGTAAACAATTTTCAGTGTTTTGGAGCAAATATTAAATTATATATTTATATCTAAATGTTATATGTAGTTTACACAGAACTTTGGACCATAATAAAAATTCTTATTTAAATTTTGGTAAAAGTTATTAAACTCCACTATGCCTAACTAAAAATTTCCCACGTGCATATAAAAGCATTTTATTTACTGACAATCTCTTTTGAATTATATATTTTGAACCAAATTTTATGATGCTCATACATGTAAATAAAAGTGAAATGCAAAGAATGTATAATGGTTTAAACAACACACATTTTTATTTCTTTAGAGAAACACTCTATTCTAGCTAGATTCCTAAATCTTGATTATACAATCATGTTCTTTTCTGCAAAAAGTGGGAGACATAAGCTATGAAAAATAAGGACTACGTTTAGTTAAAAAAAAATCAAATATATAATTCATTATAGATGTCCTTAAAATGTAAAAATAGGGTGAAAATTAAAAAAAAAAAAGAAAAACAGAACTGCAGGGAATTTGTTTATTGAGCATGAAAGTTAACACTTCTAAATAAGGTATTCACTTTGAATTTTCTTTGTCCTGTAAGTGGACATAAAAGAAAATATTGCACAGAACTCAAGCATGGAAATAATAACAAAATATCTAAGAGATATCTAAGAGACAAGTGACTGCTTTACATTTAAAAAAAAATTAATTCAAACAAAATAATTTGAAGTGCTTCTCTGATTTGGAAGTCTTAAAATGTTATCTCATGTTTTGATTTTTTTTTTCCTTTCCTTTTTTTTTTTTTTTTTAACAAATTGACACTGTACAAAGAGTTCAAATGGCCAGTAAGACTACTGCCTTAAAACTGTTGGCTTTAAGTAACAGAGGTATAATCTGAATTTACACCAGTACTTCCTACAGTGGCAACAGCACAGTAGAAGCACAGAGCTTTTCTAGTATCTAGAACCTGTTCTGGCTCTCCCTTGTCTGAGGCTAGCTATAGAGAAAGCCTCTAAAACTGCAACATTGTCCTATAAAAGTGACAAAAGTTGGCATGCTCACTGCCCTTGCTTACCTTAGTAACACTGGGATAAACAGAAAATGAAAATCCAGTCAACAGTAACTTGTACAGTAGGTAGTTCTGAACTAGACAGCTTGGCAATGCTGACAGCTATTGAGAGTGAAGTTCTCAGAATTAAAAAACAGTTCCCCCCAAATTAGGGCAAACCCTACATTAAGAGAAAACAATGCCATGAACGAACTGGTTGTTTCAGCTTACCTGGGTTCTAGAAGACCATGAACAATATAATGGACTATATATAACTTAGAATGTATTCTCACAGAGTAAGTTAATAGGGATTATAGAGCAATGGCCTTTCTAAATTTTTATTTGATGTTTAAATTTTTGTGAGTGATTTATTATTTTACCATTTTAAGTCAATTCAATTAATAATATCCAAGTAGGAATAACGTCAGAAATGCCTTGAAAATGGACAATGAAAGACTCTTCAGGTCTGAAAAGCAGGTTTTTGCTGTAAGCTTGCCTCCAAATTTGGGATATATACTATTTATTACCTGAAATTCTCAATTCCTCTTAACATACTGCACATTTAGCCATCCCATTTCATTCCAGATTGGCCTTAAGGGACTGATTGCACTGTTGCTAACCATGTTGCTATTCTCATAAATACCATTTACACTATATGTCACCTTTTTACTCAGAGTATTAAAATAACAAACATGGTCCTTTAAAGTATTCCACCTTAAGTTAAATATAAAACAAGGTAGTTTCATTAATTTCTTGCTAATTAATTGGCTTAAAATCTATTTATCAAATAAGAAATAGGAAATTTTAAGTTTTACCCAGAAAGCAGATATATTCTGATCTGTTCCTAATGTCTACTTAAAACAGGTCATCATTTTAGTTTAATTCATAACATTTTCCCTGGACTAGCACTGCTGTACCTCAGGAAAAGTCCCCCATCCACCTAGAGAAATGATGCTCAACTGTGGTCCTTTTGAGTTGTAACAAGTTCTTTAGGAAAATCTAGTAACTTGGTTTACAATCACCAGTGCTGAAAGTTAACTTTAAAACTGATAAATAAGAAATATAGCTCTACTGTACTTCACCTATTTTAATGCAAAACAGGTTGGTAAGATTTCCAGATAACATTAAAGATCAAGAACTAGAACACTGGTGAAATTTCATTCATCTTCTGACACCAATGTTTTTCAGGGTTATAACAGTCATGTGTAGGTTTATAGAATTTGAAATTTATAAATTAAAGTATGGAATTTAATGTAAACAGGGAAAAGTTACAAAGCAAAATATAGACAGTGGTGTCCAGATTTCAAATAAAATTCCTGGGTAAGTATGGCTGCTGTTTGCTTCCAGTCATTTTTTTTTTTTTTTCCCAACATAAAATATTGGCTGTGTCATAGGAATCTCCTGTGCTTTCTATCATCCGAGGCCTTCTGAAATACATTTCCTTTGTAACTTCAACTCAGCTGAAGTGTCGAGCTAGGCGAGCAGATCTATAGTCAGCACGAAGTTGTACGAAGGAATGAAGTATGTTCTTGTCCAGACTGGCAAGCTGTTCCCCTGAACAGACTTGCTTTAAATTATCTGGAGCAACAACCAGGAGATTGCAAAGTGCATGCAGAGTGTCAAAAAGATGTAATACCATTGGAATCTGGATTGAGAAAGGGAAAAAAGAAAACAAAAACAAAAACAAACAACAAATTACTTCTGCAAATTCTCCTCACATATTGCTAATCAGAACTTGGTAGTATGGGAGACATTGCATATGTTAGAATTTTTAAATCTTCTGAAGAGCTAAAACTCAGGGATTTCCATAGTTAAACTCTTAATAATCTTTGGAAAGATTCCTATTTTTCAATTTTCTCAATAACTTATAATTTGGTACACTAGAACTAATTACCATTAGTATGACACCTTTAAAAATAACAAACATGAGGGAAAATGATTTCAGAGAAACACACATGAAGAAAGAATATTTGCCTAATGTGTGACATAAACATCATCTTTTCATGGATGTTAAAAGGCACCTGGATAGAATGTGCTGAAATATGATCTGATCAAAAATAAAATCCCTAGGGAAAAAATGCTAATATTGAAATGTAACTGGAACAACATGCCCTCCTTATGATGCCAATGAAACCACATACTTCTTAACAAGTCAGTATAGGTTTTTAATGGTATGGCCTGTTTTCCTGGTCTTACTTGTAAGTTCTATATTTGTTTATACATACCTTGAAGTCTTTGGCACATTTTCTATATTCAGCTACATCGCAAATTGCTAACATGCCACCCATACAACTATAGGAATATTGCTGAAGATGCTCATAAATAAGCCGATGAAAACGTACTCCAAGTTCCATCAAAACTGTGTCTACATTCTTCCCATCCATGGAATTTTTAATCTTCTCAACTTGTTTTCTTACATAAGCGCAGACTTTTACACATGCCTGTAAAAGTTTTTCTACACTTATTAAACAGATATGAATATCAGCTTAGTAAAGAAAAATACAGTTTTTCAATTTCTAAGTGTAAGAGAAAAAATTTAAAGTACTATTAGGCACACTAATGAGTGCTCAAGCATTGACAAAGCACATAATATATTAATAAACCGAATATAGTTCCACTCACATTAGTATACTGAACCAAAACATTGTTTTCATCTTCTGGCTTAAAATCTGTTTTCTTTTGTTCTGCTGCCAAGATATGCTTCATCTGTCCAATCATACAATTTAATGTCCTAAGGATTGAGAACACAATATATATTCAACTTACTCAATTTTACTTTTGTATTATACTAAATTAAGTTAAATTCTTTAATTTCCTATCATTACAAAACTACTTGGTATTAGCAAACTAGATTTTAGGAAGAGTCATTCTATGACTTGACCAAATCAAAGAGCTCCTGGTTTGATCATCTTTCTCCCTTGAAAGGATCTTTACTTACTTCATAACTAAGGATCTAAGTCAAAGCCACAGACAGAGAATATTTAGGAAGTGGAAGATAAAAGGCTTAAAATGAATGGCTGTGGTAGCAGGCACACTGCGTCCCATAGTCAAAGAACAATCAGAAAGATGGACAAGTGGTACTAAACCCCAGCTGAAAAATAAAGGCACCGATTAGAAGGCACCCATAATATCTAACTTATGTGATATTCTCCAACAGCAAGCTTATGGCAATTAAAAAAAAAAAAAGACTACACTAATTCAGAAATTACTAGTTGCAAGACAGAGTGGTCAAAATAAGCTTTATGTTAAATTCAAGAGACAAACCACATAATTAAGCACAACAATAATGAGGTCAAGTTACAAAATGACAGTAGCACAACAAGATGGTGAGATTAAAGAGTACAGATCATAGTCTTTGTGCTGTGCCTGATACATATAGCAAATACTTGATAACCAGGGGCTATACTAATTTCCAATCAATATAAGAAGAACATCTTCTGAAAACAGAAACCTGAAAAGTAACAGTATTTACAGCCTTCAGTAAAGATTATAAAAAGTTTTAAAATTCACTCAATGGAAGTTACATGTACAAAACCAATAAAATTATTAAAATATTTTATAGAGATGCCAGAGCACATTAAATAGAAATATAACAATAAATATAACTGCATACCTTTGTTGCTTCAGCAGCACTAAGGATTGAACCAAGGGTTCCCCACACTCTAAAATGCTCTACCCCTGATCTACATTCTAGCCCAGCATCACATTTTAAACAAATTTGTAGCTTGTACATGTATGGTGCAAAGGAGTGGGGTTTAGAGGGGTTTTGTATCTGTTTTGATTTGAAAATATATCTAAACATACTAACTTTCAAAAGAAAAACATACAAAAAAACACCTTGGGGATTAATAAAAATAGCATTCTCCTAAAAACTAAGAACAATATTTAAAGTGTCAACTTTACAGCCAGAAGAGTAAAATTAAGCTTTCTTTTCTAAAAACTAAGTTCATGTTGCAATGCAAATGCACTTCTACAATTATTAAAAATGCAAGATAAAAAAGAGAGAAAAACAGTTAACTTGCCTATCGATGCCAGTATCCAATTTCATCTCCATCTGCTCAATTATCTCTTTTTTCTTCTGAAGGCATTCAGATAACTTAGGAGAAGAGCTATTGTTTATTAAAGAGGAAAACAAACTCCCATTAATAGTCTACTTTCTAGGTTTCTAATCTGTACAACATGAATATATATTTGTAAGCAGATTCTAATACCCATTATTTTTATTTACTCACATACACAATAATTACAAAATAAATCATTACATACATGTACATTAGCATACCCAATTCATTCCTACTAGAAAATTAACCCATTAAAAGCAAAGAAAAGATAGACTTGTTATTCTGATCACTGAGGAAATAGCACTTTGAAATTTTGAAACAGGTTTCTTCCGTATCTAACTATTTGGTATAATAGTAAGAAAAGTAACAGGTAGTCCTACTAATAAAAATGTGGACAGTAGTAAGTAAATCCTGTTACATTTAGCATTTAAAAAAAAATAAAAAGATACAAAACCCAATAATCATGGCAGGCTTCTGAATCTATTAAAATATTAAGGAGTACACAACACTAAAACCCCTATGAATTCTCTGTTATGATATGCAGCTTTTTACAAAGTAAATCACTAAGAAAACTTCCTAAGCTGGGCTTGGTGGCTCATGCCTGTAATACCTGCCTGAGCTACACAGCCAAACAGTAAATTTCCTTTCAAAGTATGATTCAGGAATAACAAGTGATCTGTGAGCTTGTTTCTGGTCTAGACATGTAATTGAACTGTTTAAAACTATCAAACTCTCTCATTTATCTGAACATTTCCTGTACATAATGCTAATGACACAACTTTATGTAACATATATACACATATATATTACTCCATTTCATTTCAAATGCTTTAGAAGGCCATATAAATAAATATGGAGATGCTTTACCAAAATTTGTTTATTCATGTTTCGTGTATGTCTTTAATAACAAGTGTATCGTGTCTATTGGTGTGCATATATGTGTGAGTCTATGTGTGTGTGTGTGTTACTTGGGAGTGAGCCCAAGGCTGTGCAGATACTAAAGCAAACTCTACCATTAAGCTACATTCTTAACTTTTTATTTTTTAAAGAAGGACTTTTAAATTTTATTTTTGAGATTACAATGTAATTATACAATTTCTCTATTCCCTTTATTCCTTGAAAGCCTGCCTTTATACCCCTCCTATCCTCAGCTCTTAGAAAAAAGAAAAACAAAAAAACAAAAACAAACAAAAAAGCACCTTTGAGACTGGGTCTTAGTTGTCCAAGCTGACTTTGAAATCATGTTGACCAGACTGCCTCAAACTTGAGATCCTCCTGAGTAGATAAGATTACTGGTGTATACCATCATGCCTGGTACCTGTTCTGTCTTCTGAAGGATGTGAATTTGCTGAGCTGCACTAGGCTGGAAGGCCTTTTTCATTTTAGATTTCCAATTTTGGCTTATAATACGTAAAACTTTTCAAATATATCAACATTAACAGCACAGTGGGAAGAAAAAACAAGACTTTGATTTCAAATTTCCTGTCCTGTTCGATGTTTCATGAACATGTATTATTTAAAAAAATAATAAAAATATAATACTCATTGAAATACCAATGAAAATATGACAATGTAACTAACCTTATTAGTGGCATAAGGTGATCATTAAACTGTTTGTCAAAAAGATGAAAAATAGTATTGGCCTGTTGTACAACATCCAAAAAATAGAGATTTGCATTCCTAGAATCTGATGATGGAATTCCTAAAATTGGAAGGCACATTTAAGTGAGAACCAACCTTGAAAAAAACTACACAAAAGAAAAGAATGATTTTATATATACTACACAAATAAAAGTAACTCTCATTTAATAAATCAGCAATACAAAATCAGCTTTACAAAGTTTATTCAAATCTATTTTTATACCCCAAAGTTAATCACTCTCATGGTTTATTTAGATAAAATGGAAAAATGAATCAACAAAGCACCTGTGTATTTAGGCATTTGTACTGGCCTGCCTTTGGAGTCCTGACAGGATACAACCTCAGCTGCTGCCACTAAGAGGACCTGTTCCCTTTTAAAAGGGTCCTGTTTTTCTTTATCTCTGTGCCAACCCTCTCCACCCCAACCCCACTCCAGCCTCTCTTTCCTCTCTCCTGCTGCTCCTGACCCCAGAGGCCAGTGTCCCCCTGCTTGAACTCTGTTGCATGCTCTTTCTCTCTCCAGCCCCTTTTTAAAAATCACAATAGCCTGGGCCCTATCTTATCCTTCTCTCCCCAAACCTCAGATCATGTCACATGAACACTTCCAACACACTTTCTTATAACCAGGACTCCTCCTTCCCTTCCTCTGACAGTTAAAGTTGTTTTCCCTGTGGTCTTCTAGTTCAGGGTTACCCTCTACTCTACACAAACTCCTGTCAATTACACACTGCACTCATTACGCTCTCTGTATTTCCTCAACATCCACTATTCTGTGTGGTAATCAACCACATCCTGACACCAACAGATGGAACTGGAACCCTCTGGATCTGTTTCCACCTTTCCTAAAGAGTCACCCACTCAAGGTTCCTTGCTCTTTTCAGCTCTACAGGCCTGTGTTTCTATCCAAAATTAAGACTAGACTAAGAGAAACACCCACAGCTAATGATAACATACAAGCTTACTAACTAGAATTCTTTATATGATGATTCTTCAACTTTACAACTGGAAAACAAAGGTATTGTTTTGTACAAAAGAAACAATCGGTTGGTAGAAAAATTAAAGGTGCCAACACAAACATAATAAAAAACCAAAACACCGTAGAAAATACTAATCACAATAAAATATGAAAATAAAGATAGTACTAGTGAATGTATTTAACCAATAATATAAAAAATTAAGAATATTTAATAACATACATAAAAACTGGTATACACATAGAGGCTAGAAGCAACAAAAATTGTAGGGAACAAGCCTCGTAGAAAAAAAGGTAAATTAACTTAAAATAAATATCAAAAATTTTAAATAAATTTTAATTTAATATATGATATATAATATAATATATAATATATAATATATAAATATATAATTTAATATATAATATATAATATACTTTTGGGATTTTACCTAAAGAAAACAATTCTAGTAAAGGGTAAACTCTATAATGCCACTCCATCATTCTCTCTTGTCACCTGTCAGAATTTTATGTAATCATTAAGAAAAATGATGGTGAATACTAACTATATGAGAAATATTCCCAGTCCAAATGAAATTTTCCTAAACATTTCCAAGTTCAGGATAGTGCTATTAAAATGAATAGGAAGGTTTCCATACTAGATAAACAATAAATCCTTCATACCAGATTTAAATTCATAATATGTTGTTATCTTTTAAATGAACAAGTGTGTGTGTGTGTGTGTGTGTGTGTGTGTGTGTGTGTGTGTGTGTGTGTGTGTGTGTGTTGTATTAATCAGAGGACAACATTCAGGAATCTGTTATCTCCTTCCTGGAATCCAGGTACCGAACTCAGCTTGTCAGGCTTGATAGCAAGCAATTTTATTGCTGAGCCATTTTGAAGATTTAAATCACTCCAATACAAATCACCACACTAAGTCATTTAATACTGGCATGGGTTAAATACTTGATGTCAATTAACTTAAAATACACTATAGACATTGTTGCTTTTGAAGGTAATAAACTGGAGTTATGCCAAAATGATTGATTTATGGCTAAATTTGGTTCATTATTAAAGGTTCCTAGGATGGTGTTTTACACAACCAACAAGAAACCTTCTGAGCTGTATATACTTTCTCCATGCCAGAGTATAATGCTAGGGGTAGAGATACTAAACAAATTCAGATTACAATCCTTAAGAATTTATAAGCTGTTGTTTCTAAGAATAGTTTTACTCCAAATACTGAGTTTACTCACCACTTTAATGAGCTCTCTGATTCATGTGTCTTCTCAGAGGCCTTCTCTGACTACACTTTTATAAAAAGCTTTTGGGGGACTGGCGAGATGGCTGTGGGGAAAGGTACTTGCTATCAAGCCTGACCACATGAGTTCAATCCCTGAAACAAATATGGTGGAAAGAGAGAACCAACTTTTGGAAGTTGTTCTCTAACTTCTACATGTGTGAACACACATAAAATAAATAATGAATAATGTAAAAGAAAAAGAATTCCTGTCTCCCCATTACTATTCTCTACCCCTCACTCAGTTTTGATCTTCCTTCCTGTATTAATCATTTGTCTATCATTTTTACAAGAGTATGATACCCATGATTAGGCATGTAAAAAGTATGTGCTAAACGAATGCTGACAGGAGACAGACATTAACAAATAAAAATGTCACTGTGATTTTTTTATTATAAAAAGTAAATTCAATAAGAATAATGGCTAAGTATGCTGCAACAGGAGCATTCCTTCATCTCAGGTAATGAGCACAAGTGTCTCTGAAAAGGAGACATCTTAGTTGAGGTCAAGTTTTAAAGACAAATGTAAAGAACATAAAGAGGAACACCTGGAGCTACGCCACAGATCATGGTGTTCTAAGCAGTTCGTTTTTATTCCCCCAAGAGGAAAAATCACTAAGGAGTCTTCAACAAGAAAATAATAATTAAGCTGGCTATTACATAACTTGGGAAGGCAAAAATGGACACAGGGGCCAGTTAGGAGATGACAGTGTTTAAGATGGAGTTGTATCAGTAAACGAAGCAAAGCAGATACACAAGTTCTGTTTAAATGCATACTGATAGGGTTTGCTAATGAACTGGCTATCAGCAAGGAAAACAGGAAGGTTAAGGCAGTTTCTAGGTTTGGATAAATAACTACTTCCCTAAAATTCCTGAGAATAGTGTTGGAAGAAGAAAGTTTCTTTGTTTGTTGTTACTTTTGGTTATTTAGAAATCATTATATAGTCTAGGCTGGCCTCAAATTCACAGTGACCTCTGTCTTGTCCTCCTGCAAGCTGGGATTGCAGGTGTGAACCACCATGCCTAGCTAAAAAGTTTCATTTTTAAAACATTAAATCTAAGATATCCACTTATCAGGTCACAGGGTCAGGTTACCAACTAGGTTAAGGAGACTGGAAGTCAGGGAAGATGTCATTATACTATGGATACAAAGAATGAGGCCAAAAAATTTAATATAAATTTATTCCTTTCCAGATTTATTTTTCAATATTTTCTCTCTAAATTTCGTAACTTAATTCCTAAGCAGAATTATTCTTATCTCAATGCTCCTTGACATTTTATAGCATAGTGCATTGTTATACATTCTGCCAATATATTGTGCCAAGTTTTATAGTCTATGACCTTATTCTACTGGATATAAACAATATGAGAGAATTATGCCTATGTTTAGTTTCATCACCTCACAAATCCTAGTTTTACATAAGCTCAAAATACATTGTATTAAACTGAAGTCATCACACAGAAGTCATACACAAAACAGCATTGTGAGTATTGGTCAATCAAACAGGACCAAAGGAGTTTATTAACAGAAAGGCAATATAAGTACACTTACCAGCAAGCCCCGTTTCTAAAGCATAATCAATATGCTCAATACATAAAAATTCCACAAGAATGGTAAAAATTCTAAAGGCATTCCTTGGTAAATCAGAAGGATCAGAAAGCTTAAAAACAAACAAACAAACAAACAAAAAAACATTACTCTTCAAGTCTACATTTTATAAAAGCCATCTTAATAAATCTTTTTTGTATAGAGCACTATTTCAGGTTAAAAAAAAAAAAATCAGTGTTTCCCTCCCACTGTCCACACAATTATAAGACTCTGTACTGGTCTGTAACTCTCTTGACCTAAAATAGTGTTTTTTCAAATCTAGATTATAATTCATGAGTGAAATCAAATCATACTTTCAAGAAATACACACAGGTATGTGTGTGTATACTATGCTTCCATGTGAGATGCATTTTTAACTATGGCAATCAGTCAGAGAGATCTTAGAGCCACTAATAAAGAGGGCTGTTCTAGTATAACTCAAAACAAAACAAAGAATTCTTATGTAGTCAGGATATGAAAACAATTAATACATACTGTAAAATATAACAAGATCAAATTTTAATTCATCATGTCCTGGTAGAGCAAGTCTTTAGAATGTTAGTAAGATTCACTAAGTCTCTTTTTTTTTTTTTCCATTTATAAGATGACCTAACATTGACGATATTTCACTTTAGTCTTAAGGTTGGAATAAAATAGGCAAATCACAAAGAGTTTGTTGCACAGAACTTGACATATACTAAGGTCACAACTTTCATTTGATGTTGCTGCTGCTAGACAATTTAAAGACTTATTGGTAGTTATGTTGAGATAAAGGAATTCTCAACTTCTTTTAACTGCTTTCTATATTATATTAACTATAAATTGCTTTCTGCCTCTGTCAAAGTTATTTACAGTATCCATATGATTTTCAGGGTAATACTACAAGGTGAGAATTCTTTTTGCAAAAGATTTGAGCCTAGAACTGTTAGGGATTCTGGATTCTCTGGATTTTAAATATTTGCAAACATATAATAACATATCTTGGGAGACTCAAATGTAATCATAAAATTCATTTATGTTTTATAAATCCTTACACAATCAGCGTAATGACAACTTAATACAGTAATTTTTACTAAAACCTAACCTTAAGGCCACGGGTAGAACTTTCCAATGAGCTACCATATTAGTGAGCAAGAATTTTATATTCTGGAGCATGAAAGATTCTGTATTTTCAAATCAAGGACATGTAATCCTAATGTAATAATGTAAGCCTGATGTATAACTGAGTTTATAAAGAATTCCATATACCACTTTAAAACTCCAGTGATTATACATCCCTATTTGGTACTAGACTTCTTAACCACTATTCCAACCTGTAACTCTTCCCAATCTTTCTACCCTGTTTCTTTTTCTTTTTCTTTCTTTCTTTTTTTTTTTGTTCCTGAGGCTCAACAGATGTCCTTACTTACATCACAAATCATAAAAACCAAACGTAAGTTCTCACCTTTCTCCTACTTATAACCCCAAATCCATGCATAATACAGAGATACACAGAAAACTGATTTAAAAAAATACAGCAACATCAAAGACTAAGACCTGACATTTATTGGCTCAGCCAACAATGTAAAAAATACACATTCTCTCACATATATAGATAACCATCAATATGGACTGTATCTTACATCTCAATAAATTTAAAAAGGACGAACATCATGATGAAAAGTTTGCCAACTAACAACTGTGTAAAAATCTAAAACCATTAACAGAAAGGTATCCAGCTATGTCTCCAAATATTTAGCAACCAAATAACAAAACTCAGTCACTCTAGGGCCAGGAAAAAAACAAACAAAGAGAAATTAAAGAGCATTTCACAATGAATTAAAATATATTTTAAAAAAGCAATCATATAACTAAATGCACACACACACTGGAAAAAGTTAACAAACTCAGATTTTACCTGGAAAAAAAATTAAACTAAGACAACAAACAACTAGAAAAGGAGCAAGTAACACCTAAGTAAGCTGAAGAAAGGAAACAATAAAAAACAGAAACCAGGGCAGTGGTGGCGTACACCTTTAATCACAGCATTTGAGAGGCAGAGTCAGGCAAATCTCTGAGTTTGATTCCAGCCTGGTATACAGAGAGAATTCCAGGACACGCATGGTTACATTTAAAAAGCCTGCCTTGAAAACACTAAGCCAAACAAACAAAAAAGAACAAAAATCAGCGAAATCTAAGAAAAAAAGGGGAGAAAAATTAATAAAACCAAAAAGTGGTTATTGGGGAAAATAAGTAAAAATATTATACCTTTCAAGATTTGTTTAGAAAACAAATTACTGATGTTGGGAATAAAATAGGTATTTGTTGTAACAGTTTCTACAAAAAATGTTAAGGCAGTAAGAAAGGTGACATAAATAACATAAAAAATTTGACTAACTTGAATAACATGACTACTTATTGAAATATTTATTCCAATAAACACAATTTTGGTGAAATATGTAAGTCTTTAAAAGAGACAAACCAGGCCAATGTACCCTTAATCCCAGCAATTGGGAGGGAAAAGAAGGTGGATGAATCTCAGTGAGTTGAGGTCAGCCTGGTCTACATAGTGAAAGCCTGTCTCAAAACAAACAAACGAAACTGCCAAAACTCACTTAAAATTAGATTCCCTACATATTTCTGTATACAATTAAGTAGGCTGAATTTTTAGTGAAAAATCCTTACAAAGAAAACCGCAGCCCTGAGTAGCTCCCTTGTGAGTTATAGCAAATGTTAAGACAAAAACACCATCATCTAACCCCACAGATGACTGAAATGGGAGGCAGAGGTACTTTGCATATCATCCTGTGGGTACAGCATCACCTTCATTATTAAATCAAGACAAAGACATCAAAGGCCAATATCCTTCACAAACACTAAAGAAAAAAATCTTAACACAATTTAACAGACATGGGCCAGAAAGATGGTTTAGAAAGTAGTTTGCTGCCATGTCTGATAACGTGAATTCAATTCCAGGGACCTACTTTGTAGACAGAGAACCAATTTCCTTAAGTTTTCCTCTGACCTCCAAAATGTGTGCCCTGACACAATAAAATAAAGGCAGTTTAAAAAGTTTTTGTTTTGTTTTTTATATTTTGCAACCCTATTACCCAACAAACTATAACTAAGAAAATGACAAGTGATGACCAGCTGGGGATGCAAGGCTAACATCTGAAATATCAGTCAACATGACTCTCCCAAAAGAATAAAAAGAAAAAAATGTAACAAAATTTAACACTAAATCTTTTATTTCATTTGTTTGTTTATCTGTGGGATACAGTCTCCTGTAGCCATGGCTGCCTTCAATCAAACTCATCATGTGGCCAAGGATGACCCTGAACTCAAGATCTTCCTCCTCCACTTCCCAAGTACTAGGATCTAATAACACCTAAATTTAATAGAACACATTAATAGCATAGCATATTTCTCCTCGCTGGAGAAATGGATCAGTGGTTAAGAATGTTGGCTGGAAGACCAAACAACCCAGGTTCAATTCCCACTATCCAGATGGCAACTTACAATTGTCTGTAACTCTAGTTCCAGAGGATCTGATATCCTCACAACATGAAGGCAAAACACCAATCAATGCTCACAAAATAAAAATAAATAAAATGGAAAAAAAAAAAGATTTTCCTTAAGTCAGTATTTATGAAAATCCTACAGTCAACATCCATATTTAGTAGTCAAAGACTAAATGCTGTACTCCAGTAGTCAGGTGTAATAACAAGGACTTGTTATCTGCACGTCTTTCCATTCCACACTGTCCTGTAAGTCCAGCCAGAGCAACAAGGCACAAGAGCAAAATAAAAGGCATCTATATGGAAAGGAGACAGTAAAGCTGTCTTAGTGGTAAAATAACATGACAGTTTATGTAGGGTGTCTAAGAAATTCTATTAAAAAAGATTATTAGAAGAGTAAACTTAACAGGTAAAGACCCAATTATACACTTTTACATACCAACTTAAACTTGAAATTAAATAAAAGCTTAAAAGTTACTTTTTCATTTTTTGGTTTTTTGAAACAGGGTTTCACTTTGTAGCCCAAGCTAGCCTAGAACTCAACAATGTAGCCTGATTGGTCTTGAACTCATAGACTTCTGCCTCAGTCTCCCTTGTGCTGCGATTATAGGCATGCCAAATTGAAAATATTTTTATATCATAATAATTAAAAATACAGTAATTCTTCCCAAATAGAATCATAGATTCACTGTCATTCCAATTAAAACCAGATCTTTCCCTGATAGAAACAGATAAGCTATTAGACATAAATGAAATATAAAATGGTCCATATAGAAATGTCAGAGAACATACTACCTGACTCAAGGCCTATTACATCACTGCAGCTAAAACAGCATGATACTGGCATGAAAGACAAATGGTACAGAACAGAGATTAGAAACAAACCATAAATAAGCAATTGACTGATTTTTAACCAAGGTTGGAAGTAACTTGTTAGAGAAAGAAGTCTTCAATAAATGATGGCAAAATAAATAGAAACCTAATTGTAAAAAGAATATAAACTTCAAAAAATACATGAATATATGAGATTCTTAAATTAATTCAGAGCTGATGATAGGCTTAATTAGCAAAACTGCAGATGGCTCAAACACTAGAAAATCTAAAAGGCAATTCCTGTAACTCTTAGCTCAACAAAGATGCATCTGCAATTTAAAAAATGCCATCCACAACAGATATGTTCAAATGCTTTTATGAAAATTATGAACTTCTATACTTAGAAATATTAAATTGCAAAATCAAGTATCTGATGAACAAACTATAGACAGATTATAGAACTTAAAAAGTGTTCAAAAGACAAGTTGACTTTAAAATTTTCACTAAAGATATGATTGAAACACTTTATCAAAGAAGACATCCAGAAAACAAACCCATGAAAGGACGCTCAGTGTGAAAGCGTCAAGTCATTAGGAAAATGAAATATTAAAAGCCTAAGCTAGCACTTCACACTCTACTAGCTTAGTTGTTTCTTAAGAAGAAATACCCTATGACTCACATCACTGCCAAGTACTTCTGAGATTAATTCATGCTGGTTCGTGTAATTCTAGCTGATTCATTTAAATTGGTATAGCTTTCTAGTGTGTGAACATTGCCATTATTTTTAATTTCTCTTTTTCATTGTGTTTACTTCTAGTTTATTGCTGCAATAACATTATACTACCACATGCAAATAAGAATTTTTAAAGATTTGACAAATTGTTCTTCAAAGTGACTATAGTAACCCCTAGGATGCATTACTGGGTATTGAACCTAAAGATTCACATGCTAGTAACACTGAGCTACAGTCCCAGCCCTCACTGTAATAATTTTCCAAGTCATTGGTAGTATATGAAAGTGTCTTTTACCTCATTTTGTTGCCAACACATGATAATATCATAGCTCTTAATTTATGCCATCTCATAAAAATTAAATCTTATTCCTATTTTATATCCCTATTAATATGTAATTTATATTTTACTTTATATATTATATTCTTCGACTATTTCTATTAATTTGTTAGAATCCAAAATGCATAAATAATATGCATGTAAATACAATACTAAGTTTTCCTCAGTCCTTAATTAAAGTATTTAAGAGCTATGGTTCTCTAAAAATAAAAGTACAAGAATCACCTCACTGGGTCTTCATGATTAAATGAGCTAATATGTAACACGTGGAAGTATTTAGGTTAGATACCAGAACATGTTATAAAATACAGTACCAGGAAAAGAAACCTGAGACAATACAGACTTGTGCTCAGACCACACCACTACCAGCGCAGTTTGTGCCTTGAGTAAACCTCTACGACAATACCAGATCCTTCAGTCACAAGTCTCAGGTACAGGTCAGCTTAGATCAATTGTGGCAACCAATGGATTGTTTTTACCATGCAACTCTAGACCCAAATAACACAATTTTACTTCATCTGCTAAAGGAAGGACAAGAAACTAACCACACAAGTTTTTTTCAGAATCGAATGCCAGGCCTACCATTGTAAAAGTTAACATGAGATAGCCTGGTGCCCCCAGGTGGAACCTTGAAACCCATCCTAGCACCAGGTGGAAACTACAGTCTGAGTGGGCCCACCATATGTACCTCCAGACCTGCAGAGTCTCAGGCCACAAACAGACCATGGAACTGGGCAGACAACAACAGTCTGGGCCTTTGTCCTATCTCTGTGCTAACACTCATTTTGATGGACTATGAGCTCTGAGTAAGTCCAAGTATTATGGCATCTGTGACAGCAAAGACAGAATAACTTCATCTGGAAACAGAAGACAGAGACAGATGCAAATTATCACTTTGGAGATACAGACCAGACCTCCCATAGTAAGGCTTTAGAGTACTAGGCAAGAATCCTGAATGTTGAACATAGGTCAGTAAATGTACAAACAGCTTTTGGGCCTACCCTGGCTCTCAGTAGACGGATGTACTAACAGCATTATCTACCTTTCTACAGAGCTCCTAATGTCTACATCTTTCCTGATGTCAATAAATGTGAGCTTTATAGGATGACTGTCACTCAAGTCACTCTCTAGTGTTGAAATAATGACAGCAAAAGAACTACAGAGTTAGTAAAAATCTAGACAGGATACTATCTAGTGCTAAAACAAGGACAGTGACCAAGGTCTTGATGAAAATAATAAACAGATTACTGTGGAAGAATAAGTATTTTTTTTAAAAAGGGCAGATTACTATGATGGTAATAAACATCTAAACTTCCAATATGCAGACAGTACTGTAAGTCAACAAGCTTCCACAGTTTTCAGGGACCCAATAATGAACAAAATAAGGCATCAGAACCACCCAAAGTGTGTGATCTCTGAAGACAGAAAACTCAAAGTAGAGGTTTTAAAGAACCTCAAGATAATGTATGCAAGTAATTCTGCAATTTGTCAAAGAAAGCTGGACTACTTATAAAACCAAAAATATCCTGGAGCTAAAAGCATGGTAAAATGAATGAAAAATGTACTAGAAGCATCAATAGCAGAAACAAGCTACCTCCCAAACCAGACTAAACATGTAGGGAAAAGTATACATAGGGGAAAGGAAAAGGGAGTAAGAATATTTAAAGATTATAAAAAACTACAGGAAAGCATTAAAAGAGCAAATATTGGGCTACTAGAATTCAAGAAAGATGAAAAAGCAAGAATAGAGGGTTTATACTTCAAGATTCATTATAACCAAAATTCAAAGGTAAAAGACAAGAAGATTCTGAAAGCAACAAGAAAAAAAAAAAAAAAACCAAAAAAAACAAAAACAAAAAAAAAAAAAAAAAAACAAGTATGTAAAAGGATCAAGGGTGTACATCTATCTTTACAGGTAAAATGTGATTTCTTTTATTGCCTTCTAGTAGTATGTATGAGTCCTTTTTTTTTAAATTCCACTCAATTGAAGAATTGCAAAATTTTAATGGCTAGAATAGACTAAGATGAAATATTCACATATTGAAGGAAGAAAGAAGAAAAACAAAGCAAAACAAACAAACAAACAAAAAAAACCCCACTAACAACCAAAAGCCTACCAACAGGAATACTACACCCTGCAAAGCTAGCCAAAAGAAATACTATACCCAGCAAAGCTAGTCTCTAGATATGAAGAGGTAAGAGACATTTCCAAACAAACAGCGAGAATATACATCACTACCACATTTCTCCTACAAAGGGAAAAACAAATAAAAGATGAAAACTGAAGGTACAGACTCTTTAAGAAGAGCTTACAATACAAGTGAATTCAGAATGCTTTAATACTATATAGAAACATAGTACATAGACTGTTTATATCATTTTCATAAAATCTAAAAAAGTAAACACTATACTAAAAGTGAGGCAGTATAAAAATTCAAAATGTGGAGAGTAATGTAGTACATTACAAAGGTTTTTATTATTTTTTTCTTTTTTGCCCCATCTTTACAATCAAAAGTTATCAGTTTAAAACAGCTTGTTATAAAGTATCATCATAAAGATAAAAGGATAGACCTTAACAGACACATCAAAAATAATAAAGTATACTATATATTAGTAGATAAAGCCATTTAACCAAAAAGTAAAACTCTAACAGGGAGAAAGAAATTATAAAAAAGAAAAAGAAAAACAAAATACTAAGAGAAGGAAAGGATATTCCAAAGATAGAATCCAAAGAGAAAGCAGGAGTCATTTAAATCTGAAAAATAAATTAAAGAGACAAGGAAAAGTCATTATATAGCAATGGAGCTAATTCAATAAAAGGAACTAACAACTGAAAATGCATACACACTCAATATTAGAACACTCAAATACATATGGAAATATTAAAAATCTTAAAGGGAAAGATGTGCTCTAATACAATAAGTGCCTTAGAGGGGCTTTTATATTTCACTTTCAACAATGGATGGATAATCAGCAAAATACAGATTACCCAATAGAAATATCAGAATAAAATTGAACCCTAGACCAAATGAGCCTAATAGGCAGTTACAAAACATTCCAAACTAAAGCCACAGAATATGTATTCTTCTCAACTGTACATGGAGAAGTTACAGATGACAAGAAACACAAAACAAATCTGAACAAATTCTTAAAAGTTGAATATCTTTCAATAAATAAAACAACAAATAGCAAGAAAATCTTTGAAAAGTATACAAATATATGGAAATTAAATACCTAAATCACCAATGAATCGATAAAGAAGGGAATTTTAAAAAATTCTTGATATACATGATAATGGAAATAAAGCAAACAAACACCTTGTGGATGAAGCAGTACTAGCAACAAGTTTACAGCAGCTAATAACTATGTTTTCAAAAGTAGACAAGTCTCAGTGGATGCATCTACAAGACAATTCCTGCACTTTAGGCTCAGGGATAGTTACAGAAGAGGGGGCAAAAAGAATATAAAAGCCAGAGGAATATGAATTTTTAAAAAATATGCCATTTCATATTTACTGTAGTTATTATTACTTTTGATTTTTAGATTTCAAGTTTGCTATGAGATTATATCTCCTAGAAATGTCAGAAGCTACACCCATAAAGTTTTATCAACAGTATAACCTAAACATGAACTGAACAAGGACAACAACAGATATGCTAGTGTGGGGTCAGGGGAGGGGGAAGGAATTACTGAAGGTTCAGTCCTACACAAAGGACTACTGGCAACTAAGGAATGCTCATGGTAGGAAAACAGTCTTCCCCAGGGAATGGCAAACCAATATTACCAATATAAATGGTTAACCCTGACAGCATATGTACAAGCAACATCATACAGACTGAGAAGGGTTGTATTCATATATTTAGGAATGTATGTATGTACATAAAGGTATATAACAACAATTAATGAAAAAAAAAAAAGAGGCCATGAATTTAAAAGAGAGCAAACAGGGATGAGGAAAGAGGGGGGGGGGGTGATGTAATTATATTATAATCTCAAAAAAAAAAAAAGAAATAAAACAAATAGACTAAGAGCTAGGTGTGACCTTGCATGCTGTTAATCTCAGCACTTGGGACAGAAGGTCTCTGTGAATGCCAACTTGGCCAACATAGTGACAAAGTGAACTTCAGGTCAACTGAGCTACAGAGTGAGACTATCTCAAAAAAGGAAAAAAAACAAAATTCTCCAAAGTAAATCAGAGATGAAAAAGTATATATTTAATGGATGCTATGAAAATACAAATACAAAATACAAAGGATCATAGACACTATGGATAAATATATACCAACAAATTTGATAATCTAAAAGAAATGGATAAATTCCTGGACACATACCTTATCATGAAGAAACAGAAAACCTAAACAGATCAAGAATGACTGAGTTGGTACAACAATGATATGCCTATTTTGGAAGCAATCAACTAGGCACTAATAGGATTTTATTATAGAATATTAGTTAAAGATGTGTTACATTTGTTTATGTTGTGGAACATTTGTTCAATGATGCAAAGATGTGTTCCATTCTTTTATGTTGCATTTGTTTAACTCTGTTATTTTGCCTGTCTAAAACACCTGATTGGTCTAATAAAGAGCTAAATGGCCAATAACAAGGCAGGAGAGAGGATAGGCGGGGCTGGAGGGTAGAGCAATAAATAGGAGGATAAATCTGAGGATAGAAATTGAGAATCAAGAAAAAGGAGAGAAGGACATCAGGGGCCAGCCACAAAATAAAGTAAAGAAATGTATACAGAAATACAGATAAAAGCCCAGAGGCAAAAGACAAATGGGATAATTTGTTAAGAAAATTGGTTAGGAATCAACCAAGGTAAGGCCAGGCACTCCTAAGTAAAAATAAGCCTCTGTGTGTGTATTTATTTGGGAGCTGGGTGACGGGTCCCCAAAGGTGCCAAAGAGCAAAGATTAAAACAAAACAAACAAACAAGACAAAAACAAAAAACTAACTACAGGATTTGACACTTTGTGCCACATGAGTGAGCTCATACCTAGTACTGTGAACTTGGTCAAAGGCCCATGGCCTAGAAAATCACAGACCCTAGTGGTGAATTTACTGCTTCTGTCTGGATAAATGGACATGCTATCAAACTCTCCTAAGCAGTTACATTTATATGCATAGATTAGTGTTATCTCAGTCTTGGATACAAAAAGTTTCTTTTTGATCTGTCACAAATCTTAACACAGATTAAAGCAAACAGTCTGTTGAGTGAGGACAAAATGTGGATACCTACATATCATTAACAACAGACACAAATTAATTCAAAATAGATTAAACCCTTAAAGGAAATCCTTCAAAATTATGAAACTACAAGACAAAAACATACTTTGGGACATTGGAATGGATAGATGCTTCTTGAATGAGACTCCAAAAGCAAAGGAAACAAAAGTAAAAACAGACAAGACTAAATTCAATTATAAAGCCTCCACCCAGCCAAGAATGAAAAAAACTTACAGAATAAGGAGAAAATTCTTGCAATTATATAATCTAATAAATGTAGAGCCATATGGAGAACAAACAAGGAACTCAACACAATGAAAACATGATCATTATTATTAATCACCAGAGAAATACCAAAGAAAAATTCAGCAAATTATCATTTTACTTCAATTACAAAGCCAAAAAGATAGAGTAACAAAAGCTGGTAAAGATAGAGAAAAGAGAACCTTTTTATACTGTTGGTGGGGATATAAAAAGTCTTTATGCGAAACAGTAGAGTTTTCTCAAAACAATTAAAAAGTATAAGACCTCATAGTCCCCTACTGAGTATATATAGAAAGGAAAGGAAATTTGCTTGTTGAAGAGGGATTTGCATCCCAATGTTTACTGCAACAATATTCACAAAGGCAAGAAACAGAATCAACTTAAGTGTCTACCAAATGATGGATAGAGGAAATATGGCATATATACACACACAAAGCCCTCAAAACCATGGAATTCTGTTGTCTGCACAATGGGGAATGAACTGGAAGACATTCTTTTAAGTGAGATACCAAACACAGAACAACAAATACTTCATAATTTCATTCATAGGCCAAAACTAAAGAAGGGAATTTCATAGAGGGTAAGACTAGAATATAGTCACTAGCAGCAGAGGAGAGAATGGAAAGAGGTAAAGAGTGATGAGGAAAGGCTGGTCGCCAGGGAACAGAAATAATTTTGGTGTCCTACTGCACCAGTAGGATGACAGCAGATTAACAATGTACTCTATATTTTTAAATGCTAGAATAGATTCTGAATCTTTTTACTACAAAGAAATGATGAATATTTGAGGACACATATGCTCATCTTGATTTGAGTATTACTCAACATACACTTTTATCCAAACTTCGTATGATACCTATAAGTACATGCAATTTGTATAAACTGTGTTAATTAAAAATGATATTAATCAGGAAGTACATTTCTATCTTTGTACAAATGAGGTAAAATTTGAAATATACAGCTATAGCTTAAAAAATAATTTATTATTCTTACCCTATGACATCTCTCAAAGGCTTGTTTGGTTTCTTGTAAAAGATTAACTACCACTTCTTGAGATAGGAAAGTTTCCCCATGCGTATCAATACTTGGCCCCAGTGGTAAGTTGGTACGTTGTCTAATCCTCTCTTTCAAATCTTGAATACTAGTACATCATAAAGACAAATGAGAAAAGAAGTTTACTATAGATTTTAACTGCAAATACTCTCAACCTTAATGCATATCAACAAAAAAAAGAAAAAACAAAACCCAAAATGAGCCAATAACCAAAAGATTGAAATTCTAATTACAAAACTAGTTTTAATGACTTTCATCAAAAAAGGATAAATTTGGAGTTTTGAACTTTGGTGTGTATGTGCACAAGTGTGTCTGGGTGCATGCACCTATTTGCTTACCTTGATCATTCTTCACCCTACACCCTTAAAACAGGGTCTCTTGTACCTGGAGCTAGGCTAACAATCAGCAAAACCCTAAGGATCCTCTTGTCCGCTCCCTCAACCCACCCAGTGCTGACAACACAGTTGTGCAAATGGCCACATCTGGCTTTTTATATAGGCACTAAGGATTTGAACTCAGGTTATTATGATTGAATAGCAAATGCTCTTACCCACTAACCCATGTCTCCAGTCTCTAAAGACATTTTGCAACACAAGAAGCTATTCTAAATAACAAGTAACTAAAAGAAGTCTTGCATAAAAAGAAAACTTCTTTTTAAAGCACAACCATTTAAATATAATACTCATGTCTTCATTATATTAATTGTGATCTATTAAGTATAACTGAGCGTTTCTTACTGAGTAAGGATCACCTGGAACATTTATTATGTAGAGATCTCTAGGTTAAACTACCTTTGCTACTAGAACAGCTCAGGCTACTATGATACCATTTTTTGAAGTCTTAGAAGTATTCTTTAGGTGCACTTTTTAAAATAAAAAGATTCTGATTTAGCATGACCTTTTCTTTTTAAAATTTATTAGGTATGTGTGCATGCGCACATGGATCACAAGTCAGTTTTCAATACCATGGATTCTGGGGATGGAATTTAGGTTACTAAGGTTTGTACCAGAAGCACTTTTACCAGCTCAGCCATGTCATCAGTCCAAGATTTTCACTCCTTTACTAATGCCATTGAGATCTTATCTTTATTTATTATTACAATCTAACCACAACAAGAGCAGCCTAGTTGTACAAGAGTAGATCCACAGTATGCAAGGCACCATAAAGACTAGTCCTCCTTGTAGGATCTGATAGGTCCCATCTAGAAATGATCTGGGCAAGTAAATGACACCAACTTTACAGCAAATTATTTTCTTCTCATAAGCAAATTATCTCAGACATGAGATTCATAGTTATTAACCCAGAACAATTAACTCTGGAAAAGAACTTAAACTACAGACTTCTGTATATTATTAGTGTTCTCTTTATGTTATTTTGATTGAGAAGTATTTGATTTACATTTTCATCATGTTAGTTTAGGTCATTTCAGTGTGTAATTTGAGAGCAGGATTTGGTCAATAGCACATACAGTATGACGGTCTGTTCACAGAAAGTCTTAATGACAGCTAGTATTTACCAACTTTACCCAAACTTAATGTTCTTAACATTTTCAATTTTAATTATATTTGATTTTTAGAAACCTACCCTCCTGTGCCAATGGATCTCTTTTGGTGGTTTTTTGAATCATAATAGCGCTGTAGGATCATAGCACTTCTGCTTTTCAAATATCCAATCTCCACTTCAATGTAGTTCTCCAAATAGGAAATGAAAATGGATTTGATAAGCTTAGACAAGAAAGTCTGTTTATCAGTACCTAAATTAAACTCCATCAATTTGCTGGAAAGACTGGTGGTTCTTTTCATGGAAAAGAGAGAGAAAAAGATTAATATATATTTTAGACACAGCAACAACACTACAGATCCTAGATACTCATAATGGGACTTTAATGATTTATATCAAGCCCTTATTTCTTAAATCCTGAGGGGGGGGGGATAGTTAGGATATAGAGAGCAGCTTATAAGTTATATACAGAACAGAATAGAATATTCTCATAAATAACAAATAAAATTCTTAAGTCAGTTAAAACAATGTCTTTTGTTAGTACAGTAAGAATTCTGTTCATGTGCAACTCCAGTCTATACAGGCAAGCATTTAATGCCAAAAGGGACACTGCTGACAAAGTACCTGAATACTTTCCACTTTCTACAGAGAGAGAGAGAGAGAGAGAAAGAGAGAGAGAGAGAGAGAGAGAGAGAGAGAGAGGGGGAGAGAGGGAGGGAGGGAGGGAGGAAGTATGAAATGTACTTGTCTAATAATTAACAATATACCTCAGCAAGGCATGGTCACACATATCTTGAAAGCCTAGCATTCATGAAGAAGAGGTAGGCAGACCTCCTCTGTGAACTTGAGATCAGTCTGGTCTATAGAGTTCCAACCCAGCTAGGTATAGTAAGACCCTGTCTCCACATACCTGGTATACAGATCATAGAGACTTTTGAGATACTGCTCAGCATCCGATTTCCTACATTCTTCTAACTGATCTCTTACAAAACTCTAAAAATTAAAGTAACATTCTGTTAAGGGAATATTAAATTGTATAACTTCTTAAGATCATTATGTTAAATAAATAAACCAAACTTAAAAACACAAATATCACATTCTTTCTTGCCTGTTAAACAAACCTAAATTTAAATTACATGAGTATATTGTAGGTAAGACATAAAAGTAGAAAGGGGGTAAGGTAAGAAGAGATCTTAAGGGAGGTGAGAAATAAAAGGTTGAAAGCAGAAGGGGCTTCTACGAGGAAACAAAGGGACCACCTGGAGGAGAAAGGGTACAGGGTAGGGAAGTGGCTGAAGAACAAAGGAGGACATAGGGAGTTGGTTTAATGAAACCCATTTCTTGATTTGCTAACTTAAAAAAACTAGTTTAAAAAAAATCTTCCAAAGGTGCTGAGTTCAATTCCTAGCACCCACATCAGGTGGCTCACAAGAACCTATAACTCCAGGTCCAGGGGGAATCTAACACCTCTGGCTTCTGTGGACATTTGCACTCATATGCATTGCATGAACACACACACACACACACACACACACACACACACACACACACACTACCCTATTACCCTAAGAACTATTTAATTCATTACTGTTTAAAGTTACCTGTAGTTTGATTTCAAACACATTCTGAATAAGTTTAGCCAGTACTGCTTCTGGATTACTAAAGATATCTCCAACTTGCTTGTTCACTCGCTGACAGAGTATTGCTGCATCTTCAAATATATCATTTCTCAAGTAAGCACCCTAAATACCAGAGATATTTTACATTGTTAGTATTTTATTTATAAATAACTTCAAAATGCAAATTAGTATAAAATAAAATTCAAATGTATACTGTAAAGTTACCTCTTGGCACTGCTTTATATAAACATCAATACAATGGGAATAACCCTATGAAGAAAAAACACTGTTACTGTCTGGTTCCAATTATAACAATCTCAACCAAAGTGTTATATGCAATAAAACAATATCTTGTATCCCAGTGAATGATCAACAGCTATCAGACTTATTAGTGGTAGCAAAGCATCCAGTAACTTAACATGGGAATCTTGTCCTATTTTCTATGATTAAATTAATAGGATTTTCAATGAGGTTTTTCTCTTCAACTCGGATTCCAGAAAGACAGCTCCATAAACTACATGTTTGTCCATCACCTGAGATGCCCCAGGTACCTATTTCTAGTCACAGTACATCAACTCTTTGGTTTGCATCTTCCACCAGTCTTTACATTCGCGTTTTCTTACTTTTTACTTATTTACAAATAGTTTTGATTGAAAATGATATACTAGAAGGCTGATGCCATGATTTTCTTTCCCCAACTATTTGAATTGCTTGAAATAGCACTAATATTACCAGAAAAAATCCTTAAATATTAACTAACATTTAACAAACATCAATCAAAATTATACAACAATTAGGAGAAAACAAAGGACATAAATTTAAAATCTTCAAAAACTTGAAGATTGATCATGAGTTAAAATTGTAATCTTTACCTTAAAATGAAGTAAAACTGCTGCTACTTCCCTCATCCTGGAGATCTCCCCTCTTCTTTGGGCACTAGTAAACTCCTGAATCAGCTGGCATTCTAAATCATGGTATTTACCTACAACCAGGAAAATCATCCAACTGTATCATGGCAATCTAGTAGACAACTTACATACAGCTATCTAAATCTACAAATACTAAAAAATTTACAGTGGTTATGGATCTGTCTTCTTGGAAGAATTACAGAAACATGAGATTTTAAACAATGGCTCTAAGTCATATAATGTACACAAATGAGTATTTCAAGACACAAAAATGTACAAACTGGCAAAATAGTTGAGCTCCTCAGAGTATAACAGCGGTTTATAATTATTACTTAAACCAAAAGATGACTACATATTCAAATGAAAAAGGAGAGGGGGGGGAAACTTTTCAGATGTCAATTTTATTAGTAAAATATAGAAAAAAATCCTTAATCTTTAATCTAAAGCTAGGGAAAATATGAAAACTAGAAAGCCTTTACCAATGCTCAGACTTCTGAGAATAACAGTTTATTAAATATCAAATTTTATACTAAGATAGCATGTGGACTTTGGTTTAATACCATATTCTCAAGACTATTACAGTTCTTAATTACTATTTGAACCTTGAACTTTTTATAGTGATCAAAAATATTTCTAGAGAATCCAAATATCTATATATGTCCTTATTCTAAGACTCAAAACACTAGGCTTTCGAGAAATGGTTTGCCAAACAGTGTACACAGGTAAAGCTTGCTAAAAATAAAGGGATCCTCCCCACCCCCCGAAGCATGAGTATAGCTTAAAACACAACCCAAAGACTAGCATAAGCCAGGAGTGATGGTGCATACCTTTAATCTCACCAGCACTCAAGAGGCAGATGCAGACATAAAGATCTCTGTGAGTTCAAGGCCAGCCTGGTCTACGTAGTGAATGGCTAGGGATATACACTGGGACCCTGTCTCAAAATACAAAACAAAACACCCCCCAAAAAACAAATTATAAGGAGTGAAATAGCTAAATAGGAATTGAAATGCTCATGTCTTCCCAATATAATAGAAAACCCTTATTCAGAGATACGTAAATGAACACAATCTCTAAAAATACATAGTTAACTAAATACAGAAAGTCTAATTAATTTAAAATATACATCAAAATACACACAAGGCTCTAGCAGAATATCCCAGAAATTGGTAATGGTTATTTTGAGGGAAGAGGCCTCAAACTCTAGGATGGGATGGATCAATGGTATTATTCCCACTTTCTCACCTGTTGCTATTTTTTTTTAAATGAGTTTTTTTTTCCCTATTTAAAAACATGCTAAATAAATAGATTGTACTTACTTGCAATTTTGGATTTTACTTCTGAAAACCTGAAAAAACAGAAAGTCAATGATGGGATTCATATGACATAATACAATGGGGGAAAGTGGGTGCAGTAATGTATGGGAACTTTCTGTATTATTTTTCTATCTCTTCTTAAATACATCATAAAAATAAAATGTCACTATAAAAATGAATAAAACAAAACTGTGGAAGAAAGTGCTAGAAAAAACATGTCAGGTGATAAAATAAATTTAGGCAATTCAAATGAAATTGTTATTTTTCATTCACAAAACTGTTAAATTGTTAAAGGAAGAGTTCCACCTGAGGCAATAACAATCCAGCCAATCTCAAAGTTAGGTTACTATCCTTACTTGTTCACTTGGCAACTGGGAAGAATAACCACAATGTAAAGTTTTAATTTGTTTTTTAATGATCATATATGATGATACAGCAATTACAAATGATAAAAACCACAAACCAAAACTAGGAAAATGAAAGAGACCATAAAAGAACTCAGAGATAAGTCTAGAAGAATAACCACCAATTTTTACAAACTGAAAACCACAAAACAAACTAAAAACTTTTCAAGTATTAAGCATCAACGGAAACTAATTTTGAGAGATCCTATACAACTGCTCATTTGAAGAAAGAAGATGACTTTTAAAAGCAGGCAAAGAAGGAAATACACATTTAAAGCACTATATAAAAATGTTATAACAAAGTCAAGGCAGACAACAGAATGGCTATATTGATCTATGTGAATGCATTAGATCTGTCTAAGATATATATTCAACACTAAGGCTTGGCTAGAGGTATGTCAAATGTGTGAGGGCCTGGGTTCACTCCCCAGCATTCAGGACATGGCCCCGCCCTGCTACCACAAGGAATAGAAAAGATAAATAACATGAACAGTAACAGTCTGTGGATGTAGAAAAATCAGAATGAAAGGCAGAATAGACAATGTTGGCAACCATTAATATCCACCTAATCTTGACCTAGACATTTTATCCATTTAAGTAATGGTTCAACTCTTGGGTGACTAAGAAAACTATTACTGTTCATCCTTTATGATGGTACAGGGTTGAGAGTGAAATAAATATATGGAAGTGGTTAGGAAAATAACAGTCAAGCTTCAAGTACACAAAATATATTCACATTCTATCAGTACCTGAAGATGTTCAAGTATCAACAAATGAAAACCATGTTCTGCACCATGCAGAAAGCTGCATTTCTTTCAGACAGTCACCAGAAGGAACTACTTCTCATGAGAGATCATGAAGACAATTTATTGTAGGGTAGATTCTAGTTAGTGATGGCTGAGGAATTTGCATTACAAATACATTCTTAACTCAAATTCTCTAAGATAGATTCTATAGGTAGTCTAAAATTCCATACAATTATATACAACAATCTGTACACTTCTTAATTTTTTTGAAGAAACTACATTGCTTTCACCAGCTTTTCAAAAGTGACCAAAACCCCCAAATTTAAGCCTAGTCTAGTAATACAAAAAGAGTTCAATAGCCAAGTTAACACTGGTTCTCAAAAGTTCCAAACAGGAAAATTCTCAATCTTACTTTGTCAATTTAAAAGATCTCCTTCATCAATTTTGTTTTTAAGGTATATTATTATATTACACTGCATCTTGTACAAATAAGGTGCTCAAAAAATTCTTGCTGCCTTAATGAGCAAGGAAAATACAGGAAAAATGCAATTTTATCCCATAAACTATATTTACAAGTAAGCTCTTAAGATATAACTTGCCTATCAAAAGGTAACTCCTGGGCAATCAGATGCAACTTCTGAATGACGTCTGCTGCTTCCTTTATCTATTAGAAGTAAGTAAAAGCAACAATTAAAAAGAATTCTTAGATTTCAAAAATTAATAGTATAGCTAAAAACAGTAATACTGCCCTATACACAGCCATAATGCCTGCCCCAAACAATTTTCTTTAAAATCTTAAGGGCAATACATAATAACCATGTATCTTTATGCTTAAAATACTGTGAGATTTTTGTTTTGTTTTTTGATACTACAATTGTTCCCCCAAGAAAATCTGCAATTCAATTTCACTCTCTGAGCAAATTAAAAGTCCTTGTCTGTAAAAAGTAAAGTGGAATTTCCTCTAAGTTTATGAATAGACAATACTTAAGGAGATTTAGAATATACTGCTGCATATATTAAGCTGAATGAATAAAATAAAATGGTTGTAACTTAACCATATAAATTTATAACATGTATAAAAATAGTTTAATATAGTATCTTGAATGAAATATAGTAAAGAAATATGTATATACTTTCAAGTATTCAATTTCAAGTTGAAGAAAGGAAATTAGGCAAGATTTTTAAAATTCTTTAAATATAGACATGTATGCTTATTTATGAAACAGTGTAAAGAAATCATACATGGGCTACTTCTTTAAATCTCAATTTAGTACTTTTATTTTGACACAATTTTAATAACTGGCTTCATGATGATTCATACTATTTCACATATAAGCATGAAGGAAGAACTAAGAACATTAATACAGGTTTTTCTAAACGCTTATGTGATTCTTGGCAAGGGATAGTAGCAGGGCTTGTTCTTGCTTATTCCATGTGACAGTGAACAGTAGCATTCCTGCTTCAGACCTCTCCTTGTCTGATTCAGCAGGTGACTCATTTTCAGCTGCCATGTGTTCTCTTCACCCTGATACATGTAAGTGCCAATGCAACCTCACCACTAGCCATGCCATTCAGTCTTACTCGCTAAGACCATCATTTTTAACTCATAAATATCCTCTTCAGAGCACAGCTAACAGCCGGGCAATGGTGGTGCACGCCTTTAATTCTAGCACTCAGGAGGCAGAGGCAGACAGACCTCTATGAGTTCAAGACCAGCCTGGTCTACAGAGCCAGTTGCAGGAGAGCCAAGGCTACACAGAGAAACTCTGTTTCAGAAAACCAAATAAATAAATAAAACAAAAACAAAACCCACAGCTAACAGCTAGCTCTGCTTCTACCAGGATTTTGCTCTTATTCCTTTTAGCAAGCATGCTGTTTGTAAACTTTGCTTGATACAAAGTACCATGGTTTTGTTTCTTAAAAGCTGTTTTGCTGAATCCCCAGCTCTAATTGTTTGGTAAGAATTATTTACAATATCACTTAAAATATGCATCAATAAATACAAAAAAGTACCAGACAACACCCAATAAATTACTTGCATTTTAACTGTTAAAACAGTTTTAAACAGTCATCAGGTCTTATACACAAAAAGCACTAAGCTTAGTTTGTAGAGTGCTTGCTTAGCATATACAAGCCCTGAGTTCTATCCCTAGCATCCTATAAAAAGCAGTGTGGTGATACAGAATTATATCCAAGGCTTACACACACAAACACACAAACACACACACACGTGAAAGAGAGACAGAGAGGGAGAGAGACAGAGAGAGAAAGAGAGAGAAGAAAAAGTAATAAGATGTATTTGACATTTTATCTAATTCTAATTCCTCCTACAGTCACATCTCTTTAGAGCTATGTGGGTGATTTTCCATTTCTTTCCATTTGGAAAGTAAATGACAAAAGTCCAGAAACTGAGAAAGCCAAAAGTTTCTTTGAAATTGTCAATTTAATGTCACATATGAATTTAATTTTTTATTTAAAATTATGTGTATAACTTTTGCCTACATGTATGTATATGTACCAAATGCATGCTTGGTGTCCATAAAGGTCAGAAGAGGGTGTTGGAGCTCCTATAACTGGAAATATGAATGGTTGTCAGCCACCCATGTAAATGCTGGGAACTGAACCTGTGTCTTCTGCAAGATCAACAATGTGCTGTTAGACAACTTTCAAGTCCCCACATTTGCATTTTTAGCATATGGCTAAGTCATAGTACCAGGCCAAAAAAAAAAAAAAAAAAAAAAAAGACTCTTAATTAGTAAACAGTAACCAAGTGAATAGAACAAAACAAGTGAAAAAGCAGAATAAAGTATACAGAGCACAGGAGATAAAGGAAAACGGGGATACAAATGAAAGTGAAGCAAAGGAGAGAAACTAACTTAAATACTGAGTCTCCAATTACGATGACTTAGTAACCAAGAAAGGTACTAACAATGTAAAGGTTTCTTTCAATTAATTTAAATTTAAAAAATTCAAAGCTTAAAGAGTAAACATTTAAATAAGTATAAATCAAGTTTTAAAAACTCAATCTAAATATAGATACTTCCTACTTATCCTGAGCTTCAAAAGGAATGTAGCAATAAAACCAACTCCTAATGGCATTCTACTATATCCATAGATCATTGTCTCACTCTGCCATCGTAAGATATGTTTCCTCCTACACTAGATGGGAACTAATAGACTGACCCACAACTGGACACTGCAGAAAGTGAGGGACCTTGGAGCACTCAGTCTGAAATGGGATGTCTCTTAATTTTTCTCTCCCCTCAAGGCTCAGAGAACCCTAAAGAAGGGGTGGAAAGAAAAAAAAAATAAATAAAAACAAGACCTTCTAGACAGAGCAGTTTTGACATACACATGAACTCACAGAGACTGTGACAGCATGCATAGGGTCTATATACAGGTCCACAGGTCTGGGCCTGATGGGTTCCCAGGGCTGAGAGGGAAGTGGACACGAGCCCACTAACCCAGAAGCTATCTCCATTGATAATCACTCACAAATGAAAAATTAGGTTTCTCTAACTGAATCTCATTGGGTATACAAACCACTCTTAAGTCCAGGCCACACTGTAAGTCCATCAGTAGATGGCAACACAAGATGAACACTGTGGCATTTTGAAGGTTGCCTTATAACACTTTGTAAGGTTTTCTGTTTGTTTGATTTGTGTTTTTAACCTTGTCTTATAAAGTTTTGTAAGGGCTTTTTAGTTTTATAGGGTGTGTGTATGTGTACATACATATATATAATGGTTCCCAGTTTTGTGTTTTTATAGCATTTCTGTATGTGTGAATGTGTATATCTCTAAATCTGTATATTTCTTGAGTTTTTCCTGTGCCTTCTTTTTTCTGTTTGTTTTGTCTTATACTAGTTTGTTTTTATTTTATCTAACATAATAATATTGGTGTTAATAACATTTCTGAGCCTCCACTGCATGTTATCTAGGTATGTTTACCCCTTCCAACTGGTTTCCAAGGTGACACACTTTGGTGGCTACATAGCTAATATGCTCACCTAGTTCTTGGAAATGTTGGAAGGCAACCTAGGAATATGTGCACACAGGAAATATAATCAGATAATTTTTATTAGTAATTATTGTATAATCATAATAATTATTATTGTAGATACCCGCTTGTATCATGAGTAAGAAAGAAATGGAATGAACTACTGTAGTTGGGAAAATGAGGAGGATCTGGGAGAAACCAGGAGAGGAGAAACCATAATCATAATATGTTAGATTAGAATAAATATTTTCAAAATAAAAACAAAAACAGGTTAACATATTGGTTAAGATAGTTGCATTTTGCTTAGAGCATACAATCTAATAGGTAAAATCACAAGTAATCTAAAAATTCAGTCTTACTATATCCAATTCATTATAAAACAGAATTTTGATGTTTTAAATAGGTACTTTCATACTATGTTTATTAATAGTTAGGGAAAAAAGCTTAAAATTCCATAACTATCCTGAAATGTAATTTGCAGTTCAAGTCTCATATACATTCTTGTATATTAACCACATAAATATAAAATGATACTACCAGTATTTAACAAATTTTTAATATCAATTTTCTTGATATTTATCAGAAGTATCTTATACTATTCTTGAAACTCAATCTTTAAAAGTTATTTTTTAAAAAGGGATTATGTACAGACATGTAACCACTTTTATATATTATAAATCCTTTAGCTTTACAGAGTCCTACTCATTAAAGTATGTTACTTAATACAAAGCAAACCTCATTAATACTTAGTTTTTGACATCGTGAAATCTGATGTTCTATACAGTAAATTTGGAGTAAATCAGTAAAACTGTATTCAACATATGAGTGGGTAACAATGCAACAAGCATATGATTCATGAGACTATCTTTTTTTCTCATATAGTGTGATTTTTTTTCCCCTTTAAAGAGGAAAGCAAGCTAAGTTGCCCTCTCAATTATAGAACAACCAATACCATATATTTTTAGATATGAAGTGACTGTTACAAAAAAAATAACATAACCAACTGAGTTTCCAATGACCATGGTCTAATTTGTTTTAATTATTTATAAGGGATCTTTACTCGAGTAAGTAAAAACTAGGACTTGTGGATTCCTTTACAGAAAGACATTTCAGCTCCTCAACAGTTTAGGTCAGATCTACTACCCTATGCCATATAACTATTAAAGACTATATAAATTCAATAATATTAAGTCAAAGGACAAGAAAATAATTTAGAATAGTTATCTCAGCATTTATAATGAATTGTAATTTCACAAATAATGCAAGGCAACATGGACAGGTTTGTGAAGTCCCCACACATACAAATAAATCTTTTTAAAAATACAAGGCAAACCAATTAAAATTTGATTATTGCTTTTATTCTGACAATGCTTACCTTTTCAGAATTTGTAAAAACATCAGATTTCAGTTCTCCATCTAGAAACTCATTGAAATACTTCATCAATTTCTGAGCCTCCACTGCACGTTGTCTAGGTGTGTTTACCCCTTCCAACTGGTCTCCAAGGTGACACACTTTGGTGGCTACATAGCTAATATGCTCATCTAATTCTTGGAAATGTTGGAAGGCAACCTAGGAATATGTGTACACAGGAAATACAATCAGAGAATTAAGTTTATAAGTTAATACCTTTCAAAACTACCATCCCAGGGCATTAATGGTGGATCACTTGCCTATCATGAACAAGTCCCTAGGTTGACCCCCAACAAGCAAAAACATATTTACATACCAACCGCACTAGTACTTTGTAACATAACTTATATATGAGGTCCACAAAACAATTCATACTCATTAGCATGACATGATCTGAAAACTCTTAACCAAGTTTCCAATCTTTACCCCATAGGCACCCAAGAGCCCTGAACAATCATTGTGTAAACAAGTATCAAAGGGACTAGACTTGGGGGAAGGAAGAATATTCATGTGTGGAGATACACTTGCCTATGCAATGCAGTTTAGAGGTCAGAGGTCAACACCAAGTGCCTTCCTCAACTGTACTCCACCTTACTTTGTGAGACAGGGTCTCACTAAATTTGGAGCTTGCTGTCTCTGTCATTTCAATCAGCAAACTCAAGGAATCCTCCTCTCTGTTTTCACCATCCCTTAACCCCATCCCTGTGATGAGGTTACATATGAATGCTACCAAACCAAATTTTTTAGGAACTCTGTTGCGGTTTAATAAGGATCAGGATAACAAATAGGCCGAAAAGATGTTTATTCAGGGAGGAAAAACCTTACTCCTTACATATGGCACCTCAACGTGGCTAATAAAGAACTTCCACTGAAAACTTAACAGAAGCTTTTGGGTTTTACAAACCAAAAAACAGACAAAAGCAAGGCTTCTTGGTAGCAGCATTTTTCTTGGTTGGGTTCTGTTTTGCTAAAGACAAACAGAGATTTGCGAGGCTCCTTTAAGGGAGGTTTCCTGACTCAGCAACAGCAAAAGTGGCAAAAAAAACCGCACAGCTTTAAAAAAGCACTGCTAACAATTCATTGGTGTGTACGAGAGTTGGCAATGGCAGTGACCACATCTCCAAGCCCACAACATGCTGCCGGATGGCAGCATAGACCAAGGTGGTAAGCACAGCTCTCAATGCTGGCTGTAAAATAGCCGCCGCCATCTTGGATAAGACTGCAGCTAACACAGCTATGACTTTCATTTTAGCAACGTTGTTGTTTACCAGATAAAAGACTCAAGGCCTGAAAAAGATAAATATTTACAGTAAAGACAGATTCATATTACGAAAAACCTCTAAAGGTTTACAGTGTGTTTTAAAATATACATAGGCTTGGAAGAAAAAAGAAATAAAATGGTTTTAAAAATACAGCGAGGAGCTGGGTGTGGTGGCACACGCCTTTAATCTTAGCACTTGAGACACAGAAGCAAGCAGATCTCTGTGATGTCAAAGTAAACCTGGTATGCAGAGTAAATTCCAGGACAGATAAAAGTTACACAGAAAAACCTTGTCTCAAAAAATGAAAAACTAAAAAGTAAAAGAAACAGAGTAATAAAAAAGCCACGTAAACATGAAAAGTACCGAGAAAATCTGCATACTGTACGTGCTATATTGTCTTTGTATCTTTTGACTGCTGAGGAAATTACAACAACTATTAAAACAAGTGCTGCTGGATCAATCCAATTTATATATTTTAAAAATGCTTTGACTTCAAAAGTTAAGTCTAAGGACAAGCTACTGGGGAAAAGGATTTCTATTTTTGTTTCCACAGAAAATGAAAAGATGTGGATTCCTTCCAGACTAATGTGATTTGATCAAGCCAGACCCCCTGAAAAAGAGTACCAAGTGATCCAACATTCAAAACAGCTTGAAAAGGCAGCATTGCAGACTACAGCCAGGATCTGTGTCTTCTTAGGATCCCCATGACAGCGCTCCCTACCAGCAGGAAGTAGTTTGGAAAGAACAACGCCCAAATTCCTAAATATTGGTTATAAATGTTTGTTTTCATTTAAATGGGGTAGGTTATAAATGGTTAATGACAACAACAAATCTCTTTTTAAAGGTAAAAAGGGGGTTATGGTATAGATATGAATACTTTGTTTTGGAATGGATTTTCATTTATTGATACAATTTAAGGTCAATTTTGTGATGTGTATATTTCTCCTTTTGTTTAGGTATTGTGTTTATATAGATCATTCAGAAATGTAATGCATAATGTAGTACAGATTATAGATAATTATCTATGATAGTCAAAGCTTAGAGTTAAGTTAGCTAGGTTTTTCAAGATACACAGAGATGTATTTGAGATAGATAGGGATTCTTCAAACCTTTCAAAGACCTACAGAATATGGCATTTAAAATGGTTTAGGGTTTTTCTTGACAACGAGGCACAATTGCTCCTGGCAATACCACCTGCGTCAAAAAGGAAGATGGACATTGAAGAAACTCATTATGGAGTTTACTTCCAATAAGGCAAGACTAGCCATTTGGACAAGATACTGCTCTTGTCTGGACTGTTTAATTTTATGCTATATAAACTGGACATGCAGGACCCACAGAAAAGTGACTGCTGATTCAAGATGGACATTGCTACAGAGTTTCTGCTTCATGGAAGAGTCTGCCAGACATACTATGGCCTATGGGCTGAAGATGGAAGATTACAGAAAAACTTCGGGTGACTGACCAGGCAGTGAGTTGTCTCTGTCATTTCTAGAGTTTATATATTATCCTTCTGTGGTCTCTGATGGAGTTGAAGACACATAGTTATAATTACAGTTTTCCTTAGTTAGGGTTAAAGATAAGTTACATATAGGACTTTAGATACACAAAGATAGAATAGATGATGGACTATTTTCTTAAATGTTGCTAAATGTTAATGGACTAAATATTGTTAACTGTGATTCTTACTTGATAATTGTTGTGTTATATATTTTGCTATGTCAAGGTTTAAACCCTTCTTTTCATTTAGATAGAAAAGAGGAGATGATGGGAGATGTCATTATGTAAATATGTTTCTCATACTGGTTAATGAATAAAGCACTGTTGGCCAATAGGAAAGCAAGACAGGCGTGACTAGGAGACAAGGAGGAGAGAGGAAGTAGTAAGGAGGAATCAGCATGTAGAGACTGGGGAGACCAGATGCCAGCCCCATTCCCCGGTAAGATGAAACCATATGGAAATACTTAGATTAACAGAAATGGGTTAATTCTTAAGACAGAGCTAGCCAATAAGAAACTAGTACATGGCCAACAGCATTATATCAAATACAGAGTCTCTTTGTGTTAATTGGGGCTGGTGCGGCGGCGGGGCAAGACCAGCGGCAGGCGGAAAAACCTACTCGTTGCAGAACTCAGATTCTGCAAGCTCTTTACCCATAGCTACCTCCCCAGCTCCATGGGACTGGACTTTTGAAGAACACTGATGAGGAAAGTCCTTCTGCATATGTTTCTCTTATTGGTTGATGAATAATAAACAGTGTTTGCCAATAAGACAGGAAGACAGGCAGGACTAGGAGATGAGGAGAATTCTGGGAGAAGGAGGCACAGGGAGTTCACCAGGACAGTCACAGGTAGGTTGCCAAAGGAGTAACAGGTCAGGATCCTTCTCCAGTAAGATAAGAGCATGTGGAAATACTTAGATTAGTAGAAACGGGTCAATAATTAAAACTGAATTAGCCAATAAGAAGCCCTAGCCACTGGCCAACAGTTTTATAATTAATATAACATCCATGTGTTCATTTGGGGCTGAAGGGTAGCGGGACCAGCCTGGAAAAAGAACCTCCACAACAGAACACTCTTGCTACTAGACTGAAAAGATTAGAAAAATGTATTATAAGTTGAAGGGTATTGATTAAAAAGAATTACCATTAAAAATACTTAAAAAGCAATGCTAAGCAGGGAGTGGTGGTACATGCCTATAATTTCAGCACATGGGACACTGAGACAGGAAGGAAACTGCGAATGAGTGGTCAATCTGCATTACATATCAAGACTCCGCCTTAATACTTCCTACTAAAATGCAAGTGACACTAATATTTGTGATAAATTTGTTCTTTCCAAGTTTTGAAAACAGAATAGACTATAGCAATTATTTTACTAAAGCAAAGTTATAATATTTTCTGCATTTTGTTTCCCTTGTCCAACATGAAAACTGAATGTAATCAATAGATTTGCCAATAACAGGACAATTGATAACTGCTGATAACTCAGTAGGATACTCTCGTTTTCATCTTAAATTAAAGGGGGAAAAGAAGCATTTATCGAAGACTTGTTTTGTATCCGATACTATTCTATCAGTTATCAATTATATATTACTATCAATATGGTTTACTTACTGTTATCATAACTCATTTTACACATAAAACGACAAAGTTCAGAGATGTTAAATGCTTGAGAATATACAACTATCTTAATGGTTGGGCTACAATTCAAACTGTGGCAGACCTGCTCCAGTCTGTTCCATCAATAAAAATAATATTGTTTTTATTAATAAAAGCAAAATTATATTAGGAATATATGAAAACTGTCACTATGATTATTCAAAAACATACTTAAACTATTGACTTCTTTAATCAAATACTTTACCATAGCTATATATGATTAAATAAAAGGACACAAATGAACTTTTAGTAGAAATGAGCTTGTTTCCAGAAAGTGAGCAAAGTTCAATAATGCTCTTCAAATTACACTTTAAAAAAGACAAATTCTAAATTAAACCAAGCCAGGGAAAGAGACTCAGACATTCAAATCAATCCCAAGACCTAATAGGAGCTAAGAAGTATGGTAATACTGGGGGCTAAACTAGTAGCTTGGTTTCACTGAAAAGTGAACTGAAGAAGAGAGGTCTACAGTTATAGTAGAATTCTCATGAGGCACATTTTTTATGAAACTATTCAAATCAAGTTTCTTTACAGCAGCAGTTCTCAACCAGTGGGTCATGACCCATCTCCTATTAGATACCCTGCATAGCAGATATTTACATTATGATTCATAACAGTAGCAAAATTACAGTTTGAAGTAGCAACAATATAATTTTATGGTTAGGGGTCACTACAACATGAGGAACTGTATTAAAGGGTCACAACATTAGGAAGGTTGAGAACCTCTGCTCTAGGGGATAACTTGATCCAGATCTGGTCTTATTTATGATTAGATAGAATTAAAATGATTTCTTAAATATCCATTCTAATAAAGAGTTTCTCAAAGTACAGGTCTATGGATTAGTTAGTGAGTCTTGTGAAAGCTTGCTCAATTAAGAGGTGAAGCAAAGGTCATACTCCAGCATTTACAACCCTATCCTGAAAAGGAGAATGCTGTGATTCCAAACCAAGTATAACACCTATGACAATAGTAGGCAAAAACAAAACAAAAACACATTATTTTATTCCTCTGGACCAGAGAGTTAGAACTTGCTGTTATTTAACTTGACTCTTCAAATACCTAAGCTGAAAAGGAATGAAGATATTATAAACTGAGAAAAGTGAAAATATGTTATAGTCTATATAAACTATTCATTCCTTAGCTGAATGTATACCTGATTGCTTTTCTGAAGCTCCTGTACCTTCTTAGCAAATTCCTTAGCTTCTTTCTGACACTGTTGTTCTAATTTCTCCACTTTCCTTTGAATCCTTTCATCCATTATCTGGAGTTCTTGAATATGATTCACAAATTCTTCTAATAACCTAATAGAGGAAAGTAATAAAACAATCAACTTGCCTATTATAAACCAAAAGAAACTGACCAGATTACTTTAGGAAGGTCTTAACAGGGTTCATTGAGATAGGGATAAACATGTTCATTTTCTTTACAGTATCTTGTAATTTTTTTCAATGAAAAAAATAATTGGCAATGTCATAATTTTCTTTTCACTTTGAATAAGTCATGTGGCTTTAAAAATACACAGCATTTGGAAATATAGCCAGTTGTTATAGATTTTGCAATGGTAAATGAAAACCTTAAAGAACCCTCATTAAATATCCAAACAAGCTTTAGTATTTAAAAATCAAGAAAATAAATGTACAATAAAAATATGCATTACAAACTTCAGTGACTTGGTTTCCTGATTTACAGCTATTAAATTTAAAAGAACTTAGTCAACTTTTTATTATTATTTATGTATTTGCCCAGAGTCAGAGTTTTGCTATGTATTCTAGGATAACCTCCGACTCGAAACTCTGCCTTAGCCTCTACTGAGATTACAGGTGTGCACTACCATGCCCAGCCATTTTTAATTTCAGAAGTATAACCAGACCTTCCTAATTTAATGCCAAGCAGCAAAATTAAATTCTTAATGTCAATCCAATCAGCTAAAGTGATTAAGAAAAACACAATTTCAGACTTCTAATGCTGTGAGAAATTGTTTGAGATAGGGACAAACTGCTAATTAAAACAGTTGTATATGAACACTAAAAGGAATCCCAATACTGTCATCTCTAAATACAATCTGTAGTACTACATTGGGAGTATGGGAATTTTGTTTTATAGTTTACCTTTTAGGGTCAAACGCTTCAGATCCACCTCTAGAACCACCTCCTGGGGTTCTCCACACAAGACGCTCGATGTATTCATCAGCCACAAAAGGCTCCTGGTCACAGGATAAACATGTTTTAACAAGATTCTACAGAACAAAGTCTAAAACAGGTTTTACTATATGATAACTTGAAAATTAATGTCTTCTATTATTAAAAAAGGGTTGCGTTGTTATTTAACATTCTTCAATAAATAAAGCTTTTTTTTTTTTTTTTTTAAAAAGAAAAGTAGTATACTAAATCATTAGGACATTATTTCTGACCAATTGGAACAATCAAATAGAAAATGCAGAGAGGATGTAAAAAAGCAAGTTATTCAAACAAACAAAATAAAAAGCCCAAAACAAAACACATGAAATGTATAGCTTTACTAGCAATCAAACAAAGTCAAGTTTTTCTTCTTGGTGGGAGGGGAGCGGGAAGGAACAGGAATGAGGTCAAATAGGGTCTCACTATGTAGCCCTGGCTGGTCTGAAACTTCCTGTGAAGATCAGGATGACCTTAAACTCACAAGATCCTCCTGTCTCTGCCTTGCCAGTGCTGCTGAGATTAAAGGCCTGTGCCACATGACACCTGGCACATTACTATTCTTTAACCTCAGATGAGAGAACTATATTTTAAATAGAGTGCAGTGAGCTGCAATCTGCATGGCTGTCAACAGGCAGAACCTTTTAGGAAGAATGCTGGCAACCTTTCAGCAACATCAACAGTGTTAAAAATGCTCAGCTCTAACCTGTAATTTTATTTCCCACTACCTAGAGACTAAGGCAAAATCCTAACAAATTCTTGGTTGCATAGCAAGCCTGCCTCAAAATGCAAAGTAAAGATAAAATAAAATTGCAAGGAAATGCATATATGAACAAAAAAATTCTGGAGTAACCGTGCATTGTGTGTAATGCTGAAACCTACATAAATATTCAATAAAACTGCACTTAAAAAGTGGGTAAACTTAACTGCAAAGATATGTCCTACTAAAATCACATAAAATAACATTCAATGAAATAAGGAAACATGTATACACTATCTGATAACAATTATATTAAACTTTCTCAGATAAAACATTATATTAAGTTATTAAAGAAGGTCCAATCAAAAATAGCAAATAAATATGTTGGGCAAAATGATGCACTTTCAAACTTTTAAAGGGTAAAGACTTGTGAAAACAACATGAAAGAATGAGGTCACATACAGAGGATCGCCTAAGATTATTAGCAGGGTTTGTTACCACACTGGAAGCCAGATACCTAATAAGTTCAAAGTGCTAAACAAAAGAATTGTCAAAGAATTCTATACCCAGTAATACAAGCATCCAAAAGCAAGGAAGAAATTAAAATGTTCCTAGATTAAAATCAATGAATGAATGAATTAAAGCTGAGTCTGTTACCCAGGATATAAGGTGAAATAAATAGGTACTATACAATAACCTACAAAATATGAAATAAAAATTCCAATAAAAATTGTTGGAAGGCCTTGTTGTCTGATCAGAGGCTGCATGCAGTCTATCATGGCCAGGCTATCGGAGTCTGGAGCTTTTTCCAAAAGCTCAGTGAAATGGAGACTCCCTCCTTCCCCTACTTTCTACCTGCCCTCATCTGGAGACTGTCTCTGGGTGGAGAGGACTGACCTTATCTGAAAGCTGTCTTAGTCAAATGCCTGATTTATCTTTAGCTTGACCCTTGGCACAGATTCCTGCTAGAAGACTTGTGCTAGGAGCTCTGCTATAGGACCCTATTGCCACACACAAAGCCTTGTGATAAGAGTGTCACTTAATGCAAATTAGGGTTTCTCCCCAGGTTCCTCAATACTATATATTCCCTATATTCTGGAATAATGTTGAACTGATTCACTTAAGTCTGTCTCCTGGAGAACTGTCTCCATCTTATCAAGCCATCCAAGCCATCCAAGCCCTTCCCCACTTCTACTCCCTCCACCTTCCTGGGCCAATGCAGTCACCAATCCCAAGAAACAGAGTCGCAAAAGATAAGTAAACAGGTAGTCTTAAACAATAATAACCCTGGCAAAACTTGACATCTTGTTTTATATATGATTTAAGTATTAATATTTATTTAAAAGTCATAAGCTTGTATTTAGGGCATACAACAATAAAGGTAATTTTGTAATATCAACAATAAGTCATATGCAAATAAAGCAGTTATTAATTTATTGAATTTAAACTAATATAAATTCAAGCTAGAGTTTAATAACTCAAACACAAGCCTAATGGTAACAACAAACACAATTCTACAGAATACACACAAAAATAAATTAACACACTAACTAGTTTGTTGTGTAGTTAGTAACTGAACTGAGAAAACAGGCCAGAAATGTAAGGTATAAAGAGAGCAAACAGCAAACTACATTAGTCCATTTCATTAGCAGCAAGAGGCTCAAAGTGAAAGGACAAGAAATAATACTCCACATAAATATAGTACTAACCAAAAAAGGAGGACTTGAAATTTGAAAACAGGTAACAAAATACTATAAATGTTTCAATTAGCAAGAAGATACAACAATTAAAAACATATACACACCTAATGAGAAACCACACATAAACATATGGACAACACTGACAGTAGTCAAGATACATTTTTTTTGAAAATATCTCTAATTAAAAAAATCTTAACTTTTGGCAAATGCAACAGCAAAGTTAATAATGAGCCTTGAAATCATTTAAGATTGTATTCAGCCTATTTAAACTTAACGTGCCTTGCTGGATGGTGGTGGTGCACACCTTTAATCCCAGCACTCAGGAGGCAGAGGTGGATCTCTGTGAGTTTGAGGCAGGCCTGGTCTACAAAGTGAGTTCTAGGACAGCCAGGACTACACAGAGAAACCCTGTCTCAACACCCAACCCCCAAAAAAACCCAAAAACCCAAAACCACAACAATAATAAAAAACCCACAGCAACAAACAAACAAAAATCTAAATTTAATCTGCCTTTAAGAGAACAATGTACCAATGTTACCATGCCTTGGATTTTTAGGCAATCAACTTTTACAATCTAAGCTAAACATAATTTTAATCAAATTATGATGTCTTTTAACCTGAATCAATGTAATGTTATTTGTGTATGTGTGTTGTAGTAATCATTTGCTAAAAGCAGCCAAGAGGCTGGAAGCATCCAATATGTACCATAAATGTTGGAAGCAATCTGGATATAGCTAGATGATGTCTGTTTGCATTACTGTTTGTTGTTCAAGAGTCAGCTGGAGCCAGTATAGTAACTTCTCTTGTAAAACGCTGTTAAAGACTTCTGTAAGGTATCGCTGATTCCAATCACATGCCATGGTTTCTGTGCTGTTCAATAAATATAGAACAATGCCCTTTGTAGGGACAGGCACAGATTCAGGGGCATAACAAACACAAGGCAACAGGGACAGACAGATTACAGAAAGGTAGGTCAGCAACCAGACTACAGATTAAGAACAAGAAGAACAAACTGCCCTGCCTACCCTATCTCCTTATCTGTTCATGTCTCATGTATGCAGTTAAAGAGATCTTGCTATCAAAGGGGGAATACTTTTGCATAAACACAAAGGAAGCAAGTAGTACAGTAAAGGGGCTGGGGTGATGGCTCAGCAGTTAACAGTGTTCACTGTTCTTCCATAGGACCTGGATCTCACTACCTCTAACTCCAGTTCCAAGGAATCTTATGCCCTCAACAGACACCTGCACACATGTAGCATATCCTTTCACAAACACATATACTCTAACATTCTGAAGAAAAGAAATAGAACCACATTAAGCTCTGGCTTCAAGTGCTGCTTGATAACCCTGGCTGCTTGTATTCAGAGAATAAAAGGAAATAAAAATGATCACCTTTGGGAGAGCAATCAACTGTGATCCTCAAGAGAAGGCAGAGGTGCTATTACACCAAGGCAGAGTCTATTACTTGTGTGTCACAGAAATAATTCTCTCAGGAAGATCAATTTCCTCCATCAATTTTAAAAGCACAGATAAGTATCTCCCAAAGCAATGGCCTCAGAAAACTATGCCAACCAGTTAAGCCAGTGAGAATAGTAAAAGTCATATCCAAAAGTTAAGATGAAATTAACATGATCACAGAAGAGATACAGGGTCAGCTGCAACTTAAAACCATCTAACTAGCACAGGGAGACCAAATATTTACTCTACTATTATCTTAAAGTTTTCCTCCATAATGAGGCCAAACAGAAATGCTGGAGGATCTGCTAATCAAATGAACACAGTGTAGAATCTAGTGAAATGGGGTGGCCTATTGTGGACAGTGATGTATCTCCATCTCTGCCTGCAGAAAGGGACTCACTTGAGCTGGCAGTAGTGTTTTTACCTAGTGATTATTTTCAGGGATTCCCCCAGCTACCAAGTGCCATTTCACCAAATATCATACCTTTCTCTATGTAACATGACTCCAATAGCTGAGACAGATGCATAACAGCATGATGCGTATGGTCAAAACCAAAGTGACATGTCATTTTAGTTTCCTAATTCCCCACACAGGTGCCACCAACACAGCACAGTGCCATATATGTTCTACTTCTACATATGTCCTATCTTACCTCACCCCACCTCTTCACCCGGGGTACCTCCTAATAACTGTGCTAAATAATAAACTCTCAGTATCTGCTTCTAAGAGGACTCGAACAACAACACTTTCAAGAGATAACAGTTTAGATGGAAGCAGCAGAGGCCAGGCTGCTAAGAAATGGGTTCATATAATTTTAAGGGATGTATTAAATACTGCTGAAGAGATGGCTGTGACAAGAAAGGAAAGTTAACAGTTTCCCCTCCCTCCTTTCCTCTCCACCTCTGCTCACCTCCAGATCCATTCCTCTGTTTCCCTTCAGAAAAGAGCAGGCCTCCCAGTGACATCAACCAAACATGGCATAACAAGTTATAATATGACTAGGCACATACTCTCATATCAATACTAAACAAGGCAACCTAGTAGGAGAAAAGGCAGACAAAAGACTCAAGAGACAGCCACCACTCCCACTGTTAGGAGTTCTACAAGAACACCATGCTACACAGCCATAACATATATGCAGAGGACCTAGGTCAGACCCATACAGGCTCCGGGGGCTCCTATGAGCCCTGGTTAGTTGATTCTGTGGGCCATCTTGTGATGTCCTTGACCATTTTGGTTTCTACAATCCTTCCTCCCCCTCTTCCTTGGGATTCCCAAGCTCTGTTCTTATCAGTTGCTGAATGACAACTGTACTAGGTTTTGTCTGATACATAATAAAGAGTATCATTAGGAGTCATTTAATAGACTATTTGTTTACTTTGCCAGTCAGAAACAAATTTCTTAAGAGGTTTATGGCCTGAACAAATATATGATGGTACCTTTTCCTGAGATGGGTGAGACCAGGAAAGAAACTGGAAAGGGAATAAGGAAACAAAAGACTTTAGTTCTATACATATCATACTATATAGATTATGTATCAAAGTGAACATAAAGCATGTAGTTAAAAAACCATGATGGTGTTATAGAGGAATAACAGAATATGTCATTTCAGAGTTAACACATAGACAGTTAGTTAAAACCTCAGGAATGCATGAGATCATTAGGAAGGAGGAAGACATGCCAATTTTGGGGGACAAGAGCAGGAAAAAAGATTTTATAGAATACACAAAACAGGAGACATCAATGAAGAAGGAAAATTAAAAGAACAATATTCTAGAAGCAAAACAGAAGTTTATTGCTAATGTTTAAAATAGAGTAGTTACTGATCTCAGTTGTGTTTTTTTTTCCTTTTTTTCTTTTTTAAGGGAAATTTCTGCTTACAAATCAAACAAATCTCAATCCTATTTTCTAATAAATAACCATGCTGCAATGGCATTTACCTTAAGAAAAAGATAAATTAACAAATACCCTGGCTTATAAATAACCCTATCCTCCCAAAAGGCTTCTCACTTTTAGAATTTCATAAACCTAATAAAGATTTATCATTCCACCTTTTGTTTTACTAGAGTAATTTATTTATTATTTTATGTCGTTGCCCACCCTACCCCCCAGACACTGTCCTCAAACTCAGAGAAATCTACTTGCTTCTCCCTTCCAACCACAGGGATCCATGTGCCACTACACCCAGCTTACAGTAATTTTTTTCAATCAGAAAGCTGCCACCAAAGCTGAAGATGTACTGAGATACTCACACTACATTTAATTCTACATCACTGGCTACTATGTAAACTTGTGTCACATTCTCTAAATACTAGCAATGGAATGAAAAAGCATGGCATTTATGCTCATTGCTACTGGAAATCCCTTGGAAGTTATTCCTTTTAATCAAGAAAAATCTCTATTGAAACAAAACCAACCAACTTTAAATTTCCTAAAATAAATCAATATACTATGTCAGAACTACCCACAAACTCAAAGAAACTAGAGTAATTCCTCCACAATCTAGGTGAAAGGAAAGAGAATTTCAGAGTCAAACATTTCTGTATTCCCTTAGGCAACAAAACCAAAAGCTCAACTGTTGCATATAGTGTATTTTCCTTCGATTTATGATGCTTTTTTCTGTCACAGACATCATTAAAACACTGCTACCTTTCACTCAGAAACTTCCATAACAATTCCAATTGAGTCACATTCATGTGTCTCTGCTATACAGCTCATCTTGAGCCACCTTACCCTGAATTCTGTATCCCAAAATAAATACACTCCCACCAACCTGCCCATCTAGTCCACACTCATTCTACTCCTAATCTGGGGACATTTGACTTACTCTACAGAACACCCCTTTTTTTTCCCTATCAATACAACTTCTTACGGTTTGAATATGTTTCCCAAGAAAGCTTGTGTTGGAAACTTAACCCCCTGTGAAGCAGTGTTGTGGGTTATGGAATAATGGAAGGTGTTTTGATCATGAAGACTGTACATTCTGAATAGATTCACTCCAGTTATAAAGAAGCTTGAGGTTATGAGTTCATTAACCAAATATTATGTTCTTACTCCAGTCTCCTGCATCCTACTCTTCTTTGCCCTCCACCAAGGATAAAGTTAAAAGTCTTCGCCAGATGCCAACACTTTGATATTTCAATTCCAAGCACTGAGAAAAATGAATTTCTTTTAAAATTACTTTGTTGTTAAAGCAATAGCAACAATAACAACAAACCAAAAAACAAACAAAACCAACAAACAAAAAGGAGCAAGATACAATGACTAAAGCCTAGCTCAAATTTCTTCCCTATATGATCTCCACCATTTTTTCTTTTTAAATCCCTATAAACCTTAAGAGTTCAAATGTCAATGCAAAGCAACTTACTGTCATTTATTCCTTTTTGGGTTTTGTTCATTTACAGACATGTAAATGCAGGGATCCAAACACATTAGATAAGCATTCTCCACAGAACCATACTACTAGCCCTCCTCTGACTTTGAGACCACACTTTATTATGTTGTCCAGGCTAGTCCTCCACTCACCCTATAGACCAACCAGACACTGAACTTAGAATCTTCCTGCCTCAGACTCCTAAGTAGTTGGGATCACACATACAATCTTGTGACACCAGGCCTAGTTTCACTGTTTCATAACAACTTCTCCTGTTTTATTCTTTTCTCCATATTTTAACTAAAAGCAAAGGCAAGCTCTGTCACACACTGTTCTTTTTTTCCATCTGTAGTCAAGGGAACAATGCTGAACAAACCAAAATACTAGCTAGCTAGGGGTATGTGCAAATCCCCTTGAAAGGCTCTTTAAAAAAAAAAAAAAAAAAAAAAAAAAAAAATCACACCCTGATCCATATATACAAACCCCAAGCTACTAGCTCATGAACCAGAAAAAAAAAAAAAAAAAAAAAAAAAAATGGTATTACATGGTGCTATCAATTAGAGATGTATTAGAAACATGAGTCTAATATAGCAATAACACTGGAAGTAAATTATTTTGCCCTCCTCTCTAGCCTCATTTGATTTGCTAATATTCTTTACATACTTCCTATAAAGTAATAAACTATTATTTCTGAAAATACCTGGTTTTAGGTTCCAAAGGAAAAGTAATAGAATTAAATGATATCTTTTATATGATTTAGCAGAATCAAAGAATTATATATTAAAACTTTAAAAGCAGGAATGGTCTTTAACTATCACCTTAGCCCAACTCTTCCATCTCATTTCTTTCGTATTTCAATTCCAAGAAATGAGGACAACAGAAGATAGCTCAAAGTTTTGTCTTAATTTTTCAGTCGGATCAAGCTGAAATTATTGAGTTTGAATACATCTTAGAGGAATTCTTTTTGGCTTTCTGAGTCCTGCTTCTGCCTTGAGAAGAGTCTTTTTGTCTGGGTGTCTGTTGCTATGTGTGTTTCCTCCCCAGTAAATGCCTTTTTTCAAATTTCCAGATTCACAAAAAGCACAGACCCAAGAGGATGAGTGTAAGTCACATTGTAGGGTGACAGACCTTGTTGTAAGCAGCATGAATATAACCTTCCACAGTTACTTTTTGTAATCTCTCATTGTAGTCTGCTATCACTCTCTCTAATATGGCTACTTCTCAGTCTACTTTGAAAGGCTTGGGCAACTTGCCATATAGCCCAAGATGACTTCAAATTCACACCCTTCCTGCTCTGCAACCCCAACACCGAATCACAAGTATGTACCACCTACCATGCCAGGTCCATTCCTGTCCTACTAATCCACTTAAATTCAAAATGACTGCCATTCTTCTAAGTAGTTTATCAAATTTAAGACAAATCTTCAGTTTCCCCCCCCCCCACTCCCCAGACAGAAACTTAATCTTCAAAACAACCTTCTTCTACAGAAGAGAAAGCAGGTACAAAGACAATAGGTGACCTGCTCAGACCACCCAACTACTGAGATGTACAGTTGAGAAATGTCATCCATCCCAGGTCTACATTATTAACCACTTCATAAACCAATCATTTCTAAAGTGCTAGAACTAGTTGTGACTTCCTGCCAAGTTACTTATTCTTATTTACAGTTAATAGTAGTTATCTTCTGATATCTTCACAGGATACCTTTTTGTTGTTTTAGCTGTGTTTATTTCTGGCTTTTTCAGACAGGGTCTCACTCTGTAGTCAAGTTTATCCTGAACTACTGATTCTCCTGCCCAACCCCTCCCACCCCCAACCACTGGGATTATAGGTATGTGCTACAATACCTATCTTTATACTTTTTTTTTTTTTCTTTTTGAAATACTGGGTATTGAACCCAGAGCCTTCTGTATGTTAATCAGGCACTCAGTATATCCTCAACACTGTTTGTTTTTATTTTGAGACAAGAATCTAAGTTGCCCCAGCTGGTCTTGAACTAGCAATCCTCCTTCAGTGGTCTCAAGTAGCTGGAGTTATAGACCAGTACCACTAGATCCAGTCTAACGTACTTAAAGAATTCATTACTTTTCTCCTTAATATATACTTAAAGTTAATATATTACTTCTTTTCACTGAAAGGGTCCTACCAGTTTTCTTTGCTGCAATTAATATATCATTAATCACCAACTTTGCCAACTTCACAGACATGAATTAACTTCTTAGTAACCAAATTCTTTTTCCAAAATGTCTTCCCCAGTTCTCTGACTTTTCTGTCCCCATTAAATTAGTTTAAGATTTTTACCTGCTAGGTTAATCAATCAACAACAGACAATTTTGGAAGGATTCCCAAATGACAAGAACAGATATCAATGACATCTCTAACCCCAACTGAAGGCCATTCTTCACACTAACATTAGTCATATGACTCACTTGAGCCTACTAGGGAAAAGTCATCAATTCCTTTATGCATGATCTACAAAAACTTTTTCAAAACATCCTCAAACTCCTTTCATCTGCAAGACTTGCCTTGAGCCACTACTCCCTACACACACACACACACACACACACACACACACCTTGTCTCAGTATTTCCTAAACACCCTTCACCTTACAAATTGGAGTTACCTTCTGTCACTGTCTTAGAATTCCTTTTTCCTGCTTAAAGCTTCTATTCATCTATCAATACCTAACTTACCATTCCCAATTATCCCAGGAGTCTGTCCTCCCTCTGCACTGCATCTGTCTACCCCATCTACAATTTTACTTCTTTATCTTTTAAGCCCAATGCCTAGAGTATCAGCTACATCAATGCATAAATGAATTTTCTGTGGCATGCCTGATGAGACATTCGGTGTTGTTAATTTTAGTACTTTATCTTCAACTTGATGGGTACTCAAAAAATATTTCCTGAATAACTAACTGATCCTAGTTATCCTACTATAAAATGTAACCTGCCTAGAGAAATGGGAAGAATCTGTAAGAATCTATAAGACTGACAGGGGAGACAGTCATTAAAGGAATAAGAAAGTATCATCTTCAGTAGTACAAATAAAGAGCAATGTCTACAGCAACAGAGAAAGCCATTTTTTAATATGTTGAATATATCATTAATCCAAGCCACCGAGGAATCTCAGTTCAGATAGTTTATTACTTAAAAACACCAGATGGATTCTTTCAGAAAGACCTGTCAACAAGAAATGAAACTAAGAAGGGATTCTGAGCAAATTCCAGGATATACATTATTTTAGTCACTGAGTCATCTTTTAATAAACCATTCTGTCAACTGACTAAAATCTGATTTTATTGTCAGAAGTTGTTAAAAAAGATGAGTCACCAAACCAATAATAAGATTTTACAAGAAGCTGAGTTAACAATGGAATTTCATGGGGTCAGTGCTCTACTTTGTTTCCATTTAATTTCTCTAATATGGAAAATGAAAGTACAATTCTATGTAATATAGTACATGAAAACCAGGATGCATACAAACAAAATATCCTTGACTACATCCTGCCTGGTTTCCCCCAGTTCTCCAGCTGTGACTTAGAAAGGGAAGTGGGAGATCTACAACCTATATTTATTTATGGCAGTAGCTGCAGGAAAGGGCCTGTTTCCTTCTCCCCTCTCTAAAGAAGTCAATTTTTCACTCGGGGAATGAAAAATTCACAAGCAGAGTTCTTGCAGGGTTAGACTCACAGCCATCCAGGAAAAGACAAATAGACTTAATTATACACAATTTCAGTTTAACTATTACTATGTTTTCAATTTTGATGAGACAAAATACATATGACAACAGGAGGGGGGGTCACACCAGTTATAAGACCTATCAATATGTTTATTAGTCTTAAGAAACTTCGGATTGCTATGTCATCTTTGGCTTCCTCAACAGAACTGATCTCACTAAGCTAAACAACTTTAACAACTCTACTAAATGGCAAGACCTAGAAAACAAACAAACATTTCTTCACCCCCTTTTCTTCATCCCTGGGAAAGAAAAACAAATTTTCAAACAAGTTACTGGACTCATCTGGTCATTTAAAGAAGAAATTAGAGCTTGATCCAAGACAAAACTATGAATGTCAAAGAGACTTCTGTTAAAAAGTGACTTGTGAAACCCATTATTTAAATATCCCAAATCCTGTAAAGATGTAAAAATATACACAAGGGATTACAAAATTACATAGTATTTTGATGTAGGATACACAGTAAACATTCAGAGGACTAAGATGCTTCCCTGACCTAGTGTAAATAAACAGATGGCAGAATTTTGTGATTAGAGACGCTAATATTATGCATCTTCAGACACTATGTCTGAGAAAAAGAAATAAATTTTTCGTAAGTGTAATCATTACCCTGCCCTTCACTCAAATCAATTTCACTGTAACTTAACAATTCAAGCACACTATTTCTCTGAACAAATGCAATTATCTATGCTAGGGATGACTGCAAGTCAATGTGTAGTAACAAAAAAAAAAATAATAACATTGAAAAATGTTCAATTTGTAATGGAAACTAGGGCATTTAAACTTCAAGCCACAATCCATTCTGAAGCTCAAACCAAAACGATACAATTTTCACCCGTGGTGACATACTTAACTGTGAACCGCAGTTTCTCTACAACTTACACTCCTGTTGATAGGAAGTAATCCCGCCTCAATAGAGGAGACCGAGTATCCTTCACTTCATACCTCTACTTCTATTTTTTTTTCCACATAAGGAAACACTGTTTCATTATTTTGCAATACCATTCCATCATCTCAAACATCACAGCTTCTTACAATGAATACCACAAATGGCAATTTCCAAGTTTAAACATCGAAACACTCGAGAAACGCATCTGAACGCCCACAGCCTCTCGCACCTGAAGCATTCTCTTAACTAGCAGTTGGGTGGTAGCACAGCAATTACATGCCTTAAGATGTGTTCCTCCCCTGAGCTGGCGAGGCTAAGTAGGCCTTTATGCTCCTAAAAACAATCCTCCCAGCCTTTTCGACTGTAAGGTGAGCTGGCAGGCGCCCCAGTGCCACTTCTACCCTGCAGGAACGTCCCCAGGGAGAAGCCGCCTAGAGTCCCCAGCTCAGGTGGCCCCCGCAGCACCGGCGCGGCTCGCCCACCTGGGGCTGCGGGGTCAGCCCAGCCCACTCCCCGTCCAGTAGCCGGAACGGCAGAAACCCCGCGACCCGAGCGGGCCCAGCCAGCGTCCGGCCCGCAGCCGCTCCGTCCCCGCCCTTCCCCCGCCGCCGCCCGCGGAGCCCCGGGACCCACCTCGAAGAGCTCGGCCGTCGTGGCCATGCCGGCCGGCTGAGAGGCTCGCCCCGCGCTCGAGGCCGTCTCCGCTTCACATGCTGCGCCTCAGCGGCGCGGCTCACACGTCCCAGCTCGGCCTACCGCCTCCGGCCCCGGCTGCAGACCACCGAGGACTGCCCGGGTCCTCACACAGCGCAGGCTGCGCGGGAGAGCGGCCATGAAGCGGAGCCGCAGACGCCTGTCAGCTGCCTCCCGGCGCCGCCCGCGCCGCTCCCATTGTCACCGCCTCGCACGCCGGAAGTGGAGCTGCGCGCGCCCGGCGGACTTCGCGGGGCGGGCGAGAGGAGCGAGCGGCGGGCGGGCCGCGGAGACGCTCGTCTGTGAGCGAGCGAGCATCGCGCCTTGAGCCTCTCGGGCCGCCATCCCGGAAGTGGAAGGTCGAGCATTGCAGTCCTTTGAGATTCCGGGTGCCGGTTCTTAGGACCTTCGGAGGTGTGTTTTGAACCGCTGGACGGACAGGGAGACTGGAGTCACCTCATCGGGAGGAGCGAGCATCTCCCGTTAGCTGTAGCGGCGCAGGGTGAACTCCGACGTTCCCTGGGGGAGTCCATTCAGAAGGCGATCTGCTCTGGCTGGATGGCGACCTTAGTTTCTGTGATGATCTGATACTAGGGTGGCTTACCATGGCCCAGCGGGCAGTGTGGCTCATACGTCACGAACCGGGAACTCCTCTCGGGGGCACTGTCAAGTTCTCCAGGTAAATGCAGGTCTGGATCCTCAGGCATGATGGGGCCTAGGATGGATCGTTGAATACCAGATCTTCCAGGAACTGCTAGCTGAGTGCGGTTGGGCAAGTTAGTTTTGTATATTGTAACCTTATCTCACATTGTTGTAAGAAATGAGTTGCTTGACACAAGTTGCTACATGTTCACTAATATTACAATTATTGTTGTTTGTGTTGTTGTGAGGCAAAAATAACCCTAGCTATGCCGGAACTCGCTGTGTAGACCAGTCTGGCCTCGAATTTACAGGTATCTGTCTGTCTCTGCCTCCGGAGTGCTGGAGTTAAAGGTGTGGGCTACCATAACCGACTGTATTCTGTCTTAAAAATTGATCTGTTTGAGACCGGTACAGAAATGATGAAAGACAAAGAACTTACTGACCACTAGACATGTTTTAGATTGTTCAGCTTTCAGAGCAATAGACTTGTTTTCATCTTATTAGTATATACGATTTCCAGAAATCTTTTTGTGCAGCTTGTAGTGGTTGAACAAAGTAGAAGGAACTATGAAATATTAAATTACAATCACTTTTTCCTATGTGACTTAAGTGATCTAGTCCCATTATAAGACTTTGCCATATTTCACCAAAATAATTCCATGGAGAGAACTATACAGTAACTTAAAATATGAAAGGCAGTCATGTAGCCTTCTAAAAATATGTTTTAGCTATTTTTGTTTATTCTTTTCAGAACTGATTATTCATATTCATTTCACCATTTATTGATTGGAAGTTGGGGGGTTGTGTGTGTCTATGTGTTTAGTTTCTGCAGTTCTTTATACTAGGTATTAATTGCTTTATAAATTATAGCTGGCTAAGTTTTTCTTTTCTCTCTAATCTGTAGGCTGTCTCTCCACATTGCTTGTAGTTTTATTTGTCTTGCAAAAATGTTTTAATTTCATGTGATGAAATTTGTCATTCTTGGGGCTGTTTCCTGTTCTCGGCAGTATTTCTGAGACACATGTCTTATTGAGTAGTCTTGTGTTCTCAGAAAGCAGCACAATACCCTAGAACTTCCCACATGATAGAAAGGGGATGGGTTCTAAGTCTATGCTAATGTTATGAACCAGTGAGCACATAAGGGGGTTGTAAATGAGGAGCTCAGTTGTTAGATTTTTGTTGTTTTGAGACAGTCTCACTGTGTACCATTGGCTAACCTAGAACTCACTGTGTAGATCAGGTTAGCCCACAAACTCGTAGATACCCTCCTGCCTCTGCTTCCTGAGTACTGAGATTAAAAATGTGCAATCCACCTCAGTTGTTAGTTTTGCTTAGTTTAAAAAGCACATGTACCTAGTGTCTACCATATTGTACACTGTCAATCTAGATACTTGGTCTGTAGGAAGATATGGTTTTCTTTGGTCATGTTGCTTAATAGATTCAAGCTATCTGTCCCATTCAGAACCATGCTACTGCAGACATCTTCAAATGGCCTTAGGACATGCCTATACTGATTTTGACAAAATATTGACAAGTAGCTTCCCTGAATGCTAACACATTCACTAGGAATTAGTGAATTTCCATATTTTCCTGACTCTCACTCTAATTTTTACCATCAAAGAAGATCTAACTTCTATTTGTATGTCTTCCAGGAACAATATTTGTTAGTCTATTGGGTTTCCTTTTCTATGAATTACCTTTACTTTGCCAAGATACCATTTTATTCATTCTGAATAATTTTGTCTGTTAGATTTAAGCCTTTAATCCAGTTAAGTACAGCTTTGGATATGGTGTTAAGTGGCAATTTCACTTTTTCTTTATACTATTTGACAGTTTTCCTGACATCATCCTGTAAGCCCCACATCTTTTCTTCATTGGCTCAATATTGATGTTTGCTATATTCCTTCATATAAGCATTGGTCTATCTCTGTTCTATAACTTTGTCTTTTTTGCATCAATGTTCTGATTTTATGTGTAGATCTTGTATTTCAACATTGTAATTGGAGACTTTTGTTAATTGAAAAAGTAAGTCTTTTGAAGAAGTCATGCAGAGTTGAAGAGATGCTCAGTAATTAAGAACATGTACTGCTCTTCCAAAGGACCACTTGGATCCAACATCTTCTGGACTCCAAAGCCCACTGCACTCAAATGCACATACCCACTCCCACATATATATACATAATTGAAAGATGGCAAAAGCAAATATTTTTAAAAGAAAAGTCATATTCATTTTTTAGAATTGTTGGGAACAAGCAGTCTGCTGACCCCGCCCCCAATGATAGGCAGGATGCTGCTCATGGCTATGTCATCCCTACATCAGGCTTTACCTGGCTGCCAGGCATGTGCAAGTTTCCCTTTTAAAGCAAGCGCACCAAGTGCGCCTCTCTCTTGCCTTTTCTCTCTTGCTCTTTCTTTCTCTCTTGCTCGGTCTCTCTCACTCTTCTTCTCTCTCCCCTGCTTTCGCTTGGCCACCAACTCCTCCTCTTTCTCTCCCCTCTCACAATTAACTCCACTTGGGCTCTGAGTCTCATGTTTGTGTTTCATAGGCAGTAGCTGCAGCAAAAGAACAAGAAGAATGCTTTTTGTTCATATTATATATTTTAGAAGATATTCAGATACATTCAGGTGAATTTCACTACATCTCTATGGAGGTAGCAAGTTAGAAGGTCACATGATTCATCTATGTGTCTCTTTAATTCTGTTTTATTAAGTAAATTGATAGCTTTGTAAAGGTCTACATTTTCAGATTTCTGACCACTTGGAGCTGATGTTAAGGCTAACAGATATAAATTAACATATGTTCCTTAACCTTTCCTGGGAAGATGTAAAGAAATGTGTAATAAACCTAAATTTAAAGGACAGTAACAAACTAACAGAATCTATTCTGATAGCCACTACTCTTTGACATTTATGTAGAGAATACGCAGTAGTGTGGCTATTTCCTCTGGGTTGAGGCAGAATAGCTATAATGATCCAGCTGAGACCCTGACAGGATCCTTTCAAGGCATGGAGAAGGCATGGTCCAGGAGCTTGAGGCAGCTGGTCACCTTGCATCCACAGTCAGGAAGCAGAGAGAGGTGGGTGCTACTTCTCTATCTCTCCATTTCATTCAGTTCAAGACCCCAGCCCATGGAGTGAGGTCACCCATGTTCAGGGTGAGACTTCCAACCCCAGCCTAATCTAGAACAGGTTTCTATGCAGACTGAATTGTTTTTCTGTTGGCTTAGTGGCTGCACCTCGATCTACTAATATTTTAACTTCCCTCTGCACCCCACCACCCGGCAGTTAGCATCCTGCCACTCAGACTGCAGCCTGGTGGGATTTCCAGTCCTGTGGTCACCAGCTAGGCTGCAACCACCAAATGAAGGTTTTAACTAAGTCTCTATTCCATTTACTAGTAAAGCCTTGGGAGTCAGATGTTGGGGTGAAAACCTGCTAGATCAAAGAAGCCAAGAAGTAACCAGCTGACCTTCCTTTTTGGTTGGAGACCTGTCAAGGGAAGCATCTCTCACTCACTCAAACCAAAGACCCTGAATCTCTAATTCCCTCCCTACTCCTTTCTGTGCTTCTCTCTGTATTCTGTATTCTGTATATCTGTATCCTGGGTCCTTCATACTTGCCATGGCTAATTCTAGTCAACTAGTCTCTGCCTCTGCTGCCTGACCCAATGTTAATTTTATTAACACAGTCTTAGAGTTTCATAGTGCAATCAATATCCCACAACACTAAATCCCATCAAGTTGACAGTTGGATTAACCATGACATCTACCAAGAGGGAATCTGAGTGGCTGAAAAACAAAGGTTTTGAATTAGAAAAATGTACTCTACCTGTTTAAAAAAACTAATTAAATTGGGTCATATTTCATAGAATATGGTATAGCTTATCATTTGAAATAACATACTAAATATGAAGCACTTGTTCCAGTCAGAAGTTAGCATGTTTAATGGTATAGGGTTTTTCCTTTGGTAGTGTATGTTACTTATTTGTTGCTTTATGTGTTATAGTTATGACTGTTTGCCTTCTGTTTTAAAGCCTTTTAATCCTCTCATTGATTTTACTTGGAAGAATCACTTGTAATGTTTCTGTTCCTCTAATGCAGACGATATCCTACTGTTGAAAAGCGAGCCAAAATCTTCAATGGAAAGAATTATGTTCCTGTACCCGAAGATGGTCCCTTTCTTAAGGCATTACTCTTTCAACTTAGACTACTGGATGATGATAAAGACTTTGTGGAGAGGCGTGATAGCTGTTCACACGTCAATAAATCATCTATTTATGGGCTTTTAGTAGGAGGTGAAGAGCTCTGGCCAGTCATTGCTTTTCTGAGGAATGATATGATATTTGCAAGTGTTCCACTAGTTGAACAAGTTCTATCCCCTCGCCCATCTTTAATTAATATTAGTGGAGTTTCACAAGGCTTGGAACTGCTTTTTGGGATACAGGATTTTCTTTACTCAAGTCAGAAAAATGACACTGACCTAAACACAAAACTGAGTCAGTTGCCTGACTTGATTCTTCAGGCTTGTCCATTGGGTACTTTATTGGATGCTAACTTGCAGAATTCATTGAATAGTATTAATTTCTTGTCTGTGACTCAGCCACAAAAACAGCCAGCCTGGAAAGTTGGAACATACAAAGGAAAACCACAAATTTGTATTTCTATCATTGAAAAAGTAAAATGCATGCAGTATGGTAAACAGGATATAGCGGACACATGGCAAGTCGTTGGAACAGTCTCTTGCAAGGTGAGCTTTTCTCTAGGACTCGCTTTGTCATACCATTTAACACCCGAAGAACAGTACATTTTGCAGCTTGTATTTTACATTTTTTAAACGATATGCTTGTTATGTTTATCTGTAGCCATGAAATCATATGTTCTCTGTAGTTTTTACAAGTTGTTTACTTAATCACTATTATGTAATGAATTGTTCATTGCTTTAAAATAGACACTTTCTTCATAGTTTCTGTGGGTCAGAACTTTAGGACAGCTTAGCTGGGATCCTCCAGTGTAGAACTTCATGAGCCTATAGTCAAGATGTTGGTCGGTGCCATTATCATCTGAAGAACTGGCTAAGATTCAGTATGATTCAGTATCTGCTTGCAACATGACTCACTCACATGACTGGGAAGTCAGTGCTGGCAGATGGAAGGAGGCCTTGGTTCCACTCCTTGTGACTTTTCCACTGGCTGCTTAAGTGTCCTCACAACTTGGTGACTGGCTTCTTTCAGATTAAATAGTGTGTGTTCTTATGTGGAAGAGAGAAAGATAAAGCTATTGTTTTTACTAGTATTCTGTAAAAAGCCACATGGTGTCATTTCTACTACATTCTGTTTGTTAGATGCAAAGCCAATCATTAAGTCTAGTCACACAGGAGAGATAAGGGATCAGGTCCACTGTGGGAATAGAGGAGTTTGGGAGAGCTTGTGAATACACTTTAACATCATCGCTTCCATTTCTCAAGTTGACGAGTCCTCTGACTTTACATCAGATAACTAGAGGGTTCTTGTTTTATTTAAAAAACTAGAGTTTTCGGTCCTAAGTTAGAAAATGGGGAAAACAGTAGAAATGTCAATACAGATAACAGTGATTAATATCAGGTTTAATAATGATCAAAACTCAAAGTCCTCCAATTAAACACTACAAATACGTATTAATAGTCTTCTCAAATATCTTTTTTACTCCTTTATTTTACATAATTTGTAACTTTAATGTTCAGTTACTATATATAAGATCTATAAATAATGTAAATTTTAAGAACAAAATTTGACAGGAAAATTGACTCTTTTTTTCTAATTAAAGTAACCTAAAAGTTTTGTCTATGCTAAAAATTTCTGTCATGCTCAAAATTGCATTCAAATTATTCATCCTATTGGAAGTGCTATTTTAAGAAGCTTGAAAATCATAGATTGTGTCATTCATCACTCTGAAAGTAGCTGAGTCTTTTTTTTCTCATGAGTTAAATGTACTAAAAATTAGAAAAGGCCACTATTCAATCCTGGATTTTGTGTGTGTGTGTGTGTGTGTGTGTGTGTGTGTGTGTGTGTGTGTATGGTGACTAACATGATGTATACATTTCTCTGTTTATTGGTTAGTTGACCCTGGTTCCTTGTTTATAGGAAGTATGAGTATACCTCAACCTAACACTAATGTTTCTCTGAGGTTGTCATTTATTTATAAATGTCCCATGTCCTTAGAAAGTCACATAACTTTGTAAATCTCCTATCTTTTTTAATGTAAGATAACTTTTTATGTGCCTTTTTCTTTTATAGTTCCTAGTTCTGAAGTCCAGATTCACATCTGCCAAACTGTTTTAAAAAGCAGTATAGAGATTCCTTCTAGAATGGCAATCCCCAAACTGTACTTATAGTATTTTAAGTGACTAAATAGAGGGTAATTTATTGAAGCTTTCCATAATAGTGCAGTTTCTTTGATCCCATTGTGAATAATACACTGCTAGGGAAAAATTTAGTGAACAAAAAATGATGTTTTAAATTTTAATACTATTTACTATCTGCATTTATTATCTCAAATAACAAAAAACATTTTATTCTAATATGCAAATGTAATAATATGGCAATATTTTTAAATTCTCTATTAAAAAGAGTTGTCATTTTAAACTTTCAAATTTGATTGATATTCTTGTAATTGTCACAAAGAAGGAAGAAAAGACCTTTCTAAGCTACTAATTATACCTCAGCACAATTCAGAGTGCCTGCCTACTGTTGAAGTACATAAGTTTGAAGCAGATACACTAATGAATTCATATGTGTTAAATGGAAGATCACCCATTACAAGGTGAGATGGCTCACTGCTCTTGCAGAAGACCTGCCTTTGGTTCCCATCACCCACATAGTTCCTCACAACTCTCTAATTCCAGTTCCTGGGAATCTGACACCTCTTCTGACCTCTGTGGGCTCCTGCTTGTATGTGATGTACATACAAACACATAGGCAAACACATACCATAAAATTAAACACACATTTAAAACACTCCAAAGTAAAAGGTTCTATGTTAACATTGGGGAAGAAATGAGGTTCAAAATTGGAAAACGGTATAAAATGGAAACATTTTTAGGACCTCCTGCAAATAAATAGCAATGGATATAGGAAAAAGCCCAGAACAGCTCTTGCTTTGAAAGAACTTAAGGCTACAGGAGGGAAACCAAGAGAAAGAAGCACTGATTACATGGTGACAAGTAATCACTGCATGGTGCAGACTGTATAGCATCTAGACTTAAGCATTTTGCCTGCTGCATCCTACTATTAAACGCCTTGTGTGTCTAACCAGACAATGCCACTGAACTTGGATCCAGTACTTTACAAAATGAATAAGGGCTGGAGAGATGACTCAGCAAATAAGAGTGCTTGCTGCTCTTGCTGAAAACCCAAGTTTGCTTCTCAGCACCCATACCAGACAGCTCACAACTAAAGGCTTGTAACACCAGCTCCCAGGGATCCACTGTCTTCTGTGTCTGGCTTCTACAGACACTGTTCTCACTGCACACACACACACAGAGACTCACACACATAAACATAATTAAAAATAAAACAAGAAGTAAATGTCAAGTTAGAATTAAGGTGCAAAGGAAGACTTCTCTCCCTACACTCATTTGTACACACACAAGTAAGGTTTGTTAGTATATATCTATGAAGTAAAGTCATTAAGACTTCTCAGGTACCAGAGGAGCTGGAGAATAAATCTTTTCTTTTGATCACAGAAACAAGTCACTCAAGACTTCATTCTAGAGACTGAAATAGGTAGAGGAGTTTACAGAGAAGTGCGAGCTGCCATTTCAGTCTGTTGAACCTCAAAGCAGGAATTTAAGGAGAGGGCTGTAGAAGTACTCCATCTGGTCCTTGTAGTCATACCGTAGGAGCTCATGGAAAGACCTATGGAGCTGTCTTGCCTGCCTTCCCCCACCTCCCAAGAATAATGAAATCCTTCATGGTTACCCTGTCATTGGCAAACTAACCCAATCACACAGGGAAGAAGACCCTGTGTCTCCAGGCAAAAGTAAACATCAGTAAGATGGCACAGTGTAAGGCTTGCACAATCACATGAACTAGGTGTGAAGAGTGCATGGCTTTCTTTTAAACCTTCATTGTGTGTGTGTGTGTGTGTGTGTGTGTGTGTGTGTGTGTGGTAATGAGTGTGGGTGCACATGCCACAGTGCATACGTGGAGGTCAGACGACAACTTGAGGGAGTTGGTCTCTCCCTCTACCAGATGGGTCCTGGTGATCAAACTCAGACTGTCAAGAAAGTACCCTTCTCCAGGAAATGATCACACCAGACTGAGTGAAATACTATACAGGGAGAAAACCCACCGGCAAGGACTACTGTTAAGATGCATGTGGAAGTACAAGACAGTATTATTTATTCAGAAAAATGCAAGATTTCTGTATGTCTGTAACATAAACCAAGGGGTAGAAGATTCCACTTAGATGGGAACCAAACAATGAAAAACTTAAAAGTATACCAAATGAAAGAGGAACCATTGAAGTGTCTGAATCTGGATTCAATATAACAAAAGTGGAATGACCATTCATCAGTGTGACTGGCATTGATGAAGATTGGAGAGACTCAAGTCTGAATCTGGATTCAATATAACAAAAGTGGAATGACCATTCATCAGTGTGACTGGCATTGATGAAGATTGGAGAGACTCAAGCAGTGGTTCTCAACCTTCCTAATGCTGCGATCCTTTCATACAGTTCTTGTTGTGGTGACCCTGAAACCATAAAGTTGTTCTCATTGACACTTCATCACTGTAGTTTTGCCACTGTTATGAATTGTAATGTAAATATCTGATATGCAACCCCTGTAAAAACCATTGTTCATCACCCAAGGGGGTCGTGACCCACAGGTTGAGAGCCACTGTACTAGAGGAAAGAAAGTCAGATACAGCTAGTTAGCTGTAACATTGTAAGGGCCTGGTGGCAAAGGGGCCTGAGAGAAACCAGTGGATTTGAACTGGCTTTTATAGGAGCTTAAAGGTAAGCCAAGGGGTCTATGGTGTATCCAATTGTTAATCAGAAAACAGCACAGAAAATAATGCCTAAAAAGAAAATGGGGGAAGTGACTTGAATTCAGAAAAGCCTCACATAAGCTGCTCTGTTGTAAGATTTTGCTAATAATTGTTTCTGCCTGCATTACAGTGTGATTTGGAAGGAATCATGCCAAATGTTACCATCAGCTTGAATCTCCCTACCAATGGGTCTCCACTTCAAGATATTATCGTTCATCCTTGTGTGACTTCTCTTGACTCAGCCATTCTGACTTCCAGTAGCATTGATACAATGGATGATTCTGCATTCAGTGGGCCTTATAAATTCCCATTCACTCCACCCTTAGAGTCATTCAACCTATGCCATTATACTTCTCAGGTAAACCATCTCAGAAAAGTTGAGACTTTGCTGATACACTGATAAATGCTCCTGGATGAGAATTTTTCATCAGTTATTTACAAGACAGGAAGGGGTGGGTGAAGATAAAAGTTCACTTCTTTGAATAGGTTACCTCTTATCTCTGATGTCTGTAGTAGCATTAGTTTTCAGAGTCACTGAAGTTTTTTTTCTTTTTAATCTTTAGCTAAGAATCCAAGGTTACAGGATAGACCCTGGTATGATTTAGTCATGGTTTTGAATACAAGCACAAAATAACTCTAACCCCAGGAAATCTTTGCTAACTAAACAGGTAGTATTAGCAGTAGCTATTTGTGCTCACTGTGGGGAGAGGATGGGGCAGGGGCCACTGTCCTAGACTCTTTGTGTGTCTTTCCTAGTAATTTCAACAAATCTTAAGATAGATGTTATAATCTCCATTTTATAGATGGTGAAAGTCTTAGAGAAATTAAATGATTTGCACAAAATCCTCTAACTGATAAGTGGTGGAGCCCAGATTTGAACCCAGGTCTTCCGAATTTCCAAAGCCTGACATGCTTTCTACTATATCATGTCATTTGTCTCTTATATTACTTATCAACCAGTTAGATTAGAAAATCCTGTTCAAGCCAGGTTGACTAGAAGAATTAATTTTGGAAGGTCAACAGGAATTCTCATTATTCAAGAGAAGAAATAGATCTAGGCTACCTGAAAATTAGAACCAAAGTTAAAATTATTCTGCACTGGAAGTCTCCTGCTTGTCTCACCTCTCCTTCCCAGTAACCCCTGTTTTTTGGGCTTCTCTGCTTACACATGCTCTTACAGCTCTAGGACCTTCATATAAGAGAGCATCTCCCTGTGTCCTGTTTCAGATGCACCAATAAGATGATTAGCTCACACCAGCATACAATGCTCTTGAGTCAGTCATTAATGACCTGTTAACTATTAGTGAGCTAGGGCCTGGAAAGAGAAACAGTAGTCATCGGAAAGGAAAGGAGCATCTGGAACAGATATCATAAGTATATGTAGAGGACAACCTGTGCTACGTGGCAGAGCAAGAACAGAAACAAGCGTGTGCTGTAAGACAGCTTTCTCATCTCTTTTCAGAGAGGTACAATAATCTGCCCTCAGAATGAATGTAGATCCATCATTGTTGTGAAAGCAGTGTAGAACAGACCTCTAGTATTTTTGTTGTTGTTTTGTTTTTGATAATTGTTTTATATTCAAATTTGAAACAAGGTTGTTTTACATGTCAATGCCAGTTCCCTCACCCTCACCTTTTCCCGTGCCCCTCCCCCCCCACTAACCTTCCTCCCATCCCCTTTCTGCTCCCCAGGGAGAGTGAGGTTTTCCATGAGGAGTCTTCAAAGTCTGTCATATCATTTGCAGCAGGGCCTAGGCCTTCACCCAGGTGTCTAGGCTGAGAGAATATCCTTCTATGTGGAATGGGCTCCCAAAGTCCATTTGTATACTAGGGGTAAATACTGATCCACTACCAGAGGCCCCATAGATTGCCCAGTCCTCCTAACACCTATGTTCAGGGGGTCTGGGGCGGTCCTATGCTGGTTTCCCAGCTATTAGACTGGCAGACCCCTAGTTTTAAAACCATTATAAAGTATATATTTTATATGTCTATAATATGTGTATGTATCTAGTAAATAATATATTACTACAGGGCTTTTTCCCCCTGTCACCATTCGTATCTTAGACTCATTTGCATGAGAATTATGTTAAGAGTTGTGTCTGTTTTCAGGTCCCTGTCCCACCAATATTGGGTTCTTATCACATGAAAGAAGAAGAAGAAGTACAACTAAAAATAACAGTTAATTTAAAACTTCATGAAAGTGTAAAAAATAATTTTGAAATCTGTGAAGCTCATATACCGTTTTTCAACAGGTAGGGATAAATAATAAGACACATGATTGCAGTCCTCCCTAATATAGTCGTACTGCCCCATAATAAAATGTCTCTTCATTTAGCATATTTTAAAAATCCAAATGAATACTGACTCTGACTTAAAATGTAGTCATGAAAAGAATCTATTCTATCAGTTTCCCCGAAGTCTACATATAAATTAGTCTTAACCACCAACGACCAGGTGAATTAGCCAATTAGAGCATAGATAAGTTCTACTTTTACAATGTATTCTTCAGGATAGCTCTTTACAAAGTGCAATTAATTAATAAAATTACAATTTTAGTGTTCTACCAATACGAATATAATCTCTATTTTATGATTGTCTCTAGAGATAGTATTGTAATACATAGTTACTATGAATGTTTATATGATATCTGCTGTTTTCTAAGATCTGTATTCATTGTTCATTGTCTTCTGAAGTTGGAATACAGATTTGCTTTTCTGCTGTAAAAATAACAGAAACAAGATTTGACTCACCACTTTAAAATTTATATCTAAGATTTTCTTCTTTTTTTTTTTTTTTAAGAGGTCCAGTTACCCATGTGGAATACAAAGTTAGTTTTGGTCAACTTGAGGTATTTCGAGAAAAAAGTTTATTGGTCTGGATTATTGGTGAGCAAGGCTTTGTTTATTGATTTTTTTTCTCATTTGCTATATAATCTTCTGTTTTAGAATAATTGGTTGGTACATTTGTGTCTTAGGCCAGAAGTTCCCCAAATCAATGGAAATTAGTCTTTCTGGGACTCTAACGTTTGGAGTTAAGGGCCATAACAAGCAGCCGTTTGATCACATTTGCATTGGAAATACAGCATATGTAAAGGTAAATGTATGAAACATTACATCAAAAACCCTTAATTCATTTCTAAATTGTATATATATATTTGAGTTTTAGTGTTTTCTAACAATTTTTAAATAATTCTGTGCCTTTTGTGTAGCTAAATTCCTTTTTTTAAACATTTGTTGATATGGGGGAGCAGTTCTGTGTTTCATTTATTTATTTATTTATTTATTTGTCTGTTTATTTATTTATGGCAGGATCTCTGCCTTAGCACAAACTGGTCTCCAAATCCCTATGTAACACTAGCTGACTTTAAGCCTCTCCTAAATGTTCAGATTATAAGCATGAATCATCACCACATTTGGCCATTTTTCTGTTTCACTAAATACTCAAATTTTAAGGGAAGTAGTTGAGAATAACCTAAACACTCCCATTTAAACTACCAAACTCTTAGTTATCAGATTCGATTTATATTCAAAGATGCAGCCCTTGATCTCTAGGGCATTTTCAATAGTGTGGATTGGTGACTCACTAATCAGGACTCACTACTTTTGGTGCCTCAGAGAAAACATGAGTCCTGGTCACGGCAAACGCTAGGACAAGATAATGGGTAAAGGGCCAGCAAGATGGCCCAGCAGTCACAGCATTAACCTCAGTTCTGTCCCTGAAACTCAGGATGGAAAGAAGCAGCTCTCAAAGATTGTCGACTGACCTCTACATCCACATGTGGCATGTGTGTGCCTGTGCCTACACACAGCACGGCACACACAATACACATGCCTGCACAAACATGAAGTATTTTTTTTTTTAAGTAACTTAGAGAGTGAAAGGAGTAAACAAGATTCAGAAACCAGTGCTTGGACTGAAGTTCTACATAGGAAGGACAGGGTTTAGGAGTACCCATTGAAAAGACAAGGTTGATACAATGAAATGAGTAAGATGATAGAAATAAAGGAAAATAAGGAAAGATTTGGAAGAATCAGTAAGGAAAATTGAAGGAATAGCCAGAAAGTTTATAGGAAAAGAGAATTCTATCAGAGAAGTCAAAGATGCAAGATCAATATTCATAAAAGCAACCATTAGTGAAGTTGTGAATACACTACTAAGAATTCATTTTTTCTGTGTTAGCTTTGACTTTGTCTACTACTTTGTTTTAAGGTCCAAAAGAAAATATGGAATGTTACTCCATTTTAAAACTAAGGATAGTTTTTTAGAATTTTCTGTTCATTTCTTTCACTTAACCAGCTCCAGTCTGATCAAAGGCATATATTAAAATGTATAATGTAATAAAAGCATATATATGGAAATGGACCTTATATACCTAACCAGCACTGAAAATTATAACACCTAAGCAAGCACAAGCTCTTTGCTTTCCAATTATGTGTGAATCACTGTAAGGAAGAGAATATTACAATCTAAAAATTATTAAACACTCATGCACACACACAAAATGGGAAAAATTTGGAGAAAACAGAGGATAAAAAGTATATGGCTTGGGATGTAACTTGGAGATGGAGGACTTGCCAAGAATGTGCAAGCCCTTGGTTTAGTGTAGGGGGAGATGTTCAAAATGAGGTGTTTACCAACACAGATGAACAGATGAGAATCACAGCAAAAGGAGACTGGAAAAGTGCTAGTGCCTCATCATCACGGCAGAGTGTAGTGCTGGCCTTCACCGATAACCCAGCATCACCAATGGAACCCAAGAGCTGTGGGTTTTATTTTAGAAATGTTTTGTAGATAAGGGAAGGAATAACTTGACTACAGTTCTGTAAAAATTAGATTTTGGCTATCAAAAAAATTAAGTAGAGCATGCCATTTCCCAAGCATGAAATAAATTGATATTCCTTCTTGTCATTATTGCATTTATGTGCTTTGTTTTAAAGCATATACATCCCTACATATAAAAGAACTTGTTGCTGCCACTCTTCCAGAGGTCTCAGACTCCATTTCCGGCACCCACATGGTGGGTCACAGGCTGCTGCAGCTCCAGTTTCAGGGCATCCAGTGCCCTCTTCTGGCCTCTGAGGGCATTAGACACAGACATACATGCAGGCAAACCACCTATACACATAAAAATTAATTAATTAAAAAAAGAGCGTGACCAGAATTTATCACAGATAGTCTGCTAAGGAGAAAACACTATAATCTATCAGATGGTACGGCAAAAAAGAACAGTTCTGAGTTCACATGTATGCTCTGCTTCTGAATACTGAGTATTAACTACCTCACTGTGTGCTGTATACTGAGTACTAAGTACCTCACTGAAGGTGTGGAAATCAGGATTCACCAGATCCAGTATAAATGAAGTGGAGTTTATTTTGGGAAAAGAACTTACACAAGAAACAGTAAGTGACTGTCACAGCATTCCTGCTCCAGGGATGTAGACCCTGCTTCCCTAATGCTCTCCATGACCTGAAATTTCCAATCCTCTCCCTTTATCCGGTCATGTCCACATCTGTAACAACGCCCAAAAGGCATGGCCACTGTTACAGCTGCACAGGCAAATATATCACTACAATTCCTCTTTTAGTCTAAAGAAGAAGGTTTAGGCTTGATACAAAACTATACAATGATAAAAATATCAAGTATCTAAGAGAAGGAAAGGAAAGGAAACACAATTTAAGACCTACTGCCAGTGAAGCAACATAGAGCAATTGGCAAGAACTACATGTGCAGTCCTAGGGTAAAGGCATAACAGAGATTACTACAAAGTTGTCCTAAACTGGAAAGTTTAAGTGTTGCACCTAATATTTCTGTCTAAAAACAGAGGACAATAACTGTGACAGTCTAATCTTCAACCTCATCAAAGACTTGAGAAGGAAGATAACATTACTAGGGTAGGCAGGAAGTGCAAGTGAGTGACTTCCAAAATGTGCAAATGAAGACAGAAACAGCAGACTACCTGGACAGTCACCCAAAGTCTCACAGCAGCGTAGCGGCAGCCAGCTTTGGCTAAGGCCTAGAGTAACTGTCTGACCAACACAGAAGCAGGGAAGTTGAAAGACTGTCTTACCCTGACTTGGCAGGGTTCAGCAGTATCTTAAGTTCAAAAGAAGCGTCATCGGTGCCCATCATACTCTTAGGAATAGCTCAGTGCTGTCAGGAGCAATTGTGTCTCATGTCAATGGAATATTAATATTAAAACATTTAAATGCCATATTCTTCAAGTCTTTGAAGTGTTTGAAGATCAAATATCTACGTCTGACGAACCTCATAAGTACAAGAAGCATTGGTAACTATAATCTGTAATTCTGAGAAACACAGTTGCTCAATGGCTGAAGCTTCCCAAAATAATTTAGCAAAGACAATGACTTCAAAAAATTTAACTATTTATACATATATTATATATAGATACAATTCTCAATAACAGACAGAACTGAAATATCTTGACTAGAGGTAGAACTGTAAAGTGCAGTATGATAAAACATCTTAAGGTGTATCAATATACAAAATATAGATACTTTTATATCTATGTGCAAAACATTGTAAACAGAAAAGAAGATTCTACTTAGTCAACATACAAGAATCTAACAATTTAAGTTATCTATAGCTAATGGTTGCTAAAATTTGTTCACAAGAAGATATGTTAATCTACCTATATTCCATCCTAACCATACCCTTCCCATCCATTTCCTTAAACTTATCTAAAAGAGATACCCGAGTCAGACCATCACCTTCCATACCCAGCCCTACACAACTTAAAACCAACCCTAAGGGATAATTATCCCTTTTTTTTCAGTGACTAGGAAAAAAAAAATACCCTTAATGCCAACTGTAGAGAAAAGGAGCATTGTTTTCTTAGAATTACTTCCTACTGAAATGGGGCCATGACAGTGACTCAATGGGATCCTGTAAGGAAAAAAAAATAAAGCCACAGAAAGTCCCCAGAGGACTAGATGTAACATTTGTAGCTAGTCTCTGAGTGGCAGGAGATGCTTGACTGAAGTTCTTATCTGAAGCTCTGGCCAGGGTGTAATAAGAAGATGCACTGTTTCAACTAGCTAGCCTGGAATTGTGTAGAGCAGCATAGTCCCAGACTGGTCCTAGGGTGGTGTTTACTAGTTCAGAGACATCAAGTGGAATCAGTGAAGTGGGGCCCCACTTCCAGAGATTTCAGTGATTGCTGTTTGGAATTGTTATTGCTTGTTGTAGAAGACTTAAACATTAATATCAACACAGGAGATGAGAATTCTGGGAAAGGTAATAATAATGAAAATAAATATAGGGAAAATTAGGATATTTGAGAGCGAACAGAGTTTTGACAATAGTAGTCCCTAGATTTTGTTTTCTTCTGTCTTACACCAGAAACTCTGAAATTTATTTAAACAACACATTTACTATGTGTTCTCACAACTGTCCTTTAGTACGTGGGTGAACTATCTATCAGGTGTAGCTCTAACAATGTAAAGGGAAAATGTGGTCAAGATTTTTGCAAATAATCACTCAATGGACTCTCATTTCCTAGCTTCATTTTAGGATCTCAGATTATACACTCACTGGCTGTTATGCAGATCAACATTCAGTTCAAGTTTTTGCATCAGGAAAACCAAAGATAAGTGCATGTAAGTTGTACTGATCCAAACTAAACTGAGTGAAAATGGTTCTGTGTTGTCACTACCTAAGGCACAATTAAAATGTAATGACTTGGAGATTGGAAAAGAATGCCATTTTATTAAAATGTCTGTGGTTCAGTCCACGCCCACATAACCCTTTGTGTACTCTGTGTTGTCTTCTGACTTCTGTTTAAATACAGTCTGGATAAGCAGGACCCAATTGGTGTGGGCTTTAATATTAGTAAATATGGATTTGCTTTGCTCTAGTCATATTAAACTCTTGTCCTGACTTCAGTGTTTGTAACTTTGAAAAAGCTAGTGAATGTCATAAAGGTTTAGTGTCCTCGTTTATTACAGAGAAGTAATAGGGGACTGTGTAGTGCTCTAAAGACAGTGGGACCTGGGAGAAGAGCCTAAAAATGAGGTGCACTAAAGTCTCATGCATTAGCCAATTTTATTCAGAGCATCAGACAGCTTATACTCTGAGGGTAAGAGAAGTCACATGAGGAAAGTGTACAAGGACAAGCCACACATGGTAGACAAACCACAAGTTGGCAAAAACATTTTTCCATGGTGGTATATAAACAATAATAACCAGATGTAATGAATAATTGAAAGTAAACTCTTCCCTATCCACTACACCTGGGAGTGACATAAAATCACATTCCAAGAACAATTCCATCTTTTTGAAGAAACTGAGGTCACAAGAGTTTTGTCTTGTTTTCTTAGAGTTTTCTCACAAGCACTCAAAATTCCCCTCACAAAACTCCATTCTTGGACTCTGTTCCTACAGGACCAATCAGATGGCTCAATGTCTAAAGATATTTGTTGTCAAGTCTGATGGCCCGAGATCTGTCCATGGGACCCACACTGTGGAAGAAAAGAACTAACTCCTAAAAGCTGACCAGTGACACTCATGTGCACACACACAAACACACCCTGCATACTAGTTTTTTTAAAATGTGATTTTAAAAAAGTTACTGAAGTAGAAATGACAGTATTACATATATATATATATATATATATATATATATATATATGTTATTTTTATGAATAGATTATATTTATTGAGCATATAGCTTAACATAAGATTTAATAATTAATGTGATTATTATTTTAAAATTTTAATTATATTTAGTAAATCCCATAAACATTTAGCACTTTCTCTCTCCAACCAATGGGCAAGCAATAGAAAAATGATTTCCTGCCTTCACTGACTTTCTTGGTTGTAAAATGCATATATGTATACGTATGTATTCCTTGTGTGAAAATATGTATATATTTTTGGATGAATATATCAGGAGAAAAAAGGAAAGCTTAAAATTATTTAATTCATACAGGTGGCATAGAAAGGTAGTAGATGAGAAGAATGTCAGATTATATATCTAGCTAGGAATAATCTAATTTATAAAAATTCTCAGACCTAAGTACATTTGTTTGTTGGTTGGTTTGGACACTGCTTGGGATGCAACTCAAGGCCTCATGCATGCCTGGCAAGTGTCCTATCACTGAGCTACACCCCTAGCCTCAGACATAGATTTCTAAGACTCAGGATTGAGGTCCCTAAAAATTGGAAGGGTGGGACAAGAGTTTGTGCCTGAATGCTTCAGAAGGACTAGGAAACTCTGATCTAGGCAATCTCTGTGAATGGCAGAAAGTTCTGTGTAGTGGAATCAGATAAGCCAGCATTTTAACCTCTGTGTTGTCCCTGTGTTTTCTCCTCTGGCGGTCTTTTGCTTTTTTAGATGAATTGGTGAAGGCATGTTCCTAGTATGTATATTCTTTTTTGAAAGTGTAATATTGAACAGTTATCATTGTGTCTAAATACAGATGAATATCTTTAATCTTCTGTAAGAAATGTTATCTCTTCAGAAAATAAAATATGTTTAAGTATTTTATTAATATTTACTAAGTACATTTTTAGATAGCATAATAATCAATAGAGAGTTTCTATAATATACCTGTTCTTTAATAACCAGTAATATAACTAATTATTTATTTATTCATTTGTTGAGATAGGATCTCAACTATATAGCCCAGGCTGGCCTCCATCCAGTTGATCATCTTCTTGCCTCAGACTCCCAAGTACTAGGATTATAGATGCATGCTACCATGCATAGCTTCTACTTGCCCTTTATATAAAAATACTGAATGTGAGAGTTCATTCCAAATGAATCCTTTTATTCCTTAAAACTTTGATTTTGCCTCATACTGAGTATACAAGTTGGTTCTGCAAATAGTTTAGTAAAAATGTTCATTTTAGTAGTAACATTTTCACCATGTGCCAGATATAATTTCTATGTGTTTTGTGTACATTAACTCACTAAGTCTCACCACACCTTTTATGTTAGTATCCCTGTCTTATGTCTGGGGACGCTGATGGAACAGAGATAAGGTGAGGGGTCTATAGCTAGTAAGTGACATGCCTGCAATTCAAACACAGGCAGTTGGCCTGTCCTTTTAACAGTGTGCTGTGCTCCCTCCCAAAATAACAGAAAAAGGAAAGGTAATGTAGCCTATATTGTGTTCATTTTGAAGGGCATAAAGGAAGGTAGAAAAAGCTGATGGCACAATAAAAATGTGTATGTTTCCAAGTAAGCATAATTTTATCAGTTTTATAGAGTATGGAACTGTTTCTAGGAGGCTGCCATTTGCCCAAAGTTGCAAAGCTGATAAAAACACAATGCTTAAATTGGAGCCAAACCATAAGAAACCAGGAAATATGCCTCCTGAGAGTGTTGTGAGGAAGGCAGGTGATGATTTGTGTTTCCAACTCTTTGATTTGACTGATGGCGATGACTAGATTTGGGACTTGGTACAGGTCATTAAAAAAAAAAAAAAAAAAAAAACCCAAGAAGAAAGTAATGGCTCATTAGAAAATCAATTAGAGATGTAGGGAAAATAAACATTTGGTATAAATAAGAGATTTCATGTAAGTTCCAGTGTGGTTTGCCCAAATATTTATGAACCCATTTTAATAGGATATAAGTAGTAATAAAGCCTCAATAGAGTAAAATAAATATTAACATTCAAAGTTATTATCATGACATGACTATACTCCACAAATTAAAAAACTGATAGCTTTGTTCTCTTATTAGGTTTTTCCTAAGATTAAACATTTCTGTAATTAATTTATTTTCTTTTTCCTTTGTAGATCGGAAACTAATTTCTTCTGACTATTACATCTGGAACTCTAAAGCCCCTGCTCCAGTAACATATGCCTCATTCTTACCATGATTTTGTTATATTCAAATGAGATTTATATGATGGTAACCTTCTTTAATAGAATCATAGTATTTTTATTTCTTTCATGTGTATTCATATAACCTGTGACTGAAAAATCAGAGTGATTTATCAGAACATATCTAATGTTCTGAGTCTGATAAAGTATTAAAGAATATTTTCAAGGCTAATGTCTCCACTTTTTTGTTACCCTGGGGCTTCATTCCAGTATGACTCAGAACACATAAAAGTAGTGATTTGTTTTGACTTCAGACCAGTCTTGGTTCTCCATGCCATATGTTCTTTCTGTGTCTGTGGAAGGCCTCCAGGCTCAGTCCCAGCCAGGACAGGTCGAACTGTGGCATCCTGTCGGGCAAACCATGCTAATTAACCAGAGCCCTTCCTTGAGTAAGAGCTCAGCCTTCTAGTGCAGTTTCAGGCAGCCATTCTGTGGGTTGTAGTCAACTTATAAGAAAACTATGTGCTTATCCAAACCTTAGTACAAACAGCATGCTATTGCGGATCCTATACTCAGGATCTGGTTAAAAGTCCTTTCTTTCAAAGCAGCGAAAGGAGGTAATGTTCAAATAGTAACCCGCTCTTCTTTGTATCTCTTCTACTGGCTAATAAAGAGCCTGTATGATTCTATTTGATGTTCCTAGAGCTACTTGCTTTCTGAGACTGGTCTCATGCAGCCCAGACTGCCTAGGACTCACTGTGTAGCTGAGGATGACCTTGAACTCCCTCTCAAGTGCTGAGATTACAATGTTATATCATCATGTGCAACTTATGCCCTTGTAGGAATAGAACTCAGCTTTAGTC